>NC_040912.2:12441570-13077022 GCF_004126475.2 Phyllostomus discolor | reverse complement strand
CCTCCACCAGTATACCATCCTTGGCCAGATCTCCTAGGTCAAAAACTCCAGTGGACAGTCTCTTCTTGTCTCTCCCTCGCATCCCCTCCACGTTGCTCGTTAGACTTTTCTCATCTCCGTTCCCAAGATTTTGTGAGCAATAGGCCAAGTGGCTTCACACAATTAATGAGACTGGAGTTACCGATCCAAACCTGAGACTCATGCTCTCAAGAATGTTCCCTCTTGGGATATTTATTAGCTCAGAAGACATGTGTGGGCAGAGCATGTTATTTAGTGACCTGTAATGCCTGAATAATGATCACAATAAATCAGACCTCATTATTATGTGCGGGAGAGCCGGATGGCCCAACTGGCTAGGTAATGAGGTCTAATTTAATGCCCTTGTATTATTCTCCACATATTTGCTGGGAAGTCAGGGGCAGGGGGTAGTAGTTCTCATAGTTCCAGGTGCCCTGGGTGTGCAGCAGTTACATAGGGAGGTGAACGGCCCAAGTACATGTTAGGAGTCAGGGAAACAGTGGGATTGCAGCGCTCTGTCCCTCTGAGTGGGTTATAGCCAAGGTCTGGTTCTCTTACCCACTTCAACAGGAAGAGCTAATAGCCAGAGTTAACTATACAAAAAATAGCAACACCCTAGGATCTATTTCTTAGGAGTAAAGGCAAGTCGCAGAAGCAGGAAACACCAGCACAGAGAAGTCAGAATCTTCGTGGAAAGAAATATAATTGTCAGAGGGCTTACTTCATCGGCCGTGCTTCTCACACCGGTCTGTGATAGAGTCAGCTCAGAGCATCAGAGCCAGGGGAGGTGGCTCTCTGTCCAGCCTTCCTTGAGTGTGACCAGCCCTGACTTATGTCTTGCTAGGAGGGGCCTTTTGCCATAGAACCCATCAGTGTGGTTTTTAATTCTCTGTGCACAGCCTTTCCTCATTGATCACTAATGTCATTAGTTTGGGCCCATCCCATACACCAGTCAATGGAGTGATCAATTTTAACCATACGATACACAAAGATTTGCTCTTAAAGAATCCAGAGACTGAGATCATTTGTCTTTTGCCCACCAAAGTGTAAATCTTTTCTTGCTATTGGTTTCTTGTTGGGCAGCAGACATAAAGAAGGAGCCAGACAGAGACCTTTGTACAGGTGGCCCTGTCCAGGTCCCTATGGGGCTATCATCTATGAACTCCCTGCCATTCGATGGTGGTGACAAAGTGTACTATCTGTGTGTGACATCAGGTGCCAGGCAGACTGCAAGGCTCAGCCCTCCTGTAAGCAACAGCTCCCTCACTCACCTCTTTGTCACTTGTCAGTCCTCTCATTTCCATCCGTGGAACCTGGTTAACCCCAGCGGAGCAGGCTGTAACACAGCATTTAGGATCATGTAGGGCAGACTGACCCCCACATCCAAAGCAGTGTTTAGACAAGCCCTCCTTGTCCCCCCTGGCTGCAAAATAACAGGGTTCTCTTGTATTTTTTGGAGCAACAGCTTGTGGATTTGTTCCAGAGAAAAATGCTTTGGGCTTTAATAAAATTCTTAGATCTGCCTTTCTCTTGGGATGTCCAAGCTCATAATCAAACAGGAAGCCTTTTAATAATACCAACATTTTGATGCAAAATGCATATGATGCAAAATGATCATTCATTCCATGTATAGGACAATGACTACCAGAAGAAACTCAGGCATGTTTAAAGCACTCAGAAAATAGAGAGAGAACATTTTTCCCCTTCAAAAGTCTTTGGTATTGCAGGTCATCTAGCTGCAGTTTTAATGCTAAATATGGTGGGTTTGTGGAACATTAGATGAATCTTCGGGGAGGAGCTCAGTGTGAGCTAGGCTACCAAGACAGACACTTTCTTAATTAGAAGCCAAAACGGTGAGATGGAGAGGTGGGGACTAGTTAGGTGGGATCTGTCTGGGTTCAAAGAGACCACAATGAGGTGAAAATTGACCACAGTCAAAATTACCCTTGAAAATGACTCAAGGCGGTGCCGTTGGAGATGGACATACTGCTTCTCAGCAGCAAAGTCAACCCAGCTCGATTCTCTCTGGCATTGAAATAGGTGACTGCATCTTCACTTGAGCTTGAATTTAAGGACGAGTTGGTACGAAGAATGTGTGTCCATAAACACTTGAGCGACACAGAGTAGAAGAGGAGGCTGAGGCTGGGAGGGGACAGGAAGACTGAAGTCATCTCCAAGAACAGCCAAGTCACCTCCAAGAACACGTCACGCACAGTGGTTCTCCACCATTAGTTCTCAGCAGAACCAACAGAGGCTGGTTAAAGGACAGACTGATGGGTCCACTGCCAGGGTTTCTGATTGAAAAGGTCTGAGATGGGCCTGAGAACTTGCATTCCTAGCAATGCTGCTGCTGGTCCTGTGGACACGGTCCCTCAGAGAACCATTGCTTTAGGTCAGTGCTTTTTTGCAGGACGGGTAGGAGGGCTTCTGTGTAGCCAGGAGGCACTCAATACATTTGTAACCACACTTCCATTCTCTCCAGTCCCAGGTCAGTTACTCTTCATTCTGTTATTGGTCAGTTTTCCTAGGCTGAGGATGAATGTATGATGCCCTTCGTCATGTCAAAAGAATTCAATCCTTAATTCCTTGCTGGTATTGGCCTGCAGTTTTCTCCACTATTTTACCAACAGTGCCTATATGTACTGAACACTTAATATTTTAACATTTAGGGCAATGCCCATCTTTCGTTTCTTTTAAGTCAGGCATAGTCAAGTGTGCACATTTTGTTGGAAATTACCCGTCAAAACCGACCGTCAGAGAAAGAAGCCACAGCACAGTAATAACACGTCATAGAATACGCTCAGCTCAAGATAGACAGTTGGGTAGAGCATTTTCAATATGGCGCACGAACCATTCACTGGCATATGATAGAATTCAGAGCACACAGTAGATGCACATATTAATCAAGTGCATGTGTGCATGCAAGTGTGTGTGTGTGTAAAGTATCGCAGAGACAAGTAGTGTTTCGACACATCAGTACTTCACCAGTAGGACCTAAATATTCGATTCATGCCATGAGCACACAGTTGAAATTACATAAATCGTGTCTGTGATGTATTCTTTTGAATGTGTCTTACTGTCAGTGGGAGACATCGAGGTTACATTATACAGTAAGAAAAAAGAGAAAGGCAGATACCCGCCTCCCCTCTAGTTCCCCGGCACTAGAAGGTGACACAAAGCACTCTTCCATGTGAGGTGAGCTAATTAAAGACAACTTACGCAGTGGAAGGAAAAAGGGTCTGAACAAACTTACTTAACTTATGGTCCCACCAGGACGAGAAGAGCCTCCTTCTCAGAGTTCAGAACTCCCAAACCTATAGAAATGTTCGAAGTCTATTTTCATCTTTTATGTTGAAACATCTAAGACATTTTGGTTGAGGATAAGAGTTTTGGGCTTAACTGAATTTTTTTAATAGTTCATGCATATTCACTTTTTATATAGCTCTAATCTTATTAACTGTAACCGATCGTTATAGTTTTTTAAGATGCAGAAATTTTTTTCCTGATATTTGAAAGTAGAAATATTTCCTTGTGTCTGTCTTTCAGTTTTCCATATCTGCGGCTTGGGGAAGGGGGTTGCTATGCCAGATCACACCACACACACGGTGACTATTTCCACAAAGATTGTCCCCTAGGTGCATAGTAGCTTCTGGAAAAGCACCCTCGCAAATTCAATCCCATCTCAGGGCTGCAAAATGATGCACCTATTAGGAGATCCAACTATTAGGGAAAGACGTGAGAATGTCCTACAATGATAATGTGAGGGTAATCCATTCCTACTTCTTTCATTCCTATCGTCCCCTCCCTTCGAAGCTGGGAACCAACTGCGAGTTTCTGTGAAAGCAGACTTTCTCCCTCCTTTTCACAGAGTATTGTAACCAGTATGCCACAACATCCTTTCTTTCTCTCCCTCCCGTTCTGTAATTAAAATCTCCAGCATGTAAATGCTTTCTATTGTTTCCAGCTTTGCATGGATAAAAGCTGTATAATTCTGGGATAGACCTAATTACATACTCCATGTTGCACTCTGTGCCAATTCTAAGCTTTTCCAAGAATTGCATAGTCTTGGGTTCTGACATTTCCCAGGCGAATATCCACAAGTCGTGTGGGCTCCTGATTGCCCAGGGACATGTCACTATCACCAGGCTGCAAGGACGTGATGCGTGTAGAACACTTGGTGCGCCCTGAGTGATCCACGGCTAGGAATGCTTCTTCTACTCCAGATGTTAGTTTACACTGAAGATTGCTGAGGACCTGTGGTTCTTGTTTCCTTCTCCCTCTGTCATAAACACCATTCTCCAGTTCCTGAGGGATGTTTCTAGGCCTATTCCCTCACCTCTTTTTTCAGGAGTCCCAAATTAACATCTGTGCTTTTCAAAGTCATGCTCACTACTATATCAGAAGAATCCAGCTATCTCCATGGTTTAACAAATTTCTCACTTAACGTCACAGCCCAATGAGACTGTTCCTGATTGGAAGGCTTCCCTCTACAGAAAGATTCTGAGATCCAGGCTCTTTTCATCTTGTGGTTCAGCATCTTCATTAGGCAACTCCCACTGTTGTTGGAGAAATCATTTCTACACTACCCAGAAGAAGGGGCAGTGAGCATGCAGAACCTTGCCTGGAAGTGGTACAAATCGTGGCCACTCATGTTGCACCGCCTGAGCCTGGTCACACAGCCGCCCAGTTGCAATGGAGGCTGAACGTGCAGTCAACTGCGCAAGCCCAGGAGAAGAGGGAGTGCCTGCCACAGTGGCTTTTACAGCCTTGGGACGTCTTCTCACTGGTGGACAGAGAGATGGAAAGGAAACATGGCTGACATGCTACCTATAGCCTTTTATGCCTCGTTCTCTAACTCCTTGGTAAAGGGAACCCTCGGCCTGCCCACAGGAAGAGTCTTCTAAGAAAACAGAGAAAAGAAAAAAACAACATGACAAAACAAATGACCAAGAAATCATAGCTCCTTTGTTACCATTGGCATGTGTGTGTACATGTAAAAACAACCCAGCAGATATGACAGGAAGGTAAGGATTCACTGTGATGAGCTCAGACATGGAACAGGTAGCCTACGAAATTTCCACTTCTTAAGGACACAGCCAGGGCTGCCGTTTGGCTCCACACCTGCCAAGTCACCTGTCCCTGCTCCCGGGTGTCACAGGGGGGGCTCATCTAGTAGTTTGATTTTGCTGCGTTGAACCAAGCAATTTTTCTTTCAGTGTCAGTCCAACCATGGTGTGGACCCAGGCACGCACCGATGCACATGGAGCACAGACGACAGAACCTGAAGAACTATGTGAAACCCTTTAATGGCTCTGCATGACATGAGGAGCCCAGAGCAGTGACAATCACCTAGGTCCTGGAGGGATTTGATTCTTATGGTAAACCCTGGGACAGCTTTTCCCTACTTTTCCATCTTTAGTGTAACTTTATCTTGTTTGCTTTTACAGACACTAGAGGCTGGAAACCTTTAACATTGAGAAAGAGTTCTCAGATTTGGTTTGCTCACAGTTCAGCGAGATCTGCCTGTCCAAACTGAATCAGGGAGCCCTGTGGAGGGAAGGCATCTGGAAGCTGGGAGAAGGCACTGTCACCTCTTCCTCCCAGACCACAGCACAAGGCCAAGGGAATGGAGATGAGTCAAGGAAAGGTCTGTGTTGTTACCATTAGGCCTGGTTTCCATTCATTTTTTTTTAACCCTCTTTCATTGCTTTTTAGAGAGAGAGGGAGGGTAAGAGAGAAACATTGATATGAGAGAGAAACATTGATATGAGAGAGAAATATCAATCAGTTTTACTGATTGTTGCTCAGTGGACTGAGTGCCTGCCTGTAAATCAAAGGGTCACTAGTTCGATTCCCAGTCTAGGGCACATGCCTAGGTTGCAGGCCAAGTCTCCAGTAGGGGGCCCCCAAGAGGCAACCACACATTGATATTTCTCTCCTTCTCTTTCTCCCTCCCACGCCCTCTCTAAAAATAAATAAATAAATTCTAAATTCTGAAAAAAAATCAGTTGCCTCCCACATGGACCCTATAGGGGTGGGATTGAACCTGCAACCTAGATACACGCCTTGATCGAACAGCCTTGGACGGCACTTCAACCAGCTGAGCCTCTGGCCAGGGACTGGTTTCCTTCCTGGTTTCCCTTCTTCTGTGACCCCTGAGAAGGGCTGTCATATGTGAGTTCACTCCTTATCCCTAAAGTAGAATAAACAGGATCCCAGGAGTGACTGAAGTTCTGAGGGAGTTTTTCTCTCACTCACTGGCCTGAAGGGCCACAGCCTTCAGCCTTCCTGAGAGATGTTGCACTGCTTAGGTGAAAGGCCTCACGGGAGAACCACAGTCCCCTTGGGGGCGAGGCACCCGGGCCACTTGTATGCTTCTTGGGGTTAGAGCGCCTCGTGCTATTTGAATCTTTGGAAAGATGTTCCATGACATTATTACAACACTCTGCAATTGACCAGGTCAAGATCCATTTGAGGATTTGTTAGTCTTCCTCTTTGCTTCTTTGTTTTGCTCCCTGGCCTCTCTCTCATCTTCCTTTCGCCCATTAATATCTTCACTGCCAACTGGCAGGAAGAAGAAGTGAAAGGAGCTGCCTCCTTCCTTCAGTGAAGGGAGAAGGGCCTCCTTCTACACCTTCCCAGGTATTCTCTCCTGAGAGACGTTTTATTCCAAGTGGATCATGAAGGTCTTCGTTCGCAGTCAACACTCAAGTGCCTATAAAGCAGCAGTAAGAATTAGAGTTTTGTCATCAGTGATGAATAGAAGGGCAATTAGGGAATTTCAAGAAGCTCTCCGATCTGGTGGAGGTCACACCTCCAAAAGCGGACAGGGTCAACAGGGTCATAAAGAGTGAAGCCGCCGGTGGAGCCTGGGGCAAACTGAGGAGCACCTGCCCCCTCCGAGGGGGCCCCACTCCCCAGCCCTGGTTGGTGGCTGCCAGGCCCAGGGGGCCCAGTGTCGCCAGATCTACTGGTTTTCAAGAGACGCATGGAATAAATATTCCTATATGAATTATCCTTATTCTGCAATAATGAAAATTAATTTATACTTTTAAAAATATGTTGCTGGCCTGATCAAACACATCTGATGGTGGCTGCCCAAGGGGCCTCTGGTGTTTCACCTCCACAAATGATTGGGAGTCAGCTATTATTAATACTGCTCTTCTTGAGGAGCTGCTACCCTTTGCGACAGCATGGATGGAACTGGAAAGCATTATGCTGAGTGAAATAAGCCAGGCGGTGAAAGACAAATACCATATGATCTCACCTTTAAAGGAACCCAAACAACAAAATAAACAAATAAGCAAAATATAACCAAAGACACTGAAATAGAGAACAGGCTGACAGTGACCAGAGGGGAGAGGGGAGGGAATTTCAGGGGAAAAGGGGAAGGGTTTACAGGAACAACTACAAAGGACACATGGACAAAAACAAGGAGGGGTGGAAATGGGAGGCAGCTGGGGAGGGCTGCGGGGGGTGGGCTGGGATGGGAGTAAAAGACAGAAAACTATGCTTGAACAACAATTAAAATTTTAAAAATAATGCTCTTCTTGTCCACGGGAACAATTCCAAGTCATAGGATTTCCATCTGCTAAATAAAGCAATCCACAATCAGAATTTATCACTAGACACACAGATAAAATAAGTTCAATCTACAGTGAGAAGTAAGAAGCTACAGGCCTACATGTATTGCACTTCCTCTGAAAGTATGACCTTTTCTCAACATTTCAAATTAGGCAACATACTAGATATAATTTTCACTGAAAAATGAAGATCTTAGAAGGCCACTGAACTACAATGCCATTGAACTACACACGCAAAAAATGGTTAAAATGGTAATTTTCATGTTGTGTGTGCATTTTCCAGCCATTTAGAAAATAAACAGATAAATAAACATCATTCAGTGTCAAGATTCTGGGTTTGGGAATCCAGACCACAGACAGTACTAATCAGCAACCTCGGGCAGGAATGGAGTATTTCACTCAACTAGACCTCCAGAAAGATCTGTTGATTGATTAGGAAAGGAAGAATTGCTTGCTTAAATACTGCCTCGGGTGGGAAGGCAGAGAAGATTTCAGGAAAAGTGCTGAAAACCTGAAACAAAACCAAAGGCCTGTAAACAGCCCAGGTAGCAAAGCAGACAGGCCCGCCCGGCATGGATGACAAGCCAGGACCCGCCCATGACCAGTTCCCGTGAAAGGCAGACCAGACTTCCAACAGCGGACATTGATAGACACGCCAGCGACTGCAAGTCCCTTTGGCCGAAGCCCTGGGCCAGACTAGCCCCCGAAAGGTGAAGTTTTAGAATTATTTCACACGCAAAAGCCTAAGCTACTGGTCACATCTTCTTTATGAGAAAGGCTGTACACCCATCAGATCCATACTCCCCTGGTTGGGAACCACTAATATAAGTAATTGGCCTGAATTCATAGTTACTGGACAGTCATAGCACATCAGCAGATTTCATGATCACATTTAAAAAATGTCTTTTTAATTAAAGACTTTAATAATCCAGGTTTTTAGTGTCACAGGTTCGATTCCCAGTCAGGGTACATGCCTGGGTTGCAGGCCATGACCCCCAGCAACCGCACATTGATGTTTCTCTCTCTCTTTCCCCCTCCCTTCCCTCTCTAAAAATAAATAAATAAAATCTAAAAAAAATAATAATCCAGGTTTTAATAGGCTGAATTTCTTCATATCTACAGAGAGAAAAAGTAGAGGAAAAAACTTAAAATAGTACCAGGGAGATTGACGGGTTTTAATCAGCAGACATTCCAGATAACTCAGTTGATGATTTCCTATCTCTTTGGCAGAGGAATGTGAAATCAAGCACACAAAACGATCCAATTCTCCCTGCCCTTGTGAAACCTGCCTCTAAATATTTTATGTATGTATGTATGTATCCATGCATGCATGTATGTATATATGTATTAGAAAATGTTCTCCCTTAATTCTTGTTCCCAGTTCCCTTTAATTGCTATAGAGTCTGAGAGTCTGGGAAGGTGGGGACTCTGGTTCCAGCACAGTCAGTGACACCAGTTGACATTGTATCAGCTCCTATTCACCTGAGCTTCTGGACCCTCCAAAGGTCAACAAGACTTTTACAAACTCTTCTGCTCTTCTTCTTGGTTGGGCCATTATGAAAGCTCTTCTCTCTCCCTTAAAACCCCCTGATGGGGGCTTTCAAAATATGTAACTAGTAATAACTGTAATGGCAATTTTTACAATTTTGCAAAAATGTAGAAAATACAGAATAATCACATGAAAGAAGAAAATAGCATCCCCCAAAAAATAAATGCATAGAAAAAATATGAGAAGTATGCTAAAATATTTATAGCAATTGTCCTACATCAGGGGAAATTTTATAATCTTCTTTCGACAGCAAATCAAATTAAATGTCATTTAACTTTACAAAGAGGGTTTTTTCTATTATTAGGAAAGCAAAATATGGAAATGAACTAAAGAGCAGTTAGAGTTTTATCGGGTTCAACTTTTCTATGCGGAGAATCGATTCCTTTTATAATAAAAATGTATTTTATAGTTTACACATTTTTAATTTATGAAGCAGTTAGGGCATGCTTGTCACCTGGCCTCAGTCATCCGTAGGGGAGAAAGGGACAGGATGTTATGAACTCACTGTCCCCACGTCCCTGTTGCTCACCAGAGTGTGGAGTCAGCTCTGGGCCGCACGGTCTCTCTGGGGAACGCGTGATCAAAACATTTCCTTCTACCGTTTTTGAAAGCCAGGTTTCTGATTTACATGGGGTGGGGGCAGGGTATTGGGTGGTAGGGGGAGTTCACCATATCACATTTTCACATTTCCATCTATCATAATTTATATCTTTACATTTCTGGAGTTGGTGATTGATAGCCTCCAAACACATAAACACTCTCCTCTCCACCTGTACAAAATGCACCAGGGACTTGGCGCTCATAAAGGCGGGATCAAGGTGAGAGTGAATCAAAGTCAAAACTCACTCCTTAGCAGAGGTAAGGCCCTGGATCGGCTGTGGCCAAAGAAGGTGACAGTTTCTGGATGCTGTTAGTTTGCAGCAAATTGAAGTTTTGTAGTCTTATCTATTACCAGAAAAGCCCTCCAAAAAAAAAATGGAGCCGATCAGGGAGAAAGCAGGAGCCCCACCGTCTCATTTTTAACTAGGACCAGCTGAGAAGTGAAGGCAAGCACCACACAAACCATCTTATGTCTGCCAGTTCATTTCCTGGCCCCAAAAGGGGGAAAAAAAAACCCTCGTGTTTCCTCTCATGCAGGCCAAACATGGCAAAGCACCAGGGGAATTC
Source organism: Phyllostomus discolor (assembly GCF_004126475.2). Taxonomy (NCBI): domain Eukaryota; kingdom Metazoa; phylum Chordata; class Mammalia; order Chiroptera; family Phyllostomidae; genus Phyllostomus; species Phyllostomus discolor. The sequence goes on along the minus strand of NC_040912.2, from coordinate 13,066,705 downwards.
TGAATGGAATCAATTGCACTTGTTACTAACTGAGTTTTCTTTTATTCTTATATTACCAAGGGCTGGATACTCAGCTGCAAGCAATTATAATGAAGAGTTACTGAGTAATGGTTTCCAGATTGCTCCATGATGGGGCATTAATTGAAAGGGACAATTTAAGAGCTTAGGCCATGTAAATACATTTCTTATTCTGTCAGATTGAGAAATTTCTGGATGCAAAAGGCTGAAATGCTCAGAACTGATAAAGACTTAATAGTACCCATTTAAACCAGCATTTGCAAAATCAGTTTCATGTCTTTAAGAGAATATAAAATAGTGAACCTGTGAGCTTGTTCATTCAATCAGAAAAATATTCAAAATAGCATTTTGCATGCCACACTCATAGGCATAGACGTGATATAAAATGTGACTTGATTACCCTGTTTCATTACAAGGCCAGTGAAGCTTTCAAGTAAACTTTTATTTTTCAGGTGGCATGGTGTTATAATACACATTAAGTTCCCTCTCTGTCTCTGTCTCTCTTTCTATATATATATGTCTTATAAATATTTATAGTAAAATAATATATTTATATTAGAATTTGAAATGGCCTTTAAAGCACATAAATGAGTTTAAGTGTGTAATGCTCCATGATGGGGCATTAATTGAGAGGGACAATTTTAATTAAATTTTAATTTAATTTTAGTTAGAATTTAAAATTTGAACCATTTTCAACAGATCTGCATGCATGTGAACATGGACCTCTGCAGAAATGAACGACCATGTCCATATCAGAAAGCTTCATTTTCATCTTCTGTAAAGTGGACTTTTATTTCCCTGGGCCCTATTAAACAGAAACATTTTCAAGGGGGTTCTCTGATAAGTCACATCAAGGACGAGTATCAAAGAAAGACGAGTAGAAGAGAGGAAGAGAGTTAGTAAAGCCGATCAAGAAAAAAAAAACGTACCCCTCTAAAATAAAAGTAATACCAGCTTTTAAGGTGTCATTTCAGATTTCTGCATTAGTATGAGTTTTATTTCTGGGAAGGAATGAAGGAAGGAAGGAAGAAGGCAGGAAAGGAAGGAGAGAAAGGGAAGGATACATACATATATACATACATACATTGATAGAAATAGACGCAGATATATTTTAAGAGCGACATTTTAAGTCGAAGGTGAAAGGAGCCGTGAGATGGCCGCCACCACTCTTTCTCATTCCGTTTTCTAAATCTGAACTGCCATCTGAGAATTGAACTTCCACCCTGCCTTCTGCCTGGAGCCTGTCTCTCCCCTGGCTGGGTCGGTGCGGAGGAGCTGCATTGCTGATGGCGGACTTCCGCTGGAGCCTTGACTCAAACCGGGTCATAGAAGGCAGAGGAGAGAAGTTGTCAAGCCAGGTAAACTGAGCATATCCAATCCAAAAGAATGGGGGGATGGCCTCATTATTGTTGTTGTTGCTACATCACCCACTGTCACTCATTCAGTCAACAAGCCATGGTGTACTTTTCCCTCATCCATCTCTGCAAATGCTGGCTGTGCCACAAGCCAGGATGAAGACTTCTTATCCATTTGCAGGACTGTCTTGGCTTATGGGGCAGTTTCTAGACTATTGCTTGGCTCCAACTTTTCTTTCTCACCGGATTAGTCATTCACAGAATCAGAGCCCTGGATTAATATTGGACTCTTCACTTTGGACTGTTGTTTAATTTATGGACAGTGAAAGCAAGTTCAGTCAACCAGTGAAAAATCTGGTCTTTTTTTGTTCCCTCTAAAGTCAGGGTCAAGTCCCGCCAGAATGTTCCAGACAACAGTTCTTACACTGAGACATCTGAAGGCAAAAACAAAACCTCTTGAAAAGCGGATGGTCTTTTGGGGTCAGGGTTAAGAATCTTACTACATAATAAAGTAATCTTAATTGATTATTCAAATGGAACTGCCAAGAACCCAAGATGAGTTAGGGAAAAGCATTTTTTCTGTCCACAAAATAAAATAGGGGTGTCTTCTGCATTTGCATGGCTAGTGTTAGCAAATAGCATTGTCTAAAATGGTCCCATTTTATCTAAAACACATCTGCACTATGTATCTGGCCTTCATTTTGCTCTTCTTTCTTCTTAAGTTTTTTTCAGTCCTTGCAAAATCAAAATTTTCACGGTGAGGTTCAAAACTGCACCATTTATGTCAGAGATTTGAAGAGAAAGGGTCTCTTTTTAAACATCCTGAATTTAAAAATAAATAAACCGAACAGGAAGATGCAGACAGCCTATCTCAATTGCTCTTGTGATTTCTCATCGTGTAGACTGTACTGATAAATTAACCTAAGTCACATCGTAATTTTGCCTAAGAAATGTAAGCATCATGGGATGTTTTTAAAATATAAGAGGGGCAATCTTTCATCCAACAATTTACCGGGCTGCTGCTGTTCCTAGCAGCCCCGCACCTGAACAAACCCGGTGAATCCCAGGCCAAATGGTTCTGATAACAGCAGATCTGGGGCACGATTCATTTGGTGAAAATAACTCATTTAAAATTCAGTTTAATAAGTTGTTCTTTTTCTCAGTACTCCACTTTGCCGGGGGAAAGAGAGTGAGGACACATTTTCTTTTGATAACACCATTTATGCTGGGAAAAAAAGGTTGAGCAAGTACATACATGCATAAATGAATAATATATGAGCATCACTATTTACCAAAAGGACTATCATTAGAACCTTGGATCCTGAACATACACTTAACTTCAACAGTTTACAGAAAAGAATTAATATTGAATTTGTAGGTGTGCAGTGAAAGGTTTGGAAGTTGATTTAGAAGGGTGGGTTTTTTTTAAAAACTGTTTCAAAGTTACTAAAATGCACACAGAATACAGAAGAGGCCCAATTTTCTACATGACGAAAAATCCAGAGTTGGCAACATCATCTTACATTAAGCAGTTTTGCTTGAATCAGTACCTGGAAAAACTAAGATAATTCCTGTATTTACACACTCCTTTCAAGCAGGGAAGGAGCAACATTTGAGAGGGATTAGCAATCAAAAATTGAAAATCTACCATCACCACCACAAGCCTGCCTTTTCATTTTAGACAGATCATAAAACACATAACACCGACCAGACCCCGGTCCAACAAATGTTCAAATCCTAATTTTCAAAAATAGCTTTTATATGCAATTGCTTGCTTTTCAATAAAACAGATTTGTTTATAGCTGCACTTTAATTAAGAACCTTTTGGAAAAGGAAGATCTGGAAACCAGGGATCTTTTTTTTTTTTTTTTGCTTTTTCGTTCTTTTTTTTTTTCCACCAGGGTTGTTTGTTTATTGGTTTAATTTTCCCTGAAGTAAAAATACACTTTGAAATGTAACATGTCATTATGTAATTTGTAGTAACAAAGTGCAGGCCCTTGCACACGACAGCAAGCAGGACCGCACCGGCTCACAGACAGTCCCCACATCCAGCCCCCTCCTCCTCTGATTAACAGCCTGTGTAAACACTCAGCCAACCAGAACACTGGCCAGTGCACAATTTGGTCAGCCATAAAACTGCCAGCCAAACACAGACATGGGAGTTTTATGCAGAAATCTTAATTTGGGAGAAATGATCAAAACTAAGACAACATGGCCCGGGTGGATATGGGGAAGGGCTAACCTTTATTTCCCTTAATCCCTCCATAACCACCCCTCCCGCCCCTGCAAGCAGGGAACAATGATATCACCGCTGAAGGTGAAATGCTAAATAAAATACACCTGAAATGCAGGGTCGCAGAGGGAGTATGGTCAGAAGCTCAACTCACCTAGAGAAAAATCTAGAAGAAAAAAAAATGACCTTCTGTTTTAAGGAGAAATTTTCAGTTGTCTGAGTTGCTTGGGAACGGTCCCATTGTAACATAACCAGGATGGATTCTCTTGGTCAGCATGCTTTCTATGGGTGCAAAGAAAACTAATACGCACTCTGTGCAGGAATTGATGAAATTTATACAAAGGCGTTATTTTGTTGGCTTTTTTTTTCTTCCCATGATTCTCATCACTCTTGGCAAAAGCTTTAGACCTTTCACATAATGGAAAATTCAAAATGTCCAATGTAAATCAAATAGTTAGTAAGAAACTTAGTTATTCTTTTTAATTTTTTCTTTTTAAGAATACTCTCATAAGATAGTTAACTTATTTTTTTTCTGGCTCAGGATGCATTTTATAGCTTGTTTTTGAGGTTATATGACACCCAATTTTCAACAGATTGAGCTTTTTTTTAAGTCCCCTTTAAAAAAAATATGCCAGTGGTAATAATAGTGATGAAATTAACTACAACAGAGACACATTGCCTGAGTCTGGTTCCTTCTCCTTAATAGCTCTTGGGTGCCTGGTCACTAAAGGGAGTTAGGGTTCATAGCAATTGCTCATAATTTTCACCTTTGCTCCAGTCTCATTCTTTAATTTTGAATTTCTAATTTTTTTGAAAAGCAAATATAGTAAGCTATTCTATGTCGCTCCCTAGGATTGCCTATATCTTCTTTGGTATATTCAATTAGACTCATAGTTGCTTACATTTGCCTTGCACAAGAATCTCCATGTTTGATTCTGGTGGTTTTATGCTAAATAAATTACGGTAAAGCATAATGTAGGCTCCAAATCAATGAGAAAATGTATGGTCATGTTGAACATTTTTTTTCCAGGCACTGGACAAAGCACTTTCCATTCTATTTAACCCTCACCAAGGTCCCATGAGTTGGGCATGTATATTATCCCCTTTTTTATGGATTCAGAAACTGAGATACAAAGGGTTCCAGTAATTCGCTCCTAACCACACAACTAGTGACCAGCGGAACTGGACTACTGGCTCAGGCAGCCTAATTCAGGACCTAGGCAACTGCCCTTCTTGGTCAGGAGGCAGCTGTAGATGGGACACTTGGAGCCTTTGCTCAGGGGCGGACGGGAAGTCCCCCACTATCAACTCTCTTAGGCGGAAAATGAGATAGCCTTGTTTGAAGAAGCTCTTGTTTTAGAGTTCGAAAGCCATACTTTGTCTATAAGCTCAGCCACTGATCAGTTGTGCCTTGGAAATATTCACTCACATCTCTAAACCTCTGTCCCCTGGGAAAAGGAGAAAATGCTGTGAAATTTAAAAGAAATAACATGTATTCATTTAGAAACCTACACTTCATGATATAAAGCCTATAAAGGTGCCCCGGTCTTCTCTTCTACCTCCCAATCTGATCAGTTTACGGCTCCTTGTGCTAAGCTGTTAGCATAATCACTTTACAAAACAACTTATGAAATTCCACTCCCGGGATGTAGTTTGATGGAAAGCATTTCCTGTCTTTTTACGTTGACACAGAATGTTTTGTTACATTTTTGTTAAACTCACTAGGTCACAGTGAATCTCATGTGCTCTCACCCTGAACAACAAGTTAGGTCTTCCATCCCAAGCATGCTTAAACGGTAGATATGTCTGCCTTCGCCCCAACGTCACAAGGGCATTTCTCACATCTGACACTCGAGAATGCTCATTCCAAAAGCGTACAGTCAGTGCGTGTGGGCGACTGTTTTGTTTTCATATTAAAGTACAGAGATGTCACAGAAGCTTCCTTGCTGATGGGACATGCACCAATCTGTGGTTGTTGGACCTTTGCTACCACAGCCTGCCTTCAATCAACTCTGTCATTGTGGGTGCAAGGCCAACAAGCATAAATTACAACACGAAATAGTTACTCAACTCTGCGTCTTACCTTTATCTTGAAAACCACAACAGATTTCCATCTTCACGGGATGACAGGAAGCAAGGGGATATCCTAAATGACCTTTCTGGCTTACACATCTTTTTCAAAACATTTCAGTTTTTCTTACTTCATTCCCCTCAACTTCCAGTCACCTCATGAACACCTGCATAGAGGAGAGGCTTAAAAGCTTTCAATAATAAATGAGTTGTCAATACACAGACAAGTTCGTTTTTCCACAGCCTCCTGGAATAGACAGACACATATTCTACTCCCTTTCAAAGACCCTAAGACTACCTGTGCCTTGGCCATGCATGGAAGAACATTTTAATTCACAAATTCGAGTTACATTAACCTGTTGAAAGGAGGATAGATTCTTAAACGGAGTTTCAAATAGCCCTTGCTTTTGAGATCATCTGTGCTCACAGCCCAGTATTTGTACAAGATGAAATGATTTACAGGATCGAGCCTGGAAAAACTGGAGGGCAATTCCAAAAGGCAAGAACACACTGCCGAGTCGATCGTTCATCCTGCCAGGGAAACTTCTGTAGTGTCTCCAAGCTGTTATGAGACACCGCTCTCCCTCCAGGACAGAGGAATCGTCGAGAGGACGGGAGGTATGTTGGCCACACAGCCAGTGTGGAGAGCTGGAGTTCTTGGCAGGGCACTTCCACCCCTTCAGCAGACAGAGTCCTGGAAAGACGCTCTCGTAAACAAAGCAGGGAGACAGCTCCGCGCGAGGCTCATCCTTTCCCAGATCAAAGCCAGCAGCTGCTCAAACAACGGAAGATCAAGGGAAAGATAAGACAACAGAGGGGAGAGAAGTGTCTACCTTGAGCTATCAAAAGTTCAGATCAGCTACTCTGAGAAAAAAAATTGTATCCAGCCAACCCTAACCCTATGGAGTGCAGAAAGGGGACAGAAATCAACACAGGGTCATGGTTAAGAACACAAGCTCCAAAGTCAGGTTGTTCGCCTGACCCTCTGCTCCGGCCCTGACTAGCTCTGTGTGAGCATGGGCAGGCTACCAGACTTCTCGACGCCTTAGTTTCCTCACTTGCAAAACGAACCTAATGGTACCTGAACCCTAGGCTTTAACAAGTGACTGGTACATGAGAAAGCTCTAAAAAGGCTGTCATCATTATTTAAGTCACACGGTCCTAGGTTTGAGCAGTTTCTGCTATTTGGTAGTTCTGTGAACTTGGGGAAACAACAATTTTGGGGCAGCTTCCCAATCTATAAAATGAAATTAAGCCCTGGCAGTATTGCCATAGGGCTTTGACTCTTTGTCACACATGGTAGGCATTCAGTAAACACTAGCTCTGGTTATTATCATTTTTCCTGATTTCCGATGGAAAAAGCCACAGGAATGGTTAGGGTGGAAGAAATGGGGCCAGTACTACTTAGGACCCTCTTAAACCTCCAAAGCTTCATCCACATGCAAAAGAGATACATCCTGAGGATGCTTGGGTCCTGGGTGTTTTAAATACAAAACTAATTTTATTTTAAGAGAGAAAAGGGAACCTGGAAGTGTTCCCAAATTTAACATCTGCAAGCAGAGAGGATGACGAAATGCATTAGTACTGAGGAATAACTTTCTCCCATCTTCTCGGAAAACATCTGGGGTATTACCCTCCCCTCCACGCATCCCCCCACCTCCCACCCCAAAGCTGACTCCTGGCTGACAGTTTATCAGAGATAAATGGAAACACCTGGGAGCCAGATAAGGCCAACTGAGTGTGATCAGCTGAGGAGCCCTTGGGGACGCATGCCACTCAATATTTCTTTTTCCACACCAGGCAGGGTGGGGGCGAGAACTAGCCCGTGACCGATGATGGCAAGGCTCACTCTCGCATTCATTCTTTCCTCCATTCATTCCAAAAGCCTCAAGAGGTCAGCTGGCCCAGCTTCCTGCCTGAGGTGGGTCACCACCAAACCTCCAGGTGAGTTACGTGATTATCGATCCTGCTTTGAACTATTTCTGCAAAAAGTCATTCAGGAGCTCGCTCTATAGTTTGTTCAAATCTTTAATTGCCTTTTCTTCTGTCAAATCAAAGCCTCTCTAGCTAAAATTCCTCATCTTTACAGAAATGTAAGGCCTAATATAATCTTTTGTCATTCAAAAAATATTTTTGGTGCCCTCTCTACTCTAATCACCTCCCCAAACTTGAAAACATTAAATCTCCTTCTCTCCTCTTTCTTCAAAGGTCCTACTTGCCTTCCCTTTAATTAACATATTCCTTTTCTCTCAACTCCTTCCAGCTTCCACACAGCATTTAGAGACCAAAAGCTTGACAGAGAATTCTAACACTTGACAACAGATCTAGCTGCTAGTAAAGCGAGATCATTCCAGTGTGTGTTCCAGCACAGCCACTACCTGGATGTACAGTCCCCAAGCAAGTTCCATAACCTTTCTGGGCCTCAATTTTCTTAGCTGTAAAGTTGTTAGTTGTTTTGATCATAAAGAACAAGGACCATGAACATGGCATTAGGGAGATATACCAGCAGCCAACACGGACTTTCTAAAAGACTCGAACTCAGAAAGACACATAGGAATTTACCAGGTCAAAGAGAAGAGAGTATAGCAACCCCACCAGAGGCAACAGCATGTGCAAAGCTTCAACTCCCACAGACCAGAATGACTAGATCCCAGAGAGCAGGGGAAGAGGATTATGAAATGAGGCTGGCGAAGGAGGTAGCCGTCAGGTCACACAGGGCCTCGTAAGCCATGGTAAGAATTTTAGTCTTTACTCTAAAGGCATTGGGAAGACAGTATAGTTATTAACAGATCCGTGTAATTTTGACACTGGCTGCAGGAGGGATTCGACACAGAGTAGACATGGGGAGAACAGAAGGCTCTGGAGGCAATCCAGGAGTGGGATAATGGGAACTTGGACTACAGTGGCAGCCATGAGAATGAAGAGACATGAACAGATTCGGAAACGAGAATCAGCAACTCTTACTGAACCGATGGATGTGGTGACGAGGGAGAAGGAGGTGTCGAGGATGACCGCCAAGTGTCTGGCTTGCTCATTTTTGGATGGCGGTGTTATTTATGGAGAGAGGGGAAGCTGGGGGAGGAAGGGGTTGGAGACAGAAGGTATGAGTTCAGTTTTGGGACATGCAGAGTTTGAAGTGCTGTGAGATGGCCAAGTGGAGATGTTGAATAGGCAATTGGATTTATGACTAGGAACTCATAGGAGAGTCTAAGCTGGAGATATAAATGTAAGAGTCATCAGCATATAGATGATAATTGAAACCATAAGTATGGACGAGATCACAGAGGGAGGGTGTAGAATGTGAAGGGGAAGAGGGCCATGGATCAAGCTTTGAAAGTTTCCAATATTTAGCAGTCGGTAGGAAGAAGATGAGCCAGGAAAAAGCCTGAAGAGACTCCCCAGAGGCGAGAGAAAATGAGGAGCGTGTTGGGTCATGGAATGCAAAGGAAGAGGGTGTTTTGAGAAGAAGGGGATGTCAACGGCAAAGTTATTACATTTGCTTATCTTTAATGACCTAATTCAGGGGATGTTTCTCTGGGATGTTCAGGTTGATGTGCAGACTTAGGCTTTTTCAACTTGGAGTTTTGCCATTTTTTTTTCTATGAACACTATCACTTATTGTTGGGTGTTGTGACCAGACTTTCTATCCAGTGTGATTAGTACAACATTAGTCACCATCTCATTGATCCACAAGTGTCTGCTATCCAGAATGTAAGAAAGAACTAGAAAAAAAAGAAAGAAAAAAAACCTCTGTAAAACACAATGATGATTACTAAGGTCTGGTCATGAATATTTGTGTATTTACTAGTAGATTCCTTATTTAGCTTTCACTTAGAACCTCTATACATTCTGCAAAAGTTGATATTTGGTTTCTCAATCCACAGTGAAATGGAGAAAACCTGTAGGGAGGGACTGAGGTGGAGGAAGACCAGGGGAGATCACAAAGGCATGCAAATATTGTGCGGGCAGTGGTCCTAGAAAGTAGATTCAAATCTACAAACAGCAGGCAAAAGAACAAAAGCATTGCAAGCAGCCTGAGTCCATTAAGTGAGGCATAAATATACCCAATATTCCTCAGTAATCCTTGGGGGAAACATCACAGTATAATGCCTGACAATAATGAAATAATTGTATAAATTTCAAAGAAATGTCTGCTACATTAAAATAGAAAAAGAAGCCAATAGTGTGGTTTTATGTTCTTCTAACTACTATTTCCCATAAACTAGTAGTTAGAGCTGGAGGCTCAGTGAGACTCCAGTTGAATTTTTCAGTAGGAATGCACTGAAGGAGTTGATGTGAATCCCGGGTCATCCTGGGATGTGAAGATGGACCAGGGGAGGCAGGGCCCATCAGCCTTCTCCTCTGTTATAAAGTTCTAGTCAGTTCTTCACCTAATGGTTTTGCAGCCTTTGACTATGATTGCCTAGGTCTATCATTTCATTAGGAGTTGAAAAACCCAGAAAGTGGCAGATTCTACAGCTCAAATAACCTAGTTTCTTCAACAAATTGCAAGGAGAAAAGGGGAGGGGAACCTGCAGATGAAATGAGGCTTAAGAGACACGACAACCAAATGCTTATTATTAGTAAATAAACTTATGAATCAACTGGGAAAATGTTAACACTGACCAGTAATGTGATTGTGTTAAGGAACTGTTATTTTTAGGTGTGATAATGGGATTGTAATGATATATTTTAAAAGTCCTTATCTTATCTAGACAGTACTGAAGTATTTATGGATGAACGACATGTCTGGCATTTGCTGCAAATGGGGCGGCGGGCCCTGGGGAGCAGGGGCACGGGGACAGACGAGTGGGCGCTGTGAGAGCCAGAAGATGCGAACCTGCAAATTCATGGGTCATGCTCTCTACTTTCTCCAAATGACTGAAATTCTCCCTTTTATTTTTTCTTAAAAAGACCTAAAATAGAAAGAAAAAGTTATCCCTTGTCACCTTGTGATGTTGGAAAAAATATTTCTGAAATGCCTTCTTCAGCAGTGTGGAGGAAACGGAGGCTTCCAAAAGTCTGATGATGGGGACTACAAAGGTAAGTAAGAAGAGGTGTGTCCCAAGGTGACGGAGGTGTGACCGTCCTGTTACATCAGTCATGGAAATGCCAAACTGAAGGCAGCGCCAGGGAAGAACTCCGCACTATCTCTGCCGGAAAGGGATTCCCCGTTGAAGGCGCCCCCAGACTTCAGTGCAGGCAGCAGGACCCTGTGACCCTCAGAGGGCTGACTCAGAGCCCCAGCTGAAGGGAGGGCCCTGCACCTCAGTCTCCCTGAGTTTGAAGCCTGATGCTCTTACCTTTCTCCCTCTTTTGCTCCATGTCCCTCTGCTGCAGAGAAGTCGCCATTTTGTTTGCTAACTCATGGGTACCCATTAGTTTTGGGGGGAAGTTGGTGGCTGGGGTGGCAAGTTCAGAGGATCCATTTGAGGCATATATACCCTCCTTGCCTATATTCTCACTGATGCCATTCCCTGAGTTCAAGAAGCTGATCACCAACCGAAATACTGCTTGTCTTTTCAGACCTGTCTTAGATGCTACCAAATTCACAGATCCTGTCCCACCCAACCTGCTCATCAGAGCTCAAGGACCCTTCCTTTGATTTCCCCAGTTCTTTGCATAGAGTCCTTTTATAATACGTTTAAATATCTGGAGTCCTGCCTACATAGCTAATCCCTTGAGGTGGAAGGTGTCTCCTCCTCTGAATCCATCCCTTCATATAACCTGTCCCCAGCCTTCCTCTCCTGCGTGGAGTGGCCACGACATAAGCGAGCTACCCCATGGCCTCCCAACCCTATTCTACCACGTGTCTCTAACCTCCCATCCCTCTGGCTCCTTCCCATTTCCTCTCCTCCCCCTGCCACTCCTTTCCCACACTGCCTCTCTCTTCCCCTAAGCAAGAAGTGAGCTCATTAGGGAGAAGAAGGGATCGATTTCACGCCAAGCTCTCAGGCCATCTCCTTGGATTTTCCCGTGCGGGGCCATTTGCCTGGCGGCTGCTGCACTGCATGAGAAATCTCAGCCCTGCCCAAGGGTCCCCCAGCTCCCACCATCTCATGTACCCATCGCCACTTTCTGGATCAACGAACCCCTTCCTTCAGTCAATAGGAGCTTTGTGAGCCAAACAACAGATGCCATGGGGTCTAGAAGGCAAATAAATATGGTTATTCAACGTTCTATCGCACTGTGTATAATTCAGGAAATTCAATTATGGTTTCCCCAGCAACGGGAACACAACTGTAGGCCAGGAACACTAGGGGTTGGCCCTCGTGCCTTCCCACATCAGGGACAATGCAATCTGGCAGACTTACAATTGCCATTGGAAACCTAACTGGGTCCTCCAAAATCCTGTGCTTCCAAACTTAAAGCTGTTTTTCACCAATTATTGGGTTGGCCAAAAAAATTCCCTTTTTTTTTTTTTGCATACGATGACTCTAGTAGCATTTAGTTGCCTTTAACTTCATTCAAAACAATTTTGTTGGATCGTATTGTGACAACTGTCATATCACTGTGCATTTAAAAAACTTATCAAAATTGGTGAATTTTTCTATAGCCATTTTAATATTGAAGATGGAAGAAAATATGCAACATTTTGGCATATTATGCTTTATTAATTCAAGAAAGGTAAAAATGCCACTGAAACACACACAAAAACGTGCAGTATATGGAAAAGATGCTGTGACTCATCGAATGTTATCAAAACTGATTTGCAGAGCTCCGTGCTGGAGGTTTCTTGGGGGACGATGCTCCACAGTCAGGTAGACCAGTTGGAGTTGACAGCAGTCAAATCAAGACTTTAGTTGACAACAATCAATGTTATACCATGCAGGAGATAGAGAGTGGACATACTCAAAATATCCCAATTGATAAAGTTATTGGAGAAAATAAAAAATGTGTCCTTTGTTTTATAGGAGAAAAAAAAAAAACATACAGGCTTTTTGGCCAACCCAGTAATATAAGGACTTAGGGGGAGAAAAGAAGTACTGACATAATCTCAAATATACATAAATATGGGATGATTAAGTAACATAGCACAAATCTGGAATCTGAATGTATGAGACACGGAAGGACAGAACAGGACTTTTTCAGAACATGAATTGTCTACATGATCCCTGCCTACTGCCTAGAGCAGGGACTTTTAGCCTGGGGACTATTAGCCCATCCCTAAAGAGAGACCAGTGCCATAGCGGTTGGGAGCATGGATTCTGGTGCCAGACTTTGCAGGTTCAAATCTTAGCTTTTCTATCTAAATAGCTATGTGACCCCCATGTGTCCCAACCTCTTCCGTGCCTCAGTTTCCTCACCCTTAAGATGGGGATGATGATAGTGGTGGGCCACAGGGTCATTCGGTTAGTGTAACCTTGGAGCACAGAGCATTACTGGACCTCTTGGCAGGGTTTGGTCACGATAGCACTTGGCTATTTTTCACAACCCCACTTGTAATCCTGCGCCTGAGCCAAGATCAGAATTGGGACATGTTATGTATGTACTACCTTGAGTTGGTTCTTTTTTATTTTCTTAGTGAACCATATTTCTTTTTTCACTACTCACTCCTCCGTGAACTTTAATTAAGCCTTCTCCCATCTCGAGAGCAAGGCAAGGGTTAGGTTCTGGTTTTGAAAAGACGCGCAAGCTTGCACGGCAGCAGGGTTTTCCATGGTTTGACAGTCGCCGTCCAGCCCTGTGCCGCTGATTTATAAGACACTGAGCTCATTGGCTTTATCCTCTGTTCTCCCCCTGTCATTTCTCAATCGAGTCACACTGGCTGGAAACATCTGAGAAAGAAATTTACTGAGAGATGCACAGACAGCCTATTCATATTTCATAATTTTCAGGAGCCTTCCCCAGAGGACCCAGTGGTAGCCTATTAACTCATATGCAGCCCCTGGCTAGTGTCCCTGCCCCTCATCACCCCACTCACTGGTGCAGACAACACCCGGGTCCCCTCCACACTCGGCTTCTTTGACTCTAATGCTAAGTGATGGAGCTAACACAGCACATGCTGTTCTCAAACCTCGCCCAGCCTCGCCTGTGAGAGCAGGTTAGACAGGGAAATACAGACGGAAGGCACTCAGTGGACTTAGTGATTTCATTGTCTCAGCCCTGAAAAATTCAGGTTTAATGCCACTTTAAGTGCAGTTGCTTCTTTCTCATCAACAGAAATCTGTTTAAAATAATTCATTTGAATGAAGACCTAATGGAGGCTCAGAAGAACACCTGTGCACGACTCACCTCCCTCCTCTCTGCCCTCTCCTCCAGCCAGCCTCTGGCCCCCCACCAATTTGGTCTTAACATGCAAACCTCTAATCTGAAACTGGTGTTCCCCACTAAGCTCTCCATTTCTGCTTGAAGTAATTTGCAATGGCCACTTTCTGCATCTTGTTCTCAGATGTGTCTTGGTCAATTAGTGCAATGTCACAGCCGTGCGTAGTTATTGTAACTCCAGCTGTGAGCTGTTAATAATAAACTCACCCACAGGACAATTGTGCCATATGGTTGATGGTCAATCAAGACTAAAATATGCATTAGGAAAAAAAAAACCCTCCTGTCAACAGGGAGGGGGGGTAGGTCATTGGTTAGGATGCTGGCTTGTAAGAACCGAGTTTGATTTAAGAGTGTATCCCAGCTCCTGCCCTACGACGTTTGTCCCGAGACACACAGGCGTGATGACTAAAATGACACAGCTGGAATCAGAAGACAAGTAGACAAAACATGGTGAAATGTATGATGTGGGCTGGGGAATAGGGATTTGCTGAACAGAAGCATAGCTCGGATTCTTTACTAGGCAAAGGAGACGGATCTGCGCTTTGGTCATGGGAAACGGTCTCCGTGCTGTGGGACAAATTCTACTTAATGGGGGTTTTGAGGCAAATAAACACAAGCTGATTTGTGGCAAATGAGTGAAGGAGGACCAATAAGCCGCTTCTTGATTCCAATGAACTTCCTCCACAGGATGGAAAGGCTATTGGATTATTTGAATTTGGTTTTGAATTTTGAATTTCGGGGGAGTCCAGGGGGAGTGAGTGAGATGGAGGGCTCTTGGCAATCACAGAACCCTGAACTTTTGTTCCTACCCATAGCTGTCCCAGAAGAAAAGCAAATGGCAAGACCAACAAAGCATCCACTCGTTTCAATGACAAAACTAATACTTATACGTCTTTATGTCAGTTTCACTGGAAATGACAAAGAACCAGTGCGGAAGGGTGTCCCGTGAGTGAAAAGCTATGCCAGTTCTTTCATCTGGCCTGTGCTTTTTGTCTGTTTGTTTAAACATGTTCTTAGTACAACATCTATCACAGAAATCTCTTGGTAATACAGCAGGGGCCAGACCCTGAATAGTGTCCAACCTCTACGCCAGAGCAGTCCTTGGTCAACATTTTCTAAATGGAAACCCAGGTTAAATCAGTTCATGCACACGTTCCCTTGAATCTAAACGCTGCCCACCATGACCACCTAAGAAAGATTCCTTTTGTTTTAATCTTCTTCTACTTTATTTTTCCCCCCCTTATGGCCAAAAAGTGAAATGATTCCATTTCTGCTGAGGTCTCTTTTCCATAGAAAGGAGGAAGTATTTTTCTCCACTAAAAACAGAAGGCCTTTTAATTGTCATTTAAAGAGTAATCGGCAATAAAGGCCTTATTAAAAGCCCAGAGTCCTGTTTACTTGCTGTGGAGCCTAACTTGATTACTTGATAATTACACACTCCCTGCTAATGATGGGACTGGTGCACCTGAGGAGCCCTTGTCCCTCAGGGATGCTCCCGGAAGGAATACTTGAGATTGCACCTTTGTCTTTGCGAAGACCAGCTCTTCGCATTTCCCTCCTCCACAGGAATCGAGGAAAGGCTGCCTGGTCAGGGGACGCAAACACACACTCACACACGCTTCTCCTTTACCCCAGTTCGTTGGCTGCAAAGGAGTCACTGCATTTCCTGTCTGCTGATGCTGTTTCACTAACGCAGTGGTTCTCAGGTGGGGCTGATTTTGTGCCAGCAGGCATTTGGCAAGGTCTGAAGGTGTTTCTGGTTGCCATGGCTGCAGGGGAGAAGGGCTGCTCCTGGCATTTAGTGGTGGAGGTCCATGCTGCTGCTGAACATTCTACAATGAACACACAGCACATCTCTCCCCACCGCACACGCAAAGAATTGTCTGACCCAAAATGTCAATAGTGCCAAGGTTAAGAAATACTACCCCAACTTGATCAGCTGCATTTGAGGTGATAGAGTAGAGCTATGGATTTAGGTTGAGAAAGAAAGCAATGAGACAAAGGGCTACCAAATCGCTCATCATCTCCGCCCCATCCGACTGAAGGTTTGTGCGTGATTCATCCCAATTCTGCTGAAGCCAGTTTCCTCCGCGATATTATAAAGCAGGGTCAGCACATTATAGCCTAATGGGGCAGGCATCTGTTTTTGTACAGCCAACGAGCTATAACTGGTTTTTATATTTTTAAGTGGTTGATAAATAATATGTTATGTGTGGGAAAATTATACAAAATTTTTATATTTCCATGCAACACAGCCATGTCCACTTATTTCGGTATCATCATGACTGCTTTTGCAATATAATGACCAAGTGTTTGTAAAATCTATATAGCCTCCAAAGTGTAAAATATTTATTATCTGGCCCTTTACAGAAAAGGTTTGCTGACCCAAGTATGTGGCAGGCACAGCAGAATCAATGATTCCTGGAGATGCCAGGTTCCACAAGTGACTGGAATACATGCGTAAATAATGTTGTATTATCTCTGCATACAATATCCTCAGATATCATCAGGTTGGTAGGGGACCACTTAAATACAAGTTTTTGTTTTTCTAATCTTCCCACTCATTATAACTTCCTCACCCCCAATAAAACTTTCATCGCCATGGGTTCAAAGCCAGGCTTTCTTCTCTGTCTCCTGCCCCAGCTTTTGCCTTGATCAGAAACCAGGCAAAGGAGGCAGGAGGGTCTAGAATCCTGGATCATCCTCCAGTGTGGTCCTTAGCCACCAGGAAGAGAGGGAAGAGCATAGAGCACACTAGCCACAAACTCGCAGACTCCCTCCTCTCAAGACTGACATCCTTGCCATCCTCTGACTCTTCCAGAAATGTTTGGGTGCCCAAAAAGAGCACCCTCCTACAACCCCAGGAAAATAAAATGGTCTTTAGGAATGCTTGCTCATACCCACACAGACACAAAGAGGTTAGCTGGGACAGGATTCCACAAACACAGGGGTTGTGACTGTTTAAGCTCACCAATTTAATATCAAAAGGAATGTGACTCAAAAACCCTGCCGCTGGTCCTATGTGTGCCATAGGAGTTAAGTACTACCCCCCCTCCCCCACACACACCCATGCATTTCAGTTTGGAGACATGACATGGACATACACGGGAGGCAATGAGAATCCAGAAGAAGGAGAAACCGTTTCTGGGTTTGGAGGTGATAATGATCATTATGAGGAGGAGGAGAAGGAAAAGGAGGGCAGTATCATGTATTAAGGTGTCAAAAAGTACTTGAATGCTTTATATAGATCCTTACAGCAACCTGAAATGTTAATAGTGTTCAACCTACTTTACAGGTGGGAAACTGAAATCTAACAAGTTAAGTAAGTTGCTTCAGTGCACAGAGCTAGTAAGATAGAGTAGCTAGGATTAGAGCCACATTTGTCTGGTCTCTCTTTTCTCTGCATCAAGGGGATACTTCACTGAAGAGGCAGGATATGAAGGGGACAGGAAGGGTGAGTAAGATTAAAATGGTCAGACTAGAGGGAAGTAAACATCCTAAATAAGACAAAGAGATAGGAATAAAAGATCAGATATTGGATAGGTACGTTGTATTAGGGGTAGTTCAGAGATGGAATACAGGGGTCTCTTGGAAATACAAAGTTTGTAGGGCAGGTATTACAGGGAAGGTTTGATTGGACCCAAACATCACCAAATGCAATCACTTTTAGGAATAGTTCTTGCAAAGTCTTGACATTTGATGAGTCCATGTAGAAGGAATATGCATAGTAAAAAAGGTTACTATTATGACAGCAGAATATTCACAGTTGCCAAAACTTCCAAGCAACCAAGCTCTCCTTCAACAGGCAAATGGATAAACAAGCTGTGGTACATCCAGATGATGGCATATTTTCAGCAATACAAAGAAATATCAAGCCACCAAAAGATACGGAGGACCCTTAAATGCAAATCACCCAGTGAAAGAAGCCAATCTGAAAATGCCACACACTATATGATTCCAACTTTTTGAGATTCTAGAAAAGACAAAACTATGGAGACAGGAAAAGGTGAGTTGTTGCCAGGGTTTCAGAATCTGGAAGGAAGGAATAGGTGAAACGCAGGGAATTTGAGGGCAGTGAAGCTATGCTGTGTGATACTATTTAATAGTGGACACACGTCATTACACATTTGCCAAAACCTTTAGCATGTACAACACAAAGAGTGAACCCTAATGTAGACCATGGGCACTAGTAAAAATAATATATTGATATTGACTCATCCATTGGAACAAATGTACTACACTAACTCAAAATGGTAAAAGAAAAAAATAGGAGACTTGGTGGGGGTGGATGTCAGATAGGGCATATGGGAACTCGTACTTTCCACACATTTTTTCCTACAAGCCTAAAACTACTCCAGAAAGAAAGTAGTAATTCTTTTTTCAAAGGCAGCTGAAATAGACCCAGATTTGAGACCTGGCTCCGTCACCAGCCAGCTCTTTGAGGTCTTACAGACCAAAAGGCCACTATATGGGCCGCCACCACGGACATCCCGTGACTCCGAGATAACGTACGTCGGCCCAGGGTCCTCCCTTTAGTGAGCGTGAGAGATCCATTGTGCTCATGCTCTGGGTCCACGAAAGTCACTTTGCATTCAGGGCCCCAGCTACCAATGTGGTTGTGGTTGTGGTTGTGGTTGTGGCTGTTGTTTGTTTAGAATACTTACCAAATCCCACCTCCTTCAAACATTAAAAAAAATGTGGTTTTTAGTGCAAATGATTTTGCAGCATGATAGAAACTGGCACCCACAAAATGTATTGGCTTTCAAGGAACAGACGTAAAAATGAAAATGTCTTTCTTCTACACCCAGCTTCTGAGCTTATGTACTGAGTTGCCTGACGGAAAGTTGGTCTCTGCTAGCCCCCGGCCACCATGTAAATGACAGCGTGACTGGCGACCCTCGGTGGCCTGTGCAGATGTGCTAATATTTATAGGCGTAGGCAGCCTCTTGCTGTCGCTGGATCACCACTCACCTCATTTCCCTGCTGATTCCCTGTCCACTTCAAAAGCTGCTCCAGAGGAGGGTGAGCTCTGAGCTTATACGGCAGGTCTGGTTTCACCTAAATCCCTCAAAAGTCACAATTATACTTAGCAGCTTTCATCAGGTACAGTATAGATAATACGACCAGCTTTTTAGAATATGGCTCGCAAAGATGGTAAATCTCAGTGCCCAGATGGGTCATTTCATTTTACATAAAAGCTTATGTTGGAGGTATACATCATTTTTAGATTATGCCCAATTTTTCTACACACACAAACACGCACATTTTTTTACGAGTCTGAGGAGAGAAAATGGTATCCCCACTTTTACTTGTGTGTGAACTTTGTATATACAAAACTTAAACAGATGTGCGTGTTTATAATGTGAAAGATGCACATATGTAAAACATTTGATGGTATATTTATTCTCACAGATGAGTTGACGGAAAGGCTCTGTATTTACATCGTCTCGTTGTGTTATGTGGGACAGCGCTACACGCGCTGTTTATGTACGTGACACTTGTGATTGAAAGCCGAGTGCTGGTGCGAGTGAGCTCCTCCCGGGGTTTGAAAGGGTTCCAGGGCCAGAGATGAGGTGCCAGCCCCCGAGACAGGCACCAGGGGTCTGCAAGAGCTGCATGTCAGTTGCTTCCCAAATACTGAATGTGAATAAAAATACTAAGATGGACAAATAACAAACGCCCACTCCATACAAATCACAAAACTTGAAACTTGAGACTCTATTTCCCTCCAGGGGAAAGAAAGCAGCTTTCTGCGTCTGTCAACGTGTGACGTTGGAAAGAGGAAGAGGCTCAGGGCGAGGCCTGGGCGGAGGGCGGCAAACACTTCTCAATGAGGATTCCAGGAGGCCTGGCCCGTAAATGCCCGCATTGTCTTCCTGCTCAGCAGCCACAGGCGGCTGAACATTTTGCTTCGTCCGTCCACAAAAGTTTTCTTCTTCTATCCAAGATTTCAGCGTTTAATACCCTCTCTGTTTAGAAAAAAAAACCCGAAATCGGGGAGGATGTGGTCAGGAGTGTGGAAGCGCGCAGCCACATAGGGAACACACAACTCAGAGAAGTGAAGGGGCCCATTGATCAGGTCTCAATGGGAGAGGCTCAAGTTCGGGGTCCAGGGTAGACAGACCCGAGACGCACTGGTCAGCGATGACCAAACGCCAGTCTCCGCACCCACATGCGTCTATTTCCTTGCCTTCCTCACATGAGGAGGTACCTGTACCCTTTGGCACAGGTTACTAATGCCACTGACGCTTCCCCCTTCTCTCAGGCTTAGGAAGCTAATAAATATCTGCCTAGACTTAAATTATACATTGACGGCTTCTCGTCTTTCCCTCTGCTTTGGGACAAATTATCACGCCACGTGAGACACGCCTGTGTGTGGACCAGGGTCCCCGGGGAGGTGCTGGTAACATTTTCTAGGTCATATCAAGTGATTCTAGAAATACACGCTGTAGAACTCTTCTTCAGATATGGAAAGGAGAGACTCTCTCAGAACTTACAAATATCCTCTGTTTGGACATGGAGACAGACAAAACCGAGCAGTTTTCTGTTCGACTCCGCGGAGCCACAGGACAGGGCCGGCGTTGGTGAGTTGGGCAGAGAGAAGGGAGAATAAACGTTACTTTAGTCTAGCCCTAACTTCCACCTTGAGCATATTTATTCCAGTAAATCCCCTTGAAATAATCAGCCAGGGCAGCTTTAAAGATAAAGGTTAAGGTAACTGGGAGAGTTTGTATACACAGGAGCTTCAGGTATGAGCTAGCACCTGCTCCTCGATCGCGGCCCAGAACAGGAACCCCACCACCAGCCTGGATCGTGACCACAGCTCCGCTGGGGAGGACCAGCGTCACATGCGCAGGGAGAAGGGCCATCCAGAGGATGTGTCAAATGAGCAGAGTTCAGTAATCTTGGGAAGAAAGAGTCAGAAGTGAGAGAAGGGATGGTGAAGGGGGTGATGCTGCAAAAATAAGAACCATATCCTCTCAGCCCTTCCTCCGCCCCCTCCTCCTCTGTCCCTGCATCCTGCCACCGGTGGGATTTGCAAAGAGACAGACCCGCTTTCACGCTGGGGTAATGTGGATAAGCCCAGGGAGAGAAAAGGGGAAGACAAGGAGACCAGTCCCATGTCTCCCTCTATAGAAACACCAGCAGCAGCAACAGTCATGACCACGGAAGTTTCTTTTCCCTGCACTTTTTAGGGGGAGGGGACAGTTTTACCTGAAAGAGAAGTTCTAAATCTGGGGGAAAGATGATACCACACATTTTTGGAGGACTCCCTTTCAACTTGCAAACAAGCTTTCAGCTTTATGATGAGTCCTTCATCCGGAGCAACCGAGGCTTGTGCAAGGATGTGTGTAATGTTACTCTGGTTTTATCAGGCTCTTATTCTCTGGTGGTTGGCCCGCAGGTCACAGATGGGGTGAGCCCACTCCGACAGGTTTGAGCTCGTGGCTGGTCTTTGTTTTGCTGGAAATGGTCAGGTCCTCTCTGTCCGCCATCCTGGAAGAAGGATCGGCCACAGTTCTTTCTACACCCACTTTGTTTGAGAGTTTCCACTCGAATCCTCATGCCTTCTCTGTCTCATCCAGACTGCAGTAACTTCCTTCTGTTTCAGCGTGAGCCTCGGCAACTTCTGCTCCCTTTGCTGCTCCACCGATTCACCGATCTGCTGTCACTCCTGTGGTCAGAGGTGGCATCAGGAGATGCAAGAGCAGCGTCCCTTATCCTGTCTGTCTCTGTGAGGCAAGCTGCCCAGGACACTGGGACTCATTACTCATTACTCGTTACTCGTTACTTGACACTCGTCCCATGGTACTCATTAGCCCACACTAAAGTCCTGAGACTTCTCACCATAAAGAGGCCCGCTTCGTCAACATCAAGTGGCGCCACACGAAAGAATTTCTGGACCATCTTTTGAGTCATGCCTTGTACTGTCTGAGGCCCTAGTCAAGAAATGTCACTGATCTAGGTCTACCCAGGGTCCAAGTGCTTGTCCTATGCCATGCCTCAGGAAACACACTCCCTCTCCATCCGCCTTGCCTTTCCCTTGACCCACAAGCACACAGCAGGTCCTAGTAAGGCCCGAGAGGCAGATCTAGAGCAGCATTCCAACCCCAGCTACTCAGAGAATGTCAGGAGGTTCCTCCCATCTCCCTTACAGTGACAAAGACTGATGGTTGTCCTGCAAAAATATGTTCTCCCCTTTTTCTTTACCAAAATAACTTCTAATTTTTGACTGGATATATGGCCACTATAAGTAAAACTACAGTTCTCAGCCTCCCTTACAGCTAAGTATGCAACTATAGGAAGTGCTGTACGTAGCATGCAGGAATTATGCTTGAAAGAAGAGACATGTTCTTCCTTCCATTTACCCCCTCTGCTTCTGGAATAAGGATGTGAAAGCAGGAGCTTGAGCAGCCATCTTGAGTCATGAGGTAGAAGTCACATACTCAGCAAGATAGAAGGCAGCAAGTAGGTCCCTGACATTGTGGAGTAAGATACCCACTCCAGATTGACACATCTGGGTTTCTTTAAGGTGAACTAGAAAGAAACTTTTAAAATTATTTAAGCCACTGTTTTCGGGGGTTTCTGCCACCTCAGCAGAATCTCATCTCACTGCTCTGCTCCTCTCTCCAGGTAATCCCTCACATCCCTCAAGGGTAAACTAACAGCCCAGATGGTCTCCAGGAGCAACTTCTCAGAAAGTCATCTTGACTGCGAAGGAGTTAGGATCAGGATGAGCACACTGGAGTGTCTCTCTTAATGACCATCTGTCCCTTCTATCCAGGACCCTCTCCCACCCCAGGCCTTTCCGAAGGAAGCAGGAAATGGGGTTTGGCACGGCAAGCCTCTGCACCACCAGCGTGGGTGGTCTGCTCTGAGTGGCCACGTGTTTAGCACTCTTCGCCCCAAACAACCATTCTCTGAGTTTGCCAAACTGTTGCGCCCATGTGTTCCCTTGGCTGCTTTCCACCTACTGTTAGTGCCTTTCCCACACGAACCGTCCAATCTGCTCATTAGTGTATACACACCATCTATTCCGACGGGCTTCAACTTCACACAACATCTGAACTAACACGATAGTCCGATCCACTGCCATGACCCTGCCAGTCTACTCTAAGTTTAAACCCACAGTGCCAAGGCTAGTGCTTTAAACAAAGGTCAAACTTGGGCTATATCACCCATAGACGTACCCTGAGCTGGGCCAGCCCTGGACCAATGACCATTAGCTAGAATTTGGTTTGCGGGGAGAAGCCAAAGAACGACAATGTGTGTGCAACCCAATGTGTACACTTGAAGTTGTGATGTAGCTTTTTCATCTCTGTTTATACGATACATGGACAATAGAGATAAATTATTTATACATAGTGAGGGTAAAACTCCATGCATATACAAGCAGTTAGAAACTTTTTTGTTTATACCTTTATTGCCACAGTCATGCAATGCCTACAGTTAGAGTACAAGGCACAGGCTTGCCCTCCACCACTGTGCAGCAGAATGTTTGTGGGACCTCTCCATCCCCCAGAGCACCTTGGTTGGTGCAGCAATTGCATGGGAGTCACACAGCCTTGGCTTTGAACCTCAAATAGCTGTACAACTACAAATAAATGAGTTAATCTTGCCAAGAGTCAATGTCCTTGTCTAAAAATTAGGCATGATAACTCATAGCTCTTAGCTTGTGTTGAGGATTACATTAGATAGTGCATGAAGCAGTCAGCAAATGGGTGCTGTGACTAAATCACAGTGACCTGGTACTAGGTGCTGAAGAAACACCTTGAGAAGCAAAACCCTATCTCCCTAGCTTGTGAATTCCTCTGTACCTCGCCGGGTCCCCTCTCTAAGATGTTCATTCTTTTGTTACTTATTCGGCCAAAATGTATGGAGTTACACTCTCCACCAGGCACTAGAAGAGAGGCTGGGGATACTGAGAGGCGTATGGCCTGGCCCTTGCCCTCCAGGTGCTTAGGCTGCAGCAGAGGGACAGGCAGGTAAACCCGTGACTGCTCCAGAGTTGTGGGTGCCGTGCTAGAAGTGCTATTGAATCCACGAGTCCCCAAAGAAGGGAGGTGTCGGCTCTGCCCAGGGGCTCAGGAGCTGGAGATCGCAAAGTCATCAAGGCTTCGAGGAAGAACGGATTTCTGAATGGGGCCTCAAAAAAAGAAACCAGTACCGGTCAGGCAGACCATCCTTAGATAAGCGGCAGTGTGAGCCAAGGCAATGGGAAGAAATGTATCCTGCTGATTTGGGGGTAACCAAGTAATGCCCCCTGGCTAAGGGTCAACAGAGGAGCAGAGACCAGGGTGAGAGCCAGAGCTGGAAATGGGGCACAGGCCAGCTGAGGAGCTCGGAGCTTATCCTACAAACAGCAGGGAGCCAGTCACTGCCCAAAAGGGATGCACAGAGCTACCCAGAGAAAGACCATGTGACACCAGCAGCGACCAGGTTTTCAGTGCCCAGGGACAACAGAGCACTGCTGTCCAATCCCCTCCTCAGGATGTCAGGCCTGTGTGCATCCTCTCCAGTCCCCAGCAACACCCCACGCTCTGCCCTACCCCTTCTCTCATGTAAATGGAGTCACTTCTCCACTAGATGATGGCTGGTTATCTAATTTTTTTAATTGATTTTAAAGAGAAAGAGGGAGAGAGAGAAACACATCGATTGGTTGATCCACTTATTTATGCATTCATTGATCAATTCTTGTATGTACCTTGACTGGGGATAGAACCCGCAACCTTGGTGCATCAGGACAACGCACTAACCAACTGAGCTACCTGGCCAGAGCTGATGACCTAGCTTTTTAAAATCCCCGATACCATATCGGTACACATCAGTTTGTTATTTACTCCACGTTATACATTTGCATTTAAACAGGGATACTGGGTAATGCCTTAAACCAAATAGATTTTTAAAGACCTAATGATATCATTTCCAGCACTCTGACACCTCTGTGGAAGGGATATTTTTGCACAAGAAAGTGGTGTTTCATCATTAGTTCTGGCCTGCGAAATCAACTACTTTCTTGGTGTTTGTTGCCAACAAAAAACAGGTTTTCAGAAAAAATAATTGCCCTTACAAAAGCTGAGAAAACTTATGAGGATACTCATAAGCAGAATCACATACACAAGGACTACCCCAGTGATGGCATGTGGCAGCTGCTTAAATATACGATGAAAGGGAAGAAGATGGAGGGAGGAAGAGCGGGAACAAGATCTGATCCCTAATCTTTTTCCCTGTGGCTTCTAGCAGGAACTTGAGAGGGCAGGACCAGGAACACAGATAACAGTTTTATTGTCACTAACACTTTTATCCTAAAATTTGAAATATTTGGGTGCACAAAAAGCCTCACGTCTTTATTGGATGCATAGATCTATGTTTATAGAAAGTTTTAATGGTTGCAAAGTCAAATTGCAAAAATGATTCATTTTCTAAAGATTTTGATATATCGTGCTGCGTTCTAATGGAATTTTCAGAACTGGCTGTAATGTGGATTATAATACTAACGTCTCCCGTGGGACCAGAACTCCTTTGGTAAATGTCCTCGAGTTAAGGTTAATGCACCGAAGGGCCGTAACTCACTGACATTTCATACGGGCTGATGCAATATGAAAAATCTGGTAGCAAATGCAGGCTGTAGGGGAAATTCTTCTTCAAGCCTTGGAGTCCGTTTGCTCCCCAGACGCCGAGATCAACGTGGTCCTGAAACCGTCCGCACGGATACACAGTGATTTAGGGAAGACAACAACAAAGTCATGGAAACAATAGTATTATTGTTTAATGGGACCTTCAGGCGGTAGCATTATAATGAGAAATGAAACTTGAACTCTTTGAACTGAATTTTTCAGGAAAGCACTTTCAAACTCTTGAAAGGGAAACATCAAAGTTTGAAGGGCAGATATGAAAAAAGGCTCCCCCTCTTACGCCAAGGTGACGTAAATTCAACCTGACACACGTTTCTAGCGAGTTTTGCGCGCCAACGAAGATCAAAAAGGATAGACATGTGCTTGTCCTCAGGAAACTTATTCCAATTACCCTTCAGCTGATTGAGGCTTTCGGAATTATTGCTCCCTTCTGTCCGTCCACTGCCTACCCCAAAAAGGATTCTGTGGAACATGATTTTTTAAAGGTGCTCACTTAAGATGGGCAACCTCTTTCAAGATAATAGGAAACACAATTGTAACTATTATGAGAGAACACTTTTTCCTCCTTTCAGTTTGACAAAGACCAAGACGTCTAAAAACAGAGCGCGTTGGTAACAAGGAGAAACAACTATTCTCTTGTACCTTTCTGGTGCTGGTGGAAAGAGGTATGGCCTTAACAGAAAGCAGCTTTGTAATATTTACCTAAAGTTTCGACGAATATACAGGTTGGTCCAGCAACTCGACTTGTAGAAATGTATTGCCTTTTACAAGTATGTGATTGGATGTATGTTAGATATATTTATGACAACCATTGTTGGAACAGCAAGAGAATACAAGTAATCTCAATGTCCATTAATAGGGGATGTGACGATAGGAACCCCCGCAAATAAATAATAAGAAGCTATAACGACTGAGGAAGCTCTGCATGAGCTCACGTGGAATCAGAGCTGTATATTTCTAGGTGAAACACACAAGGCACGGGAAGAGTATATTGTACGTTCCCATCTGTGTTTAAAGAAGAGGCGTGTGCATCTGGGCTGGTGCGGCTCGGTGAACTGAGCACCTGGTTCGACTCCCAGTGAGGGCACAGGCCTGGGTTGTGGGCCAGCTCCCCTTTCTGGGGTGTGCAAGAGGCAGCTGATCAATGTTTCTCTCTCACATGGATGTTTCTTATGCTTTCTCCCTCTCTTCTCCTCTCTCTAAAAATAGACACATAAAATCTTAAAAAAAAAAAAGAAAGGGGATGTAGATAGGTGGATATTAGGTGAGAGAGAGAGAGAGAGGGAGAGAGAGAGAGAGAGAGAGAGAGGCTTGATTTGCACATAAAATACTCCTGGAAGGAGACACAAGACCTGGAAACAGTGGTGGCCTCCGGAGTGGGTGATGGGGTGGTGGGAAGAATACTTACTGTTCTTTGCACACCTCCCCTCTGTATCTTCTGCACCATGTGCAAATATGATATACTCAGATAATCACACCCAAAAAGCTTTCTAAAAGAACACATGTCTAAACCAGAGACCTGAGGGAGCAGGCCCAGGTTGTCAGATTGAGCACCTCCACCACTTCTGAAGCCCATTCCAGTTGAAGGAGCTCATGGCGGAACACACGGTCTGAAATGGGATCCCTGCAGAGGGGACTGGTGGCTCTGTCCCGGGGGCCCTCAGGACTCCCTGCCCACATCAGCGTCTCATCTCCGCCGCACTCTGAGGAGAGGCCCTGCTCCCTGCATGTCTGCATCCCCTTAGCGATGTGCTCACTCGGCGTTTGGATGCCCTGCTGCTTCTCACCCCATGTCCACGCGCTCAAACCTGTCCACCCCGAGCCTCCACAGGCAGCCCTACCTGCCTGTCCCCCTTGGATGTTTATCATTTCCTGTCTCCTATTGCTGCTGGTGACCACACTGCCGTGTTATAGGACACTGCAGCTATAGCAGTTTTTAAACAGCTTTATTGAAGTATAATTGACATACAAAAAAACTGTGCTTAACGTATACAATTTGATCCATGTGGGCATATTCATACCCCAACAGAGGTAATAAACATATCCATCCGCTCCAACAGTTTTCTTATTTCCTTTTTTGTTTTTGTTACAAGGGTGTTTCACAGGAGACCTACCCCGTTAACACAACGCCCTGTTAACTACAGGCACGATGTGGGACAGCGGACCTCGAGAACTTACTGACCCTGCAACACTGAAACTTATACCGCCGATCAGCCCCACCTGTCTCCCTCCGCCCCAGCTCTGGCAGCCAGCATTCCATTTGCTGCTTCTGTGAGCTGGGCTCTCTTCGGCACCTCCTGCAAGTGGGGTCCCACAGTACTGGTCCTTCTGTGGCCAGCTTATTTCACTCAGCATAGCCTTTCCAGCGTGTCCGTCTTGTTCCAGACTCTGCTGACAGATGAGTGGATAAAGCAAATGTGGTAATACTACTATAATAACTATCTATGGTGCCAGGTGGGTACTGGACATATCGGGAGGAGCATTTTATAAAGTTGATGATTGTCCAACCACTATGCCGTACACCTGAAACCAATATGAAAGAATACTGAAAGTAAACTGTAACTGGTAAAAATTTTAAAAACACAAAGAAACTGTGGTACGTGCATTCAGTGGAGTGTTATTCATCCATGCCCGATACTTCAGATGTCCCCGAGGCCTTCTGCCGCTCCTCTGCCCAGCAGAGAGCCCCCAACACCTTGGCAGTGGCTGTCGTCGGTGCCCAGGCACCTGCTTCATCATCGAGCAGCTTCAGGCCTCAGAGAAACCGGGCGCAGTGAAACAAACCTGGGAAGGGCTGGTAGGGGTGGTCAGAGTCCTCAGCCTCTGGGATTCGGAGTCTGACATGTCTGAAAAGCTTCTGAACCAGTGGGTCTGGGTTCTGTTGGAAGCCGGAGCACAGCCTGGGATGGGAAATGTTGGCGCCTCTAGACTCCAAGCAGAGAGCAGAGAAGGCCAGAGGGGAGACCATGGACCACATTTCCCTGTTTCTCCCTGAGGGTAGAGCCGCTCTGCACAGTGGGAGCTGAAAGGGGCCTGGAACCTGCCAGAATCTTTGGAAGCTGCAACAATCCATGTCCGGGACAGTCTGAGAGTGGAGGGCATAAAAGCCTGAGAATTAGCGTTCTCAAGTGGCTGTGCAGGAAGCAACCATGGGAACCCATGTGACGCACACCCGTGAATAAACTCGGGAGCGGACAGGGGAGCCAGGCAACTGGTGCGATGGGATCCACATCCACGTGGCTCCTCGGCACACCAGCAGGAGAGGCCTGAGCAGAGAGAGAGAAACATCAATGTACAGTTGCTGGGGGCCGTGGCCTATAACCCAGGCATGTGCCCTGACTGGGAATCGAACCTGTGATGCTTTGGTTCGAAGCCCACGCTCAATCCACTGAGCTACACCAGCCAAGGTACATTTGTCTTTTAAATCAGGTAGGAAATCAAAAGTGGAGTTACAAAGAAAGACACTCTCTCTTCAAACCGCTGTCCTTTTTTCTCTGCCATGTGAGGACACAGCAGAAAGGCAGCCACCTGTGAGCCACAAAGAGAGCCATGACCAGGACCCAGCCATGCTGGCACCCACTCTTGGACATCCAGTTTCCAGAACTGTAGGAAAATAAATTCCCATTTTTTAAGCCACCCAGTTTGTGGTGCTTTGTCATGGCAGCCTGAGCTGGTAAGACAGGGCTCAAAGTGAGCATCAGAGCCAGCCTTCTTATTTGACAGTGACCCAGGGGGACACAGAGCGGACAGAGCAGGGACCAACACCCAGCCAGTCCCCTGACCTCCAGCTCATGGCTCTCCTAAGTATAACAAGCTTGCCCAATATTGCAGAATGAAAGAAAAGGCCCAGAGCCATAAGTATGTTATTCTTAAACATGCCCATACCTTTAAACTCTTTTCATCAAAGCTTTGAAATAACAGGCAAAGGTCTAAGGGGACCTCCAGCAAGGTCTGGAATAGAGGATTTGGCTTAAAAAGGCTGCCTGCGATCAGGAGAGAAAGGGAAAGGCCCACCTATTTGGTTACAGAAATATCATAATTGGAGTTGTGAATTGCACAGAGGAGAACATGGGCAGGATTCATAGCCTCATGAGATTTCTTGTACCTTTAGTACTGCGTGAACTGAGGCATTTCTGAGCTTTGCTTCAAAATCTACGTTACACTAGTAGGGTGTCTGACCCCTCACCGAGGGCTTCCCTGTGTATAGTCTTAGGGACTCTGCAGCAGCCGGCTCAGGAACTAGCGTCGCCATGGAGCCCAGTGCTCCCTGAAGCCTTAGCGCCGTAAGTGGCCTAAGCAAAGTCACACAGCTGCTGAGTGTTGGAGTTGGATGTGAGTACTGTGTGTGTGTGTGTGTGTGTGTGAGAGAGAGAGAGAGAGAGACAGACAGACAGACAGACAGACAGAGTTGAGGTGGGCTGACCCCACTTCACTCACTATACAGGGAATGGGGAGTCATCGTTTGGGTACACACCGTTTTGGTTACGCAAGATGAAGCGCTCTAGAGATTGGTTGCATAACAACGGGAATGTACTTAACAATATGGAACTGTACGTTTTAAGTGGTTATTATGATGGTAAATTTTGTGTTGTGTGCATGTCATCATCACAAGTAAAAAACTTTTGTTTTCATTTTTAAGTTTAGAAAAGGCATGGTCTTACAGTTCTACAAATCTAATTTTTGGGTGTAATTTAATAGAATACAGCTGGATTCTCGTATCTGTTCCCACATTCCATCTGCTGTGGCATGCAGTTTTGATGGAAGTACGTGAAGATTATCCAGCACCACAGTTCAGTGGTGAGACAAGGGCAGAGCATTTTGGTAACTTTGTCAGTAATTGTGGACCTTCTTCTTTGATACTGCACCCAGGCTCAACAAGTGGTAGTTTCTTAAAGGTTACTAATACTGTGGAATCTGAAACTATATAAATTAACTTTTGATACTTTGTTACATTACCATCTATTTTGTACTTTGCACTTTGAATGAATCTTTTTACCCATGAATGAGTTTTTTAACATCAAGCATTGACTACTGGAGAAATATTGGTTCACTAAGTTATAACTCTCCCACAGACTGGCACATTTGATTTTATATATCAAAACATCACATGTGACTGTCACCTCTGATGCCATCTGGAAAGTCTTGAAGAATTCTAAAGCTACCGAGCTCAGGATGGTGAATACATGTTTTTTCAAAATTCTAGATTTCTCATGAAAGCACGAGTTTATTCCTAGCCATAAATACCATCAGTGAGTTCCTCGACATAATAAGCGTACCTTGTTTATTCTTGTAAAAAGACCTACTAAGTTGGGCTAAGTGCCCACAGTGCGCCTGTAATTCTCTCCAGGGCAAAAGGGGCTCCACGAGAAGTAGCGCCTACTGAGCTCGCCACGCAACAGCTTCTCCCCAGGACACCCATCGCCGGGCAGGAGAAGGGCTTTGTGCGCATGTCCGATTTTGTCACGCGGAATATTAGAGAGATGTGTACTGGACAGTCAAGCTTTAACAAAATTAATACCATTCCTCTCCTTCACTAAGGACATTCTTACATGAAACTGGCTCTTCTACCCCTCGAGCATGTGGCTGTGAAGAACACAATGACACCAGTGTATGACACCAGGCTCCACCCTTGCTGAGGACCAGCAGGCTTACCTGCCGTTGCCTTTGACTCTTGAGTGTAAATGTCAGCATGTGAAAAAGGCAAACAACACCTTACTATTAGTCGGGGACTTGGATTGTGCAGGTCCCTAGAAGGCGGTCTGTGAACCACCCTGTGAGGGCCCCTGACCCAGCGATTCCCCCCAAAAAGAGCACTCCAGAAGCAGATTTCCCGGGACGGTGCGCTGGCTGAGTCGTCAGCTGGATGGTGCCAGGAAACTCCTACACTCCTGTGAGCCTCAGCTCCTTCCTCTCTGAATGGGAATAACTGTACTAGCAACCTCAAAAGGGCGTTTGAGGAAGAAATAAGCCAAGTAGGTAATACGTTTACCTCAGTGGCTGGCCTGTTGTGTGCAATAAATGTTAGCTTTCCAGGCCGTCTACTGTTGTTATTAATGCTGTTTTACCTGCTGTTCCTTTGCAAAATGCTCCACATATTAAATGCCCAATAAATGCTACTGAAAGAGTAACGACCTTCTCATCTCTCAGATGATAACTTCTTGTTTTGCCAAAAGAAAGCTCTAATTTCACAACAAATCACTAAAGACAACCTTAATAAATGCTTATTGACTGAATAATGAGTCATAAATAGAAAGAGGTCACTGCAGCTATATCTTTATTTTTAGACAGTATATCAGAAATGCTTCAGCTTCTAAGTATAAAAGACATAAAAATAAAGACCAGGAATTTTTTTCCCAATCACCAATAGTTATGTTAATACTTGACCATAATGATTCTGAGATTCCAGACCCAAGACAACCTTAGCATAACACCTGCACCACTAAAGAAAAATTCAAGTAGGTCCCATATCGGGTGGAGAACAATAAAACAAAAATTATCCAGGCATACCGGGCATCTCGAAGAGAGGCTTGTGGATTTTAAATGCTTCTTATCTTTTCAAAGAATTGTATCTTCCTTAGAAAAACTGAATCCAAACGAGGGAACCCCCAGTTGTTGTTCATATCACTTCTTAATTTGGGCCCAAGTCGCGGCCTTCAAAACCAATGACACCAGAAACTCTTACTAAAACAACACAGACTTCTCAACCTCAAAACCTACCAGGACTGCTAGATTTCAAGAAACAAAATCCTTGGAAAGCCACTCCATTTGTCATATTTCAAGCCGATTGTGTAAATAATAAAGGTCAAACTCAGAAAACAAGGCTGATAATTCCACAGTGACCAGCCAGCCTGCCGTTCCCATCATTTATTCACAGGCTGATAGACTTCCCCAGGAAGCCTGGGAAAATAACAGAAGTAACTCAACTTTCCCCCAGAGAAAAGCCTTCATTTTTCCTTGGCAGATTCATTCCTAATCACATAGCAGGGAACCATTATTAACATCTGGATATTCAAAAAGAGCCACTGAATTATTATAAAAATGTTTCAAATCATCGGCCTAAAACTCAAATGATCTACAATGTGTACGGTGGTTTTTTTCCCCCCTTTAGTCAAGAAGATAAATGGAGAAATTCTTTATATTTCAACTTCCATTACACATTTGTTTTTAATCTGGGTCGAGTCATGTCTGCCTACTGTACCTCCATATCAAAGACTGATATGTCAGCGTTAGCTTCTGCTCCTCTCAGCATGGCTTTCTTTTAAGAATATAATTTTTGAGAAGTGAGATTACTGCAAGAATTAAATGGTTCAAAACAGTCATAAGTCAGACACTAATACTGAGTCCAATTCTCTTTGAGTGTAGTTTCGTGCTGTTACATTGAACAGCCATTAGGCACATCTGATGTCTTCATGCTTAACTGGCTCCTTCCTCCTTTAAACAGTTTCTAAAACTGAATGGGCTGGGTCTGTTTGACTTGTATAACCTCCCAGAGCCAAGAGGAGGCCCAACATGCAGGCCCAGAGCAAGCATTTCTTCCCTGTATGCGGAAATTCTGAAGGAGACATCCCTCCTCACCAACCTTGACATTGGGGTGAGCGTCAGTGAAGTGAATGAGCGTCAAGAGGTGTTTCCCAGGGAAAGAAATCTTCACAGTCTGCTGTGTGCAAGGGAGAGAAAGTAAAGGAGCCGAGGAGGTTTAGGTTGATTTGTGGGTGCAGGAGGGCAGGCCCTCCCCGAACGGCGGTGTGGTTCAGCAGTGCAGACGGAGGCCTGAAAACTACTGGTCTAAATATTTATAAGCTTTAAATCAAGCTAATGAACAGTCACATGAAATATCTTCCATCCTCCTATCTTGAAAAATATGCCTTCAAAGTAAATGGAAGTCTGGGTAATCAAAGAGTGAAATATAGAGACCTTAATCAAGTTGAATTTTCTGCACCAAAATTATCCACA
This sequence comes from Phyllostomus discolor, assembly GCF_004126475.2. Taxonomy (NCBI): domain Eukaryota; kingdom Metazoa; phylum Chordata; class Mammalia; order Chiroptera; family Phyllostomidae; genus Phyllostomus; species Phyllostomus discolor. The sequence continues at coordinate 13,033,172 of NC_040912.2, read as the reverse complement.
TCTTAAAATTCTTGAGTAGAAAATAATTGTTTTCTTCATTTTTTAAATTCACACACACAGTTTATAGCTGCCCATTAGGAAAGAATGGTTTCCATTGTTTTGACAAAAAAAAAACAAAAACCCTAAGATTCATATAGGATGCTCAGACTCCAGTTCTGTTAAACTTGTGGGAGCCCCGTGCATTCAAACACGAGTTCCTGCCTATCCAAAAATTGCTTCTCTCACTTGATTGTCTTGCCCCTTTCATATCTGTCCCAAGAAAAAGTCATGTTATGTTTCCTCCTTGCACATTTTCCAATTCCATATTTCATCTTTGGTGTTCCCCAAAGAATGAAGGGTCCTCGAGTCTCAGCCAGCTGTGAACCGTGTCCTTGTCATTCCAGTGAGGATTTCCCAGGTTATCGTGGGCCAAGCATCCTGAAACGGGAAGGAGGACACTTCCAATACGGGACGTTGGAATGCCTCGCACCACAATGGATGCGGGCAGGAAGTGGCGTGTCCTGGTGGCTGCCACCTTCCCTTTGTCTCAGGTTCTCTGTGTAGAGATGGGGCATCTTCACTTCTGGCAGCGACTTTAACAAGGGTCTTTAATTTTACCCTTTCTCATCCTGTCTGTCAAGTAATGACCATAATCTTTATTTAAATACTCTGTAAGGAACTTTAATACATGATTTATAATTAAATATGAAAGGATCCATGAATCCCTTTGAAAAGTGAAGCAACCTGTCGTAACACGAACAAAATGGTCAGACAGTACTTGTCTTGTACAATTCTTATTTCGCTGGATGTGATACAACCATTGCACAGACAAGGAACTGCCCGGGTTTCTTTTGGTGTACCTGGTACCACACTTACCAGGGTTTTTTTATGAAGACAAAATATACAAAGAATGACCTTGGAACAATCAAAAGTTCCCGTTTTCTGACCGATAGTAGATTGAGGTATAAGTAATTGCTTCGAGTGCCGATTTACCTCTTCCCAACAGGGCACCTGTTACCTCTTTTTTCCTTGCTAATTTCCCTGTTCTTTAAGTCTTTCCAAAGTGGCTTCCCCAGCTGAAACTTGCGGCATAACCAGTAGTGAAGGGAAGAGGGCTACACTTCCAAGGTGAGATGTATTAAACACAGACGTATTTTTCAGCTTTTCCTCGTGGCTCCGCCTCCTGCAGGACTAATACCTAATGATTCCAGGAAGTGAAAGCAATTAAATTTCACTTGGTGTAAAGTTGAAGAAATTGTCCCAGGTGAAAAGAATGTTTCTTCGCCACATTCCATAGGTGGCAATAAACAGGCAAATTTCCCTGGTTTTGATACAGGAGTACGAGCTTTCACAGGGCTCAGGGTGATTTCATTTTTAAAAGTGGAATTTATGGGACAGAGGACTGAAAGGTTCGTACTGACATGTTTAAAACCCTCTTTTTAAAAGTGGCACATTGCATCATTCCATTTAAGTGTTCACACCGCAGACTGAAACATAATCTGTTTACTGAAAAAACAACTTTTTATTGCCCTGTGAATAATTTCCCATTGACAAAAAACACAATGTACTGTATTTTAGTGCTTTGTGAAACATCTGGAAATTTTTCTTCAGTTGCTAAAGCTATCAGGAATTTGCATCCACATTCAAACTACTGATTTTTTAATTTAACTCAGACCAACTTCAAACATACGACTGAGCAAACCAAGAAGCAACGGTTTCCAAAGGCCCACCGAGGGCACCCGCAGATGAGCCACACCTCCGCCTCCCGGAAAATCGGGTCTCACAAAGCACCTTTCCGAGCACGGTGCAAAGCGGATTGAGTTAGTTAGGGTTATACCAGCCGCTCTAACAAATAAACCCTGAATCTCGGTGGCTTAACAAAGTGGAAGATATTTTCTCGCTCACCTGCTAGCCCAACGTGGGGGTGCCGAGGAGGCAGGAGGCTCCCACGAGGACATTTGGGGACCACAACGGCTTCCATCCCTGACTCTGCATCGTCAACAGGGAGCTTCACAACAGGAGAAAGAGCAGGGCGACTGGAAGTGTTGGCCTTTAACCCCGCCACGTCCCGTGGGCTAGACCGCAGTCACGTGACCACGCTAAACTCCAGGGAGGCGGGAACTGCAGGCCAGTCCCAGGAAGGAAAAGGAAAGGGTTTGGGCAACTACTAGTCCATCGGTCAGTAGATCTGTCTCCGCTCATTACAAGCTGACATTTTTTTCCCCAAATTCCAACAGGTTCAGTGCTGAGCGGTGGTTTTCTCTAGCCTCAACTGTGGGCTCTATGGAAAAATCATTGTACTATAGGTCCTGGGGGATTTTGGGGGTGACTGAAGGTACAGGAAAGCCTTCTGACTTGAGACAGTCTGGCCTGAGGTCAGCGCCAAAGCCTGCCCCTGTCTTTGTAAAGGCTGTGAAATGGGACTGATTGTGGAGATGGCACATGAACCAATCCAAGCTCCAGAAATGAGTACGACTTTGAAGTCAGAAATCCTTTCTGCATTTTATTTTATTTTACTTTTCTCCTAAGACCATTATTTGTCCACCAGGGGTCTTCATGCAAATTTAAGACTTAGGTACTCTCCAGAAAAGTCGGTCCACAGTGGTTTAAGTGTCGACGTGGAGGCATGACACTCAGACCAAAGGAGATGCAATGATGTGAGCTGGCTTTCTCGAGAACATATCCACCTAGAAAAGACCAATTAAAGTATGAATAACTGGGGGTCACCTGTGGATTCTTCCTGCCCACCCTGTGCCTTTTTCTTCTAATCAGCTTAAGTGGGCAGCTCTTCTCCGTCCTACTTCATCACCTTATTTTAATTGAACATTCACCCGTCAGCCTCTCACATTAGACTCTAAACTCCACGAGGAGAGGGACCTTCTGTATCTTGTTTCTCCCCAGCACACACCACAGTCTCTCGCTCCTAAGAGGAGCTTGCTAAATATGTGCAGAATGGGACTGAATTGCACGCAAGTTAGAAGAAGATAAGTTCCATAAGACAGTAAAAAAAATCAAAGAGCTGCTCATGTTCAAAAGAGAGAACCACACATCTGGCCCAAGGGGGCCGGGGAGAGGGGGAAGATTTCCTGCAGCATTTGAAGTGGACTTTAAAGGGAGGGTAGAGTTTCAACAAGTAGAGTGTCAGCGATGGCCCCGCAGGCAGAGGAGCAGCATCCGCACGGGCTCCAGGTGGAAAAGCAAAGGTGTATTTCAGGAACAGCTCGTATTCTTCTAGTGCTTAGAGTGGGCAGAAGACAGGATAAGAGACAAGAATGGAAAGGGGATTGTGGCTATTCTGGAAAGGGCTTTGATTCTCAGACTGGCAAGCTCTCATTTAATTCTGTGAGCCACTGGGAGCTGGGGGAGGTCCTGGGGACCAGGAGGACCAATCTGCCAAGTGAGTAGGGGACAGATATGTGGGTGAGAATCAGGAAGAGGTGACACCGCTTGCAAGGCCTGGTAACCATGCAGGTGAATGGCCACAGGGCCCTCACTGAGGCAATCAAAAGTGAGGAGGGGCGGGCCAGGAGGAGTTTTGGACATCAGAGCCACAGCTCTTGATAACTGGTCACATTTGGAGGAACGATGACCAGGAAGACTGCCAGGGGAGAGACAACATGTTGCTGCCAATCACAGCAGAGGCCCTTGGGGAAGAAGCACTGATTCGGTGATTGAGAGGAAGGGGAAAATTGAGTCGCAGACATTTCGGGCGAGAAGCGGGTGGGAGAGGCAGTGCGGGGGTTGGAAAGCTGAGACGGTGAAATTAGACTAACAGGGCTGGCAAGGCAGAGCTGTCCGGGAGAGGGGGTGGTGGGATGCGAAGGCCACTGGGCCCAGGCCTCGTGTTCACAACATTTCTCAAACCGAGACTCTTGACATTGTCTCTAAATGAGTTTATTTATACAGTTCTTGAATTTGTGGTTGATAATTGGATAAGTGTGCAAGATGTACCACAGTTTTGCAGCTCTATTGGGACATTTATTGACTGTACTAATATATATGGAGACTTCAAAAATAGAGGTGTCTTTTCAGAGCTCTTACTAGGGATCCCCAATAGCAGCAGCCTCTCCACTGAACTATAATTGCCGCATCCCTGACCATCTCCCACTGCCCGAGGGATGGAGTGGGGTTGGACCCCCACTAGCTAGCCTGACCCCTGGGAGGGACAGTGAGGAAGAAGAAAGACAGCTGTATTGAAATGATAACTACAGATATCAAAGTAGAAAAGACTATAGAAGAAAGGAAAGGATCTTCCTTTCAAAAAGGGCAACCACACAATCTTGTAGCATTTCTCACCTTCCCTAACACGGGGCAGCTCTCCAATGTGAACCAGGCACCCCCTTTTGGAGAAGCTTCCTGACATCATTGTAGCTGTTCTATCCAACTCAGTGTCGGGGGGTGGGGTGACGAGATGCCCAAGATCAGGACTGCCAGACAGTTCTGTTTAACACCTTGAATCTCATTTTTGAGCACCTACGAACTTCTCCCAAGAAGCTCTCTGACCAGCCCTCCCATCCCTCTCTCCCTGGGGCTCCTGAGTAAGGCTGGATGGAGAGAGATGGAGTCAAGATGTAGGAGGCTGAAGTGGATTTGAAGATGAGGGAAAAATGACCCTGTTTTTCTTCTCCTTCCCCATCAAACTCTGGGTAGACTGCTTCAAGAAGAAAGAATAATCCCATTGCCCAATTATTATCAGAATATACTTCTGATACACCTGTTTTACTTTGCAAAGCTGACTTTGATGACCTTAATTTTTCCTCTGCTGGGGTATAAATTTTCACTGAGGTCTTTATCTCATCCTGACACCAATTAGCACATGAGTTTCAGCAGAAGAATCCGCGGCAATTTACTACACACCTTCCAAGAAAAGGAAGCGCTAATCGAAGCGAAGACCGTCTCCAAACCGATTGAACAGGTGTGCATTTCCATAAAGGCTGCGCAACTCAGCCTCGCAGTGGTGTTTGCGCCTTTTGCTTGTGAACTGAATTAGTAATCTTCACATTCCCTGTCCTGGTGATTGAAATAAATTACTTTGTTAAATTGCGAAGCAGGTTGACCCATCTGTTGGCCCATGAATGTTCAGATTCTCGGAGGGTTTATTATTCCAAATAATGACTGCCATATGCAGCGGTAAACAGTTCCTTTAAAACCGGCTGAAGGATTTGGTGTGACTTTTGAAGGCAATTTATAAAGCTATTCGTGTTCCTGCCCTTCGACTAACTTCCAGAAAAGTTGTCTTGATCGGTTAATCCTAGCCGAGGCACCTTGTTCTCTTTGGCGAGGAGAGAGGAAGGGAAGAGCAGAAACACATGTTCCTGGAGGACCTACTATGTGTCAGGAGCCTCTCACCAGCCTTGTGCAGTGGATGTTAACATCCCAGAGAAAACATGGGATGGTCAGAGAGGGTAAGCAACCCTCCCAGAGACAAATGCAAATTTGGAAACAGGGACTGGGACCCTGTATCCTTGCTTTAAGACACACTGTGCTATTTCCACTAGGTCTGAGCCTCGGATGGAAAGTGTTTGCACAAGAGAATTTTGTGCACTCCCAATGCAGATCCATGGGAGGAAAAAAAGAAACTGCATATTTTACGCCACGGTCCTGAGTCTGCAAACAGCACCGTCCACCAATGTCCCCTCATCTCTAAAAACCGAGCCTCGGTCTTCTCTATCTGATCTTCCCTTTAGGGGGAAAGGGCAGGGCTTTGAACCTCCATTGGCAAGAACTGAAAAGACAAAAATCTGTGGGTCCTCTTTTCATATGTGGCCCTCCTTGCTTTACTTTAGATCACCCCCGTTTTCACATCCCCGGGGAAGAATGTGTGCTCGGCTCGCACAGGGTCCGCAAACTGCTACAACCACAGACCGGCCATGATTTGTTCATGATGTTCACGTTGCCTCGCTGGGGCTAGAGTACAGATGTTAAATTGCTGATGGATGACCCAAAGCCAGCACACGGCCGGCTCTTCTGGTATTCAACTGCAGTATTAATCATGTGTGGAAAGGTATTTTTTCCCCTCCGTGAAAAATGAAATGGCTAATATACAGTATGGAATGAGTGCCCTGGAATAATTCCTCTCTTAACGGGAAAAGAATAAAGCTATTAAAAGAAAAAATGTCTGAATGTGACATGATGACAGTGGGATTTTTTTCTTTTGACGAGCTAAATGAATAAGCTCACCCTCCTTTGATTTATGCCAGTGCAAAAGTTCTCTCCGAGCTTCAAAAGGCAGAGAGAGAGTGTTTGGAGATGCCGAGGGTCTCCACTCCCTTTGTTTGAAGGGAGCGAGATGCTGAGATTGAGCCAAAGGCAAGTGTTGGACAGGCAGGGACCTGAAGAGGCCGGCACCTAAGCGTCCAGCAGCGGAGGGGAGGAGGGGCGCTCAGAGGGGCTGCCAGAACCTCTGGGTGAGGAGGCTTACCCTCATTTCAACAGCCCCCAAGGCACCTCTGCCCGGGCCCCAGCCAGGCCCCAGCCTGTGCAGTCGCTCCCGTCCCGGGATCCGAGGGAGGCAGAGGTATTCTTGGCCGTCAGCTTGAATCCTGAGGAAGGGGCTGGAGATGGGGCTTGCTCTTCGCCTCCACCAAAGACAGAACCAGAAAAAAAAAAAAACAAAGCCCGCATTAAGAGCCTTGGAAAATTCTTCATAGATAAAAATTAATTCTTGACAGAAGGCTCTATTTTATATCAGCAAAAGATCACCTAGGTAATGTCCTGGGGCAGGGGGGTAGGGAGAGAATTGTTTGAATTATGCACTTTTAGTTTGCTATAAAGCAATATGCACGTGATCAGAAAAGCATCAAACATCAAACAAAAGCCAAATTCGGAAAAACCCAGGTTCAGAGATATTCTACACAATAACCAGCCAGGATTCACCAAAAGCCTTGAGAGACAAAAGGACCCCGAGGAAGGGTCACCGGCTGGAGGAGGGGAATGAGAGGTGGTGAAGAACAGAGGCAATGCGAGGGTGTAGCTTGCCTGGCCCGGATGAAAGGACGTTAGCTGAACCAAAAAAATTGTTGATTAATTAATAGCCATTTACAGTCAGTCTGTAAAGTGGTTAGTAACGCTCTACCTATTTCCTGGTTTTAGATGATTGTACTGTGGTTGTGTAAAATGTTACCACTTGGAGGAATCTTTGCACCATTTTTGCCAGTTTGGCGGTAAGTTTTTGAAAGGCCCGCATGGCGAGCAGCAGCCCACAGGCCCACGAGCCTGCAGCCCCGTCCTGTTCCCAGGAGCACCCACGTGCAACTCTCCTAGCTGTAATCCTCAAATAGATACCCACGCATCACTCAAAACTAAGCTTAGAATACGACGTCTTGATTTACTAGTTTTAGGTAATAACTACCAACTTCCTGCCGTGATGGATGAGAACCCAGCTCACTATCAGCCCCCACCGCTCCTCTCTATTCTTCCTCTAAATTTTCTATGTTCATATAATTTGAGACTTTGGAAATGTTTTTAAAAACCCATAAAGTTCCCATATATCCTCCACCCAGTTTCCCTAATGTTACTCTCTTACCTAATCATGGTACAATGATCAAAACTGAAAAACTAGCGTTGGTACTATACCATTAACCACAGACTTTATGGAGAGTTTTCTAGTCTTTTCACTACTGTCCCTTTTATTTTTTGTTCCAGGATCCCGTCCAGGATGCCACATGTAACATGGCATTGGAAAGCAGTGGTCAGATATCTGGGTAGCTGATGGTATCCACCCATCTGGGTTTGCCTGGCAGTTCCTCAGGATTAGACCGCATCAGAGATTTTTGGAAGGAAGAACACAGCACTGATGTGTCCTTGGCAACATTGCGGGTCTGTGACATCAGCTTGCCTTGCTGGCGGTAATGTTCACTGTGATCACTCGACTAAGGGAGTATCTGTGAGGTTTCTCCAGGGACAAGTTACCAGTCTTCTTTAGAAGGAAGCCATTCGGTCCGGACTGCATTCAAGGGGAGAAGAATTAAACTCCAGTCCCTAGAGAAACCGGTATCAAAGAACTTGCAGATGCGTTTTAGAACCACTTCAGAAAGGCACATTTTGAGGAAGAGACTTTGAGGCTATGCAGGTACCCCGCTTCTCGTAAAGCTCCGCCCACTATTGTTAGCCTTCCAGGGGGTCTCACCTGCTAGTTATTACTGCTGTTCTCACGGAGATTCTTCCTTTCCCTCATTTCTCTTGCATGCATTCATTGGATTCCTCTCTGAGGATTTGTCCCCTCACCCTCATGCATTTATCTATTGAATCATGGATTTATATCACTGCGCATTTGTGGATATGTATTTTATTCTTTGGGTTATAATTTAATACTATCATTATTTATTTTTTCTGCTCAAATTTTCCAGCTTCAGCCATTGGAAACCCTTTTAGGTTGGAGCAAAAGTCCTTTTGATTGTTCCCCTTTCCTTTCCTCTCCTTTCCTTTTCCTTTCCTTTCCTCCTTCTTTCTTTTACCACTTCTTTACATTCTGGCACCACAAGATGCTCCTGGCTCATTTTGTATTTTCACTGCTGGAGCCCTAAAATGAGACATTTTTCCAGGAACAGCTGGTTCCTTTTATTGGGAAATGGTATTTAGAAACCAAGATATGGAGCTAGATGTGTTTGTTGCTGCCGTTATGCCCTACCAGTGGACAGAGCTAGGATATGTGTGTGTGTGTACTAAGTTATGTGTACATGCCTGTGTATATTGACTTCTGTATCTGTTGGTCCGTGGACATATAAACATACAGTGACTTCATACTGGTGTTTCTGACTGCAGTCCAGCACCACCCAGTTCATTCTAGCATGACTCCTTGTATAACTGGAACTTTGTTCTTCCACAGTGAGAGATCTAGTTCTCATTATCTACAATCACTCATCGCTGTTACAGAGGAGTACATTGACTTTATGTATTGATTAGGTGTCCTCACTTTTGAAGTTCTAGGAGCATCTTTATAGATAATTGTGTCTGCAAATAGAGACAAATTTGTTTCTTCTTTTCCAATATGCATGCCTTTCCTTTCGTTTGTGTCTCATTGCACTGAATAAGCATGGCGAGAGAGCAGATCCTTACCTTGTTTCTGATCTTTGGGGGAAAGCGTCCAGTCTGTCTGCACTAAACATCATGTTAGCTACCCAGTTTTCATAGATGCCCTTTACCAGGTTGAGGAATTTTCCTCCTATTCTCAATTTGCTGAGAGTTTTTATCTTGGGTAATTGTTGAGTTTGTGAGGTGCTTTTTCTGCATCTATCGTAACGACCAAGTGGCTTTTCTTCTCTAGTCTGTTAGTGTAGTGAGGCGCATCCACTGACTTTGGGTGTTCAGTCAGACTGGCTTTGCTGGGACGGACCTCACTTGATGCCGGTGTATTACTCTTTTTTATTTCCTTGGATACAATTTGTTAATATTTTGGTAAGATTTTTGCATCTGTATTCATTGGAGATATTATTCTGCCGTTTTCTTGAAGTATCTCTGGTTTTGGTACTAGTAAGGGTAGGGTATCGAAATGGAATAGCGAATGGCGGAGAAATACCTCTAAAGAGTGCCTGTCACTGTAGAGGTTGAACGAGATGCAAACTAGAGCATTGGATGAAGCAATGTGATTTTTTAAAAAGTAAAGTTTATGGATTGAGCACGGGCTGCGAACCAAAGTGTCGCAGGTTCGATTCCCAGTCAGGGTACATGCCTGGGTTGCAGGCCATGACCCCCAGCAACCGCACAGCGATGTTTCTCTCTCTCTCTCTCTCTCTCTCTCTCTCTATCTCCCTCCCTTCCCTCTCTAAAAATAAATACATAAAATCTTTTTAAAAAGTAAAGTTTAAAAAACTGAAATATATCAATTCACAATTGATGTTCAAACTAAATTCGGATTTTTTCCTGAAGAAATGGGGCTTGGGGACAGCTGAGCCTGCCAAAGCCTGTAGCCTTCGTCTCCACATTCTGCAATCAGACCAGATTTGGCCCTGGTTCTTTTGGATCAGCATTTGCATAATGTTGACAATTATGTCAACTGCACGCTCCTGAGATTTACTAATTAAATTTCAAAGCTTAATTAAAATAAAATGCACACGTTCCCCATTAATATGCTGACTTGTTTGGAAGTTGGGTAAATTTTTAGCTCCACTTTCAGCAAAAGCTAGAGATGAGTACACAAGATAGTCCATGAAATTGAGGTCTTAGATTCTAGAACCTCAAACAATATTGGCCTGAATATAGTTGGTGCTAATAAATCTTTTTTGGCTGCATATGTATACGTAGGACATGTTATTCTCTTGGAATGATTTTTCAAGCCTCTTACTACCCAAATTTTCAACAATCTGTTTAGCAAAAAAAAAAAAAGTGAATTTGTCTTAAACAGTCTCACTCTCTTTGACTTTTCACCCATTTGTGTCCTAGTGGGAAACTGACTCCATGACTTTCTGGTTCATCATTCTTATCCAACATGTTAGTCCAACATCCCAAGTGACACTTTACGCACGTTTTTCTTAAGAGACAGAGCATTGCCGTTGTCCAAGAGCAAAGGAGGTTACAGCCTGCACTGCCTGCTCTCAGCTTCAAAACTAGAGCAAGGAGGTCCTTGGTCCACAGGTGTTGCTCTTTCCCAAGATCACCCGGCAAGGACAACCTAAAATGCCACATGAATAACAGCCATGATTTTTGTTTTCCTAGTGCCGGGCACTGTGCTGTGCCCTCTCTGTATATATTATCTCACTTAATTCTCCCCCATCCTATGTGACTACTGCCAATATCCATCTTCCTTCCTTCCTTCCTTCCTTCCTTCCTTCCTTCCTTCCTTCCTTCCTTCCTTCCTTTCTTGAGAAAACTGCATCTCAGGTGAGCAAGTGGTGGATACTTGAGATAACAATTCCCAAAATGATGCCTCAGATCTCCAGCCTCAACAAAGCTTTTATCATTGAGATCAACCAGGACCCAAAACATGACTGCAGTTTTGCTGGTGGTGAAGAAAACTGTTTTGAGTGTGTGTGTGTGAGCGTGTGTGTGTGTGTTTGAGGTGGCATTCATTGCGGGCCAATACTAGTTGCATCTGTTACTTCACTTGGAAACTTTATATTATCTCATTTAACTGGCACAAAAATTCAGGCAGATCATAGTCCCGCTTAGAGAGGAAACTAAGGTTTAAGGCCTAAGAAGCAGAAGCAGACTTGAAGCTCTGGTCTAGCTGACTCCGGACACACAAGCTCCTTCAATATACACAACGGGCTTCCTCTGGATTCCTTCCTGACTGAGAGAAGGAGCCACTACTTTAGATTGCCACTCAACTTTCCCACATTTTCACCTCTTGAACACCTCTTGAGAATGTGGTTCCAGTTTAGAGTGGGGAGAGCTTTGGTGGCCAACACTTGATTTGAGCTGCACCCAAAGAATGGTTACAATAGGAGCACCTCATGCCTTTCAGTATTATCTGTTGAAACCTCTCATCAAATTAGACAATGAAAAATCTTTTCCAAGAGTGTTCAGCTGTAATACCCAAGAGCTCAAAGACTTGATTTTCTTCACAATTTGTCTCCAGCACCTAAAATACTGCTTAACACAGAGCAGGCACACACTAAGTATTTATTGGGGAAATAAGTGTTTTTGAGGTTTTTACAATCACCCAGCATTTTGCTCACAAGTACCACCTGTGATATTCAAAGAACTAGCTTCTCCCCTAAGGTGATAGCCTAAAAAGGGAACTCTTTCCCCAAACCTGAGGACTCGGTGACAGCGGATGAAGACACCCTGGCACTAAGTTTGCGACATCACGCCTGGAACATAGAAGGTCTCGATAAAAAATTGTTAACCTCATTACTGAAGAAGGAGAGCTACATTTATTCAAACTTACTCTTTGTCAGGCATTCTATTTGCTCTATCACATCGAAGCATCCATGGCAGATACTATAACATTTCCCAATGTACAGAGAAAAAAAGTAGCGTTTAGAGAGGTTAAAGAGCATGCCCCAAGTCATACCGTTTGCACTCGACAGAGCTAGGATCGAACCCTCAGCCCGAATCCTCCCCGCCCCTGGCACTTGGTGAAATTGCCAATCCCATTTCCTCCTCAAGGCCTTTGTTCTTCCCTCTCCCGGATCTTTCCACGGCTGCCTCCCTTACCACTCAAGCCTCTCCCCAGTATCACGTCCTCAGAGACACCTTCCCTGACCACTCCCTGCCAGCCCTCTGTTCGGTAATCCTGACAGATTGCTTTCATGGCCTGAGTCACCACCGAACACCCTCCTTCTTATGGTCTGATTATTGTCAAGTCCACCCCCAGAACTGGAGCTTCATGAGAGCAGGGACTTGCTTTGTCCCGTGGGTCAGTCACTATGACCCACAGCCTGGTGCCGAACCTGGCACGCCAAGGCATGCCCCAGATGCTCTCTAGATTGCCGAATGACTACTGCAGGCTAATAAACCCCGGGGTATTCAACCCAGGACAGCACCCGATTGGCCAGTCTTTAGAAAAGCACCTAGTTGTAACCAGTGTGTATCTCCAAACCCTTTAAGCTCAATTCCCATACCAGTATTTCTTTGCCATTTCAAGCAAGAGAACTGAGCTATACATGGGCCAATTGAGTAAATCTTTCCATGCAGAGAGGAAGGCTCAATGACCTAAGGTTTGTAGCATGGTTTATAATCTCTCCCACAAAGGTACTCTGTTGAATTAAAGTAATTTCCATTCCTCTCAGGTTGGAGCCGTACATACTCAGCTTCTATAAGACCAAAATGTCAGTTGCTTTTGGTTAAAGCGTGCTTCTCAACAGACAGCCCTAAGCTTTATAGATCACACAGGATAAAACCCAACAGGAAAAAAAGTGTATCACAGAGCACCCTCTCTGGCCTTGGTCCAACACTGGATGGAGAGTATTAACGATATTGCTTAGACTTAAGTCTCTCAGTTCCCCTGATGCATGTTTGAATGAGCTTGATGCATGTGACAAGCTTCTTGTTTTCGGCCCTTGTGAGTGAGCTTATTGTCAGCATGATTGTTTCGTGGGTCTGCAACCAGACCGAGACCTCACTCGTCACCGCCATGCTGGTTCTTTCAGAAAGTCTGACGGCTCTGATGACATCACTTCCTCTCCATTCTCTCCGACTTTGCGCTTTCTGGACCAGTCCCTTAGGAGGGCTTTGAGCTCACCCTCCCCCTCTTGAGATGCTATTCCCTCTATTTAGAACCCCTCTCCCCCAGCCTGGGTCTTACTTTTAATTGTTTTTAAAGACTTGGAGCTATTGTCCCACTTCCTGATGCCTGACATCAGATCCCTCAGGTTCACTCACTTATACTTCCCAGGTTAAGTCGGACATTCCTCCTCTGAATTCTAAAAGAACTGCATGCAGACCTTTAGCCTTATTATTATCATTACCTACCGGCCAATGGGCTCCTGGCTTGTCCACCTTATTCATCTTGTCTCCCCAGCTCATCACTGGGACCAGAACATGACAGTTCCTCATAAATGATTGGGAACCGAATTTATACCAGCTCGCCCACCCCACCTCTATTTCGTATTAAGTTTCCTCAGAAGAAAAAAAAATCCTTTTCCTCCACTTATTCTGGTGTCACTCTCTCCCAACCCTGCCCCATGACCCACGGCCACCCAAACCGATGGTGGGCAGAGGGGATGGTGTCAGGAGGAGCAAGGAACACATTGGTACCGAGAGCACGGAGGCGCCCTTCGGGCAGAGGCAGAGCTGCACATGGACCAAAAAGGACAGAAGGAGGCCCAGCCTACTGACCCGCGCCCAACCCTCTTCTGACTGAGAACTTATCCCTCCACGGACAAGAGTTGTCTTTCAATCGCCATAACCGTCTCCAGGATGTAAAGGAAGCAGCAGTCGTGTCCTTGGTAAAGTGTGACTACACAGTAACAGGACCCGTTTTCATTCGTGGCTTGTAGTGTTCACACGGCCATGTGTCAAGCGCTGTAATGTCCAGAGGATCCTGGTGGCCATGGCTTCAGAGTAGGGTCCAGCACCTCAGAGAAGGGAGGGTGGTCAGCACACAGTGGCCTGGCATGCTCTGCCATGGCAGGAGCTGTGGTCTCACTAAGTGGCTGCTTCTGCGGCATTGACCGTGGTCCTGGCGCCACCTGTCAGCCCCTGCTCCTGGCTACTTTCCCAGCAGCCCCTGCAGCCTCCCTCGGGCCTCTGTGCTTCCCATCTCCATGCCCTGTCAATGGCTGTTTTTCTTAATGAATGCAACAACGGTAGGGTTTTTTTTTTAATTACAGGTTGACATTCAATATTATTTTATATTAGTTTCAGGTGCACAGCATAGTGGTTAGACTTTCATATAACTCATGAAGTGATCCACGTGACAATTCTAGTTCTCACCTGCACCCTACATAGTTATTACAATATTTTTTCATGGATTTCTTGGCTGCTTAAATCACCCGGCGTTCACAACTGAAGAACAAACTCTCAGACAGTGAGCCCCATGTCACAATCACGCCCGGACATTGTATGAGCCCTCAGAAATGTACAGAAGAAAAAGAGGAGATAAGAAGCTGCCTCTTTGGTCCGTATGAAACAGTGCCTTTTCTGAGAGCAAAACAAAGAAAAAAGTCCAATGACTTCTAACATAAACAAGAGGTTGCAGTCTGATACCTTAGTAGAACTAAGTGGTTAATTGCTTTACAGTATCATCTCTTAGAAAGAAAGCTGAGGTCTCTATCCAGCAGCCCCCCCCCCTTACCATGGGGGATACGTTCCAAGACCCCCTGTGGATGCCTGAAACCTCAGACAATACCATATCCTATATACACTATGCTTTTTCTATATATACACGCCTACGATAGCATTTAATTTATAAATTAGGCACTGTAAGAGATGAACAACAACAATAATAAAATAGAACAATTGTAATAGTATACTGTAAAAAATGTTATGTAAATATGAACGCTCTCTTTCTGATAATCCAGATGGCTACTAAGTAACCAACAGGCCAGTAGCACACGCAGCGTGGGTACCCTGGACAAAGACTTGGTTCAAGCCCTGGATGGGACGGAGCAGGAAGCCAGCATGAGATTACGTCATGCTCTTCAGAACGGTGCGCAGTTTAAAATGTGAATTGTTTGTTTCTGGAATTTTCCATGTAATATTTTCAGATGGTGGTTGACCGCTAGTAACTGAAACCATGGAAAACGTAATTGTGGATCGGGGGGGGGATCCACTGTACCAAAATGGAAAAACAAATTCATTTTCTCCCCATGGTCAATGGTAAATGTTTTCTTTCTTAAGCAAAACACATACAAAAGTGTTGTCCTCTCTGCCGTCACAAGGTCAGCAAGGCTGGGAACTGGTTGGTGACAGCAAGCAGTGTCCCTAAGACACGGGAGGACGGGCCAGACGGGAGCGAACAGTTTTCGGAGCAGCAGATTTCCCTCCAGCGGCGAGCCGCGGGCGAGAGCGGGGAGCTCCCGGGACCACTATCCACACAGTAGCAGCTTGGTGGTTTTCTGCTCCTCTTCTGGGGAGCTATTTTCTTTGCAAAACTACTGTAATTTTAATGGGCTGCCATTTGCTCGTTAAAGTCATCTGGGAATTTAGTCAGCAAACAGACCACAAAATAGGACCTTGTATAATGTTTAGGATTTTGTCATTTAATAAAACATTTTATAAGCTCAGTGCGTACCTATTAACCAGTAACTGCTCTTCTCGGGGCCCGGCGGCCTACCCTGTGGTCTCCAATGCACTGGCTGCTATAGGTGAGTTATAGAGAGGTCCTTTCCCAAGCTCCCGTTTGTCTCTATTATGACACTCAAATAGCAGATGATGAGTAATCCGTCACTGTGAAATTCCATTCCTGGGAATTTGACCAGACTTGGCTTCTTATCATTCAAAATCTTCCTATCGTTCAAAATCTTCTTTAGGGCTGTCTCCTATGGAAAAGAGAGGCCCTGAGCTTCTGATCCCTTGGAGGGATTTATTACCTGTTGGAGAGTCGCAGTGTGTGTGTGTGTGTGTGTGTGTGTGTGTGTGTGGTTACCCCTGATAGCGCAGTTCCTAAATGCTGGTCCACGAACTGGCTCAGAAGCTCCCAGGATCGATGATGAAAATGGGCCTCCGTAGGCCCCAGCCCAGATCCACCAAATCATCCTCAAGGTCAAGGCCCAGAACTGTTTGACAACCACAGCCCCCAGTTTTTTCTGGTTCACAGCCAACTTGGGAGGCACTTGGAAAACAGCACACTCACCAGACTGAAAGGCCGCACTGTGCCCTGAGAGTGGAGTAAGGGGCATTAAATGAGAAGACGGAAAAGTAAGACATAACACAAACTCTCCTGCACAGCCAGGGAATGCATCTCGGGGCCGAACCTCCCATCTAAGGAGGGCTGATCACAAAGGCGAAAATGTGGAAGATGCATCACAGCCTATCACCACACTGAGAAAATTCAGAAAAGATACCCGCTTATCAACATGAGTGGTTTCCTTGAATTTGTCACTATTTTTGAGCACCTGTGCTTTATTTCACCTTCAGCCCCTACAGCTGAGGGAGATAGATCCTATATAGCCTTAGGTTCCAAATAAAGTGTGCCTCAACCCTAAAAAAAAGCAGGGGGAGAAAAGGGGAGACCAGGAGGCACAGGGGCAGAAGCGTGCAGATAACGGTGGGAGCAGGGGGAGGGGAGGCTGGAGAGCAAGGACCTACACCACGGGGAAGGGAGGGACTGAAACGTAAGAAAGCTTCCGACTTTTGACCACCTTGGCTGTGTTCCAATGACATTTTTCTCATGGCTTTGTCTAGTACCTTTTCACCATAAATATAACAAATCTCAAGCCAACATAGTATCTTAAAATGCGTTGGGAAAGCACCCCTATTTGAAGATCGTGCTTAGGGGGAAACAATAATTCCTTTTAGCTCCATCCCTAATTTTGCTTCTGATCGGGGTGGAGGACTGAGGGGGACATGTCCCCACGGGCTCCTACAGGAAGGAAATTGCAGTGGAAGGGGACGGGCTGGTGGTGTCCGAAGCTCAGAAAGGAGTCAGCGCCACCAGCAGTGAACGGCGAGCCTGCCTCAGCTGCTCCTGCAGCCGCCACACTCTCAGCCTGGACGCAGGCTGACCCAACCTAGGTCCTGCGCTCGATTTTTTGTGTTATCACATTTTTTCTTCACAAACGCCTCCTAAGCCAGGCATTAATTTTATCCCCATTCTAATGATGGGGGGAATGAAGCTTAGGGACGTTAAATAACTTGCTGAAGTTATAGCCCCAACATTATAATCATTCTGTGTTTCTCCATTCAAACAATACGGTCTGGGGCCCCTCGGGCTGCCAAGAGTCTTTCCCTAGTGACGGGAACAGGCAGGAAAGGAGGAGAAATAGTCAACTCCCATGATCCAGAAACTCCCCAACAAAAGCCAAGCCCGTTCTGATGGACAAAAATTAAATAAATAAAATAAAACAATACTTGTTCAGAACACGAGACCTGACGGCCGCTTTAGCCCAGCAGATTTAGATGAGTTTCTCAGTCCTTCTACAGCCTGTGCCATCTCCCCACAGCCCCATCCCCGCCCCTCGACAGATATAAAATCAGAATAAAAATGAGAAAATAAAAATATGTTTACTTTTCCTCACTAACAGTCAAGTTATTTTCTAGAACTTGTCTTCCCTGAAGGCTAAGCCCTCCCAGGGAGCATCCAGGATCTCGTGAAGACAAAAGGCGATTGATGATGCGCATCCCAGCCCCCTGCATTCCTGGGGCAGCTTTTTCTGCAGGGAGTCCCGCCCACACTTGAGCTTTCTCTCAACTTCTCGCTCCTGGATCCCGCGCCTCGGAGAAGATGGACATTCCGCAGGAGGAAAATTAGAGTCCATCGGGGCTTCTAAGAAGCTAGTATGACCCAGCAGCACATCAAAGAGTCTGACATTTGCCCTGCACAGACCCTCCATGCCCTTTCTGAAGAGCGTCCACCCACTCTCTATCACGATTCGTATTGATACTTAGTGAGCAGTGACAATGCACCCCCAAACAATGAGAAACACAAAAGCTCCTTTACCTTCCACCCCCCGCCCAGTGTCCTGCAGATAAAAATAATGGCTGCCACTCACTGAGCCCTTCCCGTGGTCCAGATCTCGTGCTAGCCAACTGCCGTTTCATCTTCACAACAACTTCAACAGGTGGGAAGGCACAGGTGTCCCCACTGTACAGATGGGAAAACTGACGCTCACAACCTCACAAGCTAGGCAATGGATGTGCCCAAAACAGCAAGTTCCCAAGCTCCAGCTCCAACCTAGTACATCCTAATCCCTCCTACTGCTTAGTAACTGTTCCTGGCCAGCTTTGAGTGACATGCATTTTCTATTTGTTATCTTCCATCGTGTTTGGGCTGCACTAATAAATATTTTTTTAGGAGAGACAACAAGATGGAAAAAACTTGTGTGACTCTTAAGAGTCTAAAGATTGTGCTGATCGCATGTCACTTGCCTTGCCTTTAGGCAGGCTTTGCAAACACTACGGAAAGGGAGACAGACACCGCAGGGAGTGGCAGGAAATGCCAATGAAAATGCAGGTCTCATCTTTCAAAGACATGGTCATAACTATTCCAATAAAGTGTCATGAAATAATTGGAAAGTATGCAGGTGGGATTCAAGGGGACTTTTATTTTCTTCTCTCTACTTAGTTCCTACAAATGCCTTCCAACAGGACATATCCCCAGGTCTGGGCCAAAACGAGAAAAGGAAGGCATTGCCATGATGGTTGCACGACTAAATTTGTTCACTTCAAGTGGCTGTTCTTTATGCTGAGATTATTTCCTCATTTTTGTAGGATGATGATATCTTTTCTTCTAAGAAGTGATGATGATGGAAAATGTTCATTTTCTTTCTCTTTTTATTTTTTAATATTTTATTTATTTATTTTTAGAGAGAGGGGAAATGAGGGAGAAAAAAAGGGAGAGAAACATCAGTGTGTGAGAGATACATCAGTTGCCTCTCTCATGCCCCCAACTGGGGACCTGGCCCACAACCCAGGCATGTGCCCTGACTGGGAATCAAGCCAGTGACCTTTCAGTCCGTGGGCCAGCATTCAGTTCACTGAGCCACAGCAGCCAGGGCTCTCTCTCTTTTTTAATTTGACTTTATTTTTATCAAATTAAGAATTGGTCACCTAATGTCAGTTTTTCAAAAAACATTTTTTTTAAATTTTACTTGTTCAAGAAAGCCTTGGGATAGTTATTTCTAATTTTTCTAATTTTTCTGATTAGCATGAATTGTTTTGTGAAGCTTAATAAAAAGTTATTTTGGGAGAAATACATAAATTTTAGGAGGACCACATGCACATACCTATCCTCCTTAGTAAAACTTTATTTTTAAGTTTTTCCAATCCTTTCATTTCTAATTCTTTATATTACCATCGATGAAGGAAGAATGTGGAAACGTAAGGAAGTTTCTTAGCAATATTGAGAGATTTTAGTGACAAGAGAATAACTAGATGCATCAGTGGGTAAAGTGAAATGTAACAAAATATTTTAAGATTAATTTTTTATGAAGCCATAAAAAATCATTTGTCTGTTGGGCAACAAAAGATATTTTTTGTCTGTTGTAGAAGGAAAACCTTTAAAAATATATAAATTATTCTACGAAAGCTTAGGTTGCAGCAAACAGTGATAAATATCTGATAATGAAAAAAAATTTAAAGCAAATTATCTGACCTCATAACATGACACTCGAGAAACAAAACCTCTATTGTGAACAGCCCCTATTTCAAGAGCAGACTGAGGGAGATTGGCAAAATGTAGTTTAGGCTTAGACTAATTTCACATGCTAATGAGAATCTCCAGATGAAAGCTGCTTCATAATGGGTACTAACCAGTTGGCAGATTAACAAGATTCAGACCAAACAGAGCAGGAATTAGTCATGTTTGTCATAAGACCATATGGCTGGAAAGAAGCTGGGAGAGTTTGGTTTAGCCTGTTCCATAGGTTTTGGGGGGACGATGTAGTTAACAATCCCAGACAAATCAGAATATCACACAGTCTAGCAGCCTCCACACAAGGAAAATGAACAAAGTTTGTATGTAACTTCTTATAATTCCTTTCAGTGCTGGAAAAAATTTGTAGCCCTCAAAATCAGATGCTAGGGTTTGTGTTCCTTCCCTTTCCTTCAGTCTTCAGAATCTGAGAAAAGGTAGCAAAGAAAAGAATACAAGTTTTAGAGCCACATTGTCTAATATGGTAGACCTTAACCATGTCACTGTTCCAACTTAAAATTCATTCATATTAACCACATTCCAAGTGCCCAACAGCCACATGTGACCAGTGGCTACCATATTCAAGGGCAGAGGCATAGAACATATCCATCATCACAGGTGGGTCTATTGGACAGCTGTGCTTTACAGTCAAAGATCCCACTACCAAGAACTTGAGCTTTGCTCAGTTTCCTTATCAGCAAAATAGTATCTGTCTCACAGGAATATCAGGAGAATCCAATGTATTTAAGAGGTCTTTGTAAGCTATAAAACAAATAACTGTTAGCTATTTTGATGATGATGATGACAACGACGAAGACGGCAATTAATGACTTCTATATAAGAAGTCTTTGGATAATTAGAAATGGTAAGAAATCTCAATTTCCACTCAGAGTCTACGATCCCAGTTCATAAGATGTTCCTCCAACTGCCTGCTCTCCCTTTCTTCTTCAAAGCTTCTCCTTCACTTCATGACCGGGGACAAAGAACTTTTACACAATGTGTATGTGAATTCAAGTCCTATCTGAACACTAATTATGCATGACTACTAAGATTTTTTAAAAAATCACATCAGACAGAATTCATGTTTTGTGCCTAATTTAGTGTTTCCCAAGCGAATGTCCCCAACCCTAGGGAGCCTGTGGAAATCTAAGGGTTGGGCAGAGCAGAGGAGATGAAGGGAAGGGTCACGGGGCAGGGAATGTAGTGTTAGAGTTGTTGCCGTTATTATAAAAGTTGTCCCAAAAGTATGTTTTCCTACCTAGGCCAAGGGACACAGAAAGTGTCGGTTCTGTCTGAAATTGTATGGTCTAATAATATCATTTGGATGTGCAGTTGCCATTTTTTTAGGTTAAAAATAACCACTGGCAACTGCATATGGTTCAACCTAATGCTTATCTCAAATTGACCTGTAGCATAGGGTCAAGAGGTCAGGCTTTAGTTGACAGAGTGGGGTTCAAATCTCACTCTGCCACTTAATAGCTGTGTGTCTCTGGGAAATTAATAGAATAATAGGAAAAACAAAAGTAATTTGCAGATCAAATCTTTCAAAATACGGGATCTATGAGAAAAAAATTATAAAGTGATTTTAGGTGACAAAACTATTCAGAACCACTGATCCATTCCTCAAGGTAGGGCTTTTAATTGGCGACATACTGCCCCCTTCAGGCAGCAGTCATCACGTAGAAGAGAGGACACAGTCAAGTAAACCTTAAAAAACAAAGATTTCCCAGAAAGCCAATGCCCTTCATACCTTAGGTATGACAAAAACCCCTTCGGGTTTAACAAAGACAATGGTACATAAAAAGTTATACTGATAGGAAAAAATAAACAGCATTAACTGCAAAGGCCGGAAACAACGGTAAACAAACAAACAAACAAACAAAATAGCAGAACAGTCGAGAGACTTTTGGGTCTTGACATTTTCCATGGCCTGACAGCTTTACCTTATTATAATCATGTTTAGCATCACTGCTTGAGAAAGCAGAAACATGTATTGTACCATCAGGCCACTTCTGTTTAAAAGAGAAACCACCGCACGAATGCTACGGTGCAGATAAAGGACAGCCCAGTGCTCCCCACTGACAAGGGAGGCCAGGCAGCTGCCTCTGGGGCCACTTGCTCATCACAGCCACGTGGGAGACCCGGGAGCAGACACCAGGAACTGTGTCAGCACCAGAAGGGAAGTCCCCAGATTGTTGGGACCAGGGCACAGAGAGAACAGTAGCTAAGACACAGAATCCAAACAACCAGAAGGAGAAGTTGGAGAACCAAGAACTCTGAGAGCAAAATGATCAGAACAGACCATTGAATGGAGGCTAGATAGATTTTGAAAAGCGAATCGACATACCTGGGTGAGCATGTTTATATGCAGACAAGTGGGATCCATTTAAAGTGACCAGAAAGGGATGAACTTCTTTGTCCGGAAAACTCTCCCATACAGGAGCAGCTCAGACCGCTGTAAATTTGACAGCATGAGGGAAAGAGCATGGGACTCAGATTCAGACAGATCTGAGTCGTCTGAGTCAACAGCATCTTTGTGCATCTGAATTTCTATGAACTTCAGTTTCTTTATCTTTAACAGAGGAGTATGATACCACCCTCACACTGTTGTAGGGAAGACTAGATGAGGCCACCCATTCTGGAAAGCGCGGGGTCAGTACCTGGTACTTGGTAGATACTCAACAAATGTTAGATCGTGTCTCCTCTCTATAGTGATGAAGATTTATCTAGATTTGTTTCCTCTGTTCCACTTGTACTTAATTCGGTCATTCCCCTTTTATACCTGAGAAACGTATGTTCCTTCTTAGGATGCCTGCTCTGTTTATTCTTCCAAAGCAACATGACCGGTCATCTCCATTTTGAGACTGACTTAGAATGAGTATTTGAGACTTATTTCGGGTCTTAATGCTGATAGCATCCTTTAGCAGAATGTCAACACTAGAAAGATTTCATTGTCAGCTGACAGTGGCAGTGAAAAAGGAATCCTCAAAGAGCCAGCGTAACCTCCCCCACACCTGCCAGCAAACAAAAAGCCCAAGTTTCCCAGCGTGAGCAGCTGCTCTGGCCCCCGTACCCTCCAGCAGAGCTGTGATGGGTCGCCTCCCACCCCTGGTCTCCGGGCTTATCAGGAGCAGACATCTGTGGCAACGTGTCTTTGGGGACCACCCAGAGGGCAGCCAGAGAACCCTGGGGCTCCCCGAGAATTTGCAGAAAGGTCAAGAGTCACTTGCTCCAACAGTTGACTGAAAGCATCTCAGAGAGACCCGCTGGAAAGGTCATCCTAAGATAGTGACAGGGCACAGCTTGGGGGGTGGGAGAAGAGGACAGCATTTCTTTTTCAAGTAGCAAAAAGTACATCTGTTTCTGGCTCAGCTCAGGCTCTCGAGCCTGATTTTTATTTCAATGGCATTTCCTTGGCTTTTCCAATTCACGCCTAAATCACAAAATGTGGCCATTGTGCACTCCCGGGCCTGCGTGTATGTGCCACGAAGCACAACACTGCAAATGCATTTTCTCACTTCATTAAACATTGCTTTAAAACGGCATCCAAATGTCCGCTCTCCCCATCGCGTCTACAGGGCATCGTGTTACTTTTCCCCACAGTGGGAACAGAAGGAATGCCTAAGTCACAAGCTGTGATGTTTAATATTTTCCAATTTTGCATGTCCGCCTTTGCAAGCTGATTCTAGGGTCAGCCCGGCCAGCCATGCCAACGTGTGAAAGGGCCCTCATTGTCCTCAGGGAGCTGCCACTGGCCTTGCAAATAGCGCATCTCCACCACAGCCGTCCAGCATGGCCGAAGCCCCGGGGAGCCCTTTGCACTCCGCTGGGTGAGGTGCTGACTCCACCTCCCACAGGCAGGCCGGGACGCATCCTGCTGACTTGATGCCACGTAAATTAGAACTCATGTAACCATATGGTTCAAACCTGCAGGTCATATTTTATACACAAATGACTATGACAGGCGGTATTTTTGTGCTGACAAGTTGTATTTCATCCATGCTTACTTAGAATTCCATGCTATCATTAAAAGCTAAGCAATAGAACTTTATCATAGTTTTATGCAAAAGTTTGATTGAGTTTCCTTCTTGAAAAGAAGAAAAAGAAGGAAAACCCAGCAGCTTTTGCTTCCCCCTTAGCTCCGCGATTATGCAGTGTTTG
The DNA here is from genome assembly GCF_004126475.2 of Phyllostomus discolor. Taxonomy (NCBI): domain Eukaryota; kingdom Metazoa; phylum Chordata; class Mammalia; order Chiroptera; family Phyllostomidae; genus Phyllostomus; species Phyllostomus discolor. Next base: position 13,009,357 of record NC_040912.2, on the reverse strand, counting down.
GTGCTGTGCCGGTTTCAGATGTTCCAACAACAGGAGTTTTGAAGGACTCTGGAACCCTGGCATCCAGGCTGACCCGCACTGAGTGCGCTAAACAGCTATTCTATTTGCGTTCCCAAAATAGAAAGTACATTAGTTTACCAATACCCAGTGCTGCATAACCTCTGGAGGTTGGAACGCAAAACCAAGTGGCTTGACCTGCTTTGATTTCACTTCCTGGATAGCGGTAAACAAGAGAGCCTCCTGCGCAGTGATCAGCAGCCTCTAAGGCCTCCAGGTTGAGAAAGAAAACAGTAATCAAGATGCTAGCTGGATCATTCCACAGCCTCGTTCTCAGGAGACAAACCTTAGAAAACTACCCTCTCGAGTTTACTAGAATCCTAAACGCAGAACCTAGCAAATCCTGGAGACCCTGTGACTATATCAAGATTGCAAGACCTAAGAGACTTCAGTACAAATCTTGCACTCCAATTGAGATATGTATATATTCGAATACACATATTCAAAACAGTTCCTGTAAATATGCCTTCTCTCTTGAGAAAATGTCTTGGACCCCCAATTCATTCTCTGCTTTGCCTTTGCAGTCCAAAGCAGCCCTATTTTCTGACTCAAAAACTACACATGTGGTCTGGGAGAGCATTTTTCAGATTTATGAATGAATTGATAGAAAATATTCTGGCAAAGCTACCAATTATAGACACATTTAGTCGCATACTTAACAAATGACTTTTCTTGAAAATAATAACATTTATTTTAAATCACGATGACCCTGACTGCTCTGGGCACGTAGTTGGAAGTCTGAGGGACATCTCTAGAAGCTCAGAGAGAGCAGATCACGTCTCTTTAGCCAGGAGGACCTGGGTTTGAGTCCTGACTTCACCTCTTATTATTTTGAAGCAAATCCACAGTGCCTCCAAGCCCAATTTCCTCACCTATAAGCTGGGATGCAAAATACAATGCCTACAGCACTTTTCAATTTTCCTTTCCTTATTCCACCCCCACCTGCAAGAACACCCATGCCCCCCAAACCATGAGACTGCCCAGAGAGTAACTGTCTAGGGGTGGGGGAGGTAGTGTGCTGTCACTGCAATTTGACTTCGTCCCCCTCCCAGCCTCCTCCCTCTTGGCACTGTCTCCCTCCCAGAGGTGCTTGTCTTTTAAGTCTTCATGGGCAATGGCTTAGGGACCGACTCACCCCAGGTACATTTTAATGAGAGACTCTGCAAAACCTTAAAGCCTTTAAAGATGGAAGGGAATCATTTTCTTTTAATGAGCATGTGTCATTCTATTTTATAAGTACTATCTAATTACTACCAAAAAATGAAAAATGCATAAAAGTACAAAGCAGAAGAATCACCCATCATCCTGGCGCCCAAAGACACGCACCGTGTTGGAGGAGGGAATCACGAGGGTGTGACCGCCAGTTGACCCTTGAGCTGGACGTGGGCGGTTGGAGGCTGCTCACCCCACCCCTGTTCTTGGAATGTACAGTTCTGCCCACCATTCCCACAGTGGGAGCTCTTGCAAAGACGTAGCCTAGAGGGAGCCAGGTGTTGGTGAGACCATCTGGATGATACGTGTGACTGAACCCAGTTAAGACCTCTACAAAAACTTTTAAGATTCTGATGGGCGAGTGTGGGGATCTACCTGTCCTGCGGTTGCCCAAGACCAGAGCCTCCCACGTTCCTTTGTTTACTGAAACTGCCTCGTACTCACCTGGAGCGCTCGGCTCCTTCTCTCCTTGCCCACCGTGTAAGGGGGCCAGGCTGTGAATGGGCACACCATTAACATTTTGTTGTACTTTCTTTTAGCCTTCTCTGTAGGCCTGTTTATGGTGACCTTTATTTGTGTATGTTTTTAAAAGGGATGATTAATTACATTGTTTTTGGTTTGACTTACAACAGGATGCATGCACAACTTTGTATGGTTTTTTTTTTCATTTAACACAACCCAGGAAACATTTTTCACATTATGATAGACTTCTCATAAATTAGTCTTTTTTAAAGGCTGCAAAATAAGGGATACATTTTTAAAGGTATAATTTCCAACTCTATCAGATGCTATGGGAGATAAATGTATAAAACCAAGACTAAACCTCTAAGCGGCTGTGGATTCGATCTCTTTTCATTCCCTGCAATAACCTTAGAACCTAGACTAATGCCTGGCCCATGATAGGGGCCCTTTAATAAATAAGAATAAGAATGGGTGAATATGTGAAGTCCTAGATACTAGGACCCCCTTGCCTGGTTTGCTCAAACCAGCACTGCGCCTGGTTTGCCATGAGCTCATTCTTCATGATGATTGACAAGAAACTCACTCTCTCCATGCTTTGCTTTCTTCTGTGGTTCGTTGCTAAGACACAAGTAAAAGTAAATACATGATTTACAAAAATAGCAACAGGTTTTTTTTAAGCACCTGTTTCCCATTTAACACCCTCACAGGCATGTTTTGAAACCTACAGGGAAATCTCAGAATGCTTCAGATTGTTTATTCGAGTTTTTCAGAAATCAGGGGGGAAAAGGCAGGTTATAACAAAGTGATCTCTGTGATTCTTTGATCCCCAAATACCCAGATATGTTAGAAATTTCACACAAATGAAAAAGAAACAGATGCAAAAGTAAATGATAAATAGTACTTCACTCTGTTTAGCTAACATCTTTGATGCCCAGGAAAGCAAGTCAAGGCTTTGCCCTAAAAGTGTGTGTGTAAATTGCTGGCAAACGTGGTATCTAGTCAGGTTCTAGGGTCTCATCACCAAGGACGAGGGCGAGATCAATGGTTCAACCCAAGGACCAGAAACTGATTCACAGGAAATCGCAAATAACAACTGAGCAGAGCAGAGAGGATACTCTCTGACATGCCTGCACTTAGGGAAGGGTCCCCAGGAGCGAAAACAGATTTCTGCTTCTCCAGGAGCCACCACCGAACTTACCCTGGCATTGCACCACGTGACTCGCAGTGTCGTTACGCTCAGGTGCTGCCACATTCCTTTTTGCCCCTCTAAAACCTAAAGGTACACACTCCTACAAATTTCCATGGGTCTATTGTATGAGCAAAATTCCACTTTAAAAACAAACATCATGTGGGCAAGAATGTTAAAATTGTAAAACATCATCAACACCATTTAGCCTCGTTCACTAGGTCCAGCCCTGACAGCCCAGGGGAAAGGGGAAGGAGAAGAATGGCCACATTCTCGCTTCCAGCCAGCCCGCAGCCAGACTTCTGACAACAGAGGGAGCTCCCGAGGCCACAGCAAAGGTGGAAAAGAGGTTGAGCGATGGAAGCCCTGAGGGAAAACTAATGCCAGTGGGGAGATACCATGTGGTAACAGGGAGGAGACAGAGAACTTTTTGGACTTTAAAACTTAATCTTTAATTACGTGAAAGGATGTTTATGCCACAGGACGACCTCTTTTTTCCATCTCTTCTGGGCAGGTCAAGAGAAAATGGGCTTAAAGCTGCAGCCGAGTGGGCTTAGGTAAGACAGAAAGAAGGAATTTCCTGAATGTGGAGGTCGTTAAAAACTGGAATGAGTTACTAAGGGAGTCTGTGGACACTCTCCCTCTGGGGAACATTTAAAATAAGATAAATTTTCATCTGTCAGGGAAGGTTTAGAAGTAATCCAACCAGAAGGCCTCTCAAAGCATTTTCCAGCCCTATAACCTGCAGGCCGGATTCCCTCCATTTTCTTTCCACAGTTAATGAGATGGATGCCTGAAGCAGAATGCAAGAGTTCAGACGCAGCGACTGCAGGCTTTTTGTGCTAATAAGATACCACTCTGCGTGAAAGATGAAAGTCAGGATCCTTCCAGGGAAGCCACATCAAGAGAAACCATTCACAACTCAAAGCGACTATGGCCCGTACACCTTCGCCCTCCCCGGGGCAAACACAAAGTGCCCGGCCCTCGTCCAGGGCTTTCTGGCCCCTGAGGCCCGCTGAGCTCCCCTTTCCAGTTCTGCAGTGTATCCTTCCCAGACGGTCATTCCAAATATCCCGTTTTACAACTGACTAGTCAATTTCTCCAAACAGCCTTTCGAAACCTAACCAAATATTTTCCCAGCAATTAGTTGGCTAACTTTCCATCTTCGATAGGCCGAACTAAAAAACAAGCTTCTTTTTGAAAAGTTGTCAGGCGCATTCCTTTCTTATCCTTTTCTCCTGGGTTTTAATCAAGCCGATCTCTGGATTTCCACGTGCCCTCCGGTAGAACATCCTGACCGGCCCTGTGGGTGCTCCTCTAACACTCTTCTAATTTACCAGCTCTGTTTGAGTTCCATGGTTTGCTTTTTGTTGAAATGCTTCAGGCCTCCTTTGTTTCAGGCTAAAGCAGGAATTCTAAAAGGAATTGATAACCAAACCCTCCTCCGTGATCACTGGTACCTCCTCCTCTTCATTCTCAGCCCAACTTTTTTTTTCCTTTAGCTTCTCCCACCTCATTCTCACCCCCTCAAGCCAAGACATTTGTCAAAAGTTTCCTGTGAGTTCTCCAACCCCTTTGTCCAGCATAAACTCTCTGAATTCAAGGATAAAGAAAAAGAATCTGGCTTGAGTAAGAAAAGGGAAAGCTGGATAGGGGGAAGGGAAAAGAAAAGGGGCTTCTTAGCAGCCATCCCTCTGAAGCAGAGAGAGAAAAGGGCTCCAAGAACTGTTTGGTGTATATGGCAGGACTTGGGCCAAAGGAGACAGATAACCTCCTACAGGGTACAGCATGAATGTATCCACCTGTGTGAATTAAAGTAGATCATTTAACTCACACTCTTCATGAGACCATCAAGTGGCTACAACGTTGTGTCTGGTTCTAAATGAAGGTGAGCACATTAAAAGGATTAAAATAAAAGAAAAATCATTAATTTTACTACTGTAGAAGCTTACCCAGGGGGCTAAAGCAATCTTGAGGTTCTGTGCATTCATACAGAATATATTTTTTACCAGGATGCCTGGTTAGAATAAAACGTACTTGTGCAGTTAAATGGGTGGCTAGGCTTTTAAAATGTGTGCATAAAAAGGATATTAAATTCAGCTCATGAATAACATCGTTCAAATAACAAAACACGTCATTAATACTTAATACACTGAGAGAAGCGGGTCAATGGCAGTCAGTCTTCTCGGCCATAGCTGGTCTCATCAGCCTCCCCAGGTCTGCAACCCCAGGGCTCTACCCAGGTTTCCCGGGAAAGCTAACCACCCCCCGGGTCCTCTCCAGGCCGCTCAGAGTTCAATTCTCCTTTCTCAGAGAAAGGGAGAGAGAGGCCACAGAGGATCCTTCGGATGGGTTCTACCTCTGAGGATCTACACTCTCCCAGACACGGTCTTAACTGGGGGCAAACTACACTGAGGTATTGCGTGCTGGATGGTTAACCCAGCCCTGTGAGCTGGGAGTCCAGTCCTTCAGGAAACAATCCCCAGACCAACTATATCTTTGTCCCCTGAAACAACAAGAGATCAGCCTGAGCGTAATCCTTCCATGTCAGCCCACCTTGTCCTTCCCCCCATTCACCCAACCTCCACGCTCACTAGCCAACAAGAATGTTTATTTTTGGCCCTGGCAGGTGTAGCTCAGTGGATTGAGCGCGGGCTGCAAACCAAAGTGTCGCAGGTTAGATTCCCAGTCAGGGCACATGCCTGGGTTGCAGGTCATGGCCCCCAGCAACCACACATTGATGTTTCTCTCTCTCTCTCTCTCCCTCCCTTCCCTCTCTAAAAATAAATAAATAAAATCTTTTAAAAAAAGAATGCTTATTTTCACATGTGGTCTGAGTCTTCACCTTAAACCACGGGCGTCAAACTCATTTTCACCAGGGGCCACATCAGCCTCAAGGTTGCTTTCAAAGGGCCGAATGTAGTTGTAAGACTGTGTAAATGTAAGTACTCCTTAACAGTTAAGAGAGAGCTTGTTGCGCTGCCGGGTAGAAACAAGGTGCCAGGCCTGATAAAACAAGGGGGAGGGCTGAATTTTTAAAGCCCACAGGCCTCGTGTTCACCACCTGTGCCTTAAGCCCTTTGCCTTAGGACAGCCACCTGGTTCCGTCTTGGTTTCTCTCCTCCCCTCGGCGGGGAGAACCCATGTTCCCCACCCACAGAAGTACATAGCCTAGAGAGGGGGACTCTGGCAAGGCTCGGGGTACTGGGTCCTGGGCTAAAACTTCTGGAGACACAGCTGGTTCCACTACAGCAAAAACAAATCACCCCTTTGAACAAAAAGCTTCAAAATTTAGAGGGAAGAGAAGATGAAAGCTTCAGATCTCTGTAAATTATATATTACCCATGTCTAGAGTGCCCAGAGGGGTCATGAATTTAGAGACCTCAACAAAAACAACAACAAAAAGCCAATATCTGACACCTTATGTTCCTGAAACTCATTACAATTCTGGGAATGAAAGTATAGGGAGAAGAAAAGCAAACAGTGAATAAATTATGTAAAGGAGGAAAAGCTTTCATCATCTTCTTGCATTGTTCCTGAGCTTTTCCCAATAGTTTCAAAACCGGTGGAAAGAGAAGTCCTGTCTCTTAAATTACCCCTTGATGTCGAATTATCTCTTGTCTGGGATTGAAAGGATTCCTCCCGCTTTTATGAACCGGACTAAAAGCTGCAAACCCCTCCAATCATTAACCCTTCTCTGTCTAAAATGTCATCAGGAAAAGCAATAACAGGATTCAAATGACACATCAGCTGAAAAAGAGAGGTCTCGTTTTTCAATCAGCCTCTCAAATTAGTAAAAACTCTCCCTACGTTGAAGCAGGAAAATGTATTGGGAGAAAGGGTCTCCGATACCTGAGCTGAGACTATCTACTCTCACACTTTATTCTGAGCACCTTTTTCCCACAGCACCCTGCTCCTCGGGACCGCAGGGCATCCCCATTGTGCTCCACTGAACTGAGCTGGCGCTGGACAGGCTTTAGGTGTACAATGACCGTGAGGATATAACCCGTGAGCTGTGAGCTCCTCCACCTGCCCTGCTTGCCTGGATATCCACAGTGTCTCGCTCATAGCAAGCACTCAATAAAGGCTGCTTGACTCAGTGAACAAATGAATGAGCAATCACATCTAAATCACTAAGATCCCCGCCCCCCCGTATCCACCTTTCCTGAGAAGCTCTCCTTGTCCGTTTTCTTCCCCTTAAGACATTTTAGTAATCAAAGGAATGCACCATATTTTGAGAGTCTTACACATTCTGTTTCTTATTTCATCCGAGAAGGAATTTACTGAAGAGTCCTCCCCATTGCATGTGGATTGAATTTCCATCTCTTCTCCCCATTTCCACCTTTCTTTTATTTCTGTCTCCATCCGAGCACAGCACTCAATATTCTGCAGAAATAATTTTCTGCTGAATGAGGTTTGGCCATAAGTCAAGGGCAGATTTATTAAGGGCTCTGCACGGCCTGTTCCCCGGCTTACTGTCGACATGACAGTTTAAATCTTTGATCACCCTTGCACGTAACCCCTTCGGTGCTGAACAGTCCAGACCCGCGAGGTGAGCAGCCCCTCCTGGCACTCGAGCCATGCCACAAGTGACAGGACATTGTCACCAGGACCCAAAGTGTCCAGTCCTCCCAGGGATGATCAAGGTATCCCCCACCCCACTCTCTTCTTCCTGCCTCTGCCTCCAGAAGGTCACTTCGTTGTCACCAGTGCCACACACTGTCATCTACTTCCTTAGGGAGGCGGGAAAACGCCGCTGCATTTTGTCACCCCTGGTAACTGTTGTATTTAGTGTGTTGGTCAGGTGCTCTGAAAAAGACTGTTATTGATGCTCTTTGGTTTTGGATTCTTTTTAAAATGGTTTTACCTGTCTGTGATAGTTTACCAAGCCTTGGGCACCCCCTGAGCCAGTCTTCTAAAGACCCTTGAGTCAGGCGAGTGATGGGGTCACATGGGTGCTACGATGACTACTTTTCCATGGAAAGTTCAACGGTGCTGCATAGTACGTGTAGCCACTTTGGTTGCCAACACACACGCATGTGCGCATGCACACACTTTCCCTTCACAAAACAGTGCTGGAGGCGCCACTGAGAATATTAACCTGCTTGCACCACGTGCAGGCTCCCAGAGGGTTACTCCGTTCATGCAAACGAAACTCAAAACTCTGCATGGGGCAGGTCGCCCGTGTGCATTCCCCTGTTTCACGTGACTTGATCCGCCTTTGCGCCGTGAGTTCCCCCCAAACAAACAGTTGGTATTGTTATTTCTCCTATGTGGGCAGTACGTTGCACGTGTCGAAGTTTTCTCCCCATATACTGTCTCAGTAGATTCTTGCCACAGTTCCCCCAAGCGGAAGTCATCGTCCGCACCTCACGCACAAGGAAACCCGAGTTGTTCAAAGCGACACACTGATGTGGGCAGCGCGCTACATTTCTATCCTTGGATCCTCCACGGAGGCGCAGTCTCCTTACAAACAGCCCCTTAGGGAATCAGCACAGTGCTGAACAGGTCGTGATGGTGATTGTTAGTAAAATACCTTTTCATAGTGTAAGTCCAAATTCACACTCTATAGGAAGGTATTTTAAAAAGACAGAAAAATGACCCAAACCCCTCAGAAACAGCCATGCTACCATCTGGGTATGTCTATTTCCAGGCTCTTTTCTATGAGACGTCACTGTCTGAAGGTCAGATCGTGAGGACCCACTGTATTCAAATCCTCTCACACATCCTCTTCAGTGCATATTTACAGGGAAGAGGGGCGAGACCCTGACGAAACTGAAATCCTATTGCCAGTGAGAACAGATCAGCCAATAAGTTTATTTCTTTAAAAAGTAGTCACATTGAGTTAGTCTAAAATTAACCTTTAAAATTTCTCTCTTTTAAATGTTAAAACAGAGGTCCAGGCTCAGCACACTCATTTTGAGTGACGAAGGAATGTTTGGAAGATGTAAGACATAGACCAAAGACAAAGAGATGATGTATGAAAAACACACAGGACGGATGACAGAAAGATTTGGTCTGGAGAAATGGTCCCTCGACATTATCACAGGGAGGAATAAGCTTCCCAAACCTCCAGTAAGGGGACCCCTATCTCCCCCATGGGGAGAAATAAAGAGTGGCAGGAATTGGATGGCGGGGGAGATAAGCAGAGAGAAGAGAAGCTAGAAGAACTTTCCAGGAAAGGGGAGATATTTTCACAAAGAGAAATAGAAAACCACGTCCAAACAAAACCAACACAACCACTGTAAACTCACTGACCACAGTATCAACCACAGGGTATATTTCTCTAAAGTTGCAATTAGTTCTAGAAAAATAGAAGATTCTCAGAAACCAGCCATCAAAGGGCATCCTCAGAAAAGAGCTGGCCAGAGGAGGGCTTCGAGAGGTCCCACCATCTTCTGCTTTTGTTTAGATAAACACAGATTCCCGCCCACACCCCGCTGTCGCCAGAGACACTGGGAGAGAAATAAGGATACATTTTTCTTGCTATGGAAGATTAACTGTGCGCCCGCCGACTCGAGTGCTGGTGTGGTCCCCCGAGCCTCACAAAGGCTGCTCTGAAGGAGGAAAAGAAAACAATACAGACAGTGTACAAAGAGCTGAGGAGGGTGAATTCCAGGGAACAGGCTCACTGCTGTCAGGAGAAATAAGGAGGCGGCCAAACCCCCAGAAAGTTGAATGCTTGCGAAGGACCCAGTAGTTTCCTAACTGGGGTGACCCACGCAAGGCAAAGGGCTCCTGCTGGGCCTTCGTATTATTAACCCTGCAGAAACGGCCTGAGGTCCCGTACTCTTCCCCTTAGGAAAATTTCAGTTTTCAGAGGCGCTGCCTTCTTCTCCAGGCAAGCCCTCCATTCTCGCCAACACCTGTCAGGTGTGCAAGGTCCTTCACCCAGCTCGCTGATGGGATCTTTCCATTATCTGTGAAGTGATCATGGAAATGATGGAGGAGCTCTTACACACCAGGGAATATATATGGGAATATATATGTTCCCTCCCTGAACACATCCATCGCCTTCCTGGAGCACTTTACTTGCACATAGCAACGTTTTCAGACAGCCATTTATCTTGGAGTTTATGGAATATTTGGCCATATCTGCAAATACTATAACCACTAAAAAAAAAAACTTTATGTCCTTTAACGAGCAGTGGTAACAACATAGGTGTGTCATTTCTTAAGGGTTTTCATTTTGAAACCTTACAAAGTAATTTTTGCAATTGAATTTGGCCTCATAAATTCTTATTTATGAAAAGAAGTCGGCTATAAATAATAGACTTAAAAAGCCACTTTCTCAACATTTCTCCCCAAACACCTCCCAGGCCACAGTCAGAGACTGACAGCCACACTGGAACAATGCGGGTAACTGACAGGTTTTGTGGCTGTGTATCCCCGCTCGGCCCTCAAAGTTTCTGAGGCTTTGGGAGCCTCCAGGGACAATGACTCTGGTTTAATAACTGTGAAATGCTATTGAACTAGCAATAAAAAAATATTCCCCACCACAGAACAATATGATACGACAGGCAGCATTCCTGCCAATCACAGGTCATTCAGGAGAAAGTGGCTTGAGTTCCTTTAGCAACGGGAAGGCCCCCTTGCAAAATGTGTGTGGACAAGCACGAGGGGCTGGCAACGCCGCAGGGCTCAGCAGCCACTTCCCACAGCTGGGACTGTGCTGAGCCTCTGTATTTCCCTACGCCTAGAAGCAAGACATCTCTCTCTCCTGTTTGCAGGAGATGAATCAGGGCTGTGTGCCAGTGACCACGGCCTTTATACCACATGCATTTTTGCTCTTTAAGTCCATCGTACATACATCAGAGCACTTATTCTTTAGGCCCATGAAGGCATTCCCAAGGTCCCTTATAATGCAAAGGAAGGATAACCCAATGACCGCTCAAAGGAGGTTAACAACCGTGCTCTCCAAGGGTAGTTCTTTTTCTGCAGGAGATCAGCAGCTGGCCTAATTTGGGTGAATTGCAAGGCTCTGGCTCTGTTTTTGATACACATGTGTTGGGGAGAACTGGTGGGCAAACACCCGGCAATTGAGATATTTAGAATAAATCATCACAGCAGACGGCTGCACCATGTTGGGAAATCAAAACAAAAAATACGAACAGAAAAAGCATAAAAGCTCATCTCCAATGTCATCGAGCAGGAGAACCCAATCACTTTGCAGGTCGAAGGCATAGAGAAATTTTTGTTACCCTGGGGCTGCACCCCATGATTATCCTTCAGCCTCTGCTCGATGTGAGCTGAGGGTTCGAGGCAGCAAAGGTAGGATTTGAGGTTGGTTCTTTCCCGGACAAAAAGTACGGAAGGAAGATATTCTCACGCAGTCGGGGTGTGAACGGCGCCCCGAGGTGACTGAAAAGGCCTGTTGTGCTCAGTGTTTTCCTTGGTCCCTGACTCTTTGGGGTGCAGTGTGAGAGTGCCAGAGGGTTCAATGAGAGAGGCTGCAAAAAGGAGGGGTTCTAGAAAGTGTCACGGCAAACGCTCCCTTGAATTTGACACTATCTAGGTCCTTCTTAGATTTCACAAGTCGCATTTCACTGATAAAAATGACATCTTAAAAAAAAATAAAACCAGTCTTTTCACGAGCTTGTGGAGTGAGGCCAACATGATAGCAATGGTCTCTTAGCAAGCTGTCAGTCCTTCACTGGCCGGTGGTCTCCTTAAGAAAAGGGGCCATTAGCTCCCTCACAGCACCCAACACAAAGGTCTGCACACAGTAGGTTCTCAATAAATTTTCAAAAATGCGGCTCTTTCCCAGTAGCTAAAAGTGCTATTAGTTGAACCACATAAAACTGCTTCTTTTGCAGGTCAAAAATGGTCAAATGTTGGTAATTTGATATTGTTACAACTGGTATTTACTAACTCTACCTATACTGGCAGCTAGTTTATTCCACAAATATTTCCTAAGAACAACTGTGTGCCCACTGCTGTAGACTGAGCTCCACTTACAAATGAGGAAAGAGATGTGCGGATTAGGTAGGAGACTGCCAAAAGTTAGTTGAAGAATAGTTCAACCTTGCGTATTCAGCCCTACACCTTTCCTTTGTCACAGCATAAGTAGAAAAGCGGATTCAGTGGCTCATAAGCTGGGAAGGTAAAGAGTATGATTTCTTCAGGGACAGAGACTCAAGTAATAGCAATATTTTCTCTCTCTCTCTCTCTACTCCCTCCCTCCATCTCTTTGCTCTCCTTGTCTCTCTTCTATTGTGTGTTGGCCTCATACTCTCATCATAGGCTTTCCCCATATTGTACCCTCGTACCCACATACACGCTCTCACGGAAGGATTTGACTGACCTCACCGAGGCCACATACCCAAGCTCTGGCCCAGTCCCTGTGGAGAGGAGAACTGGATCTGGGAGGCCTAAGCCGTGGGCCCACTCCCTCACAAGGGCCAGTATTATGTACTAAACATCTGTGTTCCCCCCATATTCATATGTTGAAACCTCGCCCCCAACATGCAGCGTGACTAGGGAGGGTCTTTGGAAGGTAACTAGGATTAGGTAAGGTTAGGAGGGTGGAGCCCTCATGAAGGGGGTTAGTGCCCTGATAAGAATCTCAGGAGAGAACTTGCTTCCCTTCTCCACTCTCTGCCACTGTGAGAACACAGGAAGCCAGCTGTCTGCAACCTGGAGGAGGGCCCTCACCGAATGCTGACACCCTGATCTTGGACTTTCAGCCTCCAGAACTCTGAGAAATAAATATTTGCTGTTTATAAGCCAGGCAGTCTGTGGCACTGCATTATAGTAGCTCAGTGGACTCAGAGACAGCCGGGGCACGAGGCTCTATCATTAACAATCCACCATAACCGTCTAGGACAGAGAAGAAGCAATCTCCCAATGGAAAGAAAAGGTGGCAGACAAAACCACAGCTGTCTCCGATTGCCTTGTCCATCCATCCCTGTGTGCCCACCCCCCTGCCTGAAAGCCCCAAGACATTTTATTGGCTGATTTATGAACTAGGTCCTCATTACAAAATTGGTATTCAGGAGATCGAAAGACCAAATTGCTACTTACTCTAACTTGGACAACCCCACTTTCCCCCACCATGACCAACAGGATGCCCTCACAGCTTGCTTCCGGTTAGGGGCGAGGAGCTACAGGAGTTAGTACACTTGTGCGGTGCCCCGTGGATTTGGTCTTCACGTGAGCCCCTTAGTTCTCATCTGTATCACTCCTCCGATTACAATGGGGGCCTAGCAGATCAGGTGCCCCTTATTTCACCAAAAAGCAAACAAAGGTAGGAGGGGCATCAGTGTCAACCCACCTACCAGTGGGGAGAGTTGCATTTCTAAAATGAGGACAAAATTCTAGGCATTTCAGAATTAATTTGGAGAGGACCAAGGTTACCAGAAAATGAAGTTAAAATAGTTTGATTCTACATATTTTCCTGTTTCATGATAATATGCACCCGGAGGTTTATTTGTGAGAAGTAAAATAAAGGATTCAGGTTATATATATATATATATATATATATATATATATATATATACGTGTGTGTGTTTGATGAATATTTGTTGAGTGAACCTGGATTAAGTGGAGGGCTGCCTGACCTCTCAATCAAACAGGCAAGCATGCCATGGCTGGCGGACCTCGCTGTCATCCTGCAAGGAAAGTGGCAACTCTGGCAGCGGTGAGGAAGCAGCGGGCACAGTGCCCTGGCACAAGTCAGCGGTGGCTGAAGCCGAAGGGTGTGGCTGCATCACTCGATGAGATGGCCTGACATCACCCCAGGACGGGCCGAGAGAGGGCGCTTTGCTTTTCGAGAATATCCTCACTGAGCCAGTACGCTCTGCTGCGTGCACCCTGTTCCGAGGTCTCCTCTAGTTTCAAGGCTATTTTCGTAACAGAGGGTGCCACTTTAACATCCTGCCACGGCACTGCAAGTGTAGATCAAGAGCAGCCCGGGGAGAACCAAGACAGGTTTCGTGAGATGTTTCAAGGGTCAAACAGCTCGAAAGAATACGGCCCTCCAGTGCAGGGCCCGGCACTTCAGAGACTCCACAGCAAGCATGCACAGGGACCCAGAGAACAAGGTGCTACCCTGTGGCCCCTCAGATATTTCCGGCCCCCTCCAGAGAACTCTGGGGTCCACTGGGATGCATTCAGCGTTGCCCTAGGGAAACGGCCATTCCTGCAGGGTGAGCTGCTCACAAAGAGTAAAAACCACGCCCTCACCAGAAATTCACTGGCGCCTGCCTTGGGTCATTTTATACACCAACAGAACAATGATGGGAGGATGGGTGATGGTGCGAGGCAAGGTAGGGTGCTTATTGTTATTGCTGCAGAATGCTGTTCCTAATTGGTTGAAACCACCCCTTGAACTATTAATGCAGGCCTCACACAGTGGAACAAAATAATAATACTTCTATAGCATTTACGATGTACCAGGCACCGTTTTAAGGGCTTTCCATCTGTGAACTCATTTAATTACTCAATCATCCAGTGAAGTACCTACTATTATCACTCCTATTTTATCCACGACGATCACACATAGCAAGTGGCAGTACCAGGACTTGAAAGCTGGCAGTTTATCATGAAAGGCCAAAGTCTCCGCTGCCATAAACACTGTCCCAAATGGGTTTTTGTCTTTGAAATAAGATAATGCATATAGAACGTGTATGGAATGCACTTAGTAATTATGATTATTGTTCTAATAATATAATGCCTAATCAACATTACATTATGATCAATAGTTTTGATGACTAAGGTTATAATTTTAACTAATTAAAGGAAAGATGATCTGATTTGACTAAGATCACGTAAGAACTAACGCCACAGGAACGGGACCAGCAGGTGGCCGAGGCTCGGAGCCTGACTCCAAGCCCAGTCACTGCTGTGCCAGCTTACACACTTGTATCTACTCTCCCCCACCCCCCCTCCCAACACCCCCGCCCCGGCTCCGCCTGGAGAAACGACTGGCTTTTGGATGGTCTGGTTTTGAGATCTTCAGATGCAATTCCAAGAGTGTATTTTTGCAGAATTGGCCATAAAGTTGCCATATATTTAAACAGCAAAACTTTTCGAAAGGAATTTTGAACCCAAATCAGTCTCCCTGCAAATGGAGTGAATTTAACATTATCAGCCAGACTATTTTTTTGAATGTGGTTTTCAGCTGCTGAAATATTTTACGGCCAATATGCGGATGCCACATCCACCCACCACCAAACCACAGGACCGACTGTGTTTGGAACCCAGTGGACGGGAGGTGGCGGTCATACATGGGCACAGGCAAGCCCACTCTGAGAGAGTCTGCACCGTCAGCATGCCTTATCGGCAGGCTCCCGTCTGCCACCCCCCACCCCCACCCCCACTGTCACCCCCACCACTGTAGGAAGTGGAACAGGAAGGATGAAAACCGGTTTGTTCCTAATTGTGCTCTAGTTGACTGAATTTAGTGACTGCCAGAGCACCAAGTAGGCTTTGGGTTTATTTTTGTTTTTCAGTTTGTGTATTTGTTTACTTTTAAACCAGGGCAGCTCACTGTGCCACCTACAGAGAATTTAGAGGCATGAGGTTCTTCATCTAAAGATTTTTCCCCCCATTTGAGTAGACGTTGCCAGTTTAAGAAGCATTTCTGAAAGGAAGACTCCGCTTGCACGCTGTTGTGTAGCCATTAATGTGAAAAACAGAGGCCCCGGCGTCTATTTCCAGGCTCAGGCGTAGAGAGAAAAAAATTGTTTCCCCGGGTGAGAAAGGCCCTGTGTTCCCAGCAGCGCCCCAGATCCGCAGTGTTTGTTTTAGGCTGAGCGGAGGAAAGGCGGGCAGTAAGCGAGCCGAGACATGGTTTTTTCTCTGAGCGTGGCAGATCATTAATAACCAGTGAGGGATGGACGCAGGAAGCCTCGGAGCACTTAGTTCTAGGACCGAAGTTGAAGACTTCATTAATATTCCAGAGGAATATCGCTCCCATGAAGTCTCCTGTGGGCCTAAAATGTACCCCAGAGTGCTGTGGAAACAACTGGGGGGGAGGTGGGGGAGCGGGAGAGGTAAGATCGTCCACAGACACTATCAGTGGAGGAAAACGGGGAGCTCTCTGCTACCCCCCACCCCCCACCCCCGGTGCGCAGAAATACGCTGTTTTGCTTTGCTGTTGTAAGCAGTTCAGGTTTGGCCTATTTTGACTCTCTAATCTCGTAGATGGTGGCAAAACGCTGAAAATCCATTTCTTTGGAAAATGTTTAGCTTTAGTAACGTAGGGTGTGCCATATTTATTTTAACCATGTTTAGAACTACTTCAGCTTGACAGAGTTTATCAGCTCATGCCAGCAGCCTTTCAAACTTCAGTTTAGTCTGACTAAAGCGCGCTGATCCCTCGAGGCCCGGGCGCAGGGATAGAAGAAAACACTGTGTCTACGTGCTGGCTGGGGAAGGATGGAAGGAACGAAGGGGGCGTGGCTTGCATCACCTAGTGTACCAACCACTGTGCGTAACACTAAGTATCCTGATGGGCCCGGGGAAGAGCCGGAGATAAGACACCCCAAAACTTAGATGGGAATGGGGTAACAGAAGAGACAAAATTTTGGCTTAAATCTGCCTATCTTGGGGAGGTAAAAGGTGGCACATCAAGAAAAGAAACTGGGGTGTGGGGAGAGATTTCTTTTGTTTTATGCACAATCTCCCCAGGAGAGGAAAGCAAGCAAGCAATAAACAACGTGGCCAAGTTTGCCCTGAGCCAAAACAACCCTCAGAGTTGAAACACTGCCCTGTCCCTTCCTGCCCACCCCCTGGCCATGACAGGCAGGTGGCTCTCCCCCCCCCCCCCCCCCCCCCCGGAACACCCAGGACCTCGGGCCTGGGTTAAAAATATCTGATTTGGCGATTTGTAGCACTCTGATACGAACAAACCCTGTTTGTTTCAACATCAGCGTCTCCACCGCCTCCACCCCATTTCCATTCTGCCCTCATCCTTTCTCCATTCTTTCTGTTTTTAAAAGCCCCTAAAGGAATTGTCACCGAAACATAAGGAATAGATCGTAAGCATGTCTAACGGTGGACACTTTTTTTTTTCTACGTAAAGCTTCCAAATCCATAGCGAACAAAAGCAACTGTTCAGAACCCTCAAAAAAAAATTGCCCGGCAATTTTAAGTTAATGGGCAAGATTAATGGATTGTCATATAATGTGAAGGGAAAGTATTAGAAAAAAAAAAACGAAAGTGGCTCCACAAAATCGTTTTGGAATTGGAGTCTACCTGAAGGCCCTTCAGCCAGAGGATTACTGTCTGCAGTGCTTGAAGCTAAGCGGTGTATTAATTTGAAAGCCATGCCTTGTACCGATACCCAGCACTTAGTGGTTGGTTTTATGTTAAAAATGCTTAGTATGAAACCTGTGCTGAAAGTTTGCCCAAACATCTCATAGTTGATTGCACACCCGAGTGCCTGGGGGCTCTGAGCCCACACCTCAAGAATGCTGGTGATTGGGTGACATTTTGGCTCCACACCTGGATTTGTCAAGGCCTCTTAACGGCTGCTGGGAATGTGCCCTGCCTGGGGCCCACGGTTCTCCCCCCATCACCCCTCTGACAGATTAAAACACAACAGGGTCTGTTGCCTGACTGACACATTCCTCTCCTGTCTGCTCCTGAAAGGACTTTATTTAACAGTCCTGGAGTCGGGCTTTTGACTGACAGATTGTGAAGGGTAAAAGTCATTCAGTTCCATTAAGCTCTGTAACTGCTCTGGAACAAAACACCTTTAAAAAAACGTGTCGGTGGGGGGAGGGGAAAATAGAGCCGTGGAGAGTGGGGGCATGAGCTTTAGGGAGAAAAAAAGGGGATTCTTTTCAGGTTCAAAAACAATCCTTCTCTTTGCCTTCTGTCTATCAATTAGGGCGGCGTTCCCAGAGGGAATACAGGCCCGGCCTCATTGGTGTCATTCAGCTGCCAATCTCCTGACAGGGACACCAAAGGGCCTCATGTAGCGCTGCGGAAACTGTCTGTCAGGCCATCAGCAGCTGCTATGACGACATCACCTCTGTTTTTGCAGGACTATTACAGAGAAAGGGGGTGTGGGGGGGCTCACCCGACAGAGTCTGAGCGTCTCGGCTCCGAATCTTTTCCTATTTTCCTTTTTACGGCCTTCCACAGCTCCGCGATCGCTGCGTGGGTTTCTTCACGAAAACAACCCCAGATTTCCTTGACTGGCCTGGCTACGAGGTGAATAGTAACTCCCTGGCCAAGGACACGGGCCTGGGTGTCAGAAGGGGGCTCTGTTTCTGGGGAAATTGAAGTCCTCACTGAAGACATTCAATGCCTCTGGTTCACACGAGTCCAAGGAAACAGCGTTTGCGGTGAGAGGTGGCCCAGTGGGCTGAAAGGCCTGCACAGGCAGAGCTGTGTGAAAAGCAGTGCGGCCTGCAGACAGCATCCTGCCAAGCCCTGACCTTGTTTGGGTTCTTGTGGGTTTCATTCCCCGCTGAGTTTTGCTTGGAGCCCGAAGACTCAAATGGAGCTCTCAACTCCAAGCCAAACTCAGCACCGAGCAACCACTTCCCACTTCTCTGTTTTTCTGCCGCACTCTGCCTTCCCCAAGGCCAGGTCCACGCAAGCTAAGCCTCTGGGTTAGCCTCTGGGTTTGCCCCAAAGCCTCCTCAGCCTCAGCTGATCACACCGGAGAGTCTCCCAAGACCACAAAGGAGGGGTACCTTCACCTGAGCTTCCTGGCTTGGCCGGAGAAAACTTCCCTACACCTTCCCGCCCTGCCCTCTCTGGATTCTCTGCCTGAGATGCGGGAGGTAAATCAGAGCCCAGGTGGCAACCTGCGAAGATCCGTGGTTGTCTTTCTGTGCTCCGGGATGTCTGTGTTTGTGACTGCTGGCGTTTCCCTGGTAGTCTTTTCACATTACAGGGAGCTCCTTCCAAATGGTAATGATGATAGCACTTTGTACCAAGCTGAGCGCTGGAGAGCGAGGTTGCCAAGCCCCACGGCGGGCCATCGTGTTGCAACACTTCACGCCAGGGAGAGGATTATAGGGCTTCACACGTTCCACAGGAACCATACAAAATGTTTAGCCAAATCCTGCAAGAACATGCACATAAAGCTGTCTGCGTGCAGCCAGGGCGGTGATCTCTCTCTCTTTCCTATCACTTCTTTTTCCCTTCATTCTGAAAGCTCTGCTGGGGTCCTCCACTGCCCGAGCAGAAACTCCATCTGGGGTGGCTGCGACGTGCCACGGAGCCATGCACTGGTCTCAGGCACCTAGATGCTGGGTCTAGGACATGTACCACCTACATGAAGACGATGCCTGGGGAAAGGCAGACTTAACCAGATTTTTGGCACGAGGATATATGTAGAGGAGAAAACGGACAGGATAATTAGAGAGAAGTTAACTTGATTGTCATCTTCCTGCTCTGCAGCCTCAGGAAGACACGCTCGGGAGCCAGCTCTTTGCCATCTGCATCAACAGAAACTGCAGCGGGCGTGGGAGGCACTAATAGTTCACTAATGAATGAACATTTCCAAATTGCTTTTCAGGTCCTTGGCGGTGATAACTGCACGTTGTCGTTGCCGAAGCACTGAGGAAACCGACCCAAGGGACGAGGCGGGCGGGCAGGGATCCACTCACAAAGAGCTCTACCATCCTGGGGGTACCAAAAAGGGACTTCAGTTGCTGGATCAAAAGATGTGGGAGCATTTCGCTGAGGATGGATTACCTTGAAAACGCCAAATGAGCAGATGCTTGGAGCTCCTGGAGGCTGAATGGTGACACAGATTGCCACTCTGGGGTTCCACATCACCGTCCAATGTCCTGTGGTGTAGTATCTTCTTGGAGTTTTTTATTCTCGTAGTATTTCCTCATGACTGGATGTGGATAACCTTAAACCAAAACCTAGTACAGTTGGATTTCCACGGACTAGTGACTACTATTTAGTCTTTATGTACTATTTTAGACAACTCACTCTTGCTTAAGCGAGTATATTTTCCCACTGTGAATTAGACTACTCCTGATCTAAACATAAAAGAGCGATAAAATCCATCATAAACATCACTCTTCCATCTTTCATTTTCACTCCCGTGCAAACTGTGAGGCTTGGTAAGAGACACTTGATAGAAAAAAAAGTGAAGTCTTCCCCACCTCCCAACACAGGAAAATTCTGAGCCAGAAATATAAACGCATAGCGTGTCACCTTGTGCTGATGGGAACATCCTTTAGTCTCTTTCTAGAAGGGGACAGGAAATAGGGACTTGCATGACCACCTATAGTCCTCATTGGGACAAAGCCTGTGAGAATGGTTCCAACATGTTCCTTGAAATACTGTAGAGTTCTAAAGTAAAGTATCACATATACTCACATTCAAAGACATATGAAACTTTGTTATTAAAATCATCCACTATTTCTTAGTCACACATGCAGCTTTCCTGATAAAATAGAAATAAGTTGGAAGAAATTGGGATACGGAAAGTGCAGAATAACCAAAAATAATTGATTGGGATAAAAAACCAATTTATCAACCTTAAATAACAAAATTACATATGAGAAGTATATTTTTGGTACTTTACGGAAGCATTTTGGAAAAGCTTATTTGAAAAGATGAATGGAAGAGATCTATTAAAAGTGCGGAGACAGCTGTCAGATCCTGAAACAGTAATGAGGCAAAATTTTTCCAAGTTAAGACCTTGATCCTCAGCAATGATCTTAGACTAGGCTTTAAAGATACAGGCACATTAATCTTTGCTTCACTTTCCTAGGCTGCATAGGTTATAATACCATGGCTTTATAGAATAATCATTATGTAGGAGGAAGGTGGCTTTTTAAAAAGGAACTTAGCTAAGAAGAGTCAATCTAAGGTAAAATTAATAGCGTTGGACAATGAATTTAATTCAAATATTTTGGATTTATCTTACCTCTTTTATACAACGGACTGGTTTAAAAAATATTGTGTCCTCCAAAAGAACCTATGCATCCCAATGTTCATAGCAGCACAATTTACAATAGCTAGATGCTGGAAGCAAGCTAGATGCCCATCAGTAAATGAATGGATCAAAAAACTATGGTACATTTACACAATGGAATTCTATGCAGCAGAAAGAAAGAAGGAGCTCCTACCCTTTGCGACAGCATGGATGGAGCTGGAAAGCATATGCTAAGTGAAACAAGCCAGGCAGTGAAAGACAAATACCGTATGATCTCACCTTTAACAGGAACCTAAACAACACAACAAAGAAACAAGCAAAACATAACCAAAGACACTGAAATAGAGGACAGGCTGACAGTGACCACAGGGGAGAGAAGAGGGAATTTCAGGGGACATGGGAGGGGTTTACGGGACACATGGACAAAAACTAGGGGGAGGGTGGTAATGGGAGGGAAGTGGGGAGGGTTGGGAGGGTGGGCTGGATTGGGAGTAAAAGGGAGAAGACTGTACTTGAACAATGATTAAAATAAAATTTAAAAAATATATTGTGTCCTTTAACTGTAAAATACTTGTTCTTAAATATAGAATGAGGAGGAATGCCAGAAAATAATAGCGAGAACAAAGGGAGAGGTGAGAAAGAAAGCTGATGAAGCTCGTTACTGAGGTTGACAATGACTTACCTCTGAAATGCCCGTTCATCAGCTGGGTTAAGAAAGCCACGGAGCCCCAAAGAGCAATCAAAGCAGCAAAAAACAAGCCAGACACAGGTGACTTTTGTCAATATGTTCATGTTTAATTAACACTTACACTAAGCAATGAGGAAAAGTTTGATGTTCCAAAGGGAAGTTGGGTATCATGGCACTCCATCGCCCGAAGGGACTAACTATCAAACAAATTCTGTCTCATAATCTTTCTAAGTTTTAATCTGTATTGCCTTTATGCATTTAGAAAATGGAGCAGTGTGTACTAAAATGCTGTTTCACCCTTCGTGACAAAGCAAATTTTCACTAAGTCCAGGGTCTTCTGCTGCTCTGAAGACATGCTTCTGCAATAGCATGTTTTCCTTGCAACCAAAAGCCTAGCGTGGTTTGTATGTTGAAAATGAATGTATTTTATTGCATTTCATGGTATTTTTATTATACTTTTAAAGAGAGTGGAAATCAAAGAATCTTTGGCAGAAGGTCTTTGTTTTAAAATGTTGTTCCAAGGTCCAAAACTCAGTTCCCTTGACCTTCACCATTTGTTTCTCTAGCTGGTGGTGTTGACAAGTTCACAATGCTAAGCAGCCAGTTCTTAGTCCTTTCTGGAACCTCCTTATCTTTCCTGGGAATAGGGAGCTTTTTGAAATCTCTAAGTTTCTTCTGATACTCTGGAGGTGAAAGAGTCAAAAGAGATGAATCTAGCTCACCCTGGCTTTTATTTGTTCTATACACTTGACCAGAATAATTGCCCAATTTTCCGTAAGAATTGATCAACATCTGACTTATCTCCTAGTCCTTTCATAGGTGATTTTGTAGATGTGTAACTCAACCAAAAGGTTGACGAGAGAATGATCTAAGCCACAGACAAAACCATGACACTAAAGGATGTCATTCCTATTCTTTCTAACAGTGTCTCCCACCAAGGTCACCATGGCTAAGACACGGTCCCTCCTCTAATTCCCAACTGCGTAACATGGGTAATGTTTCATATCAGTCTTGCTGTGGCAGAATATGCTGTCTGGGCTATCTTTGAGCTCCTGGTAAAGATCCTCCATGAACCTTGGTTTTCCTCCCCAATTCATCCATGACCCAAGCCATGGGGAAAGTCTAAATCCAAGCTGGACCCCACCAAGAACCTAAAACACCAAGCAAATGGCGACATTTCTTTAGTTCTTTTAGGTATATGTTTCATTAAAGCAGTCTTTTCTACTTTAAATACTTGTAATGTTTGTATAATTGGCTCTTTTTCTAGAACAGTTACCACTCATGTACTTTTAAATAGGTGTCAGAAAACTCTATGGTGTTCTCAATACGTGTTTGACATTTACAGTTCGGGCTGCTAATGTGCAGAAGTGGCTTTCACGCTAGATGGATACATTGCCTTTTCTAGGTGAATGTCCGTGGTGTATCTGACAATAGTAATATGATGAAGCAACTGCATTTTGAGCATCAACTTATCAACGGTCCTTTAAAAATAACTGAAAGAGAGTAGAATCCCCAGTATAACACCAGAATTAACTGAATACATTTCTATATAAAACAGGGCAATTCAAACTCCCACCCCTCAACACCCCCACCCCGCAATTATCAACCACCACACAGGTAAAAGCCCAGAAATGATAACGTTTTCCTTTTCGGTTTGGATTGAAACTTATCCCATCACCAGAATTTTCTTTGTAATAGAGTCCTCTTTATTATTGGTTTTCTGCATTTGAGTATAAATTCAATTCTTTTTTAAAAAAAAACTCATTTTAAACAAACATAAAACAATGACAAGGAGTCATTTTGAAATCAATATGAAACCAGAGCACATAATATCCACTTACTAATTAACCTTACCTTCAGGTTTATAGTATGCCTCCGGGCAAATGTGAAATGTTTTATTTATAATTACGACATTTCCCCTCCTGTCAGAAGTCTATTATCTTTACTGGAACTTTATTTTCATCTCCATTAGTTAAAAGGAAAGGAATTTGGCCCATAATGTAGAATATTTCAAGAAACAGAATCAACGGCTTAAAAACATATACCCACCACCAGTAGCACTTACAACAACACACTGACAAGATGCGGGTAACGTGTCTTCAGCTTTTTGCAGAGGCCCGATGTGGAGTGGAGACACTGAGCTCAATTATGTAGCTATTTTAGGTTTGGTTGCCTGGCTTGAATGATGGGGATAATTGTCCCAATTATTCTCTGCCTTTGTGTGTGCAGACCCAGACTTAAATTGTGATTGGGTGCAGAGCATTTGAAGGGAAGACAGGAAACCTGGACACTGTGTTTAAGTGGGTCAATGATGAAGCCTGTAATGTTGAGCGAGCCTCATCCACTGTGTGGCTCAGTTTATCCATCTCACAAATAGGAAAAAAAAATAGAAACCTCATTTTATTAGAGCCAGTCAAGATTATTGAACTTTGCCCTGGCTAGTATGGCTCAGTGCATTGAGCGCTGGCCTGTGAACGGAAAGGCTACCAGTTCGATTCCCTCTCAGGGCACACACCTGGGTTGTGGGCCAGGTCCTCAGTTGGGGGCAAATGAGAGCAATCATTATTTCCCTCTCTTTCTCCCTCCTTTCTCCCTCCCTCTCTCTAAAAATAAATAAAGATTATTGAACTTAAAAACCATTTCAGCAGCTTTAAAAGAAAATGTCAGCTAAAAACAAAATAATGTGTTAGACCAAGTTTCCTAGAAAACAGAGCCTGAAGCAAGAATTAAGTCCAGGTGCTTTCTTTGGGAGGTGTAAGCCCGGGATGATGAAAGGAAAGAGAAGGAGGCAGGGAAGGATAAGAAGCAATGCAAAGTAATGTATTAGTTTGTTGGCCATTGCTGCACGGTGGGCCTCAAAGAATCCACAGGGGGAGTACAGAGAAGAAATTTATCCACACATTCCTACTTATCTCCTGTTCACCAGTGGTCACCCCCACACTTCCAGGTTATACCATTTGGCCCCTTGGACACAGCCCATGCCTTGCAGGGTGGCATTCCCTCAGACTTGGGATGTGACCAGGATCCGGAGACATGGGAGAGGGTCTGGATGGCACCAGGCTGTGGCGTGGGGTTGGGAGCATGGGATTGGCCCTCGGAGAGTGAAAGCCGCAGCAGGGACCAGACAGAGGGAGCAGGGGAGAGTTGGGAGACAGAGCTGAGAGAATCTGAGGGAGCCTACGAGATGTGATCAACCCAGGCGCATTTAGGCAAATTGGATCCCTGCTACCACTATAGATTTGGTATATTAATAAGTTTCCGAGAGTTACCAAAGTGCCAACCAATTTGCCAAAGCACATCGGCCAAAATCAAGACTATTGACATTTTTCACTTTGAACAGCAAAGTTAGAGTACTTTGTTTCAATGGAAGGGATATGGAAGACTTTAAACCTTCCCAGAAGCCATTGTGTCTCCAGTGGGAGACAACACGGGTGCAATGCCACTGTGTAAGGAACTAAGCCCAGGTCTTCCTGTCGCCAGCAGGTCACTCCGTCAGCATGCAGACTTCACTACTGTGCCAGTCACGGTCCTCGGAAGCAGGACAGCAGCAGAGTCCGTGGGCACTGTCTTTCCACTGAAGAGCTCAAGTGCTGGAAGGGGAGTGCAGAGGCTATTTTTTGCAGCCCAGTTTCCATTCCTCCTCCTTCTAATAACGGAGCCCCACACAGTGCTGGAGCACCAACCCTCCCCTAGTCTCAGTGCCTGCAGTTCAGGTACGGCTGTCCCCACACTCGGCTCCACGGGCACGTGCCCGCAGCCCAGCCAGCCAGAGCCACGTGACTTGTTCAGAAATTATTCAGAGCCAGTGTGAGCCAATACAGCAAAGAGAAGGGCCTTCATTCTCCTTCTGTGTTCGGAGCTGTGGCAATCTACTTCTAGGACCACTGCAGCCACTTGTCCCCATGAAGCAAAGCCTGCCTGAGTAACGGAGCCGGCCCAGGGCAGGGCGGGACTGAGAAATGGACAGAGGCTGGGTCCCCAGAGCGTTGTTAGAGCCTCTGGATCCAGCTGAACTCCTTGGTTACCGAGCCAATAAAATCCCCTTTTTTCCTTAAAGTAGTTTGAGTTGAGTTTTCTGTTCCTTGCACAGGGAAGAGTTTGAACTGATACAGGAAGACAGATAGATACGTAAGTAACCACAATGCAATGTGATCAGTCTTCGGGGAAAGAGAAAACTAAATGGGAAGCTGCGGGCAGAAAGTATTGCTTCTTCGGGCCTCCTGGCTGGGCCTGCAGGGATAACCTTTACAGGCCCCACCCCGACCCGTCCTGACATCGTACAGATCGGGGAAGCGTTGGCTCACGGGGGCCTCATTCCTGGTGTCCAGGACCGCCTCAAGGGCATACGCATGCTCACAACCGTTGTTCACCAGTAAGGCAGTGTCCTTCCCCCTGCCTCCTCGAAGATTCCATCAGATGATTAACATGGTGGGTCACAGTTTGGAAATGCAAACGCAGGGCCAATTAATGGAAAAGGAGGTGAGCCTGCCAATTGATAATCACCACACCACCTGAGACACTTCCAAAACTTACCTCATGACATTCCTGGGTCCTTAGGTAAATCCTCCAGACTTCGGGCTTAAGAAAATGAATCACATATGTGCCTTTCTCCACGATGCAATCAGCATTGGTCATAGCTGCTCTATGTAAATATGAAAGGCATTTGAATACATGGGATGATGGGTAGCAGAGGAGGGGTAATAAGAATCAGAGAGGATTCCAGGGGGTGTCATCATTCTGGCAGGGGACTGCACTCTGGGGTTCTCTCCCTATGCTGTTTACGATAAGGTTATTATAAACAGGCACAGAGTGAATCCAGAAAATGGCTGAGCCTCCTTCCCTCACCAAGGCGGACCCTTCAGCCAGAGACCAGGGGTCCTCCACACACAAGTGTCGTCTAGACAAAGGGGGGCTTCTGCGTCCCTTCTCTCTCCGGGCTCACTGCGCATTTCAGATGCAATGAAAACAAAAACACATCATCCACCGCTGCCGCTGCCGCCACCCCTGCTGCTCTCAACAGAGATGGCTGGCTCCCGGCCACCCACATACGCCATCCTGCCAGGGCATTCATCATGCGGTCACTAGACAGTGACAATACCAGCCAGATACCACCCTCGGAACTGGGAGAGAGCATTCTTTTGTGCATTCCCAGGGGAGGCCCACCAATGTGGCTGGCTTCCCTGGAGAAATATCCCACACTTACTTGCCCCCCAGCTTGTGTTTGTGTGTTGGGAGTGGGGGGCAGCCCCTGTTAGAAGTCAGGTACTATATTAGGTGGCCTATATACATTACCTTATTCTGTTTGCACAATCATCCTCCCATGTGAAAATTCTATTATGTCTATTTTACAAAGAAAGAAAGCTCAGAGACATTAGTTAACTTGTCCAAGATCACATTGCTAACAAGCTGTGGGACCTGACTTCACACCTGGAGGCTGCATTCTTACCCATTATGCTCCACGACCTCCCTTAGCTTTGGCTCTTTCTCCAGAGGTGATGTAACTCGCTCCTACAGTGCACCCAGCTCTTTGGCTTGATAGCCACCATCTCATTCCCAACCTGTCCTGCCCCCTAAGCCAGAGACAGAAAAGTCATCAGATAAGATAATGTGCTTGGCACTAAGCGAATTGTGTCATTCCCAGAGTGTTGCTGGAAAAAACATACAGCATTCTGTTGTGTGCATCATTCCACAGATACTACATACAAGGACTCGAGTTCTGAGAGTGTGTGAGTTACGTGTATTTGGACAGATCCAAAACATACACACAGAATCCTCTCAGAAAAAGACCTCGAGAGAACATTTATCCATCTAACCAATGTTTATTGAATGTTTCCTGTGTGACACTGGCAGAATATTAAATGAGTAGGTTAATCTTTGCATTTCTGGGACAGACACACCAGCAAGGAACTACAAATAGAGACAAGACGGAGCGAACTCTCTAAATGTGCTGTTAGCCAAATCCTTTGGCTGCACAGTGGAAGAACTGAGAGTATTAAAAAAGTGTCTTTGAAGAAAGTAGCATTTTAATTAAGCCCTTGAAGACTGAGGAGGATTTTGGCAAGTGTAGAAAGGAAAGAGAAAAATTCCAGGGAACACCGAGGTGTCAAGGTGAAGAAGACAGGTTTTTAGCAAAGGGAATAGTCCAATGTGATTGGTAAGTAAGAAACTAGAGAGAAATCTTAGGAGGAGCTGGGCAGACAGAAAGGGCCAAACCATAAAAGCCCTTTCTAGAAGACATCTGGTGTTGTTGTCTGTCCACCGCCCATATTGCCTTTAGACAGCTGCTCCTCCACTGTGTGTGAGCCCAGTGGGGCCGTCATCGTAGTGTCCTAGCACCCACAGTTGGGGGCAGAGGGGTGGGTACACGTGGCTCAGGAAGAGCTAATCAAAACCAGCACTAATGACCGGCCCAGGGTGGACACGAGATCCAAGCAGGGCCCTTCAGGGCTTCCCTGGATTCATGGAAAAACCTCAGAAGAAAGGAATGTCTCTTTCCGATGAGGCTGGAAAGATCTCAATTTTGGATGTGGGCAGCCATCTTCCCCATGACCTTGAAAGAGCGTGTCTGCAGGATGAAACAATGACAATGAGGGACCTGGCACCAGTAGACGGCAAGGGACAGACAGAGACCAGAAGGCACTGATCGAGCCCCTGCCTCCACCCATGTCAGGAGCTCTCGATCTTTCCCTGGACTTCCAAGTCATGGGAGTCATTACCTTCTGTTTCTGCTTGAGCTGGTTTGAGCTAAGAGCCCTGACTAGTTAGGCTATATGTGTCATGATGAGTTTGGGCTTATTAAACCTCTAAAATACCTCTAATCCTAAATGCTTAGAA
Source organism: Phyllostomus discolor (assembly GCF_004126475.2). NCBI lineage: Eukaryota > Metazoa > Chordata > Mammalia > Chiroptera > Phyllostomidae > Phyllostomus > Phyllostomus discolor. The sequence continues at coordinate 12,981,058 of NC_040912.2, read as the reverse complement.
AAGCAGAGATGTATACCACGGACAGAAAGACCATGGAAACATGAAATAACCTTTCTTTCTGGGGTCAGGGGCAGTAATTTACAGAACCTTCTAATTCACTCTGAATGAAAGGAGTTAAACCAATATTATAGCTATAATGTCATATTCTGCTGCTCCAAGATCCATACTGAATGCTGACGTGAGTATGGGCTACAGGTGATTCCTAATATCATTTGCAAAACCCGTACAGTAGATGTCTCACCCCACAGGGTGACTATCGCTCAAGAGGAACAGGTGAGTTGTAAGGTCAAGGAATAGGGACTGAAACAGCATCACTATAGCAAATGGGAAGCATCTGGTTACCTCCCAGTCTGCAACCCAAGATGTCTGAAAGAAAAGAGGTGCTGAAATAGCTGCAGTTGGCAGTGAAACCTAAGAACGTGGGTGATCACCCCCACCCTGTGTACAAGGGCAGAGATCATGCCTTTTGCTGCAGATAGCTTTGAACTTGTGGCACACCTCCAGCCCCTGTTCTATCTTAGAGAAAGAAGAAAGTCATTTTGCCCGCAGGCTTAGGCCTAGGGTATCAGGTTACTTCTCATTTTGGCAGGTCCCTATCACAAGGTGAAGCCTTAGCAAATAAATAGGAGCTACCCAGGGCTGGGGAAAATGTCAGGTGGGCACTTGATCTCCTAGTGCCTCTGGATGACAGAACCTATAAGCCCAGCCATGCGTGTTCTCTGAACTGGAAGGGTCTGCCTCTGGGACAACATCTTACCATGCTGACTTAGCACAGCAACCAGGGCACTGAGGGGGTGGCATTGCCAAACCCAGACAGAAAGCTTCCCAGGTTCCTGGCCTTTGCACTCTGTGCTTACTCTGCTTAGCCTCTGCCAGCTCCTCCTCCTGGGGAGAAGCAGGAGGCTAGCTGGTTGCCACTCAACATAGGGGTGCCTAGCAGCGTACATATGCAGGGAAGGCGGGGCCAGGAGGAGGGGACAGGGAGACTCCAGGACCCACCATGGCTACTGCTCAGAAGACTAGAAGCCTTCTCCTTCAATGCCCCACTGTACTCAACTAATTCTCACTCATTTTTCACATTTAACAGCTCTGAAATAGGCATGCACCTTGCAATCAATGATGAGTCATACTTAAATATTGGTGGCATTCTTTCCTTTCCTGGGGATGGACGGATGGATGGATGGACAGACACATGGGCAAACAAGTAGATCCATATGTTTGGCATTTGTGCCTCTTACTCTCTCCCCTCTCTCCTCTCTCTTCTACAGTCTAGCACCTTACCTGGCTGAGATAAGTTCTGACACTGAGTTTTTCAAATAATCACAATGCGCCATTCTAACAACCACAGAGATGCCAGTATTGTGTTGCTTCTGGGGTGCAAGAATACTAAAGGTGGAAATTCCTGCTGAAACCGTGATTTGCACAACCCGTTCATTTGTTCATTCATTTGACAAGCATGTATTGAGTGCTTCCCATGTGCTAGCACTGTGCTCGGTGCTGCAGAAACAGCAGTGAATCGGACATTCTTCCTCCATTCATTCAACAAATGCCGTTGAACACATTCTATGGATAAGGCTCTGTGCAAAGAGCTGTGTAAGTCGTGGTTCCTGGCTTCAAAGGATCACAGCCTCGCAAGAAAGAAAATAAACCCCTACTGGCAATATCAATATACATGAAGTCATCGCCTTGTAGGGAGTACATTCACGACTCCAGTCTCAAATAAAGTGTTCCACTCCACACAGCCCGGGGGGAACAAAGGTCTGGGGAGGAAATGAAACCTTTATAACTGTCCAGAGCGTGTGGAATTAACAAGTGCTCTTGTAAAAGTCAATGCCAACTGCCGAGCTGCCTATTGGCCAGTTGCCTCCTCAAAGGCATTTATGTTTATTTATTTATTTGTTTATTTATTGGCTAGATTTATCACATTCACAGGCTGTGCCATTTGGCCTCCGGGTCAAATAAATCTCTCTTAAAACTTTAACATCTTTCTTAAGCATTGTGCATTCCTGCATGCCCCTGGCAGACCTTTCTAAGGGCTTTACAAGAACAGAATTAAATCCACTTTACAAATAAATACACTGGGAACCATAGAATTTAAATGTACCACAGAAGAAAAATAAATAAAGGCCAGGAAAAACCTGGAGATAGAATTAAAGTATTCTACAGTCCCGTTCAGAATCCTCAAAAATCCTCAAAAAAAAAAACTGGTGGAAGTGGAATTCTGCCTCTCTTCTTCTTGGCACATGTCCCTCTGTAGAAGGTATGTGCTCCATGAGGATTTGTCATGAGGCGCAGGAAGACAGCCAAGGATCATAACAAAGTGCATAAGGGAATGGAATAGAAATACATTTTTAAGAAAGCTGACCTTGTCATTTGGAAATTCAGTCAAAGCAGATCCTCTGCTCTCCCGAGGCCGAGGGCTATCCCTGGGAGACAGGTAAACATGTGGAAAGCAGAGCTGACCCTCCAGGCCTCAGGTTTAGGATGTTGTGGTACTAACATAACTAACGCTAAATCAGCCCTTCGTTTGCTCATCAAACATTTATCCAGCCCTGTGTACTCAACGCAAAAGTAGCTCCCACGAAATAAAAAAAGAAGAAAATAAGGTGGGGTTCCTGGTGTTAATGAGTATTTATGCAAATTAAAAATTACAGGATAATAAACCCTACAAAATTTGCTATCACAGCCTGAGGAAGGTGCTTCATATTAGCAGATGACTGTTTCGTTGTCCTGTTGCCTCCGTCTTGCATTCTCTTTCTCTCTCTCTCTTTCTTTCTTTTTTTTTTTTTGCTGTTTCCAGAAATGGTAAGATATATTTATTCTACTATGAAACAAATTGATTTTTTTACTATCTCTTTCAAAGGCATTGACTTATCTTGGCTAAATCGGTTTACTTAGAAAGGCATTGTGATATTTGACACTTAAGACATGCATGTTTTTTGTTCTGGTGATTATTACCTTAAACCATGATTTTGGAATAACCAGCAGACTCCCAGCGCCCCCTGCACTGGATCAGGGGCCTCCTACTCTATCTACAACCTCTACCATGGCAGTAATTAGTAAAGAGCAGAAACCTCACCTTAAATATCTATGGTTCCCTGCCTGCCCCCAACCCAGGAATGATTAGTAGGAGTTCAGTAAATATTTAATAGTTTAGACAAGCAGTTGCAAGATCTTGTCATCTCGTAACTCACTTCCCTTCCAAAAGCTCTAATGAAAATGTGGCAAGATTTCAATGCAATCGACATCATAAAGGTAACTCTACTTCATGACTCGTTTGTATTGTACATTTAAAAGAAAGTTTTGACAAGAGTTGTGTGTTCTTGGACAAGCCAGTTGGACTCTCTGAATTGTAATTTCCTCACCTATAGTGACCTCACAACATGGTTTGGAGGCTCTAACTGGGTAACGTATCCAAAGGGGCTCTATTAACTGTCAAGGACGTGATACACCAGCAATCTGACAAGTATCTGATGATACATGTTTTAAATAGAAAAAAGTTTAAGCTTGCTATTCAGTTTTACTGTTTCCCTATATATTTTTTCACAACAAAAATTATTAGTATTGGAATTGTATTGTTTGTTTAATAAATATTAGCTACTATTTACCTACATTTCGGCTTGCATGAGTCTTGGAGGATTTAGCAATTTGATTGTTATTTCTAAGGAACTATGCAATCTGTGTGACCCAAACAACAGATTTAAAAGTACGTTTTTAAAACATTTACAAGTCAGGGGATGTGCAGCAAATAGGATTCTGAAACTGATAAATGAAAAAAAACCCTAAGAGCGTAATTCCAACACCAAAATGGCACAGTCTGCCAAAGTCAAAAACCACATACTTCACAGACATACCAAACTGTAACAGCGATTTAAGCAATTTAGCAGGTTTGGGAATGGCACCCTGCGCACATTTCTTTCTGATCCTCACACAGAGTCTCGTTAACCAGACCGACCAACTCCCCGCGGGCGGGGGCGGGGGCGGAGCTGCGGGGGGAGCACCGGAGCAGCCCCCGCTGACAGATCCCTGTCAGCCCCAAGACATGAGTATTTAGCTATGGAATGAGCTTTCTCTGAAAGTGCTTGAAGTCCTCTGTCCAAGAAAAACCTAGACAAGAATTATTAAATTTTGTAAAGCTCAGGGAAGTCCAGATTGAATGGGACCATCTTGTCTACCCAAAATAAACAGTCCTGTTCACTGCCTGCTCCCAGGGCCTTCCAGATTCACCCTTCACCAGTCCACCCCAGAAAACCTTGGTCACCCCCTGGGGAATGCCCACCAATTCCTGGATGCACGTAGCCTTGCAAGACCTGTTTTTGGGCAAGCTATCTCTGAGTCCTGACATGTTCCTTGCATCTTCCTGTCCCTTATTCCCCTGCCCATGCAGCCTCTTATTCATCTTTCAAGGTCCAAGTTCGCCTCTCATAGGAAGCCTTCCCTACATCTTTCAGAGACAATAGTTTCTTTCTCAGGACTTCAGTCATGTCAGAGCACTGACCACTTGTGTTAGCATTTTCTTCTGTTGCATGCCTACAAACTCTAAGACTTGGGAGCAGAAACCTTGCCCTAATAATCATCCCTGTATCTCCAGCTCTCTGCACAGTACCTCGTACATAGCAGATCCTCAATAAAAATAGCAAACATTTAAGCAGTATCTCCCAGGCACTCTTCCGAATGCTTTAACATATATTAATTAAGTTAACACTTGCAACAGTCCCGTGACTATGACAGTTACTTTCCATTATCCCCACTTTACAGGCGAGGAAACTGAGGCTCAAAAAGGTTAAGTAACTTGCTCAAGGTTACACACCTAGAAATGGCAGAGCTGGGATTTGAACTCAAGAGAGCACACTCCAAGGTCCACGCTCTCACTATGCTGTTCTCACTGCCAATAATTTTACAGAAGACAAAAGTGAAGGGTGAGAAGCTGGCCTAGAATTTGACAGGACTGTTTTCCTGCAGAAGGGAGACTATATTCCAAGGCAGCTCAGGCATTTCCTTGGGTGCAGTCTGTCTTCAAAACTGCTTCAAACAAAAGGGGCAGAAAAATTCTCATTTTGTGGTTAATTGAATTAGTGCCTCCCACTCAAACATAATGAAATTCAAAGCTCTTTTATTAGTCCTCTTGGGACTCTTTTTAAAAATTCTTCGTCTGCTGTATTAGATTAGCCCCACCGAGATGCCCTGTATAAAATAAGGTCAGCCTCCTTCGGGGTCTCTCTTTGTGGCTGCTCCCTACACCAGGGCATGTGATCGCTGTGCTCAGTCTTCCCGTTTCCCTTCAGCCCAGGAAGACGTCTTAGTGCCGTCTAAACACCAGAATCAAACTGGCCCCCCATCAATGGCTAAGTACTGTGTATTTCTGGATGTGTCATTGAGACCATCACTGAACACACCTCAGGGTGACAGAGGGGACCTGTTTTAAGGGAGATGGCCTTTGTCCCTCACTAGCACGACCCCATTCATACGCATAGCCTCTGAAAGATTTGACTGTGCCCAAAAAGGTTTTTTGAGGACAACATGGTATCCCCTTTATCAAGCCTGCAACTCGGGATAGGAAGTCAAAGCTTCCGTCCTCTCTTGGACCCGTCTGCACGTCCACAGGTGGGACAGGACACCAAGGAGGGGCATCCCATGGTTGCAAATCGGTCTTTCCAAAATCATATTCCTAACGACAGCTGCTGTCTATGGGACGCTCACTCTGCGTGCCCAGTGCTGTGCTGAGCACTGTCCCTCCAGGGAAGGGACACTGAATGCTGACCCTGGGGGCAGTGCAGTGAAAACCTGGGCTTGCAAACCAGATCACGCGGGTTTGAACCTGGCTCCACCGCCACTTGCTGTGTGACGTTATCCAAGTTACTCCACTTATCTACCATAGCTTTCGCCTCTGGAAAATGGGTTTAATAAAGATGTGAGCATTGTATGCGTTAATATATGTAGAGTTCTTAAGTGAATGGCAGGTGATTTATATCTCTCCCCGACACTTATTTCCCTCTCCCAGTGCCCTAGTTAAAGGAGTGGCCCACCCTCAGCCATTCCCCCTGACTTGCCCAAGCTAATGTTCCTCAACTTTTTATTTTTCATGAATTAGGTTCATGAAATAAGTTTTCCATCACAAGCAAATACATGTGCAAGTACATATAAAATGTAAAAGTTTCGTGAAACATTATTTACCTTTAGCACATGCAACATGCTCTAGGATTCTCTATTCGCTACTGGTCTATTTTGTGGTTTTCAAGATAGCCACAATGCACTACATTTATTTCATTGCTTACCAATAGGTTGCTATAGCTAGTCTGAAAAAGAAGAGGTAACCTAAGGTGACCACCATTCACTGACTTCTAACACCACACCTGAGAAGTAGGTACTATCATAAAGCCCATGTGACAGGAAAGGAAAGAGCACAGAGAGGTTAAGAGGCTTACATATGGTCACACACAACTTCCCAGCAATTCCCACAAGAACTCGCGATGACCATTCCTGGCTCAGCAGCAGGCACTGGCCTAAGTTAGCCCAGCTGAAGAGGAAATGGATGAGGACACGTGGACGTTGACATGAACATATGTGAGCAGGTCTGGGGACAGCAGCGACTGTGGGTGGCAGAACAGAGACTGAGAAGGCCGCTCCTTGACGAGATGATTCAACCCTGAAGCCACTCCACTCTCAGGCTAGTGAATTCCCCATTTGGGCCAATTTGGGTTGGGTTTTCGGAGACTTGCAGACAGAAGTATCTGCCTATCTTAACTGATAAGTTGCCTTGTTTACCCCAACAACAACTGCATGAGGCAACTAATATCATCACTGTTTTATAGAAATTGAAGCTCAGAAAATTATCAGAGGAGTCCTAGCTAGCAAAAGGTGGGGCCAAGATTCAACCAAGGTCTCTTTGAACTCCAAGACACTATACCAAACAGCCCACAGTAGATGGTGCAGTAAATTATTATGAAGGACAAATAAGGGGGGCTGAGATATGCTGTCTTTCTCCAAAGAAAAGCCATCGTCATCCCTGCACCCCCTCCACCGCCCGAGCACTCTGTCTGCTCTCACTCAGACGCTCTGACTCCTTTCCACTTCCTCTTACAGCCACTTATGCTCACGCCTTAGGTTCTGCGCTAAACTTGGAGCTCTGAGAGGACAGGGACCATATGACACTGCACTCTAGCTCTGTGACTGCACACCGAAAGCACACAGAAACACCCAGGAAACTGTCCTTGCATCCCTCTTGGCCCCATTTAGAAGTAACAGGGAAAGGTGGTTGGGGGTGAGTCCTGAAGCATTCAGAGGTGAGTTTTATGTAAACTTTAGACAACGTGGTTCTGTCTCAGGTTCTCCGCTGGGGCTCCTTGCTGCTCCTTGTAAGTGTCTCTGTCAGGCAGGTGAACAGGCAAAAGCAAGATGGGTGGAATCACTTCAAAAACAGACACAACACTGGCACCGCCTTTGCTGCCTGGACCAGATTGACTAAATCTGGCCCCTTTGAGCTTTCAAGTCTGATCTAATCTTCATTCTTAAAGCCAGACTCAAATCCTCTTTGGACTGTGGCCCGGCTCTGAGTTCATTTCAAACCCCGGGACTGATGGCTTTGCCAGGACCTTCTGTGTCTGCTGGGTAACTCTGGGAGTGGCGCTGCGTTCAAGAGGCAAACAACTTTGACCATGGCACCCGCCACCTACAATCCTTCCGCAGCTTCCTTGCCTACTAGATTCCGTATAAACTCCTGGGCGGCTTTCAAGGTGTTCCATGATATGACTTACAGCTTCAGCCTTAACTTCTATGTTTCCTCCACCCTTGGCCAACTGGCCCATTCCCAGTTGCCTCAAACCTGCCCTACACTGTCTGGCTGCCTGCTCAAGGTCTGGGTCATGGTCATGCTGGTGTCTCTGCTTTCATGCCTGTGCAGCCACACTGTCTGTTGTGCTCACATCCTTCCTGGAAGATCCAGCTCCAGGACCACCTCTGTCGTGAAGCCTTCCCCCTTCCCAGGTGTTCGCCCTCCCCATTCTGAACGCTCACAGCATCTTGCTGAACCCCCTTTCAGTGCAGCTATTGTAATTATTTGGGGACTGTCTTCTATCAACCAGTGAAAATGTAATATTTATTATTATTATTATTGCTAACATTCACTGAGGTCTCCAAATGTCAGGCACTGTGCTAAGTGTTTTATATATGTCAACTCACTTAACCCTCACTTTATCCTATAAAGGAAGTAAAAATGGGGATAATAGTGATGTACCTTACCAGGTTATCGTGAGCATTAAATAAAGAATGCATGAAAAGCTCTGACAACTGGGCTCATTGTGAGCCTGGCACATGGCAAGTGCTTGATACATGATGGTTAGTACCATAATCATTACCATTGTCAGATCCATTTTCCAGGTGAGGAAACTGGGTCTTAACGCAGCTACACCACCAGTAAAATGTGGAACTTTGTGTACTGTGTGAATCACTGCCCTGTACAGCGCTTTAATGTAAGTCCCTGCAGGGTTCACATTAGATAAACACATCTTTCTACCTGCTGAGACTTCAGCCCAGAGCCGTATGCAGAGGCTTACACGGAGCCGTACCCAGTCTGACACAGTGAATGAATGCAGCTGAAACCATCAAGAATGTCATGATCTTGCAGCTGATTGCCACTGGTGGCCATCGAATAGGTTATTTTCCCAGTGAGAGAAAAATTTGCATACCCGGTATAAGCTTTTCTGAGTATAGGCTTGTTTCCTATTCTTTAAGCCTTTCCAATAAAGCACTTTCCTTAAGCTATTAAAAATGCCCTCTTACAAGGCAGGATGTAAACAAATCTAACTGTTTTTACCATTTTAATGTGAGCAGAGCTCATGGCCCCAATGCCAAAGCCATCCACCCTGATTCACGTGACCTGAGGTGGAAGGATGTTAACCGCATTATCCACGCCCAAGTCTCTCTCCCACCCGCCTCATCTTTGTAGTTGTGCCAGGCTGCTCGGTTTTGTTTGCGTTGCCATAAATTAAAGGACATGCTTTTTACGTGTTCTGAATCCATTTCACTCGGGATGATAGAGTAAGGGAAACCTGTTTTCCCATAACCCTCTCAAATATCCCAGTATGAAATTGCATCAAGGAGCGTGCTTCCCGTACCTGAACGGGAGCAGGGCCACCTGATAGTGATGTGCCAGCACCGGCAGGCCTCCCGGAGCCTGAGGGGGATCGTTTTCACCCAGGCATGGGTTGAAGCCTCTCACCCCAGGTGACAGTGTGCATCTCGGCTAACCATGAAAATCGCTTACATGTGTCTCCTGGTCTCTTAACACTGCTCGATTTGACCACAGTATTTCAATTTGTTTCACCAACATTTGCAAAGTGACCTATGACTTTATCCAAAGTCCCAGCTAGTCCCCCTCTGCAGAGCCCCCCCACTCAGAGAACCCGAGTCAACTACAACTGCTGAACCTCGAATATCCAGGGTCCCACCCAGCCTGACTTGGCCCCCTGCCATGTTGAAATCAGATCAGATCCAGGGTTTTTTGCCACATGAGGCAAACTGCAGAGACGGAGGTGCCCATCAGGGAAGAGAGGCCAAAGATTAGCACATAAGGATGAAAAAAGCCCCACCCTACTTACAGAGCGTCCTGTGTTTTGTTTGACGTGATGACCACACAAGCAATAGGCACACAACACACACCCACTCCCACCTAATAAAAACCAACTATCAACTAGGGGTGGGGGATAATGGGGGGGAAGAGGGGAGGGTTGAGTGGGTGGGCTGGAATGGGAGTAAGTGGGAGAAAACTGTACTTAAACAATGATTAAAATAAAATTAAAAAAAAATAAAATAAAACACAAAGTAAAAAAAAAAAAGCCAACTATCACACCATTCCACGCCTCATTTCATTTGACATCTCATCATCTTCACAACAACAACCTGGTGGCCCTGGTGTTATTATTATCTCTACTTTATAGATAAGAGCACCGAGCCTCAGAAAGTTTAAGAGTTATGTGTCTAAGGTTATTCAGCCAATTAATGACAAAGTCAGGGCTCAAATGACAGCGATGCGATTGAACCAGGACCAATTTTATCTGAGGGGCAGAGAAAGGCTCTGGCAGTAATCCTCAACACCAGGCACATGAGAATCCCCCAGAGATTTTTTATAAATGATCCTCCCTTGGGCCACCCCAGGCCAAGCGCATCAGAACGGCGGGAGAACAGGGCTCAGGTATGGTTTTTGTATTGCTGAGGCTCCACCAGAGAAACCAGACCAATAAGATGTGTGCATATAAAGAGAGAGATTTATTTTAGGAACTGGATTGCATGATTATGGAGTCTGGCAAGTCCAATATCTGCTGGGTGGGTCACCTGTCTGTAGGCACAGTGGTTGGTATAGCCAAGGGGTACATCCGTAGGTTTTCTGAAAAGCGGGTAGAGCAATCACATTTTGGGTGCAGGTTCCACATGGTGTGTGGTAAATGGCCAACATTCATTCTATTTATTCTCTTCCCAGGCCCTCTCAAAGCAGAATTCCCTGTCTCAGAGGGAAGGTCTGACCTTTAAAACTTGGGGGAAGGCAGAATGAAATGGTTCATTCGCACCTGACCTGTGGCTTGACCAGCAATACTGGAGGCTTGTGGTGAGAGCCAATAAATCTCACCCAGATGGCAGGAAAATTTGTAACCAGAGCTGGGCAAAGCACGTTCTATATCAGTGAGTTAAGAAAAGCTGATAATACATTTGCAGCATCTAGAAGACCTCCCCTCTTGCTCGTTGGCTGAGAACGTTTGAAGAGACGAAGCATCATGCCACTGAAGCATCAAGAGGCAAGATGCCTGACTTGTTGGATTTCGCTTTAAGTATCTAAACTTTGGTATTTTTTGTGGTGCACTGTTTTAACTTTTTTTTAGATGCATTTTGTATGTGTTTAATTAACAATGTCAGGAATAGGTGAGTGCTCACCTGTATAGTTTAAATCAGCAAAACCATTTGCTGGAGGGTGAGAGCACAGGGCTGGGATCCCTGGGGAGTATGTGAGCACCTCCTGGGAGCCTGAGCCTGCACTCTAGGTGACACACTCCTCCCAGCAGGCCCCCAGGACTACACGTGCTGCCGCCAAGGCCAGGGTCAGTGATGACTACTGAGTGGGCAGAGGTGACCTTTGACCCCTCGCCTCCCTGCAGATTTCCTTCTCTCCCCATCTTCCTTTCGCCTGCTTCAGCTTCCATCAAAGCTGATCTTGGTGGGACACACTCAAGAGGCTACTGTTAGCTGCTGTTCAACCGGTTGCCTCTACCAATAATAACGATTTTCTTGCTCATGAGTTTATGTGCTGGCTAATCTAGGTTGGCCTTGACTGGATAACTCTCTTTGCTTATCTCATTTCCCAGCGGGCAGCTCTAATATGTTCTTCTCAAGGCCACAGCAGAGGACAAGGGCCCAAGTGGGAACACATAAGTACCTTCTCAAGCCCCTGTTCCCATCATACCTGCTAACATCTAATTATCCCACATAAGTCATATGGCTAGGCCCCTTGCAGGGCACTACAAGATCATAGGGCAAAGGCAGTTAATGCAACTAGTCTTCAATAGCTCTGGTTCAGTTCTGGAACCCTCAGAAACCAGGGCAGCAACGGACACCTGAGAAAGCCCCTGGTGTTTGTTCTGGCCCACTCCAAAGTCCGCCTCGTTCGATCATGGCATATCCATCCACACACTCAGACTTCTCTGGGGACTGACACAAGGCTAAGAGCTTCAAAGCACACAGAAACAAGAAAGAGTTGGGTCCTACCCAAAGGGAGCTTAGAATGCAATAGGCATGAACCACCCCCCCCCAAAAAATGCCAGCGTAATGGGGACCTGCAAAAGTATCTGAGCCCACAGTGAATTCTTTGGAAATCTAAGCTGAAATGAAGCAGAACTATAAAAAGAAAGAATGAACAATGTAGATAGATTTATTTGAAAGGTTAAATTTCTTCAATTTCAAAAACTATTGTTTATTCTGAAAACATGCCCTTCCTACCTTTGAAATTAACATATTAACTTTTATAAAAATTTTTAAAAATAGTGTTGTTTGTATAATTTTCAATATGCTTACTTAGTAAAATGAAAGTTGTGAATCCAAAATGTATCCCTCTCAATACTCTGGTTTCTCTCCAGAATGCACAAATCTTTCGTCTTTTACCAAAACCTGTCCTTCCCAAATACCCAAGTTGTTCCTTTTTTGTTTCTTGTTTTTTAAGTTTAGTTTTTTGCTTTTACTCCAATAATCTGGGCACCGTCACTAGAAAGGGAAGAAAACCCTCCAGCTGGGTCACTCCACAGAGGAGTCATCGGAGAGGGGTCTTCGAGGATGGGCTGCATTCCAGCTGATGGAAGCAACTGATGTGGATGGATCCCGGAGAGACTACACGGTGAGCAAAAAGACTAGGACATTCTGTCCACTGTAGGTATAGCCCAGCATATGCTATCCCTACACACCCTCGAGCAGCCTGAGTTGCTGGAGCACAGGGCTCCCAAGGAGCAGCGGGCATCCACCTGAAGCCCGCCTTCCCATTTTTCCTGGTTTCCGGTTGACTGCTGTGGGTTCCTGGACATTCTCCCAGCCACACATTCTGAGGGATTCTAACCTTTGCCTGAACGTTACGTGACACTTTTCTTCTATTGCTCTTCCTCCTACCCGCAGACCTCACTGGGAACCAGCCTTCCACACCACAACTTCCCAACTGATTCTTCTCCTACAGGAGAGACAAGCTGATGGACTGAGGCCGAAGATAATTCTTCCTGCTCTGAAATCACAGCCCTTCTGCGCTGTTTTATCGTGAGCCCCCCAGGTAGGTCTCCCTGGGGTGTAGACAGCATTATCACCTCAGAATAATAAGGTAATTACTATTATTATTATTATTACTACTACTACTACTAATTCAATATTTATTCATTCAGAATCACAGATAAACAGCCGAGTTCTTTAAACCTAGGTTGGTCTAACTCAAAAGCTGTTGCACTCCTCCGTCTCCCCGCCCCACCCCACCACACACATACCCTGCAGTGTCCTCCGTCATGTCCCCAACACCATCAACGCTGCTGAAGGAAGAAAAGTAGGCCCTACCCTACACCCCTGTGACACCTTGCCCAGGAACCTGGATTGAACCATCACATAGGAAGTGTAGAGTTTGATGGTTTTCTCTTCAACATGAATTTTGAGGTTGGGTTCAGGTGACATTGCTTCCGCCCATCTGAAATAAGGCTTTTAAATACTTTGTAGTAGTTTATTCTTCAGAGCACTAAGGCTCAGAGTTACCATCAAGGGGCCACTGTATGAAGTCCATGGCATTTAATGGAGTTCAAGGACAGAAAATTCCATTGTCTCCATTCCACATGCACTACCACGGGGTCCAAACTTCAGGACCGCAGTGAATTACATGACATTAGCCAAAAATAACAACTATACTGCATATGTGAAATTGAGTGCTAATGCATGGTAAGATTTTGAACACAAATCCAGGATAAGGTTAACATAATATTCTTTTCTTTGAGTCAACAAAAGAAAGCACTTTCAGTACAAAGGCTTCAATTTGCATAACATTTTACACTTCTCAGAGTGCTCTCACCTCATTTGATACAAACCGAGCATTATTACCTCCACCTCACAGATGAGAAAGCCAGTGTTTGGGGAGCATTAACTGAGCTATGCAGCATATGGCCCGCCAGTAATGTATAGGACCAGAAGTCGGGATGAGCATTTTTGTGGCCAAATCTACTCAGATCAACACAAATGAGTTTTCCTGGCTTGTGTTGTTTTGTTAGAGCACCCTGATTAACCAACGAAATTATCTGGAACTCGGGCAGTTTCTAAAGGAGCAGTTGCCTACAGCAGGTTGTTACAGGTAGGGGCACCCAGTTGACTTAGGTAACCAATAAAGAGACCTGAGCTGCTGAGATGCAGAAATAAAAAAGAAATCATATTCATTCAAATGTATGGATATTCCTCATAACGGTAGAACCTCATGGTCACAAGTGTGCTGAACCATGCACATCTGGTCAGGTTCAGATGGCCCATTTTGATCAGATGGGCCCAATGGCAGGAAGATCCAGTCTCATAATGAGGGATATATTCACAGCAGCAATTAAGAAGGGTAGAGGACAGACACGCTGTTAAACATCCTCCAATGCCCAGGATAGCTCCCTGCAACAAGAATTGTCCAGTTCCACTATCAAGAAAGCCAAGGTGAAGAAGGTTTGCAGTAGACCATGGAGAGACACTGGACGCAGGTTTCTGAGCAGGAAGTGACGAATAATGTTGGTGTTGATACCCTCATCAGCCGGACAGGAAGTCAGCCAGCACAAGACTATCTCACTTCATGCAACAGAGAGATCCCTAAAAAGCCTTTTGGCACTCAACATTTTAAAAGTTAAACCCTATTTTTAGCCCCGGCTGGTATAACTCAATAGGTTGAGCATGAGCCTGTGAACCAAAGGGTCACCGGTTTGGATCCCAGTCAGAGCACATGCCTGGGTTGCAGGCCAGGTCCCCAGTACAGGGTGCACAAGAGGCAATCACACACTGATGTTTCTGTCCCTCTCTTTCTCTTTCCCTTCCCCTCTCACTAAAAATAAATAAAATCTTTTAAAAAATAAAATAATCTCGCTTGTTTGCTTGTTTTGTTGATTAGGTTCCTGTTAAAGGTGAGATCATATGGTATTTGTCTTTCACTGCCTGGCTTATTTCACTTAGCATAATGCTTTTCAGCTCCATCCAAGCTGTTGCAAAGGGTAGGAGCTCCTTCTTTCTTTCTGCTGCATAGAATTCCATTGTGTAAATGTACCAACAAAATATATAACCAAAGATACTGAAATTGAGAACAGGCTGAAATGACCAGAGAGAAGAGAGGAGGGAATTTCAGGGAAAAGGGGGAAGGGTTTGCAGGAACAAATATAAAGGACACATGGACAATAACAAAGGGGGAGTGGGTAGAAACGGGAGGGAGGTGGGGAGGGCTGGGGGGGTGAGCTGGGATGGGGGTAAAAGGCAGAAAACTGTACTTGAACAACAATTAACATAAAATAAAAATTAAACCCTATTTTAAATGTTCTGGAGTCCTACTAGATAAATCCAGAGGTGAATGCTATAAAGTGAAGAATCCCTTCTCAATGCAAGGGTCATTCCTGCCCAGCATCTGTTTCAATAAATGCAGATAGCTGTGCTTTCAAGTGTCTGAGCGTGGAGTCACCTGGTTTTCTCTCCCAGACGCAGGAGGACAGTGCGGGCTTCCCCCAGAAGTGGGAGAAGCCAGATTCCCTGACGCCGCCCACTGTCTGACCCCAGGGCAGCGCCATATTCGGCCACTGATTGGTTCCAGCACCACGGTTTCTTTTTCTCCATGACTCATCGACTCTTAAATGGAATTATTTCTTCACCCTGTCACTGTGGGACACTTAATCCCAAATTGTATTGAAATCGAGAGATATTTTCCTTGCCCTTACGTTGGGAGCAGAATATGATTCCTTTGAAAACTTCAAAAGTTCATTTTCTTGTTTCTTGATGACGGCTTTCAAGTCTTCAAACAATAAAATAAAGGATTTCATTTTCCTCTGGGTAAAACTTGTTTGTAACCAGTCTTGGGTTTCTTCCTTTTCCTTTAAAACCCCTCAACACATCGAAGTACATTAAATATTTATGAATGTAATTTATGAGCCTTGGTTGTTTACCTCTTGCCAAAACTAAAAGTATGTCTGTGTGTGGCCTGAAAAATCCCAACTGTGACAAAACCAAAACAGAGAAATGAGCAGCTACTTCATGTTTGAAAAGGGGTGGGTTGGGGGAATAAAATAGGTCAGATTCGGAAAAACCCAGCAGTTACTCATTCAGCGTAGTATTCTGAGTGCACAAAGGGAAATACACAAGCTGCCTTCTCCCGGGACCCATCCTGTTTGTCCCAGTTCAGGCGGTCATCGGTAAACACTTATTGAGAGCATCGGGAGGGAGACTAGGCCGGGCCTCTGAAAGTTAGAGGACTGTCACTTGCTCAGCAGATGGGCCTCAAGGTGCCGCCTGCCTTGCCCTGTCCCCCAAAGCCTTTCTCAGCTGCCTGCCTTAAACTCTTCACCGTGCAGGGAGGGAAATCAGCAGATCTCTAATGAGTTCCTGATCCAGCCCAATGCCTCCCTTCACTGCACACATTGCTTTGGAGAAGCAAAACCCAACATCTGGAATTTGACTTTTCACTGTCACAGGATGTCTCCAATGCTGGCTGTTGTTTCTAGAGTTACATAATTTCTCCTAAGGAGCTTTTTTTCTCGCTTCAGAAAGAAAGTGAGAGAGATTACAAAGGAAATGCCTATGATATTAAAAAGTCATAAGTACTCATCCGTGATAACCGAAAAGCAATGGCATCCGACGTACATAGGTTCTGACCGTTCCCTGGGACTTGAGGGAATGGGGCCTGGCGGGACTGACCGTAAATGAGCAGAAATAAAGAATGTGAGGAAAAGAGGTAAATGCTCTGTGATGTGCAAACATTGTGGTGATGATTTCAACGTCTCGGGGAAGAATTAAAGAGCCCGTGGTTTGAGGTGCACCTGGTGAGCTCAGACCACCGCACCCAGATAATCTTACCAACCTTCAATCGATGGTTGGCTTAAAGTCTTTAAGCCTCGCCACTGGATGCCTCCTTCCTCCTGCAGAAGGGCCACCTTGGAAGTGCATACTGAGCTGTTGGAGGAGGAATTTCAGGGAGCTGCAGGGGCCTGTCTGCAGCGGCCAGACCCCAGGCTGGCCCACAGTGACTCACTGGGCAGGCACTGGCTCTTCACCCAAGATTCTGCTGGCCTTGCTGAGTGGAAATGAGCTTTGAAAACCACCGCTTAGCCTCTTGAAAGGGGCAATTGACCTAATGGCTGATTACTTTTATGAAATGGCCCATTGAACTGGATTTCCATTCTCTCCGTTAAAGGGGGTTGGGGATACTCACAGTCCAAGAATCATTCCAAGCCAAAGTTGTGCTCTCCCCCAGCTAAAACTGTGACCACAGCTCTTAAGTATCCCACCGCAGAAGATTCCAGGAAAAATTAGATCCATTCTCCAGTTCGCACATATTTTCATCCCAAAGGGCATGAAAGTTCCTTGCCCAACCCAGGAATCAGTGAGGTGGCATCGTCCTCAACGGGGTGGGTGACCCCTGAGTACTTGTCCTCTTCAAGGGGCCAGGACTGGAAAGCAGATTGGATTAAATTTCTCGGAAATGTCAAGATCTCTCTCCACTCAGGGTGCTTAAAAAAATAAAGGTGTCTAAAGTTGTCACAAAGTTATCGAACTTAAAACTGAATACTGTGTGCCCTGTGCTTAGAACCCAATAATCGGCAGAGGACACCGCTGACCTTAAGAAGTCTATGATCTAGCAGGGGAATCCAGCCCATGGCCAATGATCCGAATGTGGCCCAGGGTAGCTATGAATGCGACCCAACACAAAATCATAAATTTACTTAAAACCTTTTTTTTTGGCTCATTAGTTTTCATTAATGTTTGTGTATTTAATCTGTGGACCAAGACAACTCTTCTTCCAGTGTGGCTTAGAGATGCCAAAAGTTTGGACACCCTTGCAAGGGAGATCCAGTCGATGAAATAGGCAATTACAATTCGTGGTGATTAATGTCCCAATGAAAGTTCAAGACTCACTTAAGGTAGAGGCGAGAATCACCTAGCTCAGGTCTGGAGGTAAAGGAAGGCACCGTGGAGGAAATGACATCCAAGATGCAAGCAGAACAAGGTAAAAGGTAACAAAGAGAAGGGAGAGAACACGAAGGGAGAAGCAACCTCATTTGCAAAGCCCTAGAAATTGAAGTTCATGGCATTTGGCTGAAATGTGAGTGATGAGGAAGAAACTAAAAGTGATTCCATAAATCAGCGATCAGCACACTCTTCTGTAAAGGGCAGGAACTAAATATTTTAGGCTTTGCCATCCATATAGCCTTGGTCAAAACTATTCCACTCTGCCATTATATAGAGAAAACATCCGCAGACAATATGTAAATGAAAGCATTCCAATAATACTTCATTTACAAGAACAGGGGGCAGGCCAGATACGGCTCCTGGCCTTCCTTTGTGAGCACCCGAACTCTTACTCTTCTCAATGTGGGTCCTCAGGCCAGTAGCCTCAGCATCACCTGGGAGCTTGTTTGAAAGGCAGAATCTCAGGACCCACTATGACCTACTAACCTAGAATCTGCATTTTATGTTTGAGAGCTCCCTGGGTGGTTTGTAGACCCATTAAAACAGAGCGGCATCGCTATAACCCTTGCTAAGGTCTTTGGACCCCATCTTTGGGGCCCTCATATTTGCACATTTGGAAGATTCTTCTGGCTGTAGCACTGTAAGTCCCTGAGAGTGAATTATCTGTTTAAATTTTGCACTCTAAGTGCCTAGCCTGCCTCTCCATCGTCCTCGTCCTGGGGAGGAAAGTGGACAGTAGAGGGCTAGACTATAAAACAGCCTCTCTTTTCTCCCAGCCTGAGCAAATCCAGGTTACCCCACCTCCCACCATTTCAAAGGCTGATCTTTGAAATCTACTGGGTGTTCATCTCATTAAGCCTCCTAAGAGTTAGCCCCTTGGGTGTATTTCAAAGTCTCAGTCGAAGGCATTTTTCTAGGGACCTTTTCTCCAGACCAGAGCTTTTGCATCATGTTTCTCTGCTGTGCATTGTAATTATTTGTTCCCGAATATATTCCGTAACACTTCAGGGCTCAGTCTCCTGTGCCCACCCCACCTCTGAAGGTATCTCTGGCCACACGAGTTCGATGCCAGCTTCTAGACCAGCACGCAGGCAGCAGCTCCGAGCGTGAGCAGAATACGGCCCCTTAATTAGGCAAGAGACAGACTCTGGACCAGCTGTGCATCCTCTGAAGGAAGACATCGATCAAAAAATGCACGTCCCTTCCCCACCTCTTATTTATGCTTTAAAAAATCCAATTAAAGCAGAGCCTGACACTCTCTTAATTTTTCAGCTATTTAACACATACAATGGCACTGCTGGCCATGAATTTATACACGCACACGAACACTCAAGCATGCACACAAACACACACGTCCTGTTTCTTCCTTGCTAGCTTGAAGGACTTAGAGACGTTGGGTGTGCCTGTGGACACTGTAGCCAAAAGGATGGCAGAAATTTGGTCAGAAAATGTCATTCAGCCAGCTTTGTCAATTGCTTGTGTCTTTTCCTCTACCTCGGATGATTATATTTCATCCACATGCCTTGCCTGGCCTGCTCATTTCAGTTTGTCCTGGGGGATGGTTCACTCAGATTATGCTGATGTGGGCAAACTCTATGAATAATTTTGCCTTGCTGTTTCACTGGTTTAAGGTTAGAATGACACTTTTTAGTCCAACCTTCCCTTTCCCAGCAAAGCCTTGGTAATGTATGGCCCCAGGAAAGACACCCATGGAAATACTGTGATGATTTGGTTTGAGCTCAGGCATTTCCTGGTCTCGTGCTTACTGAGCTACTCATGCCTGTAAATGCCAGGTGTTGTGTATTGGTGTGATATCGTTCCAAATCCACTTGTTTAGGACAAAAGTAAAGTAGTTGTTGTTTTTTTCAGAGTAAAGCTGTTTCGTGATAATTGCCAGAAGGGAGGGGGCTTAGGAGATATTGGATGAAAAAGGTAAAGGGGTTAAGAAGCCCAAACTGGTAGTGACAGCATAGTCACAGGGATGCACAGTTCAGCACAGGGAATATAATCAGCAACATTGTATAACCATGCATGGTGCCAGGTGTACCGTGCACAGTGATTACAATTATCAGGGGGAACACTTTGTAAATTATGTAATTGTCTGACCACTATTCTGTATGCCTGAAACTAATATAAAGTCATAACACTGCATGTCAACTATAATTAAAAAGTAAAATTAAATGCATTTCTAAAAAACAAAGAGTAAAGTTGTTTTTACACAAAAGTGAAATAAGCTGTGTTGGAAAGTCATCTGCTCATCTGCTGTCATCAATAACCACTCAGCAGCGCTTATCTCGTGAGGTTTGGTGATGATTAAAGGGGTTTGTTATGCGCTCAGAATAGTGCTTGACACGTAAGTGCTTAAGGACATTGTCATTTATTGTTGTTTTTAAATAAGTCATTTGGCTCTAATACATATGGGGATCCCTGGAATACAGGAACCCCGCTATTGGATTTGATCATAAATGACTCAAATGTAAGCATATTATTTAGAAGTGGTGAAGAAAAATATTTTTAAATGATAAAATCACCAAGTAAATGAGAACACTGGACATTTGATGATACTAAGGAGATAATGGTATGTGACTTTGTTAAAAACAAGATTCCTTATTTACAGCGTCATAGTAAATTACTTGCAGATGAAATAACTCAGTGACCTGGATTTTCTTTGAAAGAATCCGGGAGGGGAGGGAGGTAAATAAAACAAGACCAGACATGTGACAATAGCGATAGAATAGGGGGTTCCTCACACTGTTCTTTCACAGTGTGCATATGTTTGAAATTTTCCTTCATACAAGAAAAAGGAAAGAAGGACGTAAGAATCTGCAGCATTTAAACATTGCAAGAGTTTGCTGTCGGGAGAGGGCCTCGGCGGTGACAAGCTGGCCTTGGGCGCGGGGCAAGGCGAGACCAGGGACTTCTGTGTTCATTAACGCCCTGCGTTATCACTGCCTTTCCCGTTACGCAAATATAACTTTTTGAAAAACGTTGAAATCAACCTTCTTAAACAATCAGAAAAGAAAAAGCCTATGAGTCGATCAGCCTCTCCCGCCTTCGCGTCAGACATCACTAATCGGTCTCAGTCTGATCTCCCATCGACGCAGGAGAGGCCTCTGGAATCCTCACTGCAGCCTGCCAGGGATAAAGTCCAACCTGAGATAATAAGACCTGTGACTTGTTCCCACTGTTTAAATGGGCTCCTGTCTGCCCAGAGCTCTTATCATCCATCACTCCAGTCCACCTGGATGCGCTACCAGAGTTGTTACCGCTCCCAGAGCTGTATTTCCCCCACCGGCCCTCAGGGTGAGGTCAGCACTCCTGACTTGCCCTCCACCAGCCCGAGCCAGCGCTTGCATTTCTGTCGGAGTTCCTGCGGAGCCAAAACTACCAGCCCTCCTTCAGTCACTGGCAATAACATTTTCCTACGATGTGCTTTATTGCAGATCTCACAAAGCGATGAGTGCTAACAGATCCCGGTCCTGGGCGAAAGGAAAATGTTAGAACTAGATTTGGGTCCACTTCTGATGGGTGCGGGGCTTGTCCACGTTTAGACAGAAATTGAAGTGCCAGTGATGTCTTTCCTAGCTGGTTCACAGCTCTCCTGGCATGTATAAGTACATCAGTGTAGACTGAGGGAAACGGGCAGGGTCTAATGAACCAGTGTCCGCTCATGGGTGAGAAAACTGTGCCCGGGTTCTGTAGGCCGGGACCTGTGGACCCCAGCCCTCCCTACGCCAGCCTTTGCCCCCTGCTAGGCTCCTGAGCCAACCCCATAACTCAGTCTCTAACGCCAAACTCATAAACAGGGTCATGTAATTATTTTTTAATTTTTTAAAATTTTCCAATTACAGTTGACATATAATATTACATTAGTTTCAGGTGTACACATAGTGATTAGACATTTATATAACTTACAAAATGATCCCGTCAATAAGTCTACTACCCACTTGACACCATACATACTACAGTATTATCACAATTACAATATTATTGACTGTATTCTCTATGCTGTACTTTACATTCCCATGAAAGGTTTTGTAACAGGCATTTTGTACTTCTTAATCCCTTCCCCTTTTTCACCCATCTCCTATTTCTTCACTTGAGGGAGTGGGGAAAAGAGGACAAGGAACCAGCATGTGCGGATTATCTTTGTAGCCAGACGCAGTGCTCGGAACCTCATCCCAACCGCAAACCCTCTGCACCAGGTTTTACAGATGAAAACACTGAGACTTGGAGAGACTGTGGTTTTTCCTTGCCATGCAGCTAGAAAGTACAAGAATAGAAATCAGTTCTGTCTTTCTGAACTAAAAACAAACAACAAAAAAAGCTAAACAAACAAGAACCTTTGTTCTTCCTGAACCCAATAATGCAAAAAAGTCTACGCTTGCTAGTTAATCCCTCACAAGTACTAAGTAAGCCCAGAGCCATAGACAAGTTGGAGTCAGCATGCACGACCAGCCAGAAAAGGTTCTCTGCTTAAACATGGGTTTGAGCAATGTTTCAACTCAAGCCTCAGACAGCGTCGGGACCTACTTCCCAAACCAGAAATTGCCGAGGCGGCAAATCTCCACAGGTGAAAGGTGTGAGTATTTACTACATACCTCCTCCCAGCACGTGTCACATTTGTTTACATTCACATTGCTCAGGGTCTTCACACGGGCCTCAGCCAGGACCTTAGTTCACACCCTGTAGCCTGGAAAAAGTGAGCATTTTGATGGCCTGACTTAAAGAAGAAAAAAAACTACAAGCCAAAGAAATTAAAAAACCAACCAAAAGTTGATGATGTAATTGACAGAGTTTGTTTTTTGTTGTTGTTCAAATATGGCTCTGAATTTTCACCATAGTCCTCTGGCTCATCTCCAGGTCTCCTTGAGGCCCAAGTCCAGGCTGACACTTATTTTCAGCATAAGTTCAGACCCACAACTCCAGGGTGTGCCATTCACGTATTCTGCAATGGCAGGACCAGCCTCTGAACCTATGGACCCCCGCCCCACTCTGCACAGCAAAGACCTGCCACCTTCTCCAGAGCCAGCTGTCACCAGCTGTGACGCACCTCTCTCCATAACTGAAGAGACATGCAGGCCAAAGACCAGTAAAAAGCACAAACAATGTGAAACAACACAATTGACCAAAGTGACCTAATCAGCCTGTTGGAATCCTTGACCCAGCCTCTAGAGGATACACGTTCTTTCTCAGTGCTCACGAAACATTTACCAAAATAAACCATAAACTGGACCGTGAAGTCAGTCTTGATAGTTTTAAAAAGATTAAAATCAAAATATTTTATTTGATCATTATAGCATTGAATGAGAAATACCACAAAGATAAATAGAAAACCAGAAATGTTTGGAAATTAAGCAACACATATTTAAATAACTCCTACGCCATCAAGGAATTCAAAATGGAAACTAAAAGTATTTTGAACCACGTGAAAATATAACATTCCAAAACTGTAGCTAAAGCAGTGCTTACAGGGATATTTATAGAACTAAATGCATATATGAAATATATAAATAAATATAAGAAGTAATTGCATATATTTTAAGGTTGGAAATTAATAAGTTTCCATTTCAGGAAGCTTGGGGAAAAAGCAAAAAAGTAACCCCCCCCCCAAATAAAAGGAAAGCTATAATAAAGATCAGTGCAGAAATCAATGACATGAAAAATAAACTTACAATGAAGAAAAATCAACAAACCCAAAAATTAGCATTTGGAAAGACTGATAAAATTCATAAACACCTAACAAGACTGATTTTTAAAAAGAAAGAAAATGCAAATAATCTATTCCAGAAATTAAAAAGAGGACATCACTGTAAACCCTAGAGATACTAAAAAGATAGGATATTATGAGGAACTGGGTATATGAACAGAAAAAAAGGATGCATATATTCACTCAAAGATAAGTACAAGAATATTCTTAGCAGTTAATGTGTGATAGCCACAAACTAAAAACAACCTTATTTTCATTAACAACAAAATAGGTAAATAAATCATTGTATACTCATACAATGGAATATTACAAAGAAGCAAAAAAAACACCCAAACAATAGTTTGTTGCTACACTGAACAAGATGGATGGTTCTCAGAAAAATATTGTTGAGTGAAAAAAGCCAAACCTAAAAGAGTACATAGTGCCCTGGCTGGCGTAGCTCAGTGGATTGAGCGCAGGCTGTGAACCAAAGTGTCACAGGTTCAATTCCCAGTCAGGGTACATGCCTGGGTTGCAGGCCATGACCCCCAGAAAGCGCACATTGATGTTTCTCTCTCTCTCTCTTTCTCCCTCCCTTCCCTCTCTAAAAGTAAATAAATAAAATCTAAAAAAAAAAGAAATATGCTATTTATTAAGATTATTGTGGACTGTCTCTTATGAAAATTAACATATCAAATGAAGTCATTTTTCTCGAAGTTTATTGGCCTGTGAACCCTGGTTATATACCCACTCCCAGTTCTCCACTTGACGTTCTGTTGCGAAGCTTCCGTTTCACTTTATCAGAGGACGCCGGTCGCACTGGCGCATGAACCGGAAGCTCAGGGGATTCCCTGAAGCAACGAAAACGCTCTTAAAACTGCTGGACTCCTCTCTAGTGGCCTTAAGCTCTGTGAGAGTTTTCTCATTTGTTCTTTTTATTATTAGTGCTCTTTGTGAAAGTAGCTATGTCTCAGAATAGCAACCTTTCCTATGAACAGAGAGAGAAGGGTAGGTGTGATTGTGTATGTGTCCTGTGAGTGTGTGTTCACAAATTCTTAAAGCTCCGGAGGTGATTACACATGTCTTCCTAAAAAGACATTGAATGGTACCTTTGTTTCTCTTGGGAACGTAATGAACACAAGAGGACGACAGAGGCATGAGTTTTAAAAGAACCATATTTCCAATGAAAATGTGGATTTCATATAAAACTTGACATTTGGAGACAGACACTTTTCCCAATGAGATGGTATAAAAAAAAAAAAACAGGACTGATTATGGATGCCAAATACTCACCTAACAATAACTCAAACAAAATGAAGGGGTGAATCAGGAGGTACTGGGGTGGTTCACAGAGCTCATCTGGGCATCCCAAAGGGAGGCTGGGCACCAGAATCCTTTCTGTTCATCTTGGTTCTCTGTGTCTTGTGTCTGTTGGGGCCATTCTATTGCCAAGGGCCTTCTGTGTTACAGGAGCACAGCTGTAGACAGTTCTGGCTTGTGCCTTCCCTGTTTGACCTGACAGTAAGACACCTTCACTACCAGGACCACCTTCGAACACTCTGAGGAAGGCCTCAGAGTCACCTGGTTCACGCAGTGTCACCATCCTTCCCAAGTCGTTATGTCTCATAAAGCAGGCATGGGTTAGACAAAGCCATAACTGTCCACAGCAGATGAGCTCTGAACCACAGAAAGGTTTCACCGTGCGGTGCAGCTTCAACACCCCATTCATTCACTTCTCCAGACACGCTCATGTCATCCTCTTCGATTTCTATAAGGTGTCAGTTTTCCATTTTTCATTCTCTGCCTCTGAGACCTTTCCCACAGTCTGTCAACACTGTGAGCCCGTCCTGAGCCCTGAGCTCTATCGGCACATGCACAGGAAGGCTTGGGACAGCTGAAAAGATTCATGGGAGAAAAGACTACGTAAAACACTTTGAATCTGAAAAACAAGTAGCTTACAGACACTTCTGATTTCTTATATTTTGATTCACTTTGACATCCATAAATAACACGGATCCAGTCGCTATGCCCACATACCTACACAGGTACTCACCACTTCCACTGGGCAGAAGGATCACTCACTGCCTAAGTTACACAACCTCCAGAATGAAGATCCCCAGGGAGTAACTAAGGGAAGCTGTCTGCGTGAGAAATCATGGCATCTGGGAGCCAGGAGGAAGAAGAATCTAGACTCACCTAATGGGCTGAATGATTCTGAGTGATTTGTTTCATTGCACTGGGTCCGTTTACCTAGCAGGAAAATAAGAAAGTGGGACCAGATCAGAGGTCAGCGAACTCTGGCCCACAGGCCAAATCCAGACCACTGCCTGTGTTTATAAACAAAGTTTTATTGGAACACAGCCATGCCTATCCTTATAAGTATAGTCTATGTGTGCTTTTGTGCTACAAAGCAGAATTGATGGCTTGCAACAGAGTTTGTATTGCTTGCAAAGTCTAAAATATTTATATCTGGCCCTTTACAGAAAGGTTGCCAGACCCTGGTCTAAATAAGCCCCCACAAAACCATTTTTCCCTTGAAATGCTGTCAAGTAAATAGTTTTAGACCTGAGTTATCCAGATAATTGCTACATCTCTAATTTTTCTTTGCCAGTACTATTACTGTTGACCTAAGCCACATGGACCTATGTCTGCACAGGCAGAGACTAGCAGGAAACCTATCAGTCAGTGGCATTCAGTCAAAATAAGTAGCCAACCCCATTACTCATATTTTCCCTCCAGCAACTGCAACCTTAACATGAAATATCCAAACACTTGTCTCACGTCTCTCCATTCATTTCTCTCTGGTTATAGAAATAAACAAGAAAGTTTTAAGAAGATTTGATGTCTATTCAGGTCAAAGTAAAGTGAAATTGTGAATATCACTAAATTCCACGTATATAGCAAAGGCTGATGAAACACACAAGGAAATCGACCTGGGGGTTTGAATTTTCTATTTTGCCTGTCAAATAACCAAGGAGTAGCTGAAATGCCATTTGATTTTATATTGGGCAGTGTAGCGAGAAAAGGTAAAGTTTGCACATAAAACATATTTTTCAGTTTTCTTCTTGGTTAATGCATGAAATTTAGAAAACGCCATGTATCCTGTGAAACTGATACCTCTCAAAATATTTCTGTGTAATATCATACTGACATATTGGGAAAAACCAGAAGTGAGTGAGCAGGAGCCCCCCAACACACACATACACACACACATACACACACACACTCACCCTACCTCTGTCAAAAAAAAAGGGAATCCAAAAGCAATAACCAATCCTAAAATGCCAGGAAGCTGGGTTGTAAATTTAACACAAACAGCTCCCTCTTCAAATTTTCAGTCCGTTTATCAAATTTTAAAAATGAAATGACAAGTTAAGATTATTAGTCAAAATATATAAATAAATCACCTCACATATGTGATTTCCCAGGTCTGTGAATGATTTCACAGTGGTTAGTTGCAGTAAGTGAATACACAGGCAGGCAACCTGGGCTCAGGAGCGGAACTGGTCCAGGTGAGGCTGGAAGCCCGCCAATCCCCAGGCAGCGCAGGGAGCTCCGGGGGCAGACCCGGATGCTGGGCTGCCTGCAAGGGCCTTGGAGAAGTCATTGGGTGAGACTTCTCCCATGAAACAACCCTGACATCTTGCCCATTGCCTGGTCTACAGTCCCCTACGTGCAATTCCATTGTTTACACAAGGAACTCTTTCCAGACATCTCCGAAAAACAAGGATTAAGTCAACGAATCATAAATTCCTCCAGCTAGAGGACCAACTAATGGAAAACCCTTTTTAAAATATAGTTTGTCAAATGCTTGGGGGTTTTCACGAAATGCCAAGACCTGGGAGTCATAAATTATCTGGTGGAGCAGGAGAATGAGGAATGCTGGAGTTCTGTGTTCAAGATGGATTGCTGGAAAACTCTCTATCTTAAACATTGGTCCTGTTCTTTACCTGTGGAGATTTATACAACATCCCACATTAACAGCCCTGATGTGGCTGCCGAGCGCCATAATATAAACAGAGAAACAAGACAAAAAGTTCTTTGAGCAGATTCCCCCCAGCTGGCCCAGAGCCATGTCTGCCACGCAGGACTCCCTGTCCCCCCCACCCCCAC
Source organism: Phyllostomus discolor (assembly GCF_004126475.2). Taxonomy (NCBI): domain Eukaryota; kingdom Metazoa; phylum Chordata; class Mammalia; order Chiroptera; family Phyllostomidae; genus Phyllostomus; species Phyllostomus discolor. Next base: position 12,953,568 of record NC_040912.2, on the reverse strand, counting down.
CCCCGCATCACTCCATCGCCGCTATTGATGGTATTATTGGTGTTGGAACAAAGCCAGCTGTCTTCCCTTTCAAACCAATTTGTCTGATAGCGTGGATTATTGTGTTAGGTAATCTGTCACTTCGCCAAAAAAAGACCAATCTTTAATATCCTTCCTACACACACTGCTCTCTGAGCCTTTGAAGGCATTTTGGTGGGACCATCCCATGCCTGGCTTACTCACCCCTGGATAAGCCGCCCTCATCGGGCACCTTCTCAGGTAAACGACAAACGCATTTTTAAACATATAGCCCCACAAGTCTACATTTCTTCGACTATTTACACAAAGCCTGTGAACATTAAAAGCAGATCTACACCAGCAAAGAAAAAGAATCCCACGACGTGTCTAAAAATCATCTGTGACTTGATCACCGGAAGTCAGGGCTCCCTGGGCAAGTTCCTCCGTTCTCTGCTTCCCTCTGTGAGCACGGGCTGGGAAGGAGAATCTTTTCTCTCCTTTTTTTTTTAAAGAACATTTTCAGTGCACCCTTAGAAGAAAATATGGGCTGTTTTCAAAAAGGACATTCACTGCTTGGGGGGTGAGTCTTGGTCTCACGTCTCTTTGAGAGTTTTCCCAATTCAAGGGATGCTACCCAAGCTTGTGGTTAAAAGCCAGCAATAATTTCTGGATGGTATGCATGTGTTCGTATGAAATTGCACTTGTATGCACACTGCAGAAACCTCACTCTAGTGACTTCATCGGAAGGGCTTTATTCCTCAAACATAACAGGGGTCCTGAAGCAGCTAGGGGTGAGTGTGGCAGTTCCCAGCACCCGCTGAGCCCCAGCCTCTCTCTGCTCATCTTTCTTACTCATGGTCTCGAGGTGGCGGTCCACATCCAGGCCCCTCTCCAGGCAGACAGAAAGGGGGAAAGAAAGAAAGAGGGAAAGAAAGAAAGAGGGAAAGAAAGAGAGGAAGGAAGGAAGGAAGGAAGGAAGGAAGGAAGGAAGGAAGGAAGGAAGGAAGGAAGGAAGGAAGGAAGGAAGGAAGGAAGGAAAGATGCCAGCCTACACCAGAAAAGCAAAATCTTTCTTTCCCCAAAGTCCCCAGAAGATTTCTGCTAATGTCTCCCTGGGGAGGCTGGGACACACAGTGGCTGGGTATGCTGCCACCTCAGACAGGATCAGAACTCTCTCAGTGAGGCGGAAGGGGAAAATGGATGACGTCATGTGCTGCACAACAAACCACGCATCCAACCGATCCCGTAAGATCATAACGGAGCTGACAAGCTCCTATCGCCTATGAAGGTGGTGGCCATCGCAATGCCATAATGTCATCATGTCCTACTGGTGTGAGCAAACCTACTGCTCTGCCAGCACATAAAAGTAGAGCACCTGCCATTACACTAGCAGGCTATACCACCTAGGTCTGTGCAAGTGCACACAACGAAGTCACCTGAGCACACATTTCTCAGAATGCCTTCCCCCTCGTTACCTGGCACATGACTGTACTGGGAAGATTTCTAGGGGAGTGCACCACGATGCATTCTTAGTCATGTATCTCTATAGGGCCACACCTAAATGTCAATGAAACAGGATGTCTTCTCCAAGACTCCGGTGAGCACCGGAGGCATTCACTCCCTAAATGGGACAATTTTGACCTGAACTCCTACGTGGTGAATTCCTGAGATAACTATCACACACTGCAAAGTGCGTGATTATAGGATCAAGATGTAATCAGTACTCATTCTGGCAGCAAGTAGCTTCAGGATTTTCTCATACAAGATTGACCAACAAACACGAACCAAACACACAGTGATTTAAAAATAAGACACCATTCACCTCTTTCTTGCTGAAATGATCAGGTTGTATAATCCCTATGGAAACAGACAACTTCCTAGTCCACCAAATTGCACAAAGTACTCCCTATTGAGTCAAAACAGAAAAGAGGGAGAGAGGGAAAGACTACAGAAGATATTTACGTTATTTACAAAACAGAAAGATAAAGGGTAATTATTCACTTCAACAAATGAGTTTTCCTTAAGATGATTTTTAGGAACAAGATTCCCTGATAACTTTACAGTAGCTCCCACCTCTTTGCAGGAACATGTCTAATTGCAACAACAACAACAACAACAAAGAAATGTAAGCTGACATTCGTACTTTATAAAAACTTGGCACAAGATTGGCACCACGTTAGTTAAAGCTGGATAAAGCATACACAGTGGTTTATTATGGTCTGTTCTTTCCTTTTGTTTTTGGTTTAAATTTTTACATAGTAATTTTTTAAAGGATTGCCAAAAGAAAATTAAAAGTTCTGATTTCCTCTTTAAGAAAAACATTAATACCCCTCTTCTAACTTAAAAGGGAGCGTGCTGTGGAAAGAATATATCCAGGTGAGTAAGGAAATGCAAAACGGGGACTCATTAATTCATAAAACCTGTGTTTAAATTCAGCAAGAATGGATTCTGCTGTGAAAATGAATATCTGAGACTTTTACGGTGCAGGGACATGTTCCTGGGATTAGAGATGTTACTCAACACGAGCAAGGAACCTCTTCGGAAATTATGTCCCAGAGAGCTTCTCTCCACCCTTCAGCGGGGCCATAGCCCCGGACGCTCAGAGCGCGTGACAAATGCTATGCATTTCTCTCCAACAACCCTTCTCAGTAATAAGTAGCAGCAATTCCTGCTCCTTCTCTTCTAGAGCAAAGTTTTTAAAGGACAGCTGTGGCTTATATACAGCTGACTTTTGCAAACACACCATATACTTTGCAGAAGAGCATTTATTATTCTTGGTTTATTAATAGATCCAACCACGGCTTTAAAACCTTTATCGACACCCGGATTATTTCCTTCTACGCCCCCACTCACACCACCATTCTCAGTTATGCGTCTATAATTACGTGACTTCCTGAGATGAAATCACTTCCATGCTTTTTGCCCTGCGAGTTCCCTTGTTTTGAAAGAGATCTTCTGCTCGCCTCCTTATCCTCCCAAACTCTCAATGAGTTTCCTCAAGTTCAATTATTCCTTCACAGACACACTAAATATTTTTTTATCCTTTGACTTATTTCTTTGCACTGCAAACCAATTCATTATTTTCCAGGTAACTCACAGGAAAGTCTCTTTCTGAAAGTTGCTATACCCCATGCACAAACTATTTCTGTTTTCTAATAATGGGTATATGGCCAAACAACCAAACCAAATGTGTCTGTGGTGAAAAACAAGTTGGTAACATTAATTCATTACTATCTTGGGACTGAAAGCCCAAGATGAGTTTTGGACGTTGCAATTATTTTCGTGAAGGTTCTACTTGGAGCACTATACAAACACTTCAGTTTTATTACAACTGTTATTACAAAGCCAAAATTGCATTGACAAATGAAAACAAAGTGTGAGCTTAAAAATAGAACTCTGTCCCCCAGCCGGATGGCTCTGTTGGTTAGCATCGCCCTGTGCACCAAAAGGCTGCAGGTTTGATTTCCAGCCGGGCACGTACCTAGGCTGAGGGTCCAGTCCCGGCTGGGGTGCACGTGGGAGGCAACGGACTGATGTCTCTCTCTCACAGAGATGTTTCTCTCAGTCTCTCTTCCCCTTCGCTATCTAAAATCAATGAAAAACATATCCTCAAGTGAGGATTTAAAAACACAGAGCTTTGTCCACTAAGACATCTTACAAAGCAAAACAGGCCTATAGGCAGCCGCGGCCTGTGTGTATTGCCAAATTTGTGGTTGGGAAAACTGCTCTATAGCTTAGTTCTGGTTCATGATTCTTGTCTATGTATGTGTAAGACATAAATAAAATACACATGGTTAGGGCCAATTCTGCCCCTTTGAAGCTCAAAACACCAAAAAGAAAAAAAGTTGGCAATTCTCTGTATACCACCAGGGCAGTTTAATGTGTACCATACTTTGCCACATCAGTGGAAAGGGGAACCCTGGAGCTATTGTGCCCCATGATGAAGGTGGTTTGGGGAGAAGGGGAGTGAGCAAAATCTCACCAAACTGTGTAAGTGCCTGGTTGCCAGGCTGATGCGGTATTTATTCATCCATAAAACCTGTTTCAAAAACAAATTTTCACGACTATAAAGCAGAATAGGTCTTATAAGCCACAAAGTCTTCCTTCCTTATAGTCCTGTCATTTGAAGCAGAAATTCACCAGGGTCCCTGGTGAGTGGCAGCCCTGTTTAAAGACTGTGTCCAATAGTAACAGCCCACTTTTAGGCTTTTAAAAAAATTATTAGATGGCCACCAAAGAAGATTTTGGAGAAAATACCCTTTGTTTAACAACATCATCCTTTATTAAAAGTTTTATGGGGAAATAAAAGGAGAGATTAACAACGGGCACACATAATAGATGTGAAATGTGGAAATGCTCAAGAGAAAGACCCACACGTTACAACGTTCTTGGAAGGAGGCTTGTCTTCTAGAGATGCTAACCAGGATGATGTTAGTACCTCGATGTTATTGCCATCGCGGCCTCCGGCAGGAGAGTAAGTGCGGGGACATGCCTTACACCCTAGTGAGAGCTCAGCGTTGTTGTGTTTACACAGCAGGCACGTGCAGTCCGTGTGGAGCAGGGCTAACTTTGTGCCAAGACAGCACTGATATCTATTTGATGTGTGGCAGTGCCAGGCAAAACTTGGGCACATGGGAATGATGTGCTGGAAAATCAGAAGAATATACTCCAAAGAACTTCTTTAGGAAATGCCGCAGAGAGTGGGTATGGAAGTGCTAACAGGGAAAGACCTTATGGAAATGTATGGGGAGGACCATACCCCTGGTAGTGTTTAGAGACAGTGTGGCCGAGTCACTGGTCCACCAGACACTAGGCATCACCCAAAACCCAGCAGCTGTCAGGCTCACAAGACTGGGAGGGACTGAAGGAGGCTCCCCAGCCTATCCCATGCTTCCTCAAGTAGGATGTCAAGAGATTTGGTACCATTTTCTGAAACAGCATCTATTCCTCGCCTCAGGACCTTAGCCAGGTTAGTTGCTTTGCTTTGTTTTGTTTTCTACCCCCTTCACATTTGCCTTCAGCCTTCTTGCTTGTCGTTTGTAAGAGATCAAGCCCCATCATATGGCCCCTCAAAGCTCTCCCAGGGATGCGCCATAACGAGACTTCAACTCTTGGTCTGAAAATATTTATGGGATCTTGATGCGCATATGATAATGTTCTTGTGAGGCAACGGAGCATTGTAGAAAAGACATGAAATTGGGAGTTAGAAGGGGGTTTGAGTCCTGAATCTGCTCAAGCCATAAAGAGTTGCAGGCACTAAATTCCCCTTTCCAGAACCCACCCCATTTCTTCTTCACCATGTCGCCTTGGCATCTTTTGTTGCCACGTAAAGTATCACTGTGCTTAGAAATGCGTTGCTCCTGCAACCTGCAGATGACAAGTACAAGAGAAAGCACTTGCTGGGCCTCACCTTACGGTCTCTCAGGTACGAGAACTGACTGAGTCAGTAGCAGAAAATCAGTTCATTGAAAACTTATTTGCTGGAAATCAGCTGCCAAATAATTCATTTATCTAAATGCCCCCAACTCACTGACATTTCCAAACCTACTAATTCAAAACTAGTTTCTTTCAATGATTTGTAGAGTTTACAGAAATTAATAGTGAGAATATGGTTTTTAACAGCTACTGAAATAAGATTTTTTTTCAAAGTTATAGTTAATCATGTTTTATTTTCTCTTTATAACAATGTATTAAGAAATAGCCCATTGGTCAAAAGGAAGGAATGACAAGTTAGTTTGGTCTCCTCGTGAATATATTTAAAACAAGGAAATTACACTTTGTTGTTAATAACCAAAATTTCACTGTTTCATGAGCAATTTTTTGGTGTATACTGATTTCTTTCTCATATCCTTTTACTATAATTCTCTGTCTTGTTCTGCATTCAAGACTCTCTGGCCCACTTGCTTCATCTTTCTATGCTTATTTTCTTCAACTGGAAGGTGGAAATAATAATAGCCTCTATGTCATAGAGCTCTTGGGAGGGTTAATCTAGTAGTGTAAAGTGCTTAGAATAACAGTTGGTAAGGCTCAAATGAATGTAAACTATTATTATGGCTTTTTAAAAATCCTGTATAAAAGCTCACACTTGGGTCACCTTCCATGGCTCTTGAAAACGCCTTACTGTAATTCATTCTCCACCCCCCTCCACCCAAGAAATGTCCCTTCTTGCCTCTACTGCACTGTGATAGCACCTTGAGCAGGCCTATGAAAGCACGGGTTTATTATCCACATACATTCCCACAAGGCTGTGAGCAGAGGCTAGCATGGTGCCTGGTGCTGGGTGCTAGTGAGCTTCCCAGAAGTCTTTGCCAAATGATTAAGAAAAGGAGACAAACAGACCTAGCACAAATTAGGACGGGTCAAATGTCTGGTGTCTGGGCTCATCCCTTTTGTGTTGGCTGTTCCTGGTTTCTCTTTCAAAGGGTAGCCTTCTTGTGAACTCTTGCCCTCATTCTGGAACACGCTCGCTTGTAAGCAAACAGTTCTTTCTCATCTCCACTTAGCACCAGCCCTCAGCGCCAAGGAACAGTATTGCGTTACCAGGCATTCTCATTCTCAGAGGTGCCTTCCTGGGATGAGGTGTAAATTAATGCCAGCCTGACCGCTCTGGGTCATTAAAGACCAGATGGTAATTTTTGCAAGAGGAGCAAATGAACCCTACTGGCCTGGCCCAAGTCCAGCCTGGATAATTGCCTCCTGACTACACAATAACCCCCCTCTCGTTTCAGACACAGAAATGATTTTTACTTCATCCTCTGAAAGCTAGCCAGGCGGGGCCGTGCTGGCTTTTCACCTGTGTACTATCGCGTGGATGCAGGGTAGTGAAGTAGTATTCCTCTGGGGAATCTACAAAGTACCCTGGGGAGAGGCGGGTGGGTGGCATACATCTGTTTTAATATTATTTTTGGGAAAATAAGACTTTGTCATCTTAAGGAAGCACTTCATCTCCCATTTTTTAAGCTACAAGAGTGATAAAAAGTTCTAATTTGGAAGTGTATTATCTGTTATTAGCATCATAGAGATATGGCTTATCACCAGCCTAGGTAGCCCCTGGGCTGGGCCCACTTTTGACACCAAGGCTACATAAAGTAGTCGTGGATAGTGTTTTGCTGGCGTCGAGTTCATTTCTTATCCTATGGGGGGAAGCCAAGGAGTACAGCAAGAACCTCAGATGATTGCTCAGCATGTAGCTGCCTACATAGGAGAAGACATGACTGGCAGGATGGATGGAATAGATCAGTCTTGTCATAAAACATCTGGGGCCAAGCGCCAAGGTCAAGAGCACCTGAAGTTGACTGGCACGAAGATAAATAGACAGCGCGTGAGGCATAAGTGAGCAATGACTGGCTAGGAACGTCATTCCCAGTAGGCCTGCAGGTTCTGACCCTTTTGCATGAGTTTATCCAGAGTACGCTGGACTCACTTAAAGGAGGGCGGGGCATAGTTCCTGAAGTGGTTTATGACTATGTGCTGGATTGCAACTCTCGGAAAATCCTGAGGCTCAGAATTCCCTCCACCTCCCTTTGTGTCCCGGCCAGAGGTATGGTTTGTATGGAATGAGCTAAAGCATATTTTCTCCACCCAGAAAAATATCCTGAGGCCTCAGAAGACCACTGCATAGCTTATTGCAGGACCGTAGGGGAGCCCTGACTTGCCCACAAACACATTCTCTTCACCCGTGGCCTTGGCTCGAACCTGGCTTGGAGAAGCTGTGCCTTCAGTCAAGCTAATACTTAGTAATAAAGCTTCCTGGGAAAGCAAGACTGCCAAAGTTTAAGTGTTGGGTTTTTATGACCAGAATTATGGTCCATTAAGGGACAAGGATGAAAACACCAGCTCATTTCATTTTGATCTCTTGTCTAGGCTGAACCACCATCCTATTTACAATTAAAGTTCCACAAGAAAAATGCTGATGTTTCTACTCCAGAAACAACCTTCCTGGCACGTGCCCAAAACACCCACCAGGGTCTGAGGCCACACGCTCACAACATGGACATTCTGCGGCTTTGTTTTCTTCGAGAGGATAAACGGCTGTAAATAAGAGTTTTCAACTGAGATTTTTTGTTGTTGTTTTGTATTTGAAAAGAGGACATATGAGATACATTCACGCTGGAATGCTTATGAGGGAACACTTCCATTTGATAGGAGGGAATGGGGGTCTTCCCTGGCTTGGAGCAGCAGGAAAAGGGACACGGACAACGGATTATCCCAGTGAGGCCACCATGAGGTGAAACAGAATTCAGCTTCTCCCTTTCGTCTGCCCCAGGGCTCACCCTGGTTCCTCCATCCTTCCCACACTCGCAAAGTCCAACAGCGACTGCCCTGCGTGGCAAAGGAATACCCCCTTCTTTCTAGACGTGGGGACGTGGTGTGGTCCTCTGGGGGAGCAAGTGCACAGGTATCTTAAGGGCATTGTAGACAAATCCTAGTGGGTTTAAACATTGGCAAGGAAAACATCAGGACTTTCTATTAACCAGCTGAGGAAGACTTAGGGATTCAAAGCTATTCTTTGAATTTTCCCCCAAAAAAGTCAAAAGTAGCTTTGTGTCACGTGCTAGAACAAATTTCATTCTAACAAAAGAGAGTGCATATCTACAGAAGGACTCTCTCAAAGGCTATTTGAAATGAAATAAATAAAAGGATAAATGTTTTAATAAAAAATATCGAGGAACCATATCAAGAAAGAACTCTAATAGGCTGTAAAGTCATCTTCAGGAAACGTGAGAAGGCCAACTTTTCCTAAGAAAGTTAAGCAATTGCTTTCTGAGAATGTTCTTGGCAAGCCGCGAGCTTTGGAATAAACTCGAACTGAAAACAAAACAAGCCAGGAGCTCCGGCATCCCCTCGCTCGGGAGCGCCCTGTCGTGTCAGACATCCCCTGCTTCCAAACGTACAGAGGAAAAATACCTTTCATGGACAACCAGAACCAAATCTTTTTAATAAAAAAAAAAAAAAAAACTAAGGAAAAAGACAAGTCCCTACATCAACTATGATTTGAATTGATTTTTTTTTCTGTCTCTCCACGTCTCTTCCTATGGCTCACTCCAGATTACCCTCGTCCCAGATGATTGCTTGGCTTACAACTGCATGGGAGGGATTGTGAGCAGCAACGTTTCCACAGGGAAGATTTTCGCTGCTTCTTTACCCATTCTTTAGAGTCTTGAGAATAGGAGGAAAGGAAAGATGTCCGTGAGCTGTGCCTAGGGTCCTCCCTGGATGAACATTGTGCCAGGAAATCCTCCCGAGGAACAGGACTTCCTGCTTCCAGAGGGTGTCCGAGGAGGCACAGGTGGTACCCCAGACACAATGAACCTGGGAGGTCGATGCTACTGACATGTGAACTTGGAATCTGCTTTCCTGTAACTGCATATGGACAGATAAACTGCAAATGGCTACCAAAAGAAAGAAAAAAAACAATCTTCAAGCAACAATACCCTAAAGATAACTAAGTGAACTAATGAACTTTTCAGGGAGAATCAACACTTGTTAGGAGGGTGTGTTAGTCTGCTCGGGTTGCCACAACAAAGTCCCACAAGTCTCGTGGCTTAGTAGATTCACTTTATAGATTGTATGGTCTTACAATGTGTACATATTATTTTGTAACCAGAAAAATATAGATTTTTCTACCTAGTTTACATTTGTAAATATGCCCACTTTTTAGTCTTTATGCTTCTAAGGGAATGGGATGAGCTAGCTGCAGTTTTGCTTGGGGGTCTCCCACTAGAAGTAGTCCATCACATGAAGAGTTGGATCTGTTCTAAACATGAAAACAACCGCTTGCCCTGGCTGGTGTGGCTCAGCGGATTGAGTGACAGCCTGTGAACCAAAGGATCGCTGGTTCAATTCCCAGTCAGGGCAATTGCCTTGGTTGCGGGCCAGGTCCCCAATTATGGGTGTGTGGGAGGCAACCAGTCGATGTATCTCTCACATGTTGATATTTCTCTCACTCTCTTTCTCCTTCCCTTCCTATCTTTCTAAAATCAAATAAATAAAATCTTAAAAAATAAAATATAAAAAATAACATTTTTAAAAAAGAAACCTCTCACTCGTGTGGGTAGTTTATTCCTTGTTCTTAGGTTGGATTTTTTAAATGACGAGAATGACAAACTTCTGAATGAGAAATAGGTGTTTAAGAAGACCATTTCAATGATACTCAAAAGAGTGGCCGTCACTGTGCCCCAGTCAATCTTCAAGCATGGTTATGATCACTCCCCCCAAGAAATGGAATCACCCCCTTTCTTCCTCAGGATCTGAACAAAGGAAGCCCTCTTGCTTCAAGAGGAGACATTATATGAACCAGAAAGACAACCCAGATCTTGCATCCAAGTGGATTGTCTGCTTGACATTTGCAGTAGCTTCACAACTCTCACACTGCAAGACTGTACATGCTATGCCCCTAAAACACTGGAATTGCCACCTGGGCATCATGACATTTCCGAATTCTCCCTGAGAGGTGGTCCTGCTGAGAACTACTGCATTGAACTCAGCTGGACTCCTCACAGCGCCTAAAACACTCCATACAATATGTGCCTCTTGATTGCAGAATATCTGCTCCTTACGATTGAAATGTTCATCTGACCTTCCTTCCTTGCCTGTTGAATTGCCGTTCATCCTTCCTAACTCCAAAAAAGACTTTCCCTGTTCTTCCCACACCACACTTCCTATGCTCCCCTTCAAATATTGCATATAGTAGCTAATGGGTTCATGTACAAGTAACTGACAACCTTCCTAATAGAGGTTTTGAACAACAAAAAAAAACAAATGTGAAGTCTGGAAAGAGTGAATTCAGCCACTCAATTTTGTTATGAAAATTCCTGTTTTTTTCCTCTTTCAGCTCAACCATCCTCAACATTTTGGCTTTTCATCCTCTTGCTAATTGCCTCATGGTTGCAAGATGGCTGCTAGTGCTCTAGCATCATGCCCTCACATAACTGTTGCAGTCAGAAAGAAGGGGATGGTCAGAAGGTTGCTCCTCAATATGTTCTGTCTTTTATCTGGGAAGTAAATCTGTCCCCATAGACATCTCCCATGTCTCGTTAGCCAAAACTGTTCAATAAATTAGCTTCCCCACCTCCCTCCAAGTGACAATGGAATCAGTCCAGCATCTAGATTACAAGCATGACCCAGTAAATGTCTTTCTAGCCCCACGGTAAAGTTAGCTGACTGACATTTCAGGATTTCAGATGAACGAAGAGGACCCAATTTCTGTTCAAAGTAAAGAGATGATGAGTATTTGGTGACTCTCATGAAATCCGGTGGGTATGAATACAAGTGTTTTTTGAGGGTCTGAAAATGGGTTGATTCCTAAACAAAACACAAAACCAGACCTAAATTTTACAGAAAATTTAGCCACTTCACTGACTAGTTCATGAAGTAAATACGAAAGTCGACTCCTACATTATCCCAAGGTAACAGATACGGGCCGTTTTTAAACTGAAACTCATATGCCCTATTATTAAGAGCCTTCGTAGAAATGTTTCCTGGATGTTTATAAGGTGTTTACCCAGTTTCTATCTCGAAAATTAGGACATCTTGGTACTGAAAATATTTCATGCCCAACGGTTATACAAAACCACTATTTCTTCGGTTTATAGCCTCTCATAATCTCTTTGTGGAACTCTCCAGACCTCAGCTACATTCCTGGAAATTTTACAGGGCACAAGAGGAACAGAAATCAGCTCAAAATGAATACGTGTATTCAGAATGCATTGAGATTTTTCCAACTTTTCAAGGACCTCATACAAATTAATCTTCTTAAGGGCCCTCGTGGTCCCTGAATCACCGCTGCTTCATCTCCCCACTCCTCAGCACCCCCACTGTTTCGCCCCCCCCCCCACAGGAGCGACTGCCAGATCATTAGGGAAGACAAAGTTTATGCAGGCAAATCTGGGAGGGCCCGCACAAGGTCAGGAGCAGGTACCACCAGTTTTACATAATTTTTGCATCTGCACCGATTTGATTTAAGGCTATAAGTAGAATTTATTGGTGAGCATTGCATTTTAAAAAGTGGTTAATAGCACACTGTCTCACAGTGATTATGATTCAGTCAAAAGTGAATTGTACACATGCCGTCTGCAAGGAGCTGATACAGCGGAGAGAAAAAGATGGCTCTTGAGAAGCACATTTTTTCCTCCTTGCCATTGTCTTTAATGGTTTACTTTGGTGGAAGAAATTTAATATTAAAACTGTGTCTTTTCCTGTGGCACTAATGAGCAAATGGAAATGATTACAACAACAACAACAACAAAGCCAAAGGAACTTGAACCTGATGTATTAGGATAGTGATAATAGAGAAGAATAGAATTGCTTGAGCAAAAACATGTAAAATAAAGAAATCATTTAGGATCTCCAAGAAACAAACACACGTGTAGAAATGCAGGATACGGCATTTGGGGATTTCAAGTTCTTAAAAATAACAAAAACAAAAGAAGTGGTCCACGCCCTGGCCCGGTGGCTCCGTTGGTTGGAGCTTCGTCCCGTACACCAAACGCTGGCAGGTTAGGTTCCAGGTAGGGCACGTACCTAGGTTTTGCGTTCAATGCCCAGTTGGGGCACATATATAGGAAGCAACTGATCAATGTTTCTCTCTCACATTGATGTTTCTCTCTATATATGAAATCTACAAACATCCTCAGATGAAAACTTTTTCTAAAGTAATTCACTGAGCATTCTTTGTTGAGACTTAATCTCTATCAGGAGAGGGCAACCTTTCAAAACCGATGCAAGCGGCTTGTCCCCAGCACCTCTCGCGCTTAGGTGGGGAAGGGAATGGACACCTTATGCAGGAGGACAACCAAAAGCAACTTACAAGCCACTGAAAACTTTTCCAGATTCCCTTGTAGAAGGTAAATTGGGCATTCATATTTTTTCTATAGCAATCTTGTCATTTTTCTCCAAAAATTTAAAAATCCCTGGCTGATATATCGGAATAACTGATTCTACCATTCCAAGAGCCAGTAACTCACTGGCTGCACTGGCTATACTGTCTAAGCTGATGGGCCATCAGCATCCCTTCTCAGACCACAACCGGGATCCCAGACTCCGGCTTACTCCTCCGTTATTATGTTCTTTGTCGCGGTTGTAATTAATTGTACAGAAGTGCAATAGAACACTGGAAACAGAAAGTGCACTTCTTCATTGAGTTACTGCTTCAGAGGGTTGGAGATTCGGGGCCAGAGGCAGCCCTGGGACCTGCCTCAGAGTTGGAGAGTGAGTAGGGTGTGGATATTTCTTCACCAATTTTTTTTTTACAGAGGCCTCTCATTAGCTCACAGGCACACTGGATGCTTTCAGTTGGGTTTTGTTTTGTTTTCTCTCTCTTACTATTCACCATGTGGTTCAATTTTATAAATGGCCTTTTAAAATATGTGTGGATGAAATAATATCAAGTCTGAGATTTTCCTCAAAATATTCCAGGGAACGGGGGAAATTAGGGAGCTATATATGAAACAGGAATGGCCATGAGTTGGTAATTATTGAACCTGGATGATGGGTACAAGGGAAGTTTATTATACTTTCCTCTCTACATTTGTCTGTGTTTAAGTTTTCCCATCATAAAAGGCAGTTAAATATTGTTGTTAGGAAGTAGTGTTACACTTTGGGGTTTTGTTTTGGTCTGGTTTGGTTTTGGAGAATTTATACATAGCTCCCTACTGGACAGCCAGCTCATGGTCTGTCCACTGTGGACGGCGGGAGCACGGTGATCCTTTGCAGACAGAGTCAGGGTATGGACGCTTCATTTTCTTATGAACAGATGCTGCTACCGATCCAGGGGCCAGAACCAGTGTGAGGTCCTCTAAAGCCCACGCCGAGGGACTCCCTCTGAGGCAGAACTCCATCCATCGCTCAGAGAAGGCTGCACGGAGAACGCCCTCAGCTCCTCTGTCCCGTACCTGCAGGTGGCCAGCCTCTCCTGTAACGTGCTACAGCACCTGCCCGCCTCCTCATGAAGTCCATGCTTGCTGATTGCGTGGGCTTCCGTGCCACAGAGCTGAGCAAGCTGCACTCTCAAAACCAAGGTCCTCTTAGGAAGTCCCTTATTTTTATTCATCTGTTTATTTATTGATTCAATAACTATCTTTCCACTGCCTGCTCTGTGCCTGGCACAATGGACATACGATAGTGAGGAAGGCAGCATGGCCGATGCCCTCCCAAAGGCCACAGCCCTATCAGAGGTCAGAGTCCAGTTGTCAGAAAAGAGACTGTCTCAAGTACTTTTTGGAAGGGATGATCAATTGCTGCATGACTGTTGGCATGCTAGCCTACTCCACCACACTGATGTTTGTTTGCTCAAAAGCTGGGTTTTCTGACCCACTGAGAATTACAGCATTCAGAGCTGAGAGGCCCTTACAGTACAGCTGCCCCATTTTACTCATGAGGAACCAGGGCCCCAGAAGTGACACGCTATGCCTGTTGACATATGACCAGCCAGAAGCAAACCTCCCAGCAACCCCATTGCCACCCCATAATGAAGCTGAAGATGGCCTATTCTTCAGGAAGAATTGAGAGACCTTCAAAAGAAGTGTCTTTCATCCTGAACTTTTCAGAGAGATGGCTGTGCAGAATGCACAAGCGGCAGCTAATGTGGCAAGGACCAAAGTCATATTTGGATCTCACCGGAGGGTTTTCAACAATACAAAGGCCTGGGAATGAGAAGAGCAGGGGCCCAGCTACCAGGAACCTTCCCCTGGAGCCTCATGCATGCCTCCTAATAAATCTCCCTTGGCCTTTTTGAAGTTGAAGTGTTGCTCCCTCACAGAATGACCTTCTGATCACCAGGATCCCCTTCGGAAATGATAGCTGTGTTTGCAAGGGCCTGGGCACTCAGCGTGCGTTTGTTTGGTTGGTGGGTTGGTGGGTTGGTGGTTTGGTTAATTGACTGAACGGATGGATGCGTGATTTTTCCCCTGCTTCTATTGCCTTAAAAATCCAGCTCGCATGCCAGGAACTCTTGAGTTCGCTTCCCCAATTCCCAGCCGTTTCCCTTAAAGTCTGTCCCATTAAACACAAAATCCACAGAACACACACCAAGCTATTTTTTCTCTCCCCTAATAAATCAGGTAAATTGCCTTCTTTGTTTTTAGGACCATTTCAAGTTCACTTTTAAGATTCTTCGTTTAGGTTTTATTTATGTTGTGACTTAATAGAGATTTAATCCACTTTTCAGCACACAATATCATAATATCCCCGAATTGTTTGCTCATATTATTAAAATTGAGGAGAAGGATAGTTTTTCTCGGGTATGCCACTGATCATTTCCAGACTCTGTGTGTCTCTCTGGCATTTGAACCCACCTGAGTTTATAAGGCCCACTAAAATAAATAACAGTTTTGTTTGCAAAGGATTGGACTGGGCTAATATATGCATAAGGAGATCTATGTTTATCTCCACTTTCTCGAAACATAAGAGCCTTCTACAAATATGTATACACAGCAGAAACCATGTGAATCTCCTGGTAAATGTTTGCCTTCCTACTCCTGGGATATGTTGTACACCAGATGGTTTGGTCAAAACAAAAATCTCACACACACACACACACACACACACATGTTTGAGCACTATGCCGCCCCATTTTCTTTTGGAAAATTTTTTTCTTTTCATGCATGAGAAAGAATGTAGAAATACTTAGAATAATGACCGGTATGTTCTGTGTTTACTGCTGCTTTGCCTCACTAGAGATTAACTCGTAAAACTTTACTCCAAATTAAACAAACTCAGGCAGTCCTTGCAGCCAGTCGAAAGCTACCACTTATACCGGAGGAAATCTTGCCTTCCAACCCCGAGAGGTTAAATGGCCGCCTCTATGGAGAGGTGACAGGCTCTTTCTTTCCCTACGTTCCGCCTATCTTTGGAGGGGCCAAAATCCTCATCTGGACCCTGGCACCCACGGGACTCCATCTGGAATTAGAATGGAAGTTACAGAAATCACAGATAAACTGTATTTTAAAACACTAACAACTCTCCTGCTGTTTTTAAAAAATTATCTGGGTGATCCAATTACAGTTATTTAGAGAATCAAACAATCAAGCATTTTACAGACAGGTGAATAAGAAAGCACCCTTTACCGTGGCAGAAAACTTCCAAAGAAAAACCACGTCTAAAATCGATTTAGGAATTCTCTCACCAGCCTACCTTTTCAGCCATGACTTCTCTGGGAGTAATTAGATGTTGTCTTTGAAGAACCCAAATGAGAGAATGTGTATAAAATAAAACCATCTAGTTCTGTGCCTAGAGCACAGTAAATTCTCAATGGACATGAATTCCGTTGGAATCCCAGACTTGAGACTGTAATCTAACGAGGCATGTAAGAGACCTTGAGAAAGAAAACAAAAAGCCCCAAGGTCATGTCATTCTGGCCCGGACCTCAGCAGTCTGTTTGTCTTCCTCTCCACAGCACTAGGGTTTCACAGCCTCTGGCCCCCCACCCCACCCCCCACCATTTCTACCTGGAAAAAGCTTAGTGAGAATTTTACATTTAGAGGGGCATTTCTAAAGATCACTGGATGCAAGCCCCCCGCTTCCCACTGGCGAAGGTCTGCTTATTTTCAAACATGCCCGCCTGGAGCCGTGGGGGTGTGTTTGTGTGGTCCAGTCCCCTTTTTATGGATTGTTCCTGTACTCTGGAATCCCTGGAATACTTCAATTACAAAAATTACCATGTGCTGGGTCCTCCAGGGCTGACAGGGCTGCCTTCCTTTCTCCCTAAGCTGGGTTGTGTTTGTTTACGTAGGAAATGTACTCTTTCTGAACATTCAGACTGTTTCAACATCCACTTAGGCCCATTAAAAAATAGGAGGTTAAAAAAATTAAGAAGGGAGGCGAGAGAAGGACAAAGAAAATACATCTTCAGGTTCTAACCAAGAATTTGGTGCAGGACAAACTGAGAAAATCAGACGCTGTTTTCCTTTTCATCGTTGAGACAATACTGTGCTTGTTCTTGGCACGCAGTGAGAACCACTCCAGTTCAGATCAGTGGTCGCGTTGTGCGAAGTGACTTTCCTGTTTAAACTCTGTGCTTTCTTAAATGTTATCTTTTCAAAGGAAAATTAGATAACCCTGTGTCCCCAGACTGTATCCTATTTGTTTGAATAGGAAATGCTAATATTTTTCTACATGTTTGGTATCGATGTCAGAGGTAACTCAGGGTGGTGGTTAAGACAGGGCCCCTTCAAGCTCTGGGAATCTGACCGGCTGCCTTCCAGGAGCCAGGAGCATGGTACTTGTGAATAATGATCTCCATAGCTACGTGAGTTATCTGTATTATTTAACAAAAGGAAAAGAAAGTTAGACTTACCTTTTCTACGTGTAATCAATGTACTTTTAAATGTGTCATTTCATGAGGGTTTTTCTTAATTTCTCCCCTTTGCCTCCACGCCCTTGTTCTCACGTGCCTTCCAGCCAGCCCACTCACTGCCAAACTGACTTACCAAACACCCCTCAACCTCCACTTAAAGACCCACGTTTCATTAACCATTAACCCAATGATCTCTGCCTGGTTCGTCTGTTTCCACGTTCTCATGGGTCTAAGGCAATGCCGGTCACATCCTAGCCCCTCACCTCCCCTCAAGTCCCCTGTCGCGTTCGGGACCCAGGACCCAACAGGGAAGGAGGCAGGGACAGCAGCAGAAACACATTTCTAAAACGACAGATCTCCATGCAAACGAGCTCCCTGCGGGGACACAAAACCACGTTCTCCATAGCCAGCACCGGCCCGGCCACAGTTTCTAGGAGTGAAGCTTGTCACGGGGACCCCAAACTCCATGGTCAGTGTCTCTCCACAGACACACAGGAAAGGTACCCGATGCCATCTTGCTTCCCTATGTGAATACTTTCCGAAACTCTGGCATTGGGCATTTATATCTTTTATTTTGTTTTATTTTTCAATTACAGTTGACACTCAATATTATTTTGGATTAGTTTCGGGTATGCAGCATCATGGTTAGACAACCATGCACTTTACAAAGTGGTCCCCTGATATTTTCAGTACCCACCTGGCACCATACATAGTTGTTAGAATATTATTGACTATATCCCCTATGCTGTACTTTACATCCCCATGACTATTTTGTAGCTACCAATTTGTACCTCTTAATCCTTCACCTTTTCACCCAGCTTCCCAACCCCCTTCCCTCTGGCAACCATCCCTCTGCTTTATGTATCTATGACTCTGTTTCAGTTTTGTTTGATCATTTATTTTGTTTTCTATGTGAGTAAGATCATATGGCACTTGTTTTTCTTTAACTGACTTATTTCACTGAGCATAATACACTCGAGGTCCATTCATGCTGTTGCAAATGGTAAAATCCCAATTTTTTCACAGCTGAGTAGCATTCCATTGTGTAAATGCATGACAGTTTTTTTATCCGGTCATCTCTTGGTGGGCACTTGGGCTGCTCCCACATCATGGCTCTTATAAATAACGCTGCACTGAACATAGGGGTGCATGTATTCTTTCAAATTAGGGTTTCTTTGGATATATACCCAGCAGTGGAATCGCTGGGACACAGAGGGGTTCTACTTTTAATTCTTTGAACTTCCATGCTGTTTACCAATTGGGCACTTATACCTTAATGTAAACTTAAGCTGGTGTGTTCCCTCACCCAGTGGAACTTAGATTCTGGCCCCATATCTAACTAAAGAAGGAAGATCTGTCCCCTCTTAATTCCATTTCAGCCACTGGTGCTCAGATGGCAGAGGTCATATTATGGGCAATAAGACACATTGTCACCAAAGCACACCACAAAAGTGGTTTGCTGCTCCTGAAACCTGCCATGTCTGCTTAAACCCCAAGCTTTAAAGCTGAGAAATTGTTATACTAAGTGAGAACACTCCTCTCCTGCCACTCTTTACTCGAAACCAGTATCATTAGCAAATACCCAGCAAATACAAATGAGTAGCATGTGCGCTCAGTTGGGGCGGGGGTGGGGGGGGACGGGGAGCAAGGAGCAGAGGCGGGCCAACTGTGTGGTCAGGAAGCCCCGGCTCCAGGCCCTTCGCTGCACAGGCCCCTCCAAGGCCCAGGGAAAGGGCCTAGGCTTCATGATTTTACCTTCTTTGTAAAGAAGGCCTCAAAATTATATAAGTTTCGGGCCCCACAAAACCTCAATCCACCCTTTCACAGACTGAATTGTATTCCCACAAAATCTATGTGTTGAAGCCCTAATGCAACGGCACTTGGAACTAGGGCCTTTGAAGAAGTCATTTTGGTTAAATGAGGTTCTAAAGGTGGGTCCCTAAGCCCACATGCCTGGCGTCCTTATCAGGAGAGGAAGAGACACCAGAGATGCACACATAAGGAGAAAAGGCCACGTAAGGCACAGGCGAGAAGACTGCCATTTGCAAGTTCAGGCAAGAGGTCTCAGGAACCTGCCGACAACTTGATCTTGAACTTCTAGCTACTAGAACTGTAAGAAAATGAATTGTTGTTGTTTAAGCCACCCACCCTGCGGTATTCTGGTATGGTAGCCCTAGAAGACTAATAAACACCCCTAGAAATTAGGAACCATTTTTTAACTTTTCACTAGCAAATTTTGTTAATGGTACCATTCAGTGCTAACTGAAGTGTAGTAAAACAGGTAATCACATCCATAATCATAATACTGCTGACAGCACACAATTCACAGAAATTCTCATTCTCATTGCCCCAGTTAATTCCTCTTCTGGGAATCTATCATAACCAAATAACTCAAAGAATGTTTAACTATACACAGAGAAGCTCATTAAAGCATTATTTGTAACTCTTGCCCATAACTGGATGCGCCCCCTCCCCTGGAGTCACAAGTGGTGTGGCCCTGGGATTTCTGAGAGAATCTACCGAGGACTTGTGCAGATTCCCACACTGAAGCATGTATTTTTTCATACGAAATTGTGTTAGTTTATTTGCAAACAGCGAGTTTTTCCACTCCACTGTGCATACCCCTTTGCGATGTGATATTGCTACCACGGACAAGAGGTAATGTCTATTTATCTATCCTTTGGTCTGGGCTTGGCCATGCTGCTGGCCCATGGAACATTAGCAAATATCGTGCAAGCTCACTGAAACATGATTGAGAAATGCTTGCACATGGATTCTGCTTTCTCTTTCTGGACTTGAAACCACGAGACACCACCATGAACTCAATCTAGCCTGCTAGAGAGGTCACACGTTGAAAAACAAAGACACTCTGGCCAATAGGCTGCCGCCCCCAGATATGTGATTGAACCCATCTAGGGCCATCTGTCCCCCCCCCTCAGTCACAGGCCAGAACTCCCCCAGCCACCTCAGCCAACCATAGAATCATGAGCTAAATAATAAATGGGTGTTGTTAGAAGCCTCTAAATGTTTGGCAATTAGTTATGCAGGAAAAACTAATACAATAATTTCCCCCATGAAATGCATATGGGGCAAAGAGAGAATAGACAAGCGAAGTTAATACCCCTGTATCGGGCAGTAAGTTTGTGGGCTGGCTGGCAAGCGCCTGGACTCCAATCTTGTGATTCAAATTCCTTCACATTCTTCAATATAATTACCAATTATCACACGCTCTAGGCCCTCGGAATTGCTTGAGAGCAGCCGGTATCTTGAATAATAAATTTGCAAATGTCCACGGTCTAGTTTACTCTAAAATTGGAAGTGAGGTGAATGCTCTGTATTGCATGTTTTCCTTCATTTAATCCACTTAAAATTATGACTATGAAGACATTATAGAAACATGGGAAGTGTTTAATGCAATATTAAATGAAAAGAATAAGAAACAAATGTGTCCTCAAGTTATGATGACAAAGATGTAAAGAAAAATAGATAAAAAGTTATGCTGAGGGAAAAGACTATGAAAAATTATACCAAAACACATAGTAGCCACATGGTAGCTTCTTTAGGGTGTTGGATTATTTTCCTTCCTATATTTTTCTATAACATATAACCTTCATAATTTAAAAAATTAATTTATAATCATTTTTTTAAATTGACCCATCTGTTTGCTTTATAATGTTAACCTTGCTAGCATACAAATGTTCTCTGCTGGTTTAAAAACATAATATCCTAGAAGATGAAAATGACTATCATTTTTGTGATTTATTTGGTTATTACTAATATTGCTCTGGAGTTTTGCATAAATCTGTTTAAACCCAATTTAAACCACCTCTTGAGACAGAGCAAGCCTGACCTCACTGACACTATTGAAACCACCTGGCTGGGCCCCAGCATGATTCAGATCTAAACTGAGTAGAGGCAAAAATCACGTTGCCCCCTTTGTAGGCCATACCTGCCCTGAAAAACAGCCCCAGGCCCTGATCTAATCTGAATGAGCAGAACTTAGTTCTTTGCCAGAGAAAAATATAAGCTTGAAGCTTCTCCTCACCAGTATAACATTTAAGCCCACAGTGCCAGGAAAGCACTGTGAACGGAAAAGACAGCACAAGCACACTATTGAAGTGCTTTTCGGTGCCCCTCCCCCGCCCTCGAACAGTCTCTCTCCAGGGCACTTCCTTTGACTGGTGGTCTCAGCGAGCTCCCGTTCTGAGCCCTCATCTCACATCCAATCTCTGCACACTGTGTCCAAATGAGTGAAAGCGTGGATTTCGCCTCCAAGAAATTTTCTCGTGAAACTTAAATAGAAAAGACTCTGGTCACTTTGTACTCCAGGCTTCCCCATCCTATGACTGTGGACTTCCCACAAAACTCAGTCGGCTTAACATAAATTGTTTCTAGGACCGTGTCAGTCTCCATTAATAAACATGTTCCCAACCTACAAATTCAATCATATTATGAAATCCAATATGTCAAATGGCAAAACCATAACACATAAAGTTTATGTAATTAGAATATTGAACAACTGTCACTCAGTTGTAAGACTTTCAATCCCACAAGAACAAATGGCCCCATTAATATGGAAAGGAGCAGGGCCAGGTCAGCTTTATTGCTTTGTCCATCAGCCACCCATGGGGTCGTTCTCAGAGCTGAACTTGATTCCAAGAAAAGGTCTGCCCTGAGAAAAGAAAGGAAGGGAAACTAAGCTTATAAAATTTCAAGCCAATTTTTAACCATTTGCCTGCTGCTGGTTGTTCGTTTCTGTTTGTCAGACACCGGTCCTCCCCCTGGCAGAGCATCTGGGCTTTCGGGCTGCAGGGCTGGACCTGAACCTTCCAGGAAAGGGTTAGCGTGCACACCAGTGTTCCCGGCCGCATTGTTCCCAACCACCATGGAAACAACCCAAGTGTCCATCAACAGATGGCTGGATAAACAAAATGTGCTATATACATACAATGGAATGTTATTCATCCATAAAAATAAATGAAATTCTGATGCATGCAACAACATCGATGAACTGTGAAAACATTATGCTAAGAGAAATAAGCAGACACAATAGGAGACATATTGTAGGATTCCACTTATATGAGGTACCTGGAATAGGCAGAGTCATAGAGACCGAAGGTAGAACAGAGGTTACCAAAGGCAATGAGGGTGGGGGGCAATGGCGAGCTTTTGTTTAATGAGGAGAGTTTCTGTTTTTGTTTAATGGGCAGAGTTCTGCTTGGGATTATGAAAAAGGTCTGGCAGTAGATGGTGGTGGTGGTTACACAACGGCATGAATGTACTTAATGCCACTGAACTTTACACTTAAAATTTAATTGTTAAGATAATAAATTTTATGTTGTATATAGCAAAAAGGCTGGAAAGATCACCTATTGGGGATAAAAATAAATTAATGCAACTTAATGCTGTGTAGTACATTTCCATCCTTCTATAACACATTTCATCTTTTCAGTCTTTGTCAGCAAAATTTCTTCAAGACCTCCGGCAGTACCTCTCATTTTGCAGATGAGAAGACTAAAGAATAATAATTCACCCGAGTTATCCCCCAAGCTGGACACTGGAATGAGGACACTCTTGCTCCCATCCTTTTAGCCCAATGATCCATATCTTATAACTACAAGGTTATGAGACACATACCTTATGCTATAAAAAAAATATGTGTCCCAGCCCTGGCTGGTGTAGCTCAGTGGATTGAGCGTGGGCTGGGAACCAAAGTGTCCCAGGTTTGATTCCCAGCCAGGGTACATGTCTGGGTTGCAGGCCATAACCCCCAGCAACCGCACATTGATGTTTCTCTCTCTATCTCTATCTCTATCTCTATCTCTATCTCTATCTCTATCTCTATCTCCCTCCCCTCTCTAAAAATAAATAAATAAAATATTTAAAAAAATATATGTGTCCCTAATTTAGGTTTTATTTCTCTGCTTTCCATATAGCCAAAGCCCACAGAGTGAAGATACCCTGACATGCCCATACCACAGGCTCAGTTAGTAATTTTTCATCATTAAAAGCAAGTTATTAGTCACATATCTGATACCAAGCTAAGTGTTACCATTAGTGAGTTAAACAAGCCAGCTCTGACTGATACTGGGATATGGGAAAGATAATACTCATACAGAAAAAGACATAAAACAACCAGATGAACACCCTTGATTTTATTATTTAAAGACATACAAGTGATCATTTCTAAGCAACAAATTGTTTGAGGGGGAAAAATATGGTTGGGGGAGGGGGGGTACAGTTCCTAACAAGAGTACTGATGACCCATAAGGATCAGAATGCATAAGGACGTAAGGATTATTTTCTAGATTTATTTTTCACAGCTCTTTAGCTAATAAAGAGGCATTGGACTTGCTGACATGGGGAGGTTTAAGGTCTGATTCTCACTTATTGACACGTGAGCTTCAGAATTCTATATATTCCATATACTCAGATTTCCAAAAGAATGCCTTTTCGAGGATTAGTTCTAACACCCCAAGATGGATCAGAGCAGCATCTCCCGAAGTGTTCTCTGGGGAATCTGAATGTACCTCAAGAAAAGGGTTCTATGGTCAATTAATAAGGGAAATTCTGCTAAATAAAATCTCCCACTTGCAGATATACTGAGCACTGGAGTATTTTAACATCTCCCTTCTCTGTAATACTGTAATAGTATAATCCACTCCTCACCTTTCTTATGCTCACACACGGAAGGAATAGACCTTACTGGCCCCACTGAGAGGTATGACCATGTGACTTGCATTTGTCAGTGGGATATGAGCAAATATTATGTACACCATATCTAAGCAGCTTTAAATGTGCTTACATAATGTGGGGCTACCTCTTTCTTCCTGTCACCTGCCACGAGAAGAGCATGTCTCAAAGAGAGACTGGTCCTTCTATCGAGATCCAACAGTGGAAAGAAGTATGGAACTCAGCAGAACCGAGTCAAGCCAGAACCAGCCTATGGATCCGGAAGTAAGAAGTAATGTTAGTGCCCTGGCTGGAGTAGCTCAGTGGATTGAGCGCGAGCCTCTGAATCAAACAGTTGCCGGTTCAATTCCCAGTCAGGGTACATGGCTGGGTTGTGGGCCAGGTCCTCTGTTGGGGGCACGTAAAAGGCAACCACACACTGATGTTTCTCTCTCTCTCTCCTTTCCTTCGCCTCTCTCTAAAAGTAAATAAATAAAATATTTTTAAAAAGAAAAGAAAACAAACAACTTGATTAACAAATGAGCAAAAGATACGGATAGATGTTGGGGGAAAAAAGAAGTAATGTT
Source organism: Phyllostomus discolor (assembly GCF_004126475.2). NCBI lineage: Eukaryota > Metazoa > Chordata > Mammalia > Chiroptera > Phyllostomidae > Phyllostomus > Phyllostomus discolor. The sequence goes on along the minus strand of NC_040912.2, from coordinate 12,929,019 downwards.
AGAAGATTTCAGATCTGGAAACAAAAGAAAAAGTCCCAGAAAGAATATGTCTAACCGTAACTGCCAAAATATTATAAACAGTGGGCAGCAGCTTAGTAGTTCAGGGGACCTGCTACTGGGAAGGGACTTGAAATGAGAACAGAAGTGTCAGCCTTGAAGAATCACTGTTATGGGAAAAATCATAAGGATAGATAAGGAGAAGTATCCCTTCTTGTAGCAATGAAGGACAAGAAAGAAGTAAGAAAGTGAAAACAAGAAGCCTGCAGAAACAAAAAGAAATAAGACATCTCAGCCACTCCCTGTGCACCCCACCACCATCACCACCGATATTACCTGTGAAGGATGCTGAACTGTACTATAGTAACAGAAAATCGTGCTTTTGACATAGAAAACTTGTCCACAAAATGCATAGGAACAGAAAAAATCCAACCAACTCCATATCATACTACTGTAAGAAGAAAACAAAGATGTACAAATATTTCAGTGAATAAAATCTCTCCCCAAAAATCCAGCTGGGAAGCAGAAGTTACCTATAACATGATAGTGCAAACTGAACTGAGTATTTTCAAATGAACATATTGATACATATATTCAAAAACTAGGAGTACAAATGGACAAGAAACAGGAAAAATATAATGAGAATTTATTTCACTGAGGACAGAAACGAAAAGGAAAGACAAAACCATCACAGGAACTACAAGGCACCCAAGGGACCACAGACTGAAATGGAAATGAAACGCATTATGGAATTGATTACATGAGTAAATGAGTTGGTGTTGTTGGAAGTCAGCCTTCTAACTGCAGAGGGAAAAAAATCAAAGCTGGAATGAGGAAAGCAAGAAAGAACCTATGGGGTCGGATTGGAATGAGAAGTGTCAATAACAATCCATAATGTCACTCTTAATGTTTTAAATTTGTTTGACTTCTAAGAGGAATTACACTCCAGTTATCTGTGAGCACGCTGGCATCCCAGTTTTGATCTCTCAACGTCATCCCCAACTAAAAGGAGGCAGAGCTCCTCGGAAAAATGGCTGACCCCAGGGCTGAGGCAGGGGAAGGAAGGATAAAGTTGGAGGATTTTACTGTGCCAGGAAGAAAGGAAGTGCTCAAAAAAATGGTAGAGATATGTCAAAAGAATACTGGAACCAGCCTGAAAGAGCTGGTCCAAACCTGGTCAAACCTGGGGCAACTTGAGCATCAGAACAAATGGATTATAATCCTTTTAATAAAAGAGGAATCAATGAGTAATGGATAGAACAGAGAGAAAGGAAGGAGAAGGGAATGTAAGCTAATAAATGGGAAAGGAGAGGGACGCACTCTGGATTTCAGCCTCCACTCACATCCTTCACCCAGGCGACCTTGCTCAGGTCACAGTCGGCACACCTACATGCAGTGACCTGGGGAGCAGAAAGAAGCACCCTTACTGACCGGACACGTCCAAAAGATAGACTTCTTGGGAGAAGTCATGAACATCAGAGGAGCCAAAAGAAGCCAATAAATAGAGAAAGCCAGGGAGGAAGGAAGTGAAGTAACCACAGGTAACAGAATATGAGGCGCTGATAAGTCCCAGTGACTCGAACATTGAGTCTCACACTTGCTGACAACAGAGAGCTGATAACAGAGAAACAAGGCTGCTCTGTGATTCAAAGTCCCTGAAGCCACAGAGCAAGAATAAGAATTATGCGGCATGAGCTACATAACTCCCCTTCTTGAATCATCGTAGACATCAATCATTGATTGTGGTGCTATTGCCTACCGCTGCTGGATGCGTCCTCAGAATCTTTCTCAACACAGTGACTCACTGGCTTTTAATCCAAACCAAAAGACATCTTCTCTATGGTGGTGAAAGTTGTACGTGGTTATGAGTAGAAAGTGGAAGAAAACCCTCTAGTGCTGGGTCTCAATTCAGTGCCCATGTGGGTGACTGGCATACACACACACACACGCACATGCACGCACACACACACACGCACGTGCACGCACACACACACACACACAAGTATAGTAAATTTTTAGAGAGCTTTCAACCCAGCTACTAAAATTTTAATAACGATCACAATCTGGCAGTTTAAAAATTAATTCCTCCCCAGCTATAAGGAATTCTTTCTCTAAGCAGTCCAGAAAGTTTGTGTTTAACTAGGGAGTGCCAGAACAAGCATGCCCAACTTTTACTCGGTCTACCTGTGGCACCGGAAATGTTTATAGTCCTCCCATCCCAGTGCCAATCAAAAGCTTGTGTTGAACTTTTACACCTCCGTTTAAGAAATCAGCAGTGTGGACCATGTGGGTTCCAAGTGACATAAGATTCCTCCAGTTTTCCCATGTTCCCTGAAGCCACGGGAAGCTGGACCTGTTAGCTAAGCACTCGTATCCTTGGGAAAAAGAATCAGAATTTGCAAATGAGTTTTCATGTTCTCGTAGTAAGGCTAGACCCTAGTCCTGTTTCTCTCCATTTGGGGCCCCACTTTCTAGGCCCCAAAGCCCACAATGTACCTCTTCTCCAAGAACATCCTACTGAGCACTCAATTCAGCAACTTCATATGAGAACTGTCATCGGGCCCTGACCACTGAGGCTCCGTTGGTTGGGTGTCCACCCGCAAAGCGAAATGTCTGGGTTTGATTCCCAATCAGGGCACGTGCTTGGGTTTGCAGGTTTGGTCCCCAGTGGAGGCACGTACAAGAGAAAACCAATCAATGTTTCTCTCCCTCTCTTTCTCCCTCCCTTCGCTTCTCTCTAAAAATAAATACATAAAATCTTTTTTAAAAAAAGAAAGGAAACAATTGTCATCGGGCCTCCTACGTTAGAGCAGGAGTCAGCAAGCTCTCTGTAGAGGGCTAGATAGGAAATAGATTCAGCTTTGCAGGTCACACAGTCTCCGCTACAACTACGCAACCCTGCTCTCAGAGAGCGAAGGCAGCCATAGCGGCCATCACAATGAGTAAACAAATGGGCATAGCTGTGGTCCAGGAACTTGGATTTAGCCCAAGGCCACAGCTGGCTTAGCCCTCGTGACAGTTAGCTGAGTGTGGAGTCCAGACAAATCGTGAAACAGGCTGTCAACTTCTAGCCCAGCCCTGGTATGAGACCTTCCCTTCTGGTGGTTCCAAACACACCTCTGTTTTAACATCCTGGGGGATGGTCACGTGCCATCGGACACATTGCTGCCTCCTGATTTCTCATTTAGGAAAGGTTCCGGGGACTACAGAGAGCGAGCTGACCAGGGACCTTGCGGCACGAGCAGAGCCCCGGGGGCTCCACCGAAAAGATGTCTAATGCACAATTCAAATGCCATCCCTGGAGATGCAGTTCTTCACCCTGAGCTTGAGTTTGCTGGAAAAGTCCACATTTGCCTTTTCATTCCTCACCCTGTGCTCTGATGGCTTCGGGCCTTTAGCAAGGGCCATATTTAAATTGTCAAGAGATGTCAATGAGCCGTGAGTGACAGCCTCACACTGACAGTAATTACTAGAGGGCAGTAATCAATGGGGGTCTTTTGTTAGCATTGCAGGATCACCATTGAGTCAGGAAGTAAGTGTCCGGGTGGTTTAAGCTAAAGCTGAAAAGGACAAGCAGTTTCGCCCTAGCTGCTCGCAAGCCACAAGCCTACACTTACTCCATTAATTATTCCTGCCCCTAAAGACAGGGGTGGTTACTGAGCACCGTCTGCAGCCTACCGAGAAGAGGAGGCGGCCAGGCTCACAGAGGTTCCATTGACAGCACCAGGAAATGCATCCTTCTTGCTTTCCGGGAAAGTGATTGCTTTACTCCACTGTGATTCCTTCTGTAAACAGGTAAAGGCCACGTGACAGCCACTTGGAAATGGCTTTGGAACCTGGGTCATGTTTTTCAACTCCCCAGATTTTATACGAGGTCTGTCCAGAAGGTATCCAGCCATGTAACATGAAAAATAGAGGCATTTATTGAAAAAGATACAGGAGCCATTGTATACAGGACAATGATGCCTCAGTCCCTTCCAGAGTAGGCACCCTGGGACCTCACACAGTTCTCCCAATTGCCATTAGCTACCCCATCGTATTTTCCTGCATTTCATCGACAGTCTGAAATCCCTTGCCTGTCAAAGGTGATTCCAGTTTTGGGAAAAGCCAGAAGTTGCAGGGCACCAAATCTGAGCTGTAGAGGGACCGAGTCACCTGGGTGATTTGATATTTCACAAAAAAACTCTGCACAAGACGTGATGCACGAGCAGGCGCACTGTCGTGATCAAGCTGCCAATCACCAGTTGCCCATAGCTGTGGCCTTCTGAAGCATCCAAATAGTTACCACAGAGGAATGTTCCACCTTAATGCAAAATTCAATGCAGATTCATTGCTCTCCTTGCTCAGCCATTTTGAATGTGATGGCCACACAGTACATGGCTCACTCAGTGGTGTCTACCACTCTCAGTGACTAGTACAGTGAAGTCATCATTGTTCACAAATGAGTATTCCAGTCCATTTTTCTGGGCTGCCAGGTTTCATCAAGGTCACACAAAACATTCTTGTTATATTAACAATGGTTGAACTTTTTCCGGACAGACCTCATATATCTGGCACAACAGCCTGACAAATTACTCCAGCATGGAAGAGACATCCTTGATTATCCATAACAACTATGGTGGCTCTTTCTCCTTGCAATTTTGCTTTTACACTTTCTTCCTTTAAAGTCACATAACGTGTACAAAAGAACCTAAGGTTAGAAGATGAAAGAGCAGTCAAGTCCATTCTGATCATCATCCAACCTGAATTTCCATAAAAAAAAAGTACCTAGAATTATTCTTTCAAGAAACATAAAGTGAAATCTCCATTCCCACTTTCTAGCATCTTTTCTGGATCTGCCCACAGTATCCGCCTAGTTAAATACCACCTCCTCCAGGAAGCCTTGTCCCCTTAAAAGGTTAGACACAATCCCTCTTGACTCTGTCCTTCCATAAGAATTCCTCTGCACCTCTCAATACGCCACATTCAGGTTTGCCCTCTGCTTACACACATGCAGCATCCTCCCCACCTTGCCTACATCCTTGAGAGCAGGATCCAGGTCCCATCCATCTCCACAGGCTCCACAGTGCCCAGAACAGTGTCTCACAGCAAGTCAGGGCTGGAAGATCGCATCAGGAAAGAGCAAAGCAGCCCCTGCCTCTGTGTCTGGGACTCGGGAGACCGGCATCGGCACAAATATTTGGCACTAGAGTCATAATGTTACTGCCTCGGGTTTCCCTTCCAATTTAGATTAGAAGAACACAGAAGCCCTTCACTTCCTTGATAGTAAGAAAAGTTCAGACATCACCGTCAGATTTTCTGTGGGGCTAGTGAAGAGCTGTGGAAACATGGAAGTCTCGATGGACTGAATTTCAGAGAGAAACTAGTGTCATTGCAATTAGAGAAACACAACGGCATTTACAAAACGATCCCGAATTCGCACCTTGCTTATCCACAGTAGGGTCCTGCCTTCGGAACAACACTGGGCAAGTGAGTTGTCTAAACAGGGGACCCTCTGGCCTCTGCCTTGGCGGCCCCCACAGAGGCCCCTCTGCTCCCTGGGTCAGTTTCTCACCCCCTAGAACATTCTGCTCAGAGGAGCAATCTCGCCCAGCTCCATAGGACGGGAAGCTGGCGTGCTGCCTGGAGATGAGAACAGATAATGATGAATGAAGGAGGCCCGTTTCCAGCGAGGCTTTCATTGAGGAAGTTTGCTTCTGAGCCCTGACACTTTCTCCCTGGATCACTGAGCAGGGCTGTCCCGCAGAGGCCCCGCGGAATGGAAAGAACATCCAGCCAGGGGAATGTTTCTCATTTGGAAATTGGCTTTGTGGAGAGGTAATTATGTCCTAAGGTACATTTTAAATATGAGAAAGGACAGCCATTTCCATACGCGAAATTACGCCGTTTAACTTTATAGCCACATCTTTCCTCAAGCAGTTAAGTTAATTTTTAGATGAAGGGCCGCACTGTCCATTTTTACTGCATGTAACTTGGCATTCTGTAACTTTCACAGCTATGGGTCTTCGTGTCTACGAGCAAGCTCACAGTGTTCGCCAGTCCTGTCACTCCAGCCATTCGGCCACATGCACGGGGTCTGCAGATTTACGACGGGAGGGGGACCCTGCCTCCCCAACAGACTTTGTGGTAAACAGATCCTTGGGGCCACGGGACTGCAGGAAGTCCCCTTTGTGATGTTTTACTTGGCACCTGGGTCTGGCATAACCAGAACTGGAAGTAACTATTTCTGACTTCGTTTATACATGAAAAATGGGCCCTGCTCTGGCTCATGTGCACGCCCGTAAAGTGGAAATAGCAACATTTCCTTAGGTCTCAAGAAAAACTACAGCTTCCAGTTGAAATTATTTTAATAATTATGAAGTGAAATTAAGTGATAAAATTTAGTAGTAGTATAGTATAGCCAAGACACCAAAAGAAAGAAAGACGTGGGAAAACAGGATTTGTTTATGGACAAAAGAGAACACTATACCCTATGGACTTTATTCAGAAAAATATAAAATGGAGAGAGTAAGGGGGGGATTTTTTTTAACTAATAAAAGGTGGAAGGAAAACAGCGGTGACATAAAACCTTGGCCAAATCTTCCAGCTTCCTGGGGACCATAGGGATATCCCCAGGCTGGTCAACCTCACAAATCATATGCCTTCCTCTTCCACTTGTGACAAGATGAGTCAGACTCTGGAAAAGTTTATTCTCCCGTGGCAAAAATGTCAGAGACAGTGCTTCTCTTACGCCGTTTGGTCCAAAGCTCCCTCTGAAAATCTGGTAAAAATCTATAGCTCTTCTACTTAGTGAAAATTCACATGGGCACATCATAAGAACAGCAATAAGTATAACAAAGCATCTAATATTTAGAGAAGACTGGGGGACCAGGTGTTGCGCTGAAGTGCTCTGCAGCCATTCGCTTGTTTAGTCCTCACCCTAACCCAGCAAGGCAGGCACTATTTCCCCCACCTTACCGATGCCTAAAACAGGAGAGGCTGAGTAGCTCGGCCCCTTGCAAAAAGGTACTTATGACTGTAGGGCTTCCCAGACCTTCCCTAGGCCTACCCGGGCACCACCGAGCACCTAAGCGGGCTAGCAACCTGCCCCTGCAGACAGAACAGAGGCAAACAGGCCCTTCAAGATGTCTCAGACAGTGTCCTAAATTCAGAGACCATTCTCAAATATCAAAAACCAACAACATAAATATGATGTGTGTATATATATATATATATATATATATATATATAAGCATACATATACATGTGTCTCTCTATATAGGCATGTGTGAATTAGCAAGTCTAGGAATCAACCATTTTTATTTTTGATGCAGCTCTCAAGCTGGTTAAGGCTGATGGACTGTTTCATCTCTCTCCAGCTCTGTTACCTGATAAGAGACAATAGGGGGTCTTTGCACTCTCCCCCCCCCACCCCCCACCCACCCACTCTCAGGAAACAAAACCTGCAATCCAGCATTGACCCCGGGGAGGTGTCAGATAAAGGGCTACCGCCCAACAGACAGACTCACAGCTCCTCAGCCGACATGGATAATGAATAAAGTATTACCCTGGGCCTTGACATCCCTCGCAGACCCATTACAGATGACCCTCCCTGTCCCCGACTGCTGTCTGAGCTGGTGTGTAATCATGGGCACGCAGTGACATCAGAGTCTGGTGCTGGGCTCTTCGGCAGGTACGGGGGGCAGGGTGATTCGTGTTCAGTGCCACTGAGGTACCCTGGGAGCAGTCATCAAGCGCCCCCACAGCCACAGCCGGCACCCAGGGGAGCTAACACCAGTCCTAGCGGCTCCCCCGTGGGCCCTAAGCTGCACGTCTGCACAGGCCTGGCGGAGAGTCCGTCAGCATCTCATCAATCTTCCAAAGGGAGGTTCAACCTGCAGTCAGCGTTATCTCCAGGCTGTCAGGGCATCTGTTCCACGGCAGAGCAGCTTCAGGAAGAGGGTGCTGACTATCGGGGTGTCTGCTTCCCTCTTCCTTCTCATCCAGAGACTTTGAAGTCCAGGTGGCAAGCCCAGAAACCTCTCTGATTATCAAAAGTTGTCAGGAGTTATCCAGTCCTCCGATTGTGGGAATCGGCAACGAGCTGGCTGCAGCCAGAAAGAGATGAGTTTTCTAGCTTCCACAGCACTGAGTTCTGTGTCGTACACGTGTGCTGATCCCCTACCCAACTTTCTTGGCCTGACACCCAGCCACGGGGGAAAAAAAGTGAATGCAAAGAAAATTCGATCAGAAAGTACCAGAGCGATGTAGCATCACCGAGTTTCCTCAACCACAGTGGGTGGAAGGTGTTTTGTGTCAGCTCCTTCCTCCAGCGTGGAAAGTAACATATCCATCCTGAAGTTATTAAGCACTCTCCGACATTCCAAACAGATCAGTTGTTGATTTGTTTATTTGTTGCAGAACCAGACACATGTGGCTGCTGAAAGCAATCAGGCAGCAGCGGGGTGAAAAAAAGACTTCAAAAATAAATCGATCTGAAGAGTAAACCATACTGCAAAGAAGCTCAGGACCCGGGCATACATACCTTCCAAGTTGTGTTATTCTATGCTATTCATGCCACTTTCCTTATTTATGTAAAACAATTTTTGTTTTCTTTTCCAGCAAGAATGCTGCCAATCGCCAGAGGCAGACATGTTTATCAAGCTGTGCATCTTGAAGTCTGACATAAAATCTGTGGCCTTTGGTACAGCTGAAAAACACTCTGTCAACACCATGGAGAGAGCAAGCCCGTGGCGCTGGCCTCGACCCAAGGAGAGCAGGGGAACGGACGAAAACTTGACACGGGGCCAACAATGACAAGACGAGGGAAAGGCAAACTGGAGGCGAGCAAACCTTTTCCATCGAGCCTGTTTAATATCTCGTGCAAGCATCCAAACCACAAATCGGTCAGCGCTGAGGGGAAAAGACAAGTTTTTCTCCCTTTTGGAAAGCTCCTTTGCTTAAGCTCCTATGAATACATCAATTATATTAGCCCTGAAAGTGTCTGTCAGGGCGATGTCAAAAGGTCCACTATTTTACAGACTGCCCACTTTAGAAACAAAATACCCTTCAAACTCCCTGCCTTGAATTGCTTAGCCAGAGAGCTTCAGAGGAGAAATAAGTCTAAACTCGGCTGCATTGAGGGAGAGAAAAGCCACTGATTTTAAGTAAACTCATATTGGTATTTGCCTGCTTCATTAAGTCCCCCCGGCACTTGCGTGCCTTCAAACTCTTCAACAAGTCAGGGAAAACGCTCTCTTGTGATGGAAGGTGCGAGCCCAAGGAGAAGGCTGTCAGAGTCCCCACCCGCCCCAGCGCTTGGAAGCTGGAGGAGCACAGCTCAGTAAGAGAAGAGATGTGCCACAGAAATACTCTGTCCTGAGCTTTTCCCTCCAGGCAGGTCTCTGGTTCCCAGGATAAGAAATCTACACTATCTGGACGCCACACTGAATTAAGAGAAGCCGGCGATGGCTGGAGACAGCCCACAGGCCTTTGCATACAGTTAGAACATAATAATCGTGACAGTTGGTAATTGCGCAGCCTTCGGTGGACCTGTGATCGTCAGTCAATCGCGGTCGCTCCTGGCTACTCTTCCAGAAGTGCAGCCACCTTCACGCTGTCGTGTTCATACATCATGTGTTCTTTCCAGAGTCGCTCTACCCCTGCCTCTTCCTGTGGTGTCTGTCCCCCGTCTCCGCCACCCTCTGTTGCTTACGTTGGCCAGCCCGCCTGAAACGGGAGAGTCTGAACCCTTCGCGCCGCAAGCACTGCCAACATTCCACAAGATGTATGTCAGGGAAGCCTGCGAAAATGACAAACGGTGGGAAAGACGGCCAAAGGGGGGAAGCGAAAATAAATCCAACCACGATTTAACCAAAGGTGACCCGGTACTGCCCCTCGGGGGGCCTGTGATAACTTGGGGGGCATGGACTCAAGGAGAGAGAAAGAAAATAACTATATGAGGATCTTTACCACATTTTTGTTTTCAGTTCACAAATCTCTCTGGAAAAATTTACTTGTTACCCTTAAGTCATAATCCGAACGTGTCAAAGGAGTAACAGAGCATCAAGATTGATTGGGTGGATGGCTGGGCACGGGGGTGGGGGGCGGATTCTTCTCTAGCACGTTTACGTCTAATCTCTAAACTGTGAGCGTGAGTGTGGAGGAGGTCCTGGTCGCCTGAGGTGACCAGTCACAGAAGGCAGGACCCCCCTCACCTGAGGGGCGAGGACAGCCACACTGTAGGGCAACTTCCCCACAAAGTAAGCTTTTTGTCCCAGTCCCCATTTAATGAGCATACTGAAATCTTGATCTTACAAACGTCACCAACTCCAGTGAAGGATGACCCACCCATAGGATGCAATACCGTCCTGACACCAAAAACTGTTCTTGTGAAGAGCCTTTAACGACACAGAGAGATGCGTCTAATCTGATATTAAATGAGTAAAAGCAAGACTGACCAACACACTCACAGGATACTCATAATGATGGAGGCAATCTGCATGTAAGAGCGTTAACACCCCAAAACTTCGAATGGCGGTTATCTGTGGGTGCCGAGATTACAGAGGATTTTCATTATTTTCTATACTTCCTATTGTTTGGGTGTTCCATAACAAGTAGGGTTTCATTGCATACTTAAAAATAAAGATTTTAACTTAGAATAAAATCCCTAAAAGTCATCACCTACTTCCTTGAAGCACAAGGTTTTTCTTCACTCATGGCTTGAGGTCTAGGACTCTGCTTTTCAAGGCAAAAATGGCACTACAAAGCCCTGGCTGGCATAGTTCAGTGGACTGAGCGCGGACTGCGAACCAAAGTGTCGCAGGTTCGATTCCCAGTCAGAGCACTTGCCTGGGTTGCAGGCCACAGCCCCCAGCAACCGCACATCGATGTTTCTCTCTCTCTCTCTCTCTCTCTTTCTCCCTCCCTTCCCTCTCTAAAAATAAATAAAGTCTTTAAAAAAATGGCACTGTGAAGATATACTTCCATCTTGGAACCTAGTTTCCTCAGTGTTTTTTCTGATACTTAAAAGTGCTGTGGGCCTTAACAGAAAGGTGGGAGGAAGTCTCCGTGGATTCTGCACATGCACCTAGACTGTCTGGAGCCGGAACCTCTAGAACGGCATTGTCCGACACTGCATCCCCTGGCCCAGCATGCCCTCCATTCTGACCTTGAAGCATGAGCTGCTGCGAGTGTCAACACCCACCGGATAGTGATGGCGTGAGGGGAGGGGGAGAAAACGTAAAATATCTCACTAATAACTGTATATTGACTACAGTTTGAAGGGCTATTTTGGAGATATCAGATTAAATAAAAGTGGTTGACATAATTTCGCCTGTTTCAAATGTGACAGCTAGCAAATGTAGAGGTACCTATGTACCTCACATTCTATTTCCAGTGGATTGACATGATCTAGGAGAAGAATTCTTCAGAAGTGCTACTGAATCCTCTACCATCTATTAGAAAAATTCAGAACCCAAATGTGCACAGACTCTTGCCCGAGCCATATCTAAAACCCCGTAAAATGTGTTCTCCTGCCTGTTCTAAGTGGTTTCACCTTTTCGGTGGTCGGGTAACTTCAGTCATTTCTGAGCATGGATGAACCGAGGACGGTTCAAGGGCAACAGCCCTGAACCGCTGCACCTACAGGTAACCTTGCCCGTCTCCAGCCTGACACATCCCACCTAGCTCAGGACTCTCTCACTTCTAACATCTGCGACGGATAGCCTTTCTTCCCGGGGTTCGCTCACACATCTGTGTAACACTCCCCCAAAGGGCGCAGTCCCCATTTGCCACAGCCTCAAGTCCTGCCAGGTCCCAAAAGGCCGTGCCAAACTCCTCCAGGTAGTTGGAGCCATCTCTCGAGGTGCCCCCCGGTGTGAGGGGACTGAAAGCGATTGCTCTTCAAAGCCCCCGGTGTGAGGGCAGGGAAAACACGAAAGGAAGGATTATATCTTCCTGAACTGCCAAACCAAACTTCGAGAAGCAGGTCCTCCAGAGAGTGACTCAGACCCACATGATGTTTTCCAGGACGATGTTTTCGAGGGCGGGGGAGGTGTGCGCTGGACTCTCTGGCCAAAGGTTACTCGGCCTTTTACAGCCTGCCCACCTCACCCCACAGCAAACGTGTACCTAGGGCCCCTTTCTCGCCCTGCTCAGAGCTGCATTCCCTCTCTGCAGCGGTCAGGTCAGAAGAAATAAAACCCTGATAAGCAACGTGAGGGATAAACATCATCCCCTTGCCCCCTGCAGGCAACTACTCCACGTAGGGGACAGGGGGGAGGGGATGATGAAAGAGGAAGGGTAGGGAGGGGAAGGGGGGAAAGGGAAGGAAGAGAAGAAACAAGCTGCGAAGTTTCCCGGTGCACAGTCCGCATCACCCAGAGGCGCTGAGTTATAATCTTCCGTGAGGAGTTCTCTCTGAAAAGGCACATCTGTGATCTCAGGCCCCTCTAGGGCAGAGGAAAGAAAGAACGCAACTCTAAATTTTCTGCTGATGAGAAGCTTCTCCCTTTAGTTTTTATGGTTGTTTAAAAGACAGGAAAGAAAGGAGAGAGTGCCCCTGGAGTGGGGACAGAGCTCAGCTTCTTGCAGCAGCTACCTCGCTCAGCACCCAGCCCAGGCGGCAGGGGAGGGGCCGGGAAGCCGCAGATGGCAGTTACTAGGTCAAGGCTCATGTGGCTGAACTGAATTAATAATTCCCAATTATTCCCTCAAAGATGACTAACACACAGCCCCTGTCTGGTAGTTCTCACAGCAGATCCAATGTCTTCATAAAATCAAAGTCCCTTGTATGACAGCTTCAATTCAAGTGTTCCCCGGGAGATGAAAATCCAAAATCCTGCCTTTGAGTGTGCCATGCTACTGAGCTGTCTTCATTTTTCTCTCTGAACTTGTTTGGCCCTGCCTTACAAATTAACATGTTAAAGGAAATGAAAACTATAAGCCTAGAAGGAACAATGAAGATCAGGATTTGTTGGATTTTTACATTCTCACTATTGAGACAGAATTTAGGAAGCAAAGACCCCCCACTTAATTACTTTCAAATATACCTCCCAAATCACTACATTAAAGAGTGTTATAAACGGTGACATTGTAAGAACACTTCATTGACATGATTGTGGGGGGGGGGGGAGGGCAGCACATAAGAAAGAATCGAATTTGAAAGAGAATTTGTTAATTTTAAAATGTCATCCAAGTAATTACAGTCATTATACCTCCCCACGTGCAGCAAGGAAGTGAAAATACCCAGCCCTCCCGCTCATTTTCCAGCATATATCAATACGGTTAAAACACACGTATGTCCATGCAAACACACACGGGGAAACCAGGTTTTAGACTTCAGCCCTTGCTTGCCAAGGCTCGCCCTAGAGCAAATATTTACTGCAGCGATACAAAGTTTTCCTAAAAGACGAGCAACATGGAAGCGTTTACAAACGCTGCGAGTTCTTCATGTGCGCAGGGGCGGCTACAAGAAAGATATGGTTTAATAAAAGCATTATGGACTTGGAGAGCAAACACAGTGCAAGAGGCTTGCACATGTGGGGAAAGATGATGTTTCAGCCTAACACGTTTTCTCTTGAAGATCCGTGAGCTGTTTGCAGTGAACAAGCCCGTTTCCCGCTAATCCGTATTGTAAAACATTCGCGGGGAAACAAATAAAAAGGATCCGACTCTGCCGTCGGAGCCGGGCAGGGGCATGGCTCTTCTCTCGTAGACGCAGACAGAAAACTGTTTAGAATTTACGAAGGTCTGGGTGCACTGGGGTTCTCTAACCTAAACAATGCCCACCTCCTCCCCCTACCCTGAGAATACCACTCGCGGACTATTTTCCTCTGCGTTCCCCGACCCCATCAAGTTTCCCTCCATTGATGATCCCAAAATGAACCCAGTATTTGCAATACATGAGGGAAAATACACCAGTGTGCATCCTCATTGTTTCAGTGCCTTCGGCCCCTGTGTCCACTGCGAGACTCCACTAAGGGTGCCTGGTCTCAGAACCAATTTTTCGCATTTAAAGTTAGCATTGTGCACGTTTACTCCATTTTGCTCAGCCACGGGGTCTTGGGAGGTGGGGAGGGGGTGCTAGCCTTTTCTTCATCAGTGCTGTTGTACTTCATTCCCTATGAACCTCACTCAGGCTATGTCCATCTACCTCGACGCTGATGACTACATGGGATCGTAATCTTAAAGGAGAGAACTCCGCGCGCGCCATTTACAAGTCACTCAGATAGAAAAGGAATCCACGCGGAGTTTGACAAACTTTTGGAAAGACCTTGTGGAGCCCTGCTGCTCTATCCTTGGGCTCTATCGCCCCCTGGTGGCGTCTCCGAAACAAACTGGGCCAGGGCTCAGCTCCTCCAGGGTTCACGCGTCAGGCCTTTCGGGGCTGGAGCTGCGTGCTCTCTGGGACGCCCTGGTGCCAACTAGGGTGCGGGGAGGGAGGGGGCTGGAGGGGCAGTGAACGCGGAGGGAGGGTGAACTTCAGAAAACCCACCTGGCAAAAAAGGCTTCAGGTTTCTTTTCCTTAAACAAAAGAGCATTAGAACTGGACCAAAAATGCAGAGACCTTAAAACAGCCCTTCCGTTTTTACAGAGGAGAATCTGAGGCCCAGAGAAGCGTAGTTAGTGATCTTCTCAAGGTCCCTGGTTGCTATTGACTAATGCCCTCACCCCCGGTCGTGCTGCTCTTTCTGAATGGCAGGGTTTAGGGGTCCATGCCTCTGGGAAAGATTGAGTTTGCCTTACTCTGTTGGAAGATGCAAAGGGGTGACCAGTGAGGGGACGAGCAGCACCGGAGAGTTGGCGTGGGCCTCAGTCGTCCCCGTTACAGAGTGGAACGGGGTGGGGAGGCTTTCAGGCCACCTCGGCCCCTCGTGGGAACACGCCGCGCTCCCCCAAACCCCTGGGGCGGCCTGGCCCGGCTTCCCAGGCCCGTGGCAGGCGGGCGGGCGAGACACAAAGCAGGCCCCGCGGGCGGCGCTCCGGGTTTAGGGGAGGGCGGCGTGGGCTTGATTGATTGATTCACGGCGTTCAACCCCCGCCGCCTCGCCGGAGGCGGCCGATCCAGCTGCGGCCGCTGGCCTCGGGTGGCCGCGGGCCGGACCCGCGCCCCCTCTGTCCCTCGCCCCCGCCCCAGCTCCGGAGGGGGCCCCGGCGAGGGAGGGGGCGGGGTGATTTACAGCCGCGCCGGCCGGACTCCGGCTAGATCACTTCAACCGGAGAAACCGACTCCCAGGGCTCAGCCCGGAAGAGGCCCCGAAAGGGGAGAGGAGTGGGGGCGAGGGGCGGAGGGGCCTGCGGGCCGCCAGCCTCAACTTCCCGCGCCCGCTGCGTTCCCCGCCTCGGCCCACGTTTGCGTGGAGAATTGAGCTCATGGGAGACCTGGGGACCGCAGCGTCCCTCCTCTCCCGGCCCTCTGCCCCGCGTGCCCGCCGCTCCCTCCCCGGGCCTTTTCAGTCCCGCCACATCCGACTCGGGACGCAGCGTCCCACCGCGCGGGGGACGCCAAATCTGTACCTTTCGACCCCCCCCGCCCGGGGGAGGGGAGGCGAGCAAACGAAACTCATAGAGAGTCCGGGGCGACCCCTGGAGAGCCCCTAGGTCCACCGCTGTCCTTTTAAACACATTTTGCTCCCTGTTTTTGCAGCGCGCAAAACAAACATGCAGTGCAGCGAGACTGGGCTTATAAACTGTAGGTTCTCTCGTAGAAGGACCGGGGTCTAGGTCGCTCGGGTAGTTCTCTGCTTGGCCTCCTCACTTCCCTGGTTCCCTAAGAGGAAAAAAAGCGCTCCCTAAAAAGTTTTGCTTTACCTTTAGCCTCTGTACGGTGCTGTCTGATTATATTTTGCCTAGGAGGAAGACAAAACCGTGAAGACAGTGAAATAAAATAAGAAGCAAATCCGAGATGGAAGTTCTAAAGTAAAAAATGCTTTTATTCCATTTTCGTATCTGTAATGTGACTGGGTGTGAGGCGTTTTCCTTCCTACCGTTTGTGAAGTTGATCACTAGAATTGAGGGTTGGTGAAAAGGTACAAGTCCTCGCTCTGCAGACACGAGGGATAATGAGGTTAGGCAATTACTCACACTTAGGACGTGGCACCCCAACGGTTATTTTCTAGCTACACAAAAGTCAACAAAACACAAGCACTAAGCGCAATAAATCCGCCTTTTTGTAAGATGAGGTCTGAGCGGCTATTTTCAGAAAGATTTTATAAGTAATGAATATGTCCACTTAAGATCTGTTTTTAACTGCTGACTGCAATTTTAAAACGCATAATTATAGGGCAGCGTGATCGAAAGTGAATGTACAATTATTCTGCCTGTTCCTGTACATGGTCTTGTTACTTGGTATTTTCTTCTTTCCTACCTTCTCTCTGCAAATACTATTAGCCCTGAGTCTGGCCTTGAAACAGGGGCAGCATGAAACCCTCTTTTCCTGATAAATCCAAACGGAAAACCAGATATACTCATAAAGAGGACAACAGATGAGAAGTGGAGGTCGACACTTTTCCTTGGTCCCTACCCCCTAACCACCCGCCGAGTTGGCAAAACAAAGGCGCTGATTTCGACTAGTGACTTGCGAATAAAAGGAAAGCCTTCACTATCTGTAGTCGGAACCCCAGAATTAACCCCTAAAAAAGCTACGTTGCTCTAACAGCAGCTTCATCCAACCTCGGCCCTAGTGGTCTCCGCTCCTGGGAAGACCGTTGGCTGGGAAGTTTAGCTTCACCCTCGATCTCATTTTAATCCCTAAGTAGCCCCGCAAATGACATTCAGAAGCGAGCTGCTTCTTACCCTTACCTTTTAAACTCTTGCTGCTGTGCTTATGATGCACACTTTGCTGTTTAAGGAAATGTTGTTGCAAACACTTCCACTGGGTATTTTACTCTTAAACTTTCCTGGGCAAACTCTCAAGAAGAAGTCTTTATATAAAGCAACAATCAACAAAGCTTATTTTCATAATATGTAGCTCCTTAACTGTGAGAGTATGTTTTCACTTCATTTAGCTATAAAATATAAAATTGTTTGGTTTTCAATTTTCCTAAATTACTGCTGGGTACAAGGGTTGCAGAGAGTGGAAGGCGATCTTTGTGCCATCTGGCGGTTGCCATGCGGAATTTCGCTGAAGAAGCCAAATTTACTGACCATCTGTGCCTAGGGCGGGTTTCTCCAAGGAAAGCCTTTATAAATCTCGTCCTTTGGAAATAAGGGCGGTGGGAGAACAACCTCCTTCGCCAAGAATTAAAGATAGGTTCACTGTGTTGGTGGGAATGCAGAGGGAAATTCTGTGCGTTTGGAAGCCCACAGTTACATAGATTTCTAGACTAAAACATCATATATGTGCACAAGGTAACTCTTGTGTTTTAAACAAATCATTTATATTCCAGTGGCATAGAAATTTGGGAAAGGCCAGGGCGAGTGGTAGAGTTAAACATTTTGCTGCATTTATTAGAGGACTGCGCAGGCGTCTGTGCAATATCCTCCACTGAACACGTGAGGGCGTGCTCAAGTCTCGCTGGTCCCTGGTAAAGCGATTCCTTCCCTTATTTGCATAAATTGTCTTGATTGGATGTTAGGCTTTTAAAACGTCAATTTTTACGTCATATCATTGTCAACCAACCAGCAACCCACTCCAGTGTGATTGGTTTTTACTCTTGGTGTCAATCATCTGAAATTTGCATACTAGTCCGTGGTGGCTAGGAGCTTGTCAGTAGGCTGTGGCAGCTGGAAGGGAAAGAACCGGACGGAGAAGAATGAAAAATCACTTTGTTCTAGCGAAACAAAAGAAGAGCATTACTTTTCTCGTTATTTTAAAATAAATATAAGTGTATATTCACCTAACAAAATAAAGGCATTCTACTAAATAAAGTTAAGCAATTATCAAAGCTTTGTTTACTAATTTTATTTAATGTTTACTGCTTAAAAATATTAATAAGTAGGAAAAGGCATAACAAAACGCAAATATATACGCTAACAATTTAGTGTAAATGATAATTTTTAAAATTAAAGGTGAACGTGAGGCTTCAAAATAAAATTGCTATGATAGAGTAAAAACACTGCTTTCAGTACTTAAGCTGAAAGCTCTGTGCTTCAAAAGGAAAAATGCACCAAGAGGGGAACTTAAAAGAACATTATTTTGCTTTTATCAGTCAAATATTTCCATCACTCTGCTCTTTGTTTATTTTTCCTTTTTTTTTTAAATTTACCGTGCACTCACAGACAGTATAGTACTCGAGTGGAGTCTCTGTAATACTTGCGTTTGTACATTTCTCCCCCCACTAACATAGACCTCAAAATAAAAAGCAAAGGAAAAGAATCTCAGGGCCTGAGAAGAGGTAATTGCTCGTTTTAAATTTCAGAATTCGTAAAACCGAAGCTTTGATTAACCTGCTGCAAGACTCTTCTAGGGCTACTATACTTTAAAATACACGCACAGCTGTAAGACTTTTATTATCTCTCTAAAATATGTTCAAATACGAACCAACGATCTAACACTTTATAACAGTGAAAGACCGAAAGACTCTCGGTCTTTCTCTGCTGGGCTCTGACACGCCAAAGAAACTTGTTCAACGCGAGAATTTGGATGCAACAGGGCAACGGAGCAGTGCTTCTCCACGCAGCCAGCCCTCGCCTCTGAAGAATTTTGTACTAGGCGTTAACAAGCAGCACTGCAATAAATTGGAATTGGCTCCTACGGCATTCACCGGATTAGGAAATTAATTTCAAACTTTACATTTAATAGCCAATGGGTTTTTCCTTCACTATTTTATTTATCTTTGCCACTGTTGTGTTACAGATTTCTAGTTTTCTTTTTCTTTCTTTTTTTCTTTCTTGTCTTCCTTTCTTTACTTTTTCTGCTTTAAAAGTTTTTTTTTTTCCCCTTTCTTCCAGTGTTCTGGGTGTCCTCAACAGTTTGCCCTGCTTTGGACGACTACAGGAGGCTAAGATACGTGTGTGCCTGTGACTGCAGGGAAACCCAAGCGGTCTAGAGTGCTGAGAGGAGGTGGGGGAGAGGTGTGTGATGCATACGAAGGCTGGGCTGTGATACTAGGCGTCATTTAATGTGTGCTTTACAAGAAATGCACAAATCGACACAGCGGTAAAATTAAATCTCTTTCCTAGGGTTTTTAAGTATCTTTTTCAGACACAGTAAAGTATGCCTTCTACTTTTTTACTTCCTTCCCAATTAGCCTGATGCTGGAGACCCTTCTCGGTAAAACCTCTTCCAGTCTCCGGAGCGGGTGAGTGCACGGTCTAGGTCTATCAGCCCTTCTGACTCAGCGGAAAATGCCCGCAAAGTGGACCACAGCCACGGAGCAGGCAGAAGCAGCTTCAATTCGAGCACTCATCGCCTCCACTATCACCATCACCCCCACAGCCACACACGCTCACACAGACACACACATACACCCACACGCGCACGCGCACACACCTCCCCTTGCTGTCAATCACACGCTCACTCCATAGGGCGCATGCGCATTGATGAACTCCGGCCCAAACCGACCCCACGCCCTTTCTACGTCACGTCACCCAACACACCAATAAGAGGGCGGATGTGGGGGCCGGGCTACAAGGAAGCAGCCAATGAGAGCGCGTTTGGAAGCCAGAGATTGAGAGGAGTAAATCCTTCCGTGGTCCACGTTCAGCCACCCCCCGCGATGATTTATGCGTCCCTTTTATTATTTGTAACACTTTGGGAAGTTATTAAAAGGAAGATCTACTGCTTCCTCTTTTTTAGGGTGGAACTGGATGGCAATATTGTCAGTGGCCCTTATTAGGGAAGAGTGAGGCACGGTGGGACGCGGGTCGGATGCTGGGTTTGTGTGGGTCCTGTTTTTTATTACAAGACAGATTATCCTTTCATTACAAGCTGCAGACAGGGCCAACTTCGAAGGTCTTCGTGGCCGAATGATCTTCGATCACTCAGGGAGCTGAAACTTGATCCTTCCGACTTTCTTGTCTGTACTCTTGGCGTTGGGAAGAGTCTCTCGGGAAGGTGTTACAGCCTTTGGTCGCCGGAGAAAGAAATAAGCAAACTCCCCCTCCCCTTTCCCAACACAGAGTAAACCTCGGCCTTTTCCGCTTGGATGCTCATTAAGAGTTAGTTGACTTTGTAGCGGATGCAATAAAACTTGGATGGTTTCAGGCCCCAAACAATCCTGGTTTCTGTTTTTCTCTGTCCCCAACCACACCCCCAAGGAAATTGCCTTTTCAGCAGGCGCCTGCGGGAAAGAACCGCAAGAGACAGTTTCCCTTGGAGACCTACATTTTGGGGGTGAGGGGTAGGGGCGTCTGGAGGGTGTGGAAATAAAAGGGGCCAAGGTAAGAGAGGCGGGGGGCAAAGGAGGCCTTCATGTGTGGGTTTGAATTTTCTGGCCTGCTAGGAGTTAAAAAAAAAAAACCAAAACAAAAACCCGCAGTACCTGCAGGACTCTGAGGAGTTAGTGGTCACCCACAAACTGCTGACCACCCCAACACTGGCTGCGGGTCAGTTTTGTGAGGGACGAGGAATCCCCTGGGGAGAATGAACGGGAAAGACCCCCCCCCCAAAAAAGAACGGATACAAATCTGCTACTCCAGACCTCCAAATGTAAATAACCGTTTCAAACGTAAAACAGAGATTCCAAGAAGTCAGGGATGTAGACTGTATGTTGCCTCTGTTTCTCTAGGCCACAGTCGGGAACTTCAGTCGCTAGTCTGGCGTTGTTATTTGAAATTATGAAAATCCATGCAAGAAGGGTTGCTGGGGGATGGAAATGGGGTGAAGAGAGACCCAAGGGAAGTGGGGAGGAGGAGGCAGGTAGAAAGCAGCAAGAACTGTTTGATCGAAGGACTGTGCTGAAGGAAAACAAAACCGTGAACTTCAAAGCTCCTGCCTAATCCCCCTCAGGTTAATTTCTACTTCCTAAAAAGTTGATCAGGGTCATAAATCACCCGTCGCGCCCCCACTGGTCCTGCTCGGTTCCAATGAAGTTCTCTCACCGCCGCCTGCCGCAGGGGCGTGGGGTGATTCTCCAGCACGAGGTCGTCTGCGGCCTCCTGGGGCTGCAGGGCCCCTGGGACTGGGTGGACGCCTGGATGCTCAGCAATCGGCTTACTGGAGGAGGTGAGGGTCTCCAGAAGACGCTGCAAGGGGGCGGGCTCGGCCGCGGAGGGGTCCTGCAATGCAGCTTTCATTCCGCGGGACCTAACATAAAACCCAACCCTCAAGTGTGTCTGAAGCACTGTTTGAAGAAGGTTACAGTGTGTTAGAGATTTGCAAAGCTCTGCCGAGCTGTAAAAATTGGAAAGGCCTGACTAAGATTTGTCAAATGACTTCCGGTAGCAGAGCCCCCTTAAACCCGGGTGAGCCATGCGACCTCTGATCTTGGCTAGGTCAGGGCCTGGAACTCCGCGCTGGGCAGTGCGCTAGTGGCCACCCTGGGCCAGTTGCACCGAGTGAGCAATGAAGGGTCCGCCTCCAGTCCGGAGGGGGCCTGCTTTAAGTGTGAGTGTAAAAGTCAAAACGAGGCTTTTCCACTGGCCTTTCCGCCTCGCAGAAGGCCCTGGCGTGGACCTAGCCCCTGGACGCTGACTGCTAAATTGGGGGAAATGTCACCTGAATCCAGAGGCTGGCCTTAAGTGAAAATCTTCGCGGGGGAAGCTAGGCAGAGGACCTGCCCACGGAGGCCAGGCGGGTCTTCATCATAAGGACCCATGTTCCCAGCAGCAACAATGACTAAACATAATGTTTAAATAAAGCCAAACACCGTTTTGTCAAAAATCTGAGAGACCGCGATCCTCGCAGTCAGGATGCTTAGTAAGCTGCAGCTCTGTAGGAATTCCGGCTTCTCCGGGTTATTCCCAGGCGGACCTGGGATTTCTTTCCTCTAAAGTGACAGTTCGCTCCCCAGCACTCCCCAGGGAGGGGATGGCGCAGGATTCCGCTGTCGCAAAACACCAATCATACCCGTCTGGTTTATACAAGTTTACAGCTCGCGCTCACCAGGCTAAAAATAACTGAAGGAGACTGTTGACCAAGAAAAAAAGGGGGAAAAAGAGAAGAAAAGGCATCTGTTTTGGAACATCATTCAGGTCCCTCCATCACACCGGACTAATTTTTTAAGTGTTTTTACTGTTCTCCATATCAGACACAAAGAAGTGTATCCGAAAATGAAAAATCAAGCCTGGTATACTCCGTTACCCTAGATGAATAATTACTTAGACTCAGGCATGTTCTTTTTCTGTGAAAGGGAAATGAACATGGTTTTTGTAACTCTCCCCCCTCCCCGACACATACACCCAGGATTATGTTACAATTTTCAAAAACATAAAATAACTCTAAAATTGATCAGCGATGGGTACATTTGTTATGGATTACATATTTTATCATCCACGAGTAAAGGCAGTATTAAGTTCTAGGAAATAATGAATTGGAGGTTTGATCATTTTCTCCATACGGGGAGGGAATAATAGAATCCCAAAATAAAGGTATACCACTGATAAAAATAGAGGGCATAAAGGACCTCAAGAGAGAAATAAACTGGGGGAAGGGGGAGACTATGAAATATTGACGCACAGTTGAAGATCAGGCGGCAAGATAATGAAATTGAAAGGCAGATTAAACAAAGGCCATGAGGGTTTAACCGAGGGACCTTCGCCACCATAGATAGAGTAGCCGCATCTGTATCAGATGTCAGACTTCCCTACAACTTGCTTCATGCGTTTTCAACTTTGGTTTCTGCACACAGCAACGAGTGTACGGAGGGAGAGCGTCTGCAACTCGAAGATGCAATGCGGACTTCGCCTCCAGGTGCCTATTTGAATTCTTCCCAGAAGCTCTGAAAGGGAGCTCAGGACTCAGTACCGTGTTTCCCAAACCACAAGGAGTGGACGACAAGAAAACGTTTTCTCTCTTAGCAATCGCAGCACCGCGCTCCCAAGTGAAAGGAAACACTCTCGACAGCTTCAAAATTAAAAAGATTTGCTAACAACCGCTGTTTGCCCTTTCCGGGGCCCCAGCCTGTCTAAACTCGTGGTATTTACATTCCTAGAAGCCCAGGTGAGGCACACGCAGGGGCCCGGGTGCCCTCAGTGCCTAAAGCCTTGCACCCGGCCTCCGGGCCCAGGGCAAAATATTTTCAAGACCTGAGCCCCCCTGACACACACACCCGCTTTGTGAAGGACGTGGGGGCATTCATCAAGTCTGCGTTTATTCATTGCTGTAGTTCTGAGATTTCTAAACGAATAGGAACCTATTATTTACATCCGTTCCTTGCACAGATATTTATTATCTGTAGGAATATTTAAGGGTCTGTATTCCGCCGGCCCCCTTTGACAGGCGCCGTCACCTCACACTCCCGGGTAATAGACCACACTGTGGTTGCATTTAATTTATTGGAGTGAGAAGTTACTGCGGGAGGTTTGCAAAGGGGGCCTTGCCACGCAGAGAGGCCAAGGCCCAAACCCGTTAAGTTCTTAGAAGGTCATATTTTTGTCTCAAAAAGAACATACTCAAACACAACCCCAAATACAAAAACATTTCCTTGAGGTGTGGGTTACTAACTAGGGTCCACGGATGTTTTTAGGGGGTCTGTGAACTGGCCTTAGAACTCCCTGAAATGGAAAGCTACATTTTGGGGAAATGTTGCAGGGAGGAGCTACACTTTTAAAAATCAAATTCTTTAAAAAGTTTGTGACCACCATCCACAGATAAGAAATTATTGAGAAGCCATACGTTGAAATTTACACCTAATGCTTGGAAGCTTTGCATTGGTACTGAACAGATGTAATCTGAGAAGTCAGTATAATTAGCAGCGAACTAGGCACGATTTTTCGCTTGCTTTAAGGTAATAGATCAAAACAAGCAATACTGAAATCCCTTAATAGCCATGCCACTGTGATAAATTCAAGAGAGCTTAGGGAACTGGCAACCGGCTACCTGGTGTTAATATTAATGAGTTTTTAAGCCAGAATATTTCTATTACTCCATTTTCCCTCTAAACTTCAAGGCAACCCAAGATCTCCTAATATTGTCATTACCACGGCGGACAGAGGGAACCCGATCCGATGTGGTTCTAAAACAAAATGGGATATTAACCGTGTTTGTTTTCACTTTGATCCATAGGAAATAGGTCCTGCGCCCTGTGACCCATTAAACTAATAAGATTATACACATCAGCAGAGCGGAGGTTCTAATTGTTTCCATCTGTTCCAGATCTTTGCATTTTAAAAACTGATGAAAATGAAGCTTGAATTACAAAAAAAGAAAATATATTGAGAGCGAAAGAGTGACAAAGCCGAGCCGGTTGGACCACACATGAAATCAATTACCGAGAAAAATAGGTGTATATGGTGTGGCGCTTTTGAGAAAGAAAAATATGCAGGAAACAATCATTTAATTGATCT
This sequence comes from Phyllostomus discolor, assembly GCF_004126475.2. NCBI lineage: Eukaryota > Metazoa > Chordata > Mammalia > Chiroptera > Phyllostomidae > Phyllostomus > Phyllostomus discolor. The sequence goes on along the minus strand of NC_040912.2, from coordinate 12,904,653 downwards.
GTGCTCGCAGGTTTCCTAAAGGTAACACTTGCTTGAGAAAGCCAGCCAATCAGAAACGTTTCCGGAAGACCCTCTCTCTACCTCCCCGCCTTTCATGAATATTTAAAAAGTTAGGTTTCTTATTTAAATATTCGAGGAAATGGGCCGCACAGGCTCGACTTTCACTGGGTGCTCACGCCGAAGTGGGGCCCGAGGGAGGAGATGCGTTTGCGCCTTCATTTGCTTAGACCTCCCTCTTTTCCGTCACCGCACAGCCAAGCCAATCCGTGAAGACCTGTTTGACAAGTTTTTCCGCCCCTCATTGCTACGCCAGTACCCAGCCTTAACCAATAGAAAGGCTGCATGCTAATGAAGTACGCAGGCGTTTCTCGCCCCGCCTATTTCCCCACCTCTTCCCGGGGCGTGGAGAACCAGGAAGGGTGGGAGGGGCCGACTCGGGTCTGAAGGAGGAGGGGATAAGGAGGAGGCGGAGAGAGCCGTGACACGTGGAACTGCGTTTACCTCCCCGCTTCCTCCGTCTGACTCCACCTCCTTGAGGGGGAGATGCCGTTTGGTTATTGGCTGAATTAATGAGGGCAGGGCAGGTTTTTATTTTGCATAAAGAGTGGGCGGGCGTCCAGAGATCGCGGTGTAACTGGAGAACAGTGGTCCCGCCCCTCTCCGGGTGGCTGCGGGGGCGGGAGGGTGGGGGAGGAGAGGTGGGCGGGCCGGCGGTGGGGCCCAGTCGGGCCTCGCCCAGCTTTTGCCAAGGGTTTAGAAAAAACGGTTTTCTGGAAAGATTCGTTTTGATTCACCTTTAAAGGGAATTATATATTTTTAAATATACTTTTCGTTAATTTTTACAAATCATTCAGGTTGTAGCATGAAATAGTAGAGACCATTAATGCAGTCAAAAAGAATATTTCCTTCCAATCTGAGTAAGATTGGCTGCTCCCGCTGGCCTTTTGCGGGGGGGCGGATTTTTTAAAAAAGGTATACTTTCGCTAGAATTCATTTTTCTCTTTGCTATGAATCCTGTCTCCCTAACTTTCTACTAGCTGAGCTAAAGGAAGCAGAGTTGAAGTGTTTAAAAAGCCGAGAAAGAGGAGAAAATTTTGCGGGCTAAGCGTTTGTGAATTGCTTGTGAATGATGCAAGTGTTAAAATTGTCAATATGCCCCAGGGATACTTGGTTGACATTTTTAAAATAAGAGAAGTATTCTTGTGATTTATTTGTGGTTTTTTTTCTTACAAGAAAAATTCCTTCTGTTTTATGTCCAACTGAACACACACTTACCTTTTCGGGACTTGTCAAAGATGTCAGGTGGCCAATAACTGGAAAGTGAAAAGACAGCACAGATCCCAGGCACTCGAGTTTTAAAACACCATCAAAGTTTTGATATTGAGTAACATTTCTACAGCTTCCTGAAAAGCAATTACAGTAGCTTGTTTCTTCAAACTAAAATTTGGAAGTGGTTGATTTTTAATTTAGATTGCGCTTTAAAACCTGAATAGTCAACAAAGCCCTCTGATGAAACGAAGATGGGAGAAAAAGCTAATTTCTTGCAGAGGGCTTGCGGGACTTTATTTAAATAGAAAAGTTAAATTTCATAGCAAACGCGAATATACACAGATCCCGCCCTCAAATTGTCTTTATCGCCCTCCTGGAAGACAAATCACACCTTTCTGATTCTCCAATTTCTAACCCGCCAACGAAGAAAGAGGTTTCCAAATAATTTCTATATTTGTAAAAACCCGCATGTTCTCTCAACGGAGAACAATGGTTCCAGCAAAGTTAAGATCAAGTGGAAAGGAAAAATTTTCTTGATCGGTCAAAGTGGTTTAACTTTTTTTTTTGAAACACTTTCTGACCTGCAGTAAAGGTAGAAAAATGTGCTTAATTACTGCCTTCCTGCAGTTATATGTATAGACGTGTTGATTACATTTAACTCATATTTAATTTTGCAGTCTTAAAAGTAAATGGCTTGAAACATGATTTTATGCCCCCTGCATGCAATTATATTCAGAATTATTATTCTATTGCTACCAGGCAATTTTAGAATAATGTTTAAAATACATGTTAATACCTATGGTATTCCAAGCAATTAACATAATGCAAATCCATCTTTAAGCCAAAAAACCATTGTTAGTTGCTAATTTGTCAAAATTGTTATTTGAAATTGAACTGTAGATAAATAGATTAATAAACCATTAGAACTTTTATACACTTGACTCTTAGTATTTATAAGTGGTTAATTTTACAACCTAATGGCAAAAAAATTATATGTTCAGGTTAATCAGTTTTAGAAAGTAGCTTTATTTGACTTGTTAACTTTGTTTTAATAAGCTTTGGGATGATAAATAAAATATGGGTTCAAGAAATTTAAATGAAAACGTATTTAATTCAAACCATCACATTGTTGTTGTTGTCTAATAAATAAGGCTTTTTTAGTTCTGAATAGATGTTCTTGAAAAAAAAAAAAAACCCCAAATACTTAAAGGCATAGGGGATAGGGAATGTATAGTCTCATAATCAAAAATTAAATCTAGCATTCCCCTAAATTTTCTTCCTACTTTCTTCTATGTGTAACTACTGAGACTGTTTTTTTGTTTTGTTATTTCATTTTATTACAAATTCAGATTGGGTTCTATCTTAAAAATCAGTGTTTAGAGTTCAGCTTTATGTTGGTCTTATTTTCTCCTTGAACTATAACTTAAATTTGTAAGAACCCATACTTTTATTTATGTTCATATTTTTAAACTTCATTTTATTATAAAGATAAATACGTTCATAAAACAACCATTTGAAATTACCAAAAACTAGAAATAAAATATAATGATCTGTCCATAAATAATTTACACTGTCACTTCTTTTTTTAAAAAGAAAACAGACGGTATTATCATTTTAAAACAAAAGTAATGGGACCTTTGGCTTAAAAATAAAATAATACACCCCCAAATAATTTACCTTTTGCATATTTAAAAAAGTAGTTTGTTAAAAGTTGCATTTTTATATTCTAATCTAGCAAAGGCTGATTTGAGTTTTCTTCATGTTTAGCCATCTTCTGCAGCATACGCCATCAATTCCAGTATTGTTCATGCAAACATCTTTTCTGAGTTTTACAAAAACCCTCCTTTCCTATATTTTCTGTTCTTCTTAAGATGTGTTTGTTGATTATTCCTGTTTCAAATCCTGCAAGATGGTGTAATCACAGCAAACCAACACATTAAAGACATTAGTCTGTTTTCAAACTGCAAAATTTTTCCTTTAGCCCAATTATGTTTTACTAACAGCATCTGCTTCCAATCTATTTGCACTTTTAGGAATACTGATTTTTATTAATAGCACCTGAAAATACCAGCAAGCCACAAAGGATATGTAATTAAGAATATTATCAAGCAAGTACTTAACCAAATGCATGATTGGCTATGTTTGTGGCCTCTAAAAAATTAAGCGAAAGTACATATCTCACCATTTCATTTTAGTCTCTAATGCTATTAACTGCTTCCCCATCTTGATATTATGGTTCCAGTAACAAAGCAAATAGCCTGTTAATCATTAAATCATAAACTCATAGCAGTACAGTCTTTATAATATATCACATATCCTGTAAATTTCAAAGCCAAGTGATTTCATTGTGGTGGCAGATGGTTGTGGAAAGAAATCCGTTTTACATCTTGGTTCCCTTTAGCTTACGGTAATATCCAACTGTAATATATTCAAACAAGTGTTTAGATGATAGAAATGAACTTTATTCCTAATATATAAAGTAAATTGCTAAGTGTGAGAAAGTCTAAATCTGTGTTCTCTGCTATTTTATTTAATGTAAATGTATGGATGAAGTGAAATGGATAATTTCATCCATTTTCCCAGGGTGATTTTATAAGAAAGAGACATGAAAATCGATATGCCCTATAGAAGAGCAACAATTTAGGCCGCTGGTTTATGGATGTAAGAATTCCGTAAGAATATACAGTGGCATTTTAAGATCTCTCTGAATAACAACTGACTGACCAATTACATACTCACAGCTGGAAGGTGCTTGCTCTATACACATGCTAAAAGACTACATTTGTGTTGTGAATAAACACCATCCAAAAGAAAGGAAATTAAGAAGGTAATAGGGACTGTTTGTTTTGTTTCAGGTGTCTTTCATCACAAATGTGTCTTACATTTTTTAACAGCATAAAGCCACCATTGGAGGTGGAGATAGGTATATATCTCCAAAATTTATATACATGTTTTTTTTTTCATGGAAACAAGAAGTGTTTTGTGACCAGACTACCATAACTGAGTCATGAAAACAGACTCTTGATAGTTATTGTATTTAAGCATCCTGCACTCTATGGCTGTTTCTATAAGATGGTGAAGGAATTAAGAAATGCTTTGACTTTCATAGGCTATAAAAATGCAATACAGAGAATAAAAACAAAATAGTGCCAGAAGCCTAGCTTTCCATGCAAAGATGAAATGTATCTGAAGAGAGAAACATCCAGTCGACCTCCAAAATGTAAAACAAACAACTTTTGTCTTCCTTGAAGCTTGGATTATGTTGAAAATTGCCCCAAGTTTCTCCCTTCACATCATAGGTACAGGAGTTCAAGCGAGGTTTCAAAGTGATATTCGGCTCCCAAAGCTAAGAAATCTCATTTATTTAAACTTGACTGTAAAATGAGTATTTAGAGAAAAAAATCTGGAGTCCCTGATAGATCAAATTCTCGGTTGCAGGGTTATTTGCATGTTCTCATGGTGGAGAACATCATGCCAGGAGAGATTCCATTTCTTTTCAAAGTTGCGAAATAGCACTGTAACTTCCAGATGTGGTAATGGTACATATATTTGAGGGAGAAAAAAAATCACCCCTGGGAAAGTAAATGTATTTTATCACCATAGTGTTTTTCCTTTCTTGTTAGTTTACCCTCTGTAACATGTGCAGAATGTCAGTATTTGTAAGAGTTATTTGAAGGGATATTCAAGGCAAATGCATGGTAGCTTGATGAGCAAATTAAAGTGTGAAGTTGGCAGAAACTTGATACATCTGGGATCAGCTTGTCCTAATTTTAAAGAGTCATCGATCATTGAAAATTACCATGTAGGAGATAATAATGTATTTTCAAAATTACATATAGTTTTTCACCAAAATAACGTATGTGCATTGTAGAAAAACTAAAAGCATGAGGAGGGAAGCAAAACGCCCCAACCCTAGCAAATCACTATTCAGATGTTTATATTGTATATCATTGAAATCTTTTTTGTGTATATATTTGCATTTCAAAAAACTAAACAGGGCACATGCTGTTTTGTCAACTGTTGAGTTTTTATTACACTGATTAGATCATAGAAATCTTCCATTGGTCCAGGATTCTTCTACAATATTATTTGAGTTGGCTGACGGGTCTGGTTTCAATGATCAGAACTGTATTAATCCGACACATTCCTTGTCATAAGCCATTTAAGTTGTGTCTAATTTCCTGGCACGAACAGCGTGGCAGCACACATGACGTTACATCTTTGCCAGCAGCTGGGACTCGCTTTGTAGGCTAAATGCCTGTGAGAGCCATTGCACATTTTCAAGGCTTTTTGTTCATTTCTTTTCTTTCTTTCTTTTTACCTTTCCTTCCCTTTTGGGGGGGGGTGTACATTTGTTGTTTTGTTTTTTTGTCTTCAGATTGATCTGTTTTTCAATAAAAAAGCGACCCCTATGTATTCTCTTCTTGCTTTTTAAAATCAAAACCTTAAAAAATGTAAAAGGCTAAAGTTCCCATAGACCAGCTTCCTCCTCCTCAGTTTGGTGTATAGTGTGTTAATCCTTTCTCTGTGCATTTATGTAATATATATGTACATATACATAATAGATCATACTGCTGTGTAGTTTTAAATACTGTTACAGTAATTCAAATTGCATTCATTCTCAGTGATGATTATGTATCACCTAAGAGAAGTTAGGGAAAGGAGGAGGGGCAGGAGATAGAGGGGAAATTAAGGAAATGGTAATCCAGCAAAATGAAGGTACACCCTGAGCTAAAGGAGGTAATGACAGACATCTGTTATTTCCTCCACAGCTCCAGAGGCTGCTTAGAGGTTTCTTTCTTCCTTAATTTTTCTTTCTTTCTTTCTCTCTTTCCTTCCTTCCTTCCTTCCTTCCTTCCTTCCTTCCCTTCCTTCCTTCCTTCCTTCCTTCTTTCCTTCCTTCCTCTCTCTCCCCCTCTCTCTCCCTCTCTCCCTCTCTCTCTCTCTCTCTCTCTCTCTCTCTCTCTCTCTCTCTCTCTCTCTCTCCCTCCCCCCCCACCATCCTTTACCTACTGCAAAGTCAACCTGCAGTTTATTTGAAGGCTCCCTGGACTGCCAATCCGAGCCATTCCTCTTCCGGAATCAAGTCCCCGGTAGTCATACTGTCCAGTTTGCATATACTGGTTAGTGCCATCGAAAATGACCTTGGAAAAGGTCTGAAAGATTTGTAGAAAATGAACATCAGGCATGGGCTTCTTCTGTTTTAATAAGCAGTTTAGAGTTAAGTAGAATGGAATTCCCTCAGTCGGTACCAAAGTGCTCAGAGAGTAGGAGTGACAGAACTGAATGTTGCCTTTTCCACTCTCTTTTTCATAATTTGAGTCAGCGGGAGACCTGGGAGTCTGGGGCTTCTGGGGGAATGAAGGGGTGGCTTTGTTACCTCCTTAGAGAAGCAGATGCCTTGCAGTTGAAAGGGCTCCGGGAAGAGGGCTTAGCACATGGAAGTGCTTCCTGCAGGCATAACATGACCCCCTGGGCAATGCTGCCTTCCCCCGCTCCCTCCTCCACCCACCCTCTCATTCAGGACACCCAGCCGGCAGAGTTGTCAGGAGGGATAGTACAGGATGCAGCTATGCATTGCAGTGGCACCTCATCCCCTTGCCTCCTGACCCTTCCACCAAGATGAGTCTCCAACTTCCTTCCTTCTATTGTGAGATCCACCATTATCTGTCTCCCCAGTGGGGCCACTCTTCCCTAATATTAAGGAGGGTTATGGTGGGGGGGGGGAAGCGGAGGGCAACGGAGGATGGAGAAGCAAAAGAAAAGCAATGTAAATAAGAATAATCTGTAACTGCATTCATTGTTGTTTCTCCTCAAGTTTTCTCCTATTATGTAAGTTACCAAAACTGAACTGACTGAAACAGGATGGAACTTGGAAATTGACCAATTACTCCTTTCTCATTTTTGAGTGTCAAACTGGTGCTCCAACGCCATGAAAACAAACTTCCTGTCAGTAAAGGCACAGGCTGAAAACTCATGGAAAATACTTTAGAGGCATACTAGACATCAAATAACTGCTACAAAACATTCTGATACATCAGGCCTGGAAGTATCAGAAACAGATGGGCTCACTTCCTCTCAGTATTTCACACAAACTCCAAAAAATAAAGGAAGAATCTGGGGGGGCGGGTGGAGAAAGAAAGAAAAGAAAGCTTTTCCATTTACTCATCCCATGTTTGAAAATTTTGAAAACACCCAACCCATTCTAATTATATGGTTTTATTGCACTGGGAAATTAATTATTATTATTCATTAGAGGTGCTGAAAAACATTTGATCTTTCAAAACCGTCTGGCTCTTCTTTATGCAGTCCCTGACAAAGGCATCAAGTCTTTTGAAAAGAATCCCATAGAACTTTTTGATTCCACCATCAGAGTTGATGCCATATTGTCTACAAGCGGAGGAAATATGTGCACACTCATTCTTCTTGAGGTCTACCTCCACAGCACAGAGGAGGGGAGACAGCATCTTTCTCATTCATAAGAACAATAGGATTGCTAATCAGAGGAGCCCCCTCCTCCTAAACAAAGCAAGTCTGGATTTTTCCAACTTCTTTTCAGCTTTATGTATTAACTATTCTTCCAACCTCCACTTCTGTTTGAGCTGTAGAAGCTCTAACTGTTTCTACACCTATGTGTATCTAGTTAAATGTTTACAAGCATGTCAGGGTGTAATGGGGTGGGACAGTCGTCCCTACTTCCATGTGCAAATATGGTAAGATTCTAGACCTGGTAGATTGCATTGGTGAGGAATAGTTATCCTTAAAGATCTTGCCCAATCATTGTCTGCCGCCCTCTTTAATTGGTCATTCTGTTCTTTTTTTTTTTTTTTCTGGTAAAATCTATCAAGAGTTAGGATCAAAGATGGAGACCCAAAACTTAAACCAGCTCCTTTCCTTCATCTTCTGTTTATTAAATCAAGAGTTAACAGCGGGTGAATTCAATTACTCCTTTGAAGACCACATCTTTGTTTTGAAAGGCAGATCCCTCAAAGCAACATAACTTGAGCATCTGTTCATCCGAACAGCCCAGAAACGTGCCCACGTTGTGCCAGCTTCCGATTTCAAACACAATCTGGAGTGTAGACCCTGGAGCCAGGCTGCCTGGTTTGCTGGCTCGGCCACTGGCCACCTGTGTGACCCTGCGCCAGCTTTGTAACCTTTCTCCATCTCTATTTCCCTCATCAGTACAGTTGGAACAATTACACTATCCACAACCTCATGGTATTGGGGTGAAAATGACATTAATATTCATAAGGCTCTTAGTGCCTGACACAGCATGCAGTTGAAAGGTTTTTTTTTAAACTAAAAATAATTAGAAATTCCCTTTGCCTAGAAAACAGGCTCCTTACACCTCTTTAGGAATTCTCGCAAAGGCAACTTGGTCCATATATGGTTACATTGGTGTCTGCTGGTGCAAGAGGGCCTGGGGCTTCCTCTTCCACTATTGCCAAATTTAGGTCTCTCCTCATCCTTCCATCCCTTCCCTCCCCCTCCCTCCCTCCCTCCCTTCCTTCCTTCCTTCCTTCCTTCCTTCCTTCCTTCCTTCCTTCCTTCCTTCCTTCCTTCCTTCCTTCCTTCCATATAGGACTAGTGCCAAGTTCATAACACGTACCCATAAAACTTTAGGAATCAATGAATGGCGCATGGACTATGACTACTTTTCAACAATGGAGGGCTGGAGGCAAGGAGTGTATGTGGAGACCTGAGGCATAAGTACCTTCCTGCACACTTGCCGGAACTTGGGATTATCACCGAGGACAGAAACTGAGATTTCTAAGTCCAGTGACCAAGGAAGGAGGTTCTAACAACAGAGCTGGTGGCACCTGACGGAAGCAGAGACAGCTGTCCTGACACGGGAACAACCCCTGGGAGTCAGGCGAACTCTTCCTAAGCTCTGGCTTTTTCATAAACGGTGTAATGTCTGTGAGGCTCTGTACGCCCTCTGATGATCACGGGGATAACAGTAAAGCTTCCCTCAGAGTCTTGACCCCACTCTCTACTACACTGGGCATGTCTTGTGCCACTTGAACCTCAGTTACTCCTTTCTAAAATGCTAGAGGATGCTAAAGCAACAAGTTCTGAAGAAGAGCAAATGTACATGCCTAGGCAGGGGCTCTGACTTTGCATAAAACAGAACAAAAGAGAAAGTTAAAGGCATTGTCATATCGAAACCACAAGAGGAATTGGGGTTAGCCCTAACGAAGATGTTCCTAAGAATGCCGATGACATAAAAGACTGTAGAATCCCCATTTCAGGAGAACTTGAAGGAAAAAAAAGAGAGGATCATTTCTGAGGAAGGGCGGTGTTTAAAGAGCCCCTGGACACACTTGTTGGCCCTCTGATTCCGTAATTGTGTGGCTTCTAAGAACATGCAGTGGGGCACTGGAGAGGCTCCCATGACTGGGTAGGTATCCCCCGTCCTGGGGTGCCCAGAGACACCAGCCAGCATGGCCCAGAGGTGTGCCGGGATGAGAGGGAGGATGGCATCTGAAGAAACAGAAAAGCTAGACACTGGGCTGGCTTCACAAGACCTTCTTCGATGAGAAATCTCTTTCTAGAGAGAACAATCTAGCCAGGTGCAATCTCGTTTCAAATACTACAACCAGGTTTTGTAGGGCCTGAGGCTCATACAGTTTAGGGCCCCTCTTTGAACATAAGATCATGAAATTACCAAAAAAAAAAAAAAAGCCAACATGAAGAATAGGGTCTTGAAAGGGGTTCATGCAAGCGAAGGGCTCTGGAGTCTGAGCTGCATTAGCTTGCCTGCTAGATGAGCCTTGCTTACAACCGCAGTACTATCTTTGCTTTATAGATTGGGAAACTGAGGTACAGAGAAATGAAGAAATGTGTCCCACAGCATCCAGCTCACTAGTGGCCAAGCTGGAACCAGCTCCCCGTCGTCCTCATTTCCATGACCCAACTGCTGTTTGTTCCTGGCTTGGAGAGAGTGGCTAAATGCTGAACATCCTCATGTGTGAGGTTTTCCAGAAAACCTGGAGCTTTGCCAGGCCTCCGGGGTTTGGAGGTTTGGTTCTGGGAGCCTTAAGTGAGGGCAGCTGACAACACTGATCATCTACGCATGATAAAAGAAACAATGTTCATGATTATGATAAAGACGTAAGCTCTAGTATCTGCAGCAGAAGTCAGGAACAGGGCCATAAAAGTATTGCGTTGGCCAAAAAGGTTGTTAGTTTTTTCTGTATGATGGCCCTAGTGGTGCTTAGTTGTCTTTAACTTCATTCAAGACAATTTTGTTAGATGTATTGTGTCAGCTGTCATATCAGCATGCATTTTTAAAAACTTACCAAAATTGGTGAATTTTTGTACATTTTAATATTGAAGATGGAAGAAGATATGCAACATTTCTGGTGTATTATGCTTTATTATTTCAAGAACAGTAAAAATGCAACTGAAAGGCAAAAAAAAAGATTTGTGCAGTGTATGTGTGCACTGCATAAATGTGCTATGACTGATTGAATGTCACCAATGTGGCTTGTGAAGTTTCTTGTTTTATTGACACTTTGGCCAAACAGTTCTTTGCTGTGGGGCTGTCTGTGCATTGGAAGATGTTTAGCAGCACCCCTGGCCTCTTCCCACAAGAAGCCAGTACCAAAAGATAGCCAACACACTCGAAATATCCAAATCAATAAAGTTACTGGTAAAAATGGAAAAGGTGTCTTTTATTTTATGGGAAAAAATGTCATGGGCATTTTGGCCAACCCAATAATCAGAGAATGTTAAAGATTCCAGGGACCCAGTCCAGCACCATCTCTCCCCAACCAAAGAGGCCCAGGGAGGGCAAGCCACTTGCTGAAGGTCACACAGCTCCCGTGGGCCTCACTGGAACTGTGAATCTGCTCCCGGAGTTCCAGCGCCTCATTACCTCCGTCATCACAAAGCATTCTCTATTTACTTCCTAAAGAAGGACGGGAATGCTGCTTTCAAGAGCTGAACACTCAAGCGTGCATTTTGATTTGTATCGTACTGAATCTTAATGAGAAACAAAACCGGCTCCGTATGTTTGTTTGTTTGTTTTTTCATCCTAAAAGATGCTTGGAAAAACCTTCATTCATGACCTTTGCAAAAAGAAGGGATTTTCCCCAATTTTTTCCATTTTGCTATTCATTGGCTGGTGCTTTCTGCAGCTGACCAAAGGGGTAGCCCAGATGACAGTAGTAGTGAAAAGAAAGTTACCATGACCTTTTGCTTTGGTGTCAGTGAAGGACATAGTTTCATGTCCTTTTTATGAATTCTTTCATTAATTTTTAACAGATCATTGGCTATGATAATCCTTACAAAGTTTCATCTCCAGTAAGCGGGCTACATCGTTCCCACAAATCCAACCAACAGATAAAATGTACTGGTGATGACAGCGATTATCCTTTTCATTTCCTGCCCTTCTCCTCTTCTTTTTTCTACCCTGGCTACCTCCCAGGCTACTGAGAAAAGGCTTGAGATGATCCCCTAAAGCCGTGCTGTCCAATGGAACGTTCCTCTTTGATGGAAATGTTGTAGACCGGCACTGTCCAATGTGGTAGCCACATGTGGCCGCAGAGCGCTTAAAATGTGGTTATAGTGGGACTCAGGAACTGAATTTTAAATTTCATTTTGCTTAATTAAATTAAAATGCCCTTAATCACAAGTAGCTAGGGGCTATCACATTAGACAGCGTAGACAGAGGGCACGCCCATCCCAGAAGATTTTATGAGGCAACCTAGATCTGAAGGAGTAACCACGGAGAAAGGGCCTGAGACTCTGTCCCCTACGTGACCCAGCGACAGGCGTCATCTTTTGGGCCAAGCTGAAGCAGAGGCCTCCAGGAGGGCGAGGGACTCCTGGGGCATTGGATGAAAGGAGGTGGGGCAGGGTGGAATCACTTCACGGGTCCCTACATGATAAAACCCAAGAATACATAACAGAGAAGGGACATGGGAGACCCCTAGCCCCTGCCCCTCTTTACAGATGAGAAAACTGAGGAGCAGTGCATTGATGACTTGGCAAAAGTCAACACGGCCAGTTAGTAACTGAATCAGTCTCCTGATTCCCAAGCCAGGCCTCTTCCCTGGCAAGTGCGGACCAGTCATTTCATCCTTCAACATACGCATCTGGGTGTTTCCTGTGTGCCAGGGACAGGGTGGGACATGTGAGTTGGTGCCTCTCGGTGGAGGAGGAGGAGGAGGGGGTATTTGTCACCTCATCTCAAAGGGCTGTTCAGAGGAGTGGAGAGGGTGACCTAGCATCCCAGCTGGCCCAGGACTGACCCAATGTGGGGTGTTCAAACACCCCACATCACAAGACACACCTCAGTCCAGGGCAAACCAGGCTACTTGTTCACCCTAAGACCAGTAACAACATCGCCGATCCTTCAGAATCCAGATGAAGCAGAGAACTGAGGCAAGCACGACACTTGTGTGAGTAGCTCGTGCCTTTGCTTTATACATTTGGAGGGTTTCCTGGGTAATATCCTGGTATTTTTCCCTTCATCTGCATTCAATTGTTCTCCACCAGCAACCCACAGGCAGCCGTGCTTTTAAATGGACCATGCCTCCTTGCAGAAAAGTACATCTTAAAACATACTTTTAAGAGACCATAACACGATTTTAAAACAGAGATATGGAGTGATTAATCCACAATGTAGAACTCTGTTCTGGAGGCTGAGACCGGCTGTTACAAGGTGAAAGCATTTATACAGTCCACAGTCATCTGCAGCAAACCCTGTTTTAGTGGAGGTCTAGGGATTTCTAATGGCCTGTTTAAGAATGTCTTGTTTCCACCAGAGTCGGGCCCAGACAGAAGGATTATTCAGATGCCTGTTGAATGCCTAACTGTGGAGGCAATTGTCCAAAGCCCCAGGATGGGCAAAACAGCAGAGCGTATCAGAAAGAGTCCAAGGTTAGGAGACAAGAATCTAGGTTCGGGTCTGAATTTTGCTATTAACGAAGCCGTGTGCCCTTGAGAAAGTCACTTGAAGTCTCTGGGCCTCAGTTTTCCTGGTCTGCAAAGGAGAGGTTCCAATGCCTGCCCCAGCCGCTCTCACAGGAAGGCTGTAATGAACGTGAAAGGTCCCTGGAAAGCACAAAACACGGCACAACAACAGGCATGTCCGCACAGTGCAGGGCCTCTGCCAGGTGAAGCTGACCTTGGGAAAATGCAGCTGTGAGTGGAGAGCAGGCACAACTGTGGGGTCCTGAGATGAACCTGCACTTCAACCACCTGCCTGCCTGAAGGATGGGGAAGGAGAAACATGAAGACAGGGAAGGAGCAGCGCAAACAGGCACTGGTCCAGAGAGACCATGCCGAAGGTCTGGGGAAGTCAAAAAGCCACATTGGCTCAGCCTGTCATGCTCTTCTGTGACAAAGACACAACCGCAAAGGGAGTCATTCAAAACAAAACACCAGAACAGTGGCAAGATCCCAAGAAGACAGATCTATGCATAAGACGCATACTCTGTGAATGTGTATTCACGCACGGAGTCTCTAGCCTTGGAAAGACGTTTCTTTCTGGCAACTTCTGCTTGCACATGGGACGTCACAGCAATTAGATCATCCTGGGAGGATAGGAAGCCCAAATTGAGTTTTCTTTGTGGGACTTTTTTAAAACCATAGTCCCATGTTATTTCCGTCACAACAATATTGCATAACAACCACCAAAGCTCAGGGTCGCACACCAGTGAATACTTATTTTTGCTCATGAGTCTAAGAGCAGTTAGATCTGTTGATCTTGGCGAGGCCCACGTCTGCACCTGCGGTCCACCATGGGTCCCGCAGACAGACCCGTGACCTTGGCTGGGCTCTCATGCCTGGTTAGGGGTTGGCTGTCTAGTACAGATTAGCACCATCCAGGATCTCCTCAGCCCAGTTGACAGATGAAATACAGCACACCAATTTCAATTAGAATTTCACATAATGAAAAAAAATTTGCCCTGGCTGGCGTAGCTCAGTGGATTGAGCGCAGGCTGCGAACCAAAGTGTCGCAAGTTCGATTCCCAGTCAGGGTACATGCCTGGGTTACAGGCCACGGCCCCCAGCAACCGCACATTGATGTTTCTCTCTCTCTCTCTCTCTTTCTCCCTCCCTTCCCTCTCTAAAAAATAAATAAAATAAATATAAAAATTTAGTGTATCAAAATATATAATATATAAAATATTTTATATAATTTTATATAAGTAATTAAAACATATACATAACATCTAACATATATAATAATTTTTATCATTAATCCCCAGTGTTTGCCAAATCTGGCAACCCTACCTGTGCGCCTCTCCCATCACCCCTCTAGCAGGCGAGGCCTGGCACGTTCTCACGGCCGGTGAACTAGAGAGACAGCAGCAGGAGCGTGTGTGCGGCTGTTCGCAGTCGGCAGGGACAGAGGACGCAACGTGCGCGTTGCTACAAGCTGGTGGCGAATACAAGTCAGGAGCCCAGCCCAGATTCAAGGACTGTCAAGTCACATTGAGAAAAACGTGGGTACAGGGAAGGTGAGAAATTAGGGCTGTTCTGACAAGCTACCACAATCCCTGATACCGAAATGACCACCCCAAGATGTCGGCGCAAAGCCCGACAAGAAAATGTATTCTCCTCTCACTTGCCCATTCAGCGCAAATACAGAGGAGGAGCGGCTTGATGCGGCGCTGAGGGCGCGCAAGTCCAGGGGAGAAGGCCCGGGTTCCAGTCTGGCTCGGCAGTTCATTCCCTGTGTTTTCTCAGGCCGACCACTTCTTCTCTGGGGCTCAGTTTCTTCATCTACGAAATGGTAAATTTGCACTCCCAGGGCCTTGCGGCTCTAAGATTTGCTATTTTTGAATATTTTAACTCCAGCAACTTGCCTTTTTCCATCATTTCCCCACAGCAAACTCGTCTGGCCTAATCGACTTTATGACTGTATTAGCAATGCTCTAACTTAAAACCGCCCATTATGGCCCTCATTGACTGCTCCTGTATTCAAAGTAAATTCAATCACCAATGCATATCTGATAAGAAAAATGGAAATCTCCAGGCCAAGGGGACATCAGCTTCTGGCAAGGAACAAGCCTCTTGAATAAATAAATCTGCTTTGCCCAATATTTTCCCCTCTTGATTTGAAGAGAGACAGTAACCCTTTTTCCGTCATTGAATTAATTTGCTGGAAGTGGCTGTAATTTCTATATAAATCCTGAGATTGTTTCTAATTTACATGTTATATATGAATGTTTATGCATGTGATACTGGCCTAATGTTCTCCAGGGATCCTCTTGGAAACTGTATGAATCATGTAAACAGAATTAGACTGAAATAAAAAGAATGTATGATATTTTCTTCACTACTACTAATTTTTTTCTAAGTTTGGTTTTCCCCATAATGGCCTTCCTGCTGACTTTAATTATATTTATGGCACAATTATCTTGTGCTGGGCACAGCCTCCCATACCCGCTGCTCATTTGGCGTCTGTCTGGTTCGGGAGGGGTGCCCTGCAGACGGAGGCGGGGTGCGGCTCGTTGGCTGTTTGCTCTCTTTGGGGCTGGTGAGGAAGGAGGGGCATGGGAGGTATTACGGGGACATCTATGCGGCTCTTTCTCCCTGCCCTGCCCCACATCCCTTCTTTTTTACGAGGATGAATGCAGATCCTGAACAAAACTGAAACCAGGTTTGGGAACCTCCTCTTTCTGTGGTATCCCCGGAGTGCTGTTTGAAGACCATTACTGCTGTTAATTAATGATTTGCCAGCTGTCTGCACTAATTTTATAGTGTTTATGTATGCACATGCATTGTACTTTAGTCTGTTTTCCCAGACCAAACCAAACACAACAAATGTGAAATATGCGTTCAATTCTCTGGTCTCTGCTTTGGGCAAGAGGCCTGCTTAGTTGAGATGATTCTAATGTGCAGAATCTCTGGTTTCCAGGGAGGTCACTCCAGGACCAGTGTCACAAAGGGAGCAGACAGCCGCTCCTCTCCCGGGTCAATATCATCAGCTCAATAGTCTGGGTGGAAATGTCATAGCTCTTTGCAGAAAACCAAACTGTCCCAGGTTCCTCCCATTTTTGTCAGGAGTAGGTTTCCACATCTCCCTGGGACCCCCTCTGTGTCCTAATCTCATTTCTCCAAATAGTAAATACTGTTTGTGATTGTTTGGGCCTCATGACTGCGGCTCATCCTGGAGACTCGGGAATGTGAGAAGTTTGTGTTGGCTCATCTCCAAAGTCCCTTGAACCCTGGGATTGAGCAATGTGGAGTGTTTTGTTAAGAGCAGCTTATCTCTTTCTAGGTTAACCTACTTCACACCATTCCCTTCCGAGAAAAGCAAGGGAAAGTATAACTTGCTCATGATAAAGTAGGACACGGTATAGTGGCTTGATTTTTGCTTAACGGTTCAACAACAAGAACACAGAAAAACCCTCAGTTCTCTGCTGTGAGGTGCAGAGGAAGAGTGAGCAGAAATGGGACACGGTCCTTGGGAGGAAGAGAGGGGCCGCCAGCATTTATTAAGCACATACTAGGAGCCAGGCCTTGTGCTCTGTTTTGGTTCATCTTCACAGCCCTGTGCACATTATCATTTTGCAGATGACAAATCTAGACCAAAGGAATTAGGTTATCTCTCGCGGAGAAGAAACACAATAGAAGAGAACTAATCATTGTTAAGCCCCGCGCCAGGCTGTCCCTGCTGGAATGCAGCAGAGGCTGGGAAGAGAGGCAGATGGGAATGAAAACTGGCGGAGGTGGTCAGGGGAGCATATGCAAATGAACAGAAGAGGTTCTCAAGGACAGTGAGGGTGTCAGCCTGCCGGAAGGCCCTGGTCGGGGTGGGAGCAAGCTGGCAGGCTCAAGAGTCCACACTCCAAACTGTATTTAAAACTGGAAGTGAAGCACATGCCTCAGTTGTTCCAAGGGGTCAGGAAAGGAAGCTCTGTGACCCACAGGGACATGCAGTCACATGGGTCCTTCTACCTCTGGGACAGAGGCCCTTGATCCAACCAGAGTCCCTCCTAGACACATTGGGGCAATTGAATCAGCATGTAAATGTGTGTGTAAACACCACTATGCCCCCAAAACAACTAGTGGAGTGAGTGCCCACAGTGTGAACTTAAAAGCTGGACACCTTAGTATTCTGCACGCGTGAGAGGAAGCACATTAATGATGCCATCAAACAGTATCTAACATCACATCATTACCTTCTGAAGATTTTCCTTATTTCTGGGTTTCTTCAGCACGTTGCAATTCATTCTGATATGTTTATGTTCTATTCCAATACCCTGCACATGCTATTCTATTTATCCATCTATCTTTATGACCATGAAGATTTTGGTAAAGGTGGGAAAGAGGCAAAGTAATTTTGGGGGGAGATTAGAAGGCAGAAATGCCTTTTTAAAAGTTTTCCTTTTCAACATTGAATCAATTCGAGAAGAATTCAATTTGCAAGGTCAAAATTAGGTCGCCTATCCTGACTTCCTTACACCCACAGCTTAATAATCTAAAAATAAAAATCAATTCTTGTCTGAGAGTTGTGAAGAGCTCATAATTGCTTTAGAGTGAAGCGCAGAATGGCTGCACCTTCCCCGCCTTCCATTTCTAGGAGATGAGACTATCATTTTTCAAGTCCAAAGCACTGTCAGTATTAGATTGCATAGTAACCAAGTCGGAAAAAACCTCTGTTTAAGATGAAATAATTCTCATCATTATACTCTTTAGGCAGAAATGAGGTCCCTTCTTTAATGCTGCCTATAAAAATGGCAGAGAAGTAATACAAACCAATTGTGGGTTCGAAATGTTTTCCCTTAAAACAAATTGGTTTACAGTCGCTTTTTTCTTTCTGCTGTCGTGGTAGTATTTGGAATCAAGAACTTGCTTTGATTTTTATAGAAAACTGGTTGCCCCCTTTCCAGCTACTGGATTTTTCTTTCTCTTTAATCTCAAGATCAGATGAGTTTTGGGGCTTCATTATCGCACACACTTGAGCTGTGAGCCTGGCTGGGCTGAATTTCTGATTTGTTTGCTTTATTAGATTTTGGGCCGTTAAATAAAACCTTGGACTCCTAGAAGGCTGATGTATTTTTCATCGTAGCTACACACCCATTTGCCTATGTGGGTGTTTGTAGGGACAGCTCTCCGTTTTTAGTAGCACCTTCTCATAGAAGTATTTAGCCTTCCAACCAGTTTTTAAAAACCGATTCCCAGAGTTTTCATGAAATTTTAAAGTGCCTATCAAGAGTCTTTTCACTGTAAAGATCAGCCTTAAGATGGAAATGGAGGAGTCCATTAAAATCTCATTACAGGAAGAGAAATTCTCTGCCACTTTTTCTTATTTCTGCCCCACAGGAATGTGTCTGCGTCCCCTCCCCTGGCAATATCTGTACAGCCCCCTGTTAAACCCCAGGGCTGGCGTGGGAGGTGTCAGCGGAGACCCGGGCCAGCCGCCGGCCTCCTCAGCCTCGGCCACGGATACTGCGTGCTGTGGTCTGCGGTTCCCCATCTTTGCCCTCCAACCTGGCCCTGCTCCCCCCACGGTCCATCCACCCCACCCTGACGAAAACAGCTCCACCACCTTGGAGAAACGGAACATTCATCCTGAGTCTCCCAAACCCTAGTTTTAATCAAAATGTAGACATTTCCTTAACCTGATTTCTTTTAGACCAAACCAACTTTCTTTTGAGCCCAGTCTGTTCCGTGAGGCCGGCTAATTAGCCTGCCTGTACCAGAAGTGCTCACTTTTTATTACCTCTAGAAAACAAAGCCAGGTTTGAGGAAGTGTTGGATGTAAGCTGTCTCCAAAACCTCAGGAAGGGAACCCCCACCTTCCAAACCCCCTCCTCCTCCTGGGTAAGATTTGTGGTCTGGTTAGAACGACCATTTAGATGATGAAAGGAACCAGTGGACAGCCCCTGATTTATAACCAGCGTGATTTTTTTTAATATCCACCAAATTAATATTTTTATGTCTATTCCCCCATCAAGTTGCTTCGGTTTGAATTTCAACGAGGGGAGCCTGCCAAGATCACGTAGTAAAATACAAACTGGGTCGTAAATCCCAGCAGGGGTGGGAGAACGTCAGACAGATTGCTAACACCTTTTAAAAAAAAAAAACAACCAAAAACATTGAAACAAAAAAGGCAGGAATTTGCTTTAAAGTACAGAGGGCCCAGGAGGGCCCGGGAGAGACACGAGCACTCTGGAGCACTCTGCAAGCGGGGAGCTGGTCTGCCTTCCTGGGACCCCTCAACCCGGGACGCCAACCCGTAGAAGGCCTTGCTGGCACGTAAATCAGCGAGTGGGGCTTTCCACCCAAGGCCGGTGGTGTCTCTCCGCGATGTGAGTTAGAGATAAGGCAGCGATACTCTCAAACGGGCACCTTCCAAACTCCGAGTCTTTCTGCATCCCTCCCTGTCGAGTGACCACTTACGCAGCTCATCAAACTCTCCTTTCATTAGGTGCCAGGCCACGGGAAGTAGGAGCAGCTGGCAAGACGGGGTTTGAAGCTGTGAGAAGAAAGCCATGTGTTTCCTTCCTAAGACCCAAATCATTTCCCTACGAGGAATAAAGGGCTTTCACAAACTCTCTGGATGGATATGTCTTGCAGGGAAACAAGCTGATTACTCTCACCCCGCCGCCCACCGGGTACCAGCGGGAGAAACAGAAGCCCTTATTTGCTTGGTTTTATAACAGGTTTATTGTACGCGAGCATATATGGCAAAGTAAACACCCTTATGAGCTAGCTTATTGATACACCGATTTGGATAAACCAGCAGTCAGATCTCGTCAATGGAAACAGAACCGTAGCCCACAGGAGAGGCCTGATGGAACTCACTGATCGCCTATAAAACAGACGCTGGTGCTGTCTGTCAGCACCGGCATTACCGCGGCCTTTCCCTAATCCTCCTCCGCGGACAGCACTAAATCCTGCAGCAGCGGGACACACGACTGCATCACGGCAGCCAGGGGACCGACCTCTCTCGGCAGCTCCGATGAGGGGCATCTCCAGCGCCACCGCTGTATCGGGAACTTTCGCAGAGGCGCATTTCAGACCCAACTGCTCTTTCTCATAACACTTGGCCAAAAAACCCCTTGGACCTCCGTTTGACCCACTCTGCGCTCACAGCCCAAGTCATCGCTGAGCCTTTGAGAAGCCTCTGTTAAAACCCCAGGCCAAGGTGCAGCGCCCGAGGGGGCCAGCAGGATAGGTGCAGAGGTCCAGCGCCGGATGGGGACACAGGCGGAACCCCGAGCCCGGTTCTGTTTTTTCTCCAAGGATATGAAGATTTTCAATTTATCAGTTATGGACATTTAATTATAACCATAGAAGGAGGTTTTATATATACATGTATATATTTTATAAATATATTAAAACATGTTAAAAACAGATAATTATATTTATGTAAAAATATAATTATATATTTATGTATGAATAAATACAATGTATGTGTTGTGTATGAAATATATAATTCATGTGTAAATATATGATTTACATACATTTATATATAAAAGTATATTTAACTATATAAGTACATTTTTAAATATATATATATAATATATATATTTAAAAATATAACCCTCCAGTTCCCTTTCCCATTGGATCTGAACACCAGTCTTGGTGGTCATAAAAGGAGGAGAAGTAATACTGACCCTGGCCTCACAGCTCTGTAGAAAATAAATAAATAATATATATATAAAATTTTTATATATGTGGTTTTTATTTAGTTTTTTTTTTTTTAGCTTAATAGCCTCATACTTTAGCGAACTCACATAAAACCCCACCAGGGAGACACAAATTTCACACAAACTCCAAGAAAGTCAAACAAATTTTTTTTCTTAGAAAATAAATTATAAACACAATGACTGAAATTTCAATAAAGGTTATAGATAGTAATACCGGAGCAGCGCTGATTTCCTGGAGGTAATACCTGCCTCGTGGTGGTGTAAACAAAGTTAGGAAACACACACTGAGGTTGCCAGGAGCAGAGGGGCAGCGTGAACACCACCCACTCCCACGCCGTTCAGAAGAGTGTCCGTGCACACCTGCACGCACACGACAACAAAGCAACCGTGGGCAGATACTGACATTTGAGGAATCTGAATGAAGGGTCTACAGGAACTCTTGGTACCATTTTTGCAACTTTAATGTGGATCTGAAATTATTTCAAAATTAAAGGTTAAAGAAAAAGTCTATTTAGGCCCTCAGAGATCCTGTTTTTTCTCTTTGAATTTGTATTTATTTTTAAATTGAGGTGTAAATGATTTTCAGGTGCACGGCACAGTAATTCAGTATTGCTGTATATTGTGAAATAATCACCACAGTAAATCCAGTTGACATCCCCACCATGCATAGTTACAAAACTTTTTGTTCCTGTGATGAGAACTTTTAAGATCTACTCTTAGCGACTTTCAAATATGCAATGCAGTATTATTAACTACAGTCACAGTGCTGTACATTTCATCCCCCTGACAGGAATTTTGTGCCTTTGACCCCTTCATCTATCTCGCCAGCTCCCCCCACACACACACGCCCTAGCCCCCACACAGCCCCTACTGTCTCTTCTTTAAAATAAAACCCTGTGTCCTGGCTGGTGTGGCTCAGCGGGTTGAGCACCAGCCTGCCCGGTCAGGGCCCGTGCCCGGGTTCAAGGCCAGGTCCCCAGATGGGGGCGGGTGAGAGGAGTTTCTCTCTCACATCAATGTTTCCCTCCCTTTCTTTCTCCCTCCCTTTCCCTCTCTCTAAAAAAATAAATAAAATCTTTAAAAAATAAAGTGAAAACCTAATAGAGTTTATTTGTAGGTTTTTTATTTGCTTTCCCACATCAACCTAAAAAGGGGCTTGATAGAAGTTCTTACTATTTTGGATATCATTTAGAACTCTTCGCCTTTTTCATTTTAATTTTCAATTACAGTTTACTTGCTATGTTATTTTGCATTAGTTTCAGGAGTACAGCTCGGTGGTTAGACAATCATAGACTTTACAGAGTGTTTCCCCCAACAGTTCCAGCTGCTACCAGTCAAGCATATGTCCAGGAGAGAAGAAATATTCTGGAAGCAGAAGACCTGAATTCTCTAGGCCTGTGGAGTTCCAGATGATGGTGCAGTTACTTCTGTGGCCCTCAGTTTCCTCATCTTTAAAATGGGCACAAAGGCAGGGCTGCGGTGGGGATCAGTGGAGGACGTTTTGTCTTGTGGTGTCTGGTCTCAGCTCTACCGCTCCCCTCCACCTGGGGTCTCCCTGTCTGGAGCAACGGGATGGCATCCCTGCCATGTAGTGGGGGTCACAGTCGACCCCACATTTTCTGAGGGCCAGTGAAAGCCCCCTGGGGAAAGGCAGCGATCACCAGGGCTCTGCTTAGGCGCCTGGGGAACTTTCCTCACCCCCCACCCCCCAAGACGAGCCTTTCCCTGTATTTCTTTCTTCGGTAATGGAAACATCCCAAACACACCGCTTCCTGCTCTAATCAAACCCCATTCGGGCTGAAGGCCTGCTGACATGTATCAGCCCGAACCTGCTCTTCAGAGATTTCCACTCACTTTGAGCTAAACATGTGGGTCCCAGCCCTGGGCTGAAATGAAGATGGTGCTTTCTTCTTTCTCTTTTTGACCAGAAACACCATTGTGCTGCCACTGGAAATTACCGCATCTGAGTCCAAAGTGCCTGTTCCCTACACCCTTTCACGTGGTCCAGGCTCGACACAGCACACAGGCACGCACATGCACAAACACACACGTGTGCATTCTCAACCCATAAACGTCAACTACACCGCTGAATGTCTACAGCCCACCACTGAGCACACACTGTCCCCTCCCTGGAACTCCGGGGATGCAGGCAACGCCCTGTCGTGGAGCATGTGTGTAGCTTGACCCGGAGATAAATTGAGACGCTAATCCTGATGCACAGCAGTGTCTACAGTCACCGGGAGGAGCGTCTCAGCAGACGACGCACATATAAATCACATTTATTTTCATAGCACATTTAAATAACGTTTTGGCCCTGGGGATTTTTCACCGAGTAATGAAGCATCACCCAATGAGACTCTGCAACGTTACTCGGATCTGTAATGCCCCTCACAGCAGAGGAATAAACCTGTGATTTATAGGGATGTCATCGGGTGGTGTAGGGGGCTTCCTTTCTTTTGCACAAGACACTGCTTTGCATTGGATTAGAGGTGAGATTTATCTGCAAAATAAACAAAGAACTGGGCCCCTCCATCCCCTCCCCTGATCACAGTAGAGGACATATCAAACACACATGCACTCACTCAGCAGCACACACTCGCTGCTACACACACACACACACACACACACACACACAGAGCGCAGCACGGACAGGTTTATTACGAGAGAGGAGAGAGAACGATCTTGATCAAAGATGGTCATTTGTCTGTTGATGAATATTTGTGTTACCAACAGTTCCTTGCAGGGGGCATCTGGTGTGGGGGCTTCAGCTGTCCCTCTGCAGTGATGCCCTGCGCGTGTCGACGTGGG
Source organism: Phyllostomus discolor (assembly GCF_004126475.2). Lineage (NCBI taxonomy): Eukaryota > Metazoa > Chordata > Mammalia > Chiroptera > Phyllostomidae > Phyllostomus > Phyllostomus discolor. The sequence continues at coordinate 12,880,951 of NC_040912.2, read as the reverse complement.
TGCCTGGCCCCCAACACACACGGGCAGAAAACAAATCTCCTCCGTGCACTGCAAGGTGGGAGCGCAATTCCAGTTTACCTGCTGTTTTCCAGCACGGGTGGTTGCCCCCCACCACCCCGTCCCTTAGGAGGAATTGCAAATTGTTCTGCTGAAACCATCATGAGTTCTTACTCCACCTTTCCGTTCCTGCCTCCCTCCCTCCCTCTCTCCCTCCCTCTTCTTTCTTTTTTTTCCTTTCTTTCCTTAGTAGCCATTTATAAGACTCCATATATGTCTTCACTTGAGGCTACTACCCGCCTTGCAGACTGTAATTTGCTTCAGGCAGCCAGAGAAATATGTAAACTACACTTCAGTGGAGCATAACCACATGTAAAAACACAATTTATCACACAATTTATCAAATTTGTGTAGCATACACAAATTTGGGTATGCTAGAGTTCATTCTACAACTGCCAAATATTTCCAATCCGTCCAGAAAACACTGAGTTATGAGTGATAACTCACGTTGCTATGGTGCTTTACAGTTAGCAAAATGTGTCCACATATTACCTATATTATCAATTGGCCTTCATACAGACTTGTGTGACGGGGAGGGCCATAGGCAGGGCACAGTCTTAGCTGTATTCTTGTGCCTGGAGAAATCACTGCTGCTTCAAGAACCCAAAGGTGTTTTCCATTTCCCCCTCAAGTTCATGGGTTTCAGGATCACTAGAGAAACCGAAAGCAGAAAGCCTTATACTTTAATACAGAAAACCCCTCCTTGGCTAGCCAAGAGTGGATAACAGATGGCGAGCGGCATCCTTGAAGGCAGGGATACCAAAGAGCCAGTTTCATTTGAATCAACCTGGAGTCAAGGTCAGGACCTCTAGATGCTACCTAGATATTTCTAAATGAGGTTTATTTCCCAGAAAAACACATTCTCCTGTTTACTGATATATATTCCATTTCCAAGCCAAAGGGCAAACTTTTCCTTTGCTCAAATCTGACTTTGGTGGAATGAAGAGAAACTATCATATTACTTTGTGCAGAAGTCTCTACTGCCCAAGGTGAGCATATGCACATTTCCACATTGTGGTCAAGGTCACAAGTCTGGGGTAAAGAAAGGCCGACTTCAATGTCCCTTCCTCCCTCTGCAGAATCACATCAAAGAAGGTCCCAAGCAACCGCATGTGCCTGGATGTAAAGACACTCTTTGCTTCTTGTCATTTTAATTTCTCAAAATTGCTCAGAAGTTGCACCGTGGCCATCCGGATAGCAAAGGGAAATTTATAATGATTGCCCCAAATTCACATTTAAAAAGAAAGGTAATTAGGAAAAGCAGCATTGCCCAGCAAGACTAACTCACGACTGTTGGAGACGGGTGGCTGGGCCCTAAAAGTAGGGTGACCACCCAGGGTAGTTTGCCTGGGGCAGTTCTGGCTTACGGTATTGTTCTGGCTAAATTACTGAGAGCCTCTCTTTCATTTCACACTCGTCCCAGTTTAGATGCTAAATTATATAGCCACCCTACCTGAGAGCCATAGGAAAATCCAGTTGAAATAGGTCATATTTTTTAAGGGTATGAAAACAACCTGAAAATGAAACTGGAGGAGCAAAAAAAAAAAAAAAAAAGAAAAAGAAAAAGAATTTGTCCCATCAGTTCAATGGCTCAGCCACAGAGCCCACGGTGAGATTGTATCTGTTTTGCTCATGTAATTCTAATTATGAACCAATAATGTGGAATAGAACTAATTTCATTAGAACCACTAGTCTGCAATAAAGCAAATGCACAAAATAATTTGTTGAGTCACAAGGCCCGGATATAGATTAGCCCGAGTGCTCGCGTGGGTGGCAAGAGAAAGGCCCATCCCTTCACATCTCGTCTCCTGCGGCTGTGGCTGGCAGGTGGGAGGGAGCTTGCCTGCCTGGAGTGGGGTCGGCGAATTGCAAGCAGATGGGGATGCCATCCTAATCAGATTCAGGGCACTGTGAAAGCCGGGCCCGTGGGATTAGTTGGCAATAGACACACATGCCTTCCCGCCTGGGCTGCGTGTGGCACACACAGGGGTGCGTGGCCCACCGGCCCCTAGGAGTGGTTACACCCTGGCTTCAGCAGAAGGCATGGTGCAGTTTTTTAGTGACGAATGATTGGTCTCCCTCTGACTCCTGCTGCACTCGATGCCCCACTGAAGCATAGGTTTTTTGTTCCCCGCCCTTGTAACCACCCCGGTGTGGGACGTGGAACCAGTATGCTCCCAGTCACGAGGTCAGGGAATCCACCTGCACCACCTCTGCCTGGCCAGCTCCATGTTGTCCTCCACAAGGCCCTGAACATTCCAGAAAGCCTTCTCTGACTATCCCCCTCCTTTGGGTGCACCCTGACCCCAGGGTCTCCTCACAATAAGCACTCAGAAAGTGTAAAGCTGCTCCTCAGAGGTGCCATACCCTGCTGGCCACCTTCCTGCCACAGCACTCCAAACCCAGTGGCAACTGTTTGCTTCTCTGCCTCCCTTTCTAAAGCCTTAAGTTCTTGAGGCCAGTGACAGTGCCCTTGCCTGCACTCCCTGACTTAGCCTGCTGCCCTACATACAGACGTTCGGTCCTTGTTTGTGAAATGAACATGTGGGCAGGCTGAGACCACCTGGAAATGCAGATAGATAGTATAATAATTGGTAAAGTATATTTTTAAGCATTTTGTATCTCTCTTTCCATATATATGTCATGGCTAAAGAAGGTAACATTATTTACCATATTTTACCATCATTATTTAAACATTTTTAAGTGTATAGTTCGGTGTAAGTGTATTCACATTGCTATGGAACAGATCTCTGGAACTTTCCATCTTGCAAAACTGAGTGGCATGGAATATTTAAGTGCTTTGTAAGAGTTATCTCACCTAAATCTCATAGAACTAGAGGTACTAGGGAAAATTATTAGTCTCATTTTGAGAAGAGAAGTTAAGCAACCAGTTTAAGGTCACACAGCCCACTGATTGGTAGAGCTAGGTTTGAAATTGCTCATACATCTTCATTCAATTCTGCTTAGCAGTTTTACTTTAAGGGAAAGTTTCACAAAATTGGGGGTTTATGGAAATTGCATGGTTTTGTTTCACCTTCTGCCAGATCTTTATCTTTCAAAAGTAGTCTTAAAAATTTTTACTGAGAACAATATGAAAAAAGAAATCCATGCCTCTTTAGGAAATTCATTATCAGGATCTGAGAGGCGAGGCAGGTTTGCTGTAAGAACAGGTGCTGTAGATGAGTCACAGAATTTCAGCAAAGAAAGGCACTTGACAGGTAACTGAACCCGGCCCTATTATTTTACAGGTGTGAAAACTCAAGTTCAGAGTCACAGGGGAAGTGAAGAAAATGTCAAGTTCAGAGCACAACACTCTTACCACTCTGCTGTGAGAAGATGTTTTTGCCTGGTTGTTTATAATTGGCTCTTCCTGGCAGTTCTACCAGCATTTTAAATTAAATGTGCTTTAGTCTGTTTTGATTTGGGGTCTCGGCTTCCAGTCCCAGGCAGGGGCCCTGCTCTAACCAGCACAATGCCGACCTCTTTTCCCGCCTACCCCGCACCCCTGGCCATCAGTGGTCCTTACCCTACGGCCCCTTTTTTGTAACAAATCTTCCATAACGCCTTCCTTTTCTCCCTAGAAATGAAACTGATGCATAACCTACTTAAACATATAACTTCAACACTACCAACAGCAAAGCAACATAATGCCCTATCAGTGTTTGTGATAAAATATATATCCCAAAATACATAAAATATATAAAGCAGATGTTCTAGGAAGAGTCCGAGGGGACATGGCACCACCGCCAGCACTTGCCTCTCTGCGTGGAACCCCCATGGGCCCCGCTGCTGGAAGCGTGGACCCCCAGAGTCATGCTATGTAGGCAACTCAAATGCCACAGGCAGCGCTTGTCCCATACAGCCGAGAAACCCTTAGTAAGGTTCTGAGCATAGCCAAGTGCCGTCTTCCCTTCATTTCCGCGATGATAAATTCAGGGTGTCAAAGACAAAACACGTTAAACCTTTCTGTTTAAATATAAAACTAGGCTCAGATGATTCTAAACGGGTTTTCCGTCTATGCATGACTGTCTGGTGGGACATCCGATAATTGGGCAGGAGGGAGGACAGCCCTTCGCCTGTGGGACCTCCAGCAGCACCGCCTCTGCTCAGTGGATGTTTTCTTCCGGGGACTTCTCCCCGTCTATCCCTCCTGCCTACCGCACACCCTCGCTAGAAAGCTGCTTCCTCTGTCCTGGTGCCTGTTCCTCTAATGCTCTTGACCCTCTTTCCCACCTGACTAATCTGTTCCCTCCAGGGAACCACCTCCTGGTTCCTCCATCCTCAGAGGTTCGCCCTGCGTGCTCCCTCTCTAGCCCAGCATTCTCTGCGGATTGGGAATGGCTGGTGGTTCCAGTGCATCTCCTTCCTGGGCCCGGGGCCCCTGAAGGTCAGAGAGCCCGCTGCGCCACAGCCAAGCACACTGCCTGGCACGTGGAGCCACACAGAAGCATCTGCAGACGGAATTAAACTGCCTTTCATCATCACAGGGGGTGGGGGGAGAAGAAACGACCCCCCTTTATTTTTTTTACCACATTTCACAATTTTGGCTGCAGCTTTTAGAGCGAAGCTAGATTCATTAGTAAATAAGTAACAACCTCAAACTCTTGACGAGAACCTTTCACCATTTTCACTTGCCAAATATGTGTAATTTAACTAGTTTCCTATTCCTAGAAATATAAATATCTCATCGGAATGAGTTGCAACAACACTTTTTTAAGGACAAAATACTGTCTTTTACAGCATTTTAATTTTGTCCACAATCTTCATTCTCAAATTTTATAGACTGGCTCAGGGTGTCTTTTATTGAAATGATTAGGTCTCAAAAATAAAAATAAAAAATGGCTCAATTATTACATGTGATAATTAATCTCTGAAATTAAAAAACTGTCCTCTGTCCAACTGATTTACAAAGAACCTCTTAATGGGGAAAGGAAACTGCTTAATAATCTGCCCTCTGAAAAATAAAAAAAGAAAAGCTAATAATTTTTTGGAGGTGAAAGCTTTTTTTTTTCAAGATAACACATGGCTGCCTAGCTGGTGTGGCTCAGTGGACTGAGCACTGGCCTGCAAACCAGAGGGCCACCAGTTTGATTCCCAGTCAGGGCACATGCCTGGGTTGTGGGCCAGGTCCCTGGCTGTGGGTGCGCCAGAGGCAGCCGCACCTTGATGTTTCTCTCCCTCTCTTTCTCCCTCCCTTCCCCTCTCTCTAGAAATAAATAAATAAAATCTTAAAAAATATGTATTTTAAACGATAACACGTGGCTTCAGTTTTTAAATCGTGCACCAGAGTTAATGTGCTCATTATTTTGACACTGTGGTGGAAACCCGCTTGAAACAGGGCTGAAAGAAAGGATTTTCAATTCCCTGCTCTCTCTCCGGGTAAGCCTGGCCCCCCAAGTCCCAGACTCATAAATAAATCAGGATCATGCTAATAACTAGGGCTGGGCACAATTTCGGGCTTCGGCAATTCCAAAGAAAAGGCACCAGGGGGCACTACAGGCCCACGTTTGTGATTTCAGGCGCCATTTTACCCTTGGATTTTGGAAAATAATTTCTTGAAAAAACTGTTAACCTCCTGAGCCCCGGATGTGGTTTTATTTATTGCTTTCAATACGCCATTACCACTCATCTTAACTGGCCAGGCATGGAAGGTTATTTGAAAGGACAATGCCCTCCAAAGGGGAGACACAATCAGGCTTCCCCTTCCTGTTACCTCCCAGTAATAACGTCGCTGGGGGTGGGGGAGGCTCTTTTATTGTTAGCTTTACAATGAAAGAAACCATTCAGGAAATCCTTAACGAACATACTGGATTTCCCCCTCAAAAAAATTCTTGATGGCTCAGGCAAGAAGGTTTTTTTTTTTTTTTTTGTCATTGTTATCTCTGTAATATCTTTGTTCCTTTATTGATTCCATATCAGCAAATATTTATTGAGGCCCTGGATGTGCCAGGCGCTGGGGATGCCCTGAGACCTCGCCTCCGTGGGGCGGAGGCTCTCTTCTCTCCTGCGAGCCAGGTGTAGTCTTAGAGCTCAAATCCACACGTAAAAGGTGACCCTTCTGTTTAGGTTATTTCTCTTCCCACTGCTCTCCAGGACGAGGTATTTTTTTTCCCCACAGAAAACAGTAAAAATCACTGCTTTCTAGAGGTAACAGCCTCAGACTGAGCACAAAGGCTTAAAACCCTCTTGCTAGAACCGCATATTAAGGGACTGAATTTTTATTAATCAAGTCAAATAAACGCTTGCGGGGTTGGTTTGTTTTTTTTTTTTCTTTCCTTTTCAAAATCCTATGTTGATTAGAATTTAGCAAGAGAGGGAGGAATACACTGCCACTCTCGGCATCTCACGCAGCACGTTTCTGGGCTCAGCTGGGCCCTGCTTGGCGGTGCTGGCACCCAGGGTTGCTCACACTGGGGTGCAGGACGTCGGTCTGTCTCCTCCTCGCCCATCCACCAGGTGAGACCATAGTGTGACACAGGCATTTTACATCCATTGTCTCTTTAAACGCTCACAGCGCCCCCCTCGAAGCTATCTCCAGTTCTCAGCTGAGCAAACTTCTTTGCTCAAGGTCATACCACCAGTATCCAAACTCAAGTCCGTCCACCTGCAAAAATTGTGCCCTCTACCACTGAAGACAGGGGTGAAAGGAGGTTACTACTACTACTAATACACTAATTAATAAATAATAATACAAGAATAAACTCTGTTTTGTGTACTCACATCTGTAAACCTACTTTCGCCCACCCCTGTCAACCTCCCAAAGACTGAAACTGACACTGCAGGGTGCTTGCCCAAACCCACCCATCCTTTTCCTGGGCACGCAGCTGGACTACGTTTCCCAGCCTTCCTTGCAGCGAGGCGTGGCCTTCTGAGTAGCTTTCTGCCAGTGGGGTGTGAGTAGAAGAGAGACACCGACTTCCACCATCTTCCACTTCCCCTCCCTGCCTGCCTCTGGCCAACAACTAACCCTGAGGCCTTGGGGATCGAGGAGCCCAGAGTGAAAGATGTTTGTGCCCCTGAATCACTGCCTAGAAGGTTCCCGCCAAAGACTGACACTTAACACTTCTGCAAGCAAGATAGAACGACCACTTTAAGCCCCTGTGATCTGGGGTCGTTTCGTAAATAGTTAGCCTTCGATAAGTAATACACAAGGAAAGATCATGTTATCCATGAAGGCTTCTGTGCACCCACCCAGGGGCCCTGGGGCCTTGCTCTAATTCTGTGATAGTGAACTTGCTACAACCTTCCTGGCTTAAAGAAGAGCAATGAAAAGTGACCTTGAAGGTTTTTCCCTGATCTGAAAAAGTCCCGTAGTTCTGTGGTGCCCCTCCCCCACCATACTCATCCTTACCCGTAGGAGCAAGGAAGGACTTGGCCCAGACTACCCACCCAGGTTTCCTTTCCACAGAACACTTTCCCTCCTCTGCGCCCGGCAGCTGCAGACAGCACACCCCTCTCGACCGTGGCAGCAACGTGAGACGTAAGATGCACCATCGGGAAGACGGGTGTCTTCGAAGGGCTCTGCCCCGGCGTGTCCTAACCTCCCCCGTCCACTCCTGCCTCCTCCATGGTGGTCTGCCTAGGAATGTACGCATCTGCCGCCAACAGGAGGGCTGACTGTAGGCCAAGACCATAAAAACTGTCGGGATCAGAAGAATTAATATAGTAGAAGGAACTCTGCCCTTTGAAAGCACTGGTTCTTCAAATGATGTCCCTTTGACATCTATAAAACATTATACTTAAGATGACTGTCTTGAGTGGCTCAGGTGATAGCATTTCCTGTCACTGAGCAGGATAAGCTCAAAATGAAGACGATGTTACTGTAGAGAAAGGCACAACAGAGCATTTTAATGGCACAGACTCCTGGCCAAATCAGGAAAGAAGCGGGTTATTTGCAGTCTCAGTGCGGAAGTTCATTGCGCCCTCTTCTGGTCCACCCTGGCATTTCCAGAGAAAAGATGGGAATGCTCACAAATGACCCAGGTCACTGCCTACCTGGTGTCCTGAGCTCTGCACCTGAGCATCCAAGCATCCGCCCCTGCAGAAACTTCCCAAGGGCAGGGGACTTGGCATTTTCACCCCCATGGCTTCGCTGCGTCCACGGCAGGGTTTTGTCGCATGGATACACCTGGGGTTTCTAGCAAGACTGGCGATTGCTGAGAGCGGGGTTTTTCAGAGTTGTGACAAATTGAGGGTAAAATTCCAGGGCTCGGTTGTACCTCCTGGCAGAATGTGGCTGTCTGGATGTGTCTGAAAAGAAAGGGGCCAAGTAGGGGCATAATAGGTGCTCTTAATATTAAATTTAAAATACATTTTATTATTTTGGCAGGTGCTATTTCGGGGCTGACCGCTGGTATCCTCCTTCCCGTCTGGTCGGTGAGACATTCATCACTCCCGGTCTGATCTCAGGAGGAGGAGCCGGGGTGGGTGGGGTGGCTGCCTGACCCAGGCTTGGCCATTCGGAACCGTTCCTCCGCTTTCAAAACCCTTAGCCACATAAAATCCACCCCTGGGAACTTTCTGCTGAACTGTGGCCCCTCTGTCTCCACCCTTCCACGTTGTTCCTCTGCCCTTTGTGAACCGAAGAATCCTCAGTGCTGAGGCCGTTGAAGGGCCCGCACGAGGGACGGTTCTAAAAGCGTCAGCGCCTGACTCAACCCACATTATAAGTTACCGTAATTACCCAGGGGGAAAGCCAAGGTTAATGATGAAACAAATTAACTCATACTTAAAATATATAAATGTGTTCCATAACTACTACAAGATGAAATAAAGTTAATTAAAGTAATTTTCAAAGTATTAACAGAACCATAGGCCCAAGGAGTATAGGAACATTATCAGCACATTTGAATCATTAAAGGATTTAAACAATTTAGAGAGCCACGGACAGAGCACGTATCTACAAAGGTCAAAAAAAATTTTTTAAATAAACTAGCTTTATTTTGTGTGTGTATGGGCCTATTTTGTTTTTACCCACTTTGGCATTATTATATATAAGATTTAAACTGCTTCGATGTTCTTTGTAGATCTCTATTTATGAAAGGTTAGCTTGCTTATAGAAAAAATAATTAAGTTGAACCACTCACAAATGGACAGTTATTTGTAGGTACTTAAACGTGAAGGTCTATGCGAGCCTGGCGATCTGTCACTTTTAGTGCTTATTTGCCTGCCTCGGAGAGCACGGTTAAGTATAAAATGGCTATGTCTCCGTAGTCCTCCCACTACTTTTATTGATGATAAGAAGATCCAGCTTCCATTTTTTATTTTAAGAAAGGCAAGATTATCCTGGAGTAAATTAACCTAATCACACAGCACAAGTAAATTAATGTCAGCTCGTTACCTAACAGTAAAAATAGTATTAACCTAAAGAATCTAAATCCACTTCTGACACAAATTCGATTTTTATAACGTTGCACGGATGGCCTTTTCTGGATTACACGTGGTGGTTTCCAGCATTAGCTTCTCTGCTAATTGGAAACGTTGGGAGGAAGGACCCAAAGAGCCCAGCGATGCCGAAAAAGGTTGCTTCCAGGATGGATCTGGCTGTGCTACAGCTCGGACACCACCTCGCTAAAACACCGCTGGGTATTTTACATGGCAAGCCTGCTATAACATTCTCCAAATAAAAGGTCTCAGGGCTTTTGCTCTCGTGGCGTTAAGTGGATTTTTGCCAAAGCAGCCCAGCAGCTCTCGTTTGGAGAATTCAGGATTTCTGGCCCCTGTGCCTGCTGCCCCCCACCCCCGTCCACCCTGGGAGACTCCGAAGGCGCTGTCTTCTGCAGCATCCCAAGGGGTGGTGCCTATGTGTCCCCCAAATGGGGCTCCACGTGGGCCGCACAGACCAGAGGAAAGACCCTGAGCTCACAAAATGTCTCCTCGGCCTAGAGAGCTTCAGAAGTTGGGAAATTCATGTTGCAACCTTGAGAAAGGCAAAGTAAACAGAGAGCGGGCCAGCTATTTGTTTTCCTGTTGATGAGTTCTCCAAGTTTGGACTGGAAGCTCTCCAAGGACTGAGGCTGCCTCAGAAAGCAACGCGTTAACCCTGAAGGCTTCAGTCGCTCTCCTCACCAGTTCTGTGCTTCTTTCTCTCCCACCTAGAAAGTTCCGAATTACCGCCGCGCTTTTGCTCGCTGCGTCTGTCCCTCTTTATAACGCGAACCGTTTGACCAGCGGGGCCAAAGGCAGTGAAGGAAGGTGCCAAAAGGCTACCTGGTGGAGGAACATTTTTTTAAAAATCCTCATTGGAGGATACTTGCTAATTACTTTTTAGAGAGGAAGAGAGAAAGAGGAAAGCATTGATGTGAAGGGAAGCGTTGATTGGTTGCCTCCCTTACGCACTGCAGCTGGGGGATAGGGGATCCAGGGCTAGGGGGATCCAGGGCTGCACACGCCCAGAAAAGCCATCAATGCTTTTCTGAGTGTGGCTCCAACCAGCTGAGCCACACCGGCCAGAGCTGGTGGAGGAACTTGTAAGAACTTCCCATAGCATGCCTTCCCAGAGCCCAGCTCCTCCACGGTTAGTAAAACTTGCTTAGATGACGGAAGCGAGTCACCTATTTAGAGCCAACGTTTTGTAGCTTTAAAAATTTGTCACACATTCTATTGCAATTGTGTTTTTCATGTTATAACTTAAATTCATATTCATCTCCTTGGAAACATAGCAAGTTAGCATTACATTTACTTGATTTTTTTTTCCTGAACATGAGATAGTTTATAAACAAGTCTAGGTAAAATGATGATTTGAAATCCCTTAATCACGCTTTCTTTTAAGTGTTTACTCTAATCAACTGTTTATACCATTTTTAAAATTTTAAATATGTTCTTTTCCTATTTATAAAGTCATTCAATTCTCTTTATAGAAAACATAGGAAACAAGTATGAAATTGTATTATATTTTTGAAAGATTTTACTTATTTATTTTTAGAGAGAAGGGAGGGGAGGGAGAAAGAGAGGGAGAGAACCATTGATGTGTGGTTGCCTTTCATGCGCCCCGTACTGGGGACCTGGCCCACAGCCCAGGCATGTGCCCTGACTGGGAATCAAACCAGCAACCTTTCAGTCTGTAGGCTGGCATTCCATCCACTGAGCCACACCAGCCAAGGGCTAAAATTTTAAAAATATTATCTGTAATCTCATCACCCACACTTAAGCATTGTTAACATTTTGACATGTTTCTTTTTCTTCTTTGCTAACTATACTAAATGGATGCTGATAGTTTTCATTTGACCTTATATCATAAATATCTTTTCAATATTTGCTATTAGTAATCTTCAAAAATGAGATTTTTTAAATGACTTCAATAATATTCTATCATTGGAATGTACCATAATGTTCTTAACTAATCTGCTATTGTTGGTTATTTTTCTAGTAAACATATTTCTATGCAAGCCTTTGGCTACATCTCTCATTTTAATTACTCAGAGAAGATTCCTAGAAGTAGGATTACTGGGTTAAAGTGTAGGAATAGTGTTAGGATGCTTAATAGACTTCCCCACACTGCCTTTTCCAAAGGATGCTTGTCAATTTATGATCCCACCAGCAGTGACTAAGATGCCTGATACCCGGATGGAGGATCGCTTTTCCATCTTGGCCAGTAGAGCAGATACTTCCGTTGTTGGTGTAAGTGCTGTGGCCCAGCACTGGGGAGGGCTGAAAACTGGGAGTCAGGGGACCTGGGCTTGAACTTGGACCCTGCCATGGCTCAGCTCTGTGACTTTGTGGAAAACCATCAGCAGAAAGAATGAGAATTCAGAACAGTTCTGACTGCTCCAATGAGATGATGAAAGTGTGACAATGCTTTGTAAAGTGTAACATGTAAAAGGTCTTTTTATCATTGCAAGCGTCTACCCATGGCTACTAGTAAATTGCTAAGAAAAATTAGGGACCAGGTATCCAAATTATTACCAACAAATGAAATGTTATGAAAATAGTGATTAAGATGTCCTTTTAAAAAATAACAGGTAATTTTCTCATTAGCATATTTTCTCACATCTCTTTCTGAACTCACACACACATGCACACACTCAGCAGTGCCTGAAGCCCCAAGTGAGCTTAACTGTAATGTATGAAATACAGTTGAGTATTGTCTTGGATTATGCAGAGCAGAGCAATAGTTAACACTTCCATGAAAGGTGGATTTGGGTGTAATGGGATTTAGACGGAGGTGACATAAACTCAAGAAATCTTTCCATTTTAACTGCTGCAACCCAATACAAAGTTTTCTGTCCGATTAGGCGGCTCCATTCCGGTCATTCAAACACACGATCCTCCATCCATACTTTTCCCCTCTCCTCCTCATTGATCTGTAGCTGTATTTCCTTTAAGGTTTATCCAGGATCACTTTCTCCTGAAGTCTTTCCCAGCTACCCAAAGGAGAAAGAGTAGAAAACCCTCTTCTCTCGGGATTATCACTGTGAACCCCACAGGCCAGCTCTGGGTCACCCACTGCTTTGTAAGGTCCTTCCTTCATTTCTAATGCAAAAATATTCCCTCCCCAACTACGCTGTAAACTTGAGCAGAAAGATTCTTCCTTTCCCTTTGCAGCTCCGTGCACTCTGGGCCCTAACTTCACTTGCCCCTGAGGTTGATAGAGAGAAAGTTTTACCAGAAACTCCCACTGGGGAGACTTCCTCCAGACCTCGACCCTCAGCCACATTTCTTCTGGGGACTGTCTTCCCTCATTAGTTGTGCTGACAGGATAAGAACAGCTCACAACTGGCAGCAAAGGCTAACAGGGGCCGTTTCATTCTTTCCTCGTTTTTTCCCTCAGCCTCCACCCTCCTTGCTAAATATAATCTCCTCGCTGATTAAATGTCACTTAAAAAACACACACACACAAAACCAAAGAAGAGTCTGTGTTTTGGTATAAGCATATGGTTCCCAAAGAAATACTGGCGTTCTGAGGACATCAACGTCCTATTCACATGTTGGAGAGGCGAAACTTGACTGCATTGTAGTGTCAATTCTAGATTCATTCCAGTTTCCAGAGGCTTAGGCAGGGCATGCATGATGGCGAGACACAGAAGCCTGCCCACATTTTTCATGTCGAAGACAGAGCAGGGGCAAAGGGAGCTTCAGAGCCTTCCCAGCACACCGAGCCTGAGATCTGTGGCTTGTGCAAGGGAGCACTGGTTTTCCAAGCAGATCTTTCCATGATAGAGAAGGACTTTCTACGCAGGACTAAGGGATTGCCATGATAATAGGTAAGGTTCTTCGTTTCTCATCAGGCCACTGGGAGGGTTCAGAGAACCTTTCTGGTCGCTGAGAGCCCCCTCTTTGTAGGGGGAGACGCTTGCGGGTGCCGATTCGGCTCCGAGGGAGTGCACGGACTGCAGCCGTGTCTACCACTGGGGCACCAGGTCCTGGGCACCCGCCCAAGGCCGCTTTCCTCAGACTTTACAACACAATTACAAAAAGACCATTTGGCAGCTACCCTGAGAAGTTGTTCTGAGAAAGAGCTCGGCAACCCAGCCAAATAGAATTGCCTCCCAAAATTAGGTCAAAGTTGTCAGCATTAGTTGCAGACCTAGAGGCTCGAGTCAGAGCGCTGGGCCATCCATCTGGAAACAGATTCCTTATCGGCCTCCTTCAGAACCCAGTCCATGGGGTCCATCCGCTCCGCTGGCGACAGTGTCTTAGGACAATACAGTAGGAGAAGAAGCTGGAGTTTCCGTGTGCCCTCACCACCACCAAAGCAGATCACTCCACAATCCAGAACGTTCCGCTGCTCTTGCCTTTCCACCCCATCTCCCATTTCATTTTTATTTTAGTGCCCTTTTAATTTTAGAAGCGTCTCAACCTTTTTTGTATGTAATTCTGGAAACAAAGATACTAGATAAGGCTGAGAACAACAGCTCCCAAGCCTGGCTTTCCACGATCTGGGGGACGGTACGGCTTTACCCGGGCTCCTGGATCCAGCCCCGCCCTTACTCCTCCCGCGTCCTGCACGTCTGTCCTCCAGGCTTCTCGGGTTCCGCAAGCGCAGGCAAGAGGAAGCCGAGCCTATCACCGACGTCTGAACGGAAGACGAAGTAGCCGTCTACCAAGATTTAGTTCCAGACACTAAATAAATACTGCGTCTGCTTGTGACCCTTGCGGTAGACCAGTCCCAGGGGCTGAGCTAACAGGACACGCCCTCCTTAAGCTGGAGCCCTCGCTTCCCAGGCACCGCAGGTGCTGAACCCGAGAAAATGAACAGGAGGTACAGCGGTCCCCTTGTGTACCAGAAATTCTCTTTCTGCTGCAATCAAACAAGATGAAATGCATGAAAGGATTTCGAAAGCAATAACGTGTAAGGGGGGCCGTAAAAGAAGTATTACAAGGGGCATCCTGTCGGCTGTTGCAAGAAAGGGTTGAATAAGTGTTGTCTCTAACATTTTGAATCCAACATTTAAAGGAGGCAATTAAAATAAAACCAAAATCAGTCTATGGAAGTGGCAACAGAGTTCTCCAAATGGTCACAAGCTCGTCGGCATTTCCGGCCTCTGCTGCAGTTAGTTCCGGGCCCAAAGACTCTGAGCAGAAGGGCTGGTGGACTGTGTACCACTTCGATTCAGAGTCCTTAGCAACAGAAAGGCGTCCCGCACACTGGCCTCCCTCCTTCTTCAGTGACCTTGGAAACCACTTCCGGAGATGGAGGGGGCCTGGAGCCCTGAGTCACCAGATGGAGGAGAGCCTTCCAACCCGAAGTGCAAAACTTAGCATGAGTGCTAAGTCACAGAGATTCCAGTGTTTATTTAATATTTTAGCATGCGTAATAAAGACTATCTTTGAAAATACACTGACTTTTTAAAGGTTATCAGGAACTTAGTGCTCTTATGAGATACGATAAAAAGTGGTTTAGGTCTTGTACTGGGTCTCCACCATTAATGATCTAGCTATGAAAAAAAAAATATCAATCCCAAGTCAGCTAACGCCTTATACAGTGAATAAAATTCCAACTTAATGGTTCAGTGGATTAAATGAAACAGCTAACTTCGGCACTCAGAGGCCTCATTCTGATCCAGCCGTTTATTCTCTCTAAGACCCTAAGTAATTTAATCTCTTCTCCCTGCTTTGATTTTGAGATATAGAGAAGGACCTGTCTCAGAGGGTGTTGCTGAGCAATAAAAATAACTGTAAAGCACTTTTCCAGCACGAAGTGCTGCATAAATGCTTAATGATTTCCTTTAATGGTATCATAGACAGGGAGGGGCATTGTACTTTAAGGTGAAATATTTTCATTTGAGTTATAGCATGTAATGCTCTAGATGTCAGGCCCGATGGATGGCTGAAATAAGGATCTTTTGTTTTTCTGGAGCCTGGGTAACTTAATCATTTCTCCTTCACCTCCAAAAATTACATTGAATTAAACACACGCAGGACTCAGATATCACAGAGATCTGTATCAAGAGAGGAGACTCTCTTTGTCAGATGCCGTGAAGGATACTATCTTAAGGCCATCAGTGTTGTCCATGAATTCTGCTGTGAACAAAAGCACTCAGGAAAAGTTGAGCTTTTTTTTTTTTTTTTTTTTAAACTCCTGCTCCCTTTAAAAAAAATGTACTTAGATTTAGGAAACCATAGCTTCCATTATACTGAGCCCAGGTTGGAGTCTCAGGGGGCAGTCCGTTACTTCCTGAGGCAGGTGGCCCTGTGTTCCCTAGAGCAGAAAAGAGCCTTCGGTCAAATACGCCCCTCTGTGATGGAGAGGCCACACCCTTATCTGCGGTTACTGTGGGTCAAGAGTAAAGGGCGAGAAGGGAAAAAGGCAGGGGCAATGTATCGTTTACAAAAATATAGTTAGAGAATCCTTATATTATTTTCTATATATGTCATACAACAAATGAGTTTGAGAAAAATTTACTCTCCAGGTCCATTTGCAAATGTTTTAAACCGTGTTGACATAGATGCTCCCACATCTGAGTTATTAGAATTCTCAAATGCCAGGCGCACCCCTCCCCTTCCCACGCAGCCTCTCACGGCAGCTACCGCGTACTGGATGTTTACTTTGCGTAGCTTTTGCACCATGCAGTGAGTTTGATCCCATAGATTCCACACTGTAGTCCTGTGGGTAGGAAGTAGTTGCCCCATTTTACGGAAGAGGAAATGATGCTTTCAGCAAAGTTAAATGATTGACCCCAAGTCATACAGCTGCTAAGGAGCAGACAGATCCTGGATTCGAACTCTGTCTAGCTGTTCCCACAGTGGGAATTTGGAATTTAGACAGAGGTGGGGCAGATTGCAATTCTGAATAGGATCCAGAGCAGGCCTCAGGGAAAATATCTGAAATTTCTTGAAGGTGAGGCAGTCAGCCTTGTGGGAAGGTTGGGAAGAGAACAGTCTAGGAAGAGAACATTCCAGCAGAGGGAAGCATTAGCACCGGGCCGTGAGGTAGGAGCAGCAAGCTGGCCTGTGTTGCCAAAGCAGAGTGAGCACAAGGGAAGGAGGAAGGAAAGGGGTCAGTGAGAAAGGGGGTGGGGGCTCTGGATCATGCAGTCCATGCTAAGGACCTGGCTTTACCCTCAGTGGGGAGTCCCTGGGGGACTGCGGGCAGAGGCGTAGACATGATGAGATTTCAGGCTTTAAAAGGATCACTGGTTGCTCTGTTGAGAACAGAGGCAAGACCCATTAGGGGATCCATTAAAGCACCCAACAGCGATGCTGCGATTTATAATGGTCTTCAACACCTCTCTGGCACAGAGTCCTAAAACCCCTAGAATTTCCTAGGTAATACGAGCGATAAAGTTGTCTTCGGTTATGTTAACGAGGTGACTTTTGGAAAGCACCTAGATCACCTAAGGATGGGACACCAGAGGAACCAACCAGGTGGTTGAAGGGTTGGGACCCGGGCTTGCAACTGGCCTCTGAATTTGGGAACCGGGGGCCCTCTTGTGGGACTGAGGCCTTTACCTGTGGGATCTGATGCTCCCCCCCGGTAGATCCCGTGGGAACAGAGTTGAATTGTGTGGACGAAAGAGAGGCCACGAACTGAACCTGACAAGATCAGGGAAGGCTTGCACGGCCGCCTTGCAGACCCAGGGATCAAAGTCACCACGCAGCGTGGTATGAATGTAAAAGTTCCTCATGAGAAGTGGGTTCTGGTAGGTAGTCACGACCGAGGCCTGGAGCCTCACTGCTTATTGTCTCCGTGCATCTAAGACAATATACCTTTGAAATGGCAGAGTAATCTTCTTTTCCAGGCCCTTCAAAGGTACAACCTCAGGTACCAGACCCACTGTTATCTTGTTCCCGACATACCACTGCTGTGTGCTGTGAATGTTTATGTTTAACTATGCTGTATTCACCAGCGTAAAAGAAGTATGTGTCTCTTTACTTTTTTATCCAGAGATTTCCCTGCTTTGCTTTCTCCTGCCCCTTTAATCTACAGCCAATGGATTGTATGTAACCCTCCTTACATCTCCTCCTTTGATTCTAACATATAAAATAAGCTGCAAAACTGCCATGTTCTGGAGCATTTTCTCAATCTGCTGTGATTTTGCTTCCCCAGAGCTGTTGGTTTGGCTCAAATAAACTCCTATAAAATTTTTTCTGCCCGGGCTGGTGTGGCTCAGTGGACTGAGTGCCGGCCTGTGAACCATAGGGTCACCAGTTTGATTCCCAGTTGGAGCGCATGCTTGGGTCGCAGGCCAGGTTCCCAGTGAGGGGTGTACAAGAAGCAACCGCACACTGATGTTTCTCTCCCTCTCTTTTTCTCCGTCCCTTCCCCTCTCTCTAAAAATAAAATACATAAAAGCTTAAAAAAAAACCTTTTTCTTAGGCTGGATGTTCATCAACAATTGTAAAATACCCAGCTGGTGTCAAAGAGCTGCTTGTCGGGTGTGTGGGCCACCTCCCTCACCCCTGCACCCCTGCACACAAACACATCGGAATCAGGTCCAGCATCTTCACGGGCTAAAGTCATCCAGGTGACACAGACCAGGCTGGTAGCAGAGAAATGCTTGTATGTTGGATATATGTTTAAGAAAGAGCCACGCATCTTTCTGGCAGACAGTGGTGGTGGGGGCATGGATGGGATGAAGAAAAGGGAAGTGTCCAGAATGATGACAGTGTTTAGCCCGAGCAGCGAGAAGGCTGGAGGTGCCTTTTCCTGAGCTGGGGGAGCTGTGGGTGGCACTGATTTGCAGAAGTGAATTCAGGGGGCTGGGGGTGGTCATGTTAGAGATGCGAGCCTGTCTTGGGAGGAAGGGCTGGGCTTGAGATGTGAATATGGGAGTTAGCCACGAGGCTGGACAAGACCACTAAGGGGCTTATGCTACCTATAAAAGCTGGTGAGAATGACCTGCTTGCTCAGATGGAGACTTTCATTTCTCCACATTGATCAGAGCAGGGAGGAATGATTAAGAGCAAAAGGATTGCTTGAAAATTAGGGAAGCAAATGTGATTTTTCTTACATTTATTTTTCTCAATTATGGTAACAGCTTTTGGCCAGAGGCCCCAGGCCTTTGTACAGAAAACTCACAGATGTTTGCGCAAAGAGCAAGCCTGGAATTTCTTCTGTGCACGGAAATGTTGGCATTAGACAAAACCAGAAAGTTCGGTAGAGTCCCAGAGACTGCACTCTTTAATTAGTGTCACTGGGAGACTAAGGTTTGTGTCTGCAGAGCTGGCCTAGCATCTGACAGCCCTGGGCACAGGAGAGAGGGGACACACAGATCCTCAGTGAGGGGCCACTGAGTAAGTCCCATGAAACCTCTATTACACTGTATTGAGATTTCCAACCTTATGGAGTCTACCATCATCACCATCATGGGTGGGAGGCTGAGGCCTTCTCCCCATTACACTAGAACCCCCTCAGAATGGTGGGATCGTGGCACTACCAGTGCCAATCACTCGTTGCTTCATTGGTTCACTAAGCAGCCAGGGAAAGCCATTTCATCCCCATCCCCATACCAGGGAGGAGTGAGCCTGCCCTGCAGGAGGCAGCCGGTACCCGTCCCAGGAAGGCCCCTGCAGCCCTTGCTCAGCCGAAGAACCACCTCCTCTCAGCAGGTTCCCCACTGACCTCACCTCTGCATCCTGCCATCTCCTGCTGCCAACACAGCCAACTAACGCTTTTAGCAAGGAACCCAATGATACATGGTTTGCCCTCCTCAAGTCAATGTGCTCTCAGGAACTTGCCACATTTGCTGCAGTCGGTTCAGAGCCCCTGGATGGATTTGCTTTATCCCCAGCGTGGCAAGCATGTGGTCTGCAGGATTCCTCACTCCACGGCCATGCAACTCGATCCCAGCATTCTTCAGCTTCGCACCCTCCCATAAGCACTTGGGTATCAAAATCTCTCTCTCTCTTTCTCTTAGGATGAACTACACAAGCCAAGGTCTATGATTGCCCAAGCATCCAGATGTTGTGTGAGTGAACCAAACTCTCCTTGGTTTGTGACTCTACGTTCCCCGGGAAGCAATAGAGGGGACCCCTGCGTGTCTGTGTTTCCACAAGCCAGTCCTCTCTTTCCAAGCGGTTCTCCAAAGAAATGCTTCTTGTGCTGGCATCAGTACGGTTGCTGTAATTGCTCACAAAGCCATCCTTGGGACTTTGCGGCAGGCGCCTTCACTAAGCTCTGTAATTAATTCTTGGAAAGCCATAGAAGGAGCTTGTTCGGCGCATGGTTAAATCAAAAGCAGGCTTCCCGTTGGCCTGCTCAGATGGAGCCCTGATAGTTTAAAACAGATAATAAACCAGGCTGAAGAAATCCCCTAACAACCATTCATTCCTCCAGCAGTAGAATCCATGCGCCACCCAAGACATGAAGAGCAGGCCTGGGCCACGTGCTGAAGCGGAGACCCCCACTCTTCCTTCCCACGCAGTGTTCTTGGAGCATGAGTTTTAACTATTGACCAGACACTTGTCTGTTTCCCATTCTTTCCTTTAACTCGTTTGTTTGCTTCCCTGTTTGTTTGCTCATGGCCACGACTGGGGGTTGCTCACGGAGGTTGTTTTGATAAAAAATATTTCAGAAAGAAGTGTGGCCGTGCCATGTATCATGAACTGCAGGGGGAGACTAGTCAAGCTGGTTGACGGGCCCTGGTCTGCATGCATGAGCTCGGTTTGGATAATAATAGTAAAAGCTACAATTTATCGAGTGGCAGCTACGTCCCAGCAGTCTTTGACTCTGGGCATACGTTCTCCTGACAGCTGTAATGATTGCACAGATTGGAGCCCGGTATTATAATGTCGTTGTGTGCCGCAGATGGCTTCGTGAGTGTAAGACAGACTACGGCTTGCTTTCTCCATACGCAAATGAAACTGCTCTGTGAAAGCTCAGTGCCTTGTACACATGAAGGGCTCGATGCGAGTGCTTATGGACCGAGTGAAACTCATACCGAGTCACCAGTTTTAAAGGGGAACTTGCCCTTTCTCTATAGTACTGATTTTCAACTGGGGGTGATTTTGTGCCCTAGGGGACATCTGGCAATGTCTGGAGATATATTTTTTTTTAATTTTATTTATTTATTTTTAGAGAGGGAAGGGAGGGAGATAGAGAGAGAGAGAGAAACATCAATGTGTGGTTGCTGGGGGTTATGGCCTGCAACCCAGGCATGTACCCTGGCTGGGAATCGAACCTGGGACACTTTGGTTCCCAGCCCATGCTCAATCCACTGAGCTATGCCAGCCAGGGCTTGTCTGGAGATATTTTTAATGGTCACAGCTGAGGGGGAGGGCTTTGCTCCTGCCATCTAGGAGGGAGAGACCAAGGATGCTGCTAGCAGCCTCCAGTGCACGCGACAGCAGCACCCCCATGACGAGCAAAAAGTATCCACCTCGAAATATTCATAGTGGTGATGCTGAGAAATCCTGACCTGTATATAGCCAGGTCAACCGATAGATCATCATTTGTTGATTGATATTTAAAGTATTAATTGTCAAACCCAGAAACCAAAATGGTTAATCCCCTTGGCTCAGACATTAGATCGCATACTGGAACTGGCCAAAGATGTGTCCTTTACATTCCAAAATCCACAAATATTAATACCACACACCTTGGCTTGAGAGGCATCTGACAGAGATTGGGATGCCAAGCCCAATCATGTGCGTGGGAGTTAATTTGGAGCTATCCCATGAAGTGGAAATCCAGCCAGTTTACCAGTACTAAAGCTGGCTATGCCCCTAAGGCCTGCATGAAATCAGAAGAAAATTTCAATAAATTCTGAAGAACCAATATCATAGAGACCATGTGGTTTATCCACAATAACATAAAAATTACAAACCAATAATAAACAAGAGAGCAAAGATTAAAAAACATTATTTTTGGAAAAGAAAAATACATATCTAAATAATTTGTTATTTATTTGTATTGTTGTTAAACTACAGTTGTCCCCATTTTCCCCCTAAATAATTCGTATATTAAGAAGTAACTCATACTACTTTATCCTTTGCTTCTGTCACTTAATAACTAATCATGAACATTCCTCTCATACCTTTAAAACCGGTTTCAAAGCATGATTTTTCAGGGCAGCATAATATTCCAGCACATTGATGGCATCTAATTTATTTAACCAATATCTTATTTAGGCATATTTACAGTATTCTCAATTTTTAGCTATTATAAATAATGCTGTAATAAACATGAAACATTAATATTTTAATTCATTGTTCACACATATATTTTGAACCATTGAGTTCGTCTCATGTTTCTTAATTACAATGTTTTCAATTGGAAACGAGCTATGTAACAATTTCATCTGAAGGAAGAATGGCCATTAAAAAAATAACAACAACAACAACAACAACAACAAAAGAAACCCTCCTGTATTTTAGATCTTCCTAAAAATATCACATTGCTCCAGGAAAACATCAGTCCAGGTGACAGTGGTCCGCATCAGCATTTCAGAAAGAACAAGGAAAGGGCAGCTCGCACGCTGCATCGCCAGACACCACCACTGTAATTTATAGGTCTCACGCATCAGTATGTAAATAACAGATGCCGAGTTATTACCTCCGCAGGCTGCCTCTAAATTGAAGTACAAACTGCACTACTGAAGCTAGGCCAGCTAGAACAGCAAGGACGATCAATCAAACCATGATATGAGTTTCATTTAACCCTGCGAAAACAAGCATCTCCAGATAACGACACATCATGTAAGACAAACAATTCTGGAAAAGAGAAATAAATGGGTAAGGGAAAACTAAAAGGAAGAACATTGGATGAAATACATCTTGATGTATTGAAAATGTTAGCCCTGGCTGGTGTAGCTCAGTGGATTGAGCGAGGACTGCGAACCAAAGGGTCGCAGGTTCAATTCCCAGTCAGGGCACATGCCTGGGTTGCAGGCTATGGACCTCAGCAACTGCACATTGACATTTTTCTCTCTCTCTCTCTATCTCCCTCCCTTCCCTCTCTAAAAATAAATAAATAAAATCTTTTAAAAAAGATATTGGCAGTTCCAGGGCAGGGGTGTCAGCCAAATAGCCAGGTGGGAGGCGTGTGAATATTGATGCCGTCCACACTTCTAACTCTGAAGAAGGCAGCATGCGGCAAGCTGCTTTGGCTCAATCTTGGCAGTAGAGCTGGGTGGCCTCAGCCAGGTTCGCCACGCCTCCGTCTCTGTTTTTTTAAAGTGGCTGTAATAACACCTTCTACCTGATAAGGGTGCTATAAGAATGAAATGCAAAAACCCATATAAAGAAAGGGTTGAGCACAGGGCCTAGCACACTTGTGTGTGCTCAGTACGTACTAGCCATTATTACATGAACTTCAGAAGATTAATAAGAGCCAGACACGTAGCTAGTTGGGAAAGAAAAACAGGAACTAGATGTTGTTACTATGCTCCTATGATAAACTCTGTAGTTTATTTTAACACAAGGACATAAAGTTGGCTCCACAACCACTGTTAAAACATCCTAAATTCTGAACTTAAAGTGCTATGAAATCTGTGTGCAAGTTTCCAGCGTAGAGTCTAGTCATTAAAATAGATATTCAGTGCATCATGGCAAGACGAGTTGCAGAACTGAGACTGCAAGGCAAGAGTGCAGGTAGACCAGTAAGTTTAAGGGATGCGAGACCAGGTTGTCTAGGCCACTCCGCATGGGCTGTCTGACGGGAGGTTGGTTGACTGCATTCTTTCAAGTGGTGAGGATGTAGACCCATTCTTGATTTGTCAAAAAGATAATAAATTGACTTACTCGTATATTTGCCAAATGCATTCCCTTGATGATGACTAGATGCCAAAATATTGTTTTCTGGATTTTTTTGTTTTGTTTTAAGCATTTTGGCTTTGAAATATGGAAATTCCCATGATGGGAAGTCGATCACTGAGAACATGATCCTGAAGCATTATAAACTACCGACAGCCCCTCTCCAACAAGCCCATAAAACCCTTCCACTTGGAGACGGCGTCAGTTTCCTCTCAGCCAGAATTCAGTCCGTCTATAACGGACCTTTTCTGACTTCATTATGTCCCCAGGTAGTATTTTAAAGTATCTTATTCATTTAACAATTAACCAACAGGTAATCATCTTTACTTCTCTGCAAGCACGTCTCATCTCTTTGTTCTCAAACTCCAAATATTGTAATCCTAGAAATTAGGCATGGGCAAGACTTGTGTTTCCAGAGATGGTGGTTAACTATAAAGAAAGTGCTGCTTATGGAGTGACTGGCTCCCCCCGAAAAGGGAATGCTTTCTTCCCAGAGAAGTGAAGGGGAAGTGAAATGGTTGGTCTGGGATTTGCTCTTTGCCCGTCCTGCCCCCACCCCACCGTGTGGTTCAGTCTGTTTTGCACCTCTGGTTAGCATCTGGATGCTTTGCCTTGGCAGAGAAATGTATTGTCTATTTTAATGCTGACCTGTGATGTTTTGCTCACATTTTAAATCTTTTATCACCTGCAGCTCCTGTAAGACTTTCCCTTTTGTTAGCATTTTTTTCCCCTGATTGGTACTGATTCTCTATTTTGCCATAGGGTTAGGACCTACTTACTGCCTGTTTGGCGTGATTGCAAAGAATCTGACTGCTGTTTGCCTCCCACAAAAGTATCTATAGTCACTTAATTATATAGTTTATTTTTAAAGCAAGAATGGAAGGATCACCCTTCACTTCAATTCAGCTGAGCCTGTTCAGAACTGTTCAGAACACTAAACATTCTCAGTTCCTTTGGTTATTGTAATGGTTGTTCTCATCTAAAAGAAAGCAAGTGCATTCGGTTTTACCCAGTGTAATGTCTCAAGATTTTATTATATCCTGTTTTCTTTCTTCTGATAGAAATAGAGTCCACAACCTCAAAACTGTCCAAGAGAAATAAATATGCTCTGTGGGAAAAATAACTTTCAGGCTCTTGGTTGCAGACTAAATTCTACACCTTCTCTCAGACCCAGACTGCATATCGTGGTGACTCCACACTACTGTAAATGCCCAAACTGAGGCTGTTCTTGCACTTTGTATCTGGAAGATTACAAGGTGTTCTCTGGCAATTGAAGTTTAATATAATAAAAAGTGTTATGCACAGGCAGGAATATATCTAAGAGTTTTTGTTG
Source organism: Phyllostomus discolor (assembly GCF_004126475.2). Classification (NCBI taxonomy): domain Eukaryota; kingdom Metazoa; phylum Chordata; class Mammalia; order Chiroptera; family Phyllostomidae; genus Phyllostomus; species Phyllostomus discolor. Next base: position 12,856,428 of record NC_040912.2, on the reverse strand, counting down.
TGAAAGGAGAAAATCGATGTTTCCAGGGACAGCCGACCATCCAGATTACAGAGAAATGTTTCTTCAAAGGGGAATGGTCCATTCTGGGCCACCCAGAGTTCCCGGTCTCATGGTGCTCCCTGCTCCACAACCACCTCCATTCACACACACACACTCTTTTCAGTGGACTTGGTTTTTCAGGAGCCTCCAACTCCTAGAAAGTAGCAATTTCAAAGGCTTGGTAGGTGGCAAATTACAGGGGAGAAGCCTGAAGATTAGAGGCTGAATCCTTCTGCTGTTGTAGAGGAGACTCCTTTGCACATATGGAAAGGAAGTTGTCAGTCTGGTGCTTTCTGTGTTTCTGTCCATCCCAAGAATAGATCTTGGGAATGGTGGAAGTTTCATAAAGTGGCCTACAGCTCTCAGTACTTCTGGGTCTCTTCCAAAACTCACCCACACCCTGCACTGTCCAAAGGCACAGAAGTGGAGAGTAGACACCCTATGTCAGCGCCAGGACAGGGAGCTGACTCAGATGCCTGCTGAACATCTCCAGTGCTGTCTGGGCAGCAGAAAATACCAAGACACCCCCACTTGGGGGCCATTCCAACAGCTCTACCAGATTTAGAGAGCTCTGGCCCTTCCTTCAGGGGAAAGAATGAGTCCCTCAATATTTATTGAAGAGAGGAACACCCAGGTCTGGACAGAGCTAGGGAAACAAGCAAGAATGTCTCTACCCATGTCTACTAGACAGATGTGGCTCCAAATGCATAGACAGTGAGGAAGAAAGGAGCCGCTTCTATGCCCCCAAGAGAGAACCCTTTCTCTGCCATCCTATTAAATATCACCATTGCTCCTTAATCCACCAGACATGAGCCCTGCATTCCTTGCAGAAATCAAGAGATGCCTACTTCCCCTCCTTAGTACTTAACCCCTTCAATAGCCATTCACCCCCAAATGATTGGTTTCAGACACTCAGCACATGGCATTCCCGTCTAGTGGCTGTCCTAACTGTGACCAAAGTTTGCCTTATCAGACTAGAGCAGTGGTATCCAGTAGAAATATAATACAAGCCACAAATGTAATTCATAATTTTCTAGAAGCCACATTTTAAAAAGTAAAAAAGTATAGGTAAAATTAATGTTTAAAATATTACTATATAATCCAATATATCCAAAATGGTATCATTTAAACACATAATATAAAATGATTAATGAGATATTTTACATTTCATTATTTCATACCAAATCTTCATACTTAATGTGTTTTTTATATTTACAGTATATATCAATTTGGAATAGCTATATATTTCAAATGCTTGATAGACAAAAAGGGTAAAGGGGGTCACCATATGGTGATGGAAGGAGACTAGATGTTGTGTTACAAAGTTGGACACCTAGAGAACTTCCGGCCAAGATGGAGGCATAGGTAGACACACTGTGCCTCCTCACACAACCAAAAGAAGGGCAACAATAAATTTAAAAACAAAAGCAACCAGAACTGACAGAAAATCAAACTGTATGGAAGTCCAACAGCCAAGGAGTTAAACAAGAAACATTCATCCAGACCTGTAGGAGGGGTGGAGACAGGCAGCCGGGCGGCAAGGCAGTGGCTGGCAGACTGGGCGGCCCCACATTCCTGTGCAGATAAACCAGAAGGAGCCCAGGCTCCAGCGCAGGAAAATAACACCTCTCACTGAAAACACCTGTGGGGGCTGAGGCAGCAGGAGGAGCTCCCAGCCCCACAGGAGAGTCCATTGGAGAGACCTACATGGTCCTAGAATGTACACAAGCCCACCCCCGGGAATCAGCACCAGAAGGGCCCAATTTGCTGGTGGGAAGTGGGGGAAGTGACTGAAAACTGGCAGAGAGTAGAGCAAGAAGCACTGTTCCCTCTTGGACCCCTCCCCCAAATACAGCATCACAACACAAGGACGTGGGGTGCCACACCCTGGTGAACACCCAGGCTCTACCCCTTACTATGTAACAGGTGCACCTAGACAAAAAAAAATGGCCCAAATGAAGGAACAGATCAAAGCTCCAGAAAAAAATACAACTAAGTGACGAAGAAATAGCCAACCTATCACATGCGGAGTTCAAAACACTGGTAATCAGGATGCTCACAGAATTGTTTGAATATGGTCACAAATTAGAAGAAAAAATGAAGGCTTTGAAAAGTGAAATAAAGGAAAATGTACAGGGAAACAACAGTGACAGGAAGGAAACTGGGACTCAAATCAATAGTTTGGACCAGAAGGAAGAAATAAGCATTCAATCAGAACACAATGAAGAAACAAGAATTCAGAAAAATGAGGAGAGGCTTAGAAACCTCCAGGACATCTTTAAATATTCCAACATCTGAATTATAGGGGTGCCAGAAGGAGAAGAAGAAGAGCAAGAAACTGAAAACTTATTTGAAAACATAATGAAGGAGAACTTCCCCTATCTGGCAAAGGGAATAGACTTTCAGGAAGTCCAAAAAGCTCAGAGAGTCCCAAAGAAGTTGGACCCAAGGAGGAACACACGAAGGCACATCATAATTCCATTAGCCAAGATTAAAGAGAAGGAGAGAATCTTAAAAGCAGCAAGAGAAAAGCAGAGACTTACCTACATAGGAATTCCCATTAGACTATCAGCTGATTTCTCAAAAGAAACCTTGCAGACAAGAAGGGGCTGGAAAGTATTCCAAGTCATGAAAGGCAAGGACCTCCATCCAAGGTTACTCTATCCAGCAAAGCTATCATTTAGAATGGGAGGGCAGATAAAATGCTTTCTAGATAAGGTCAAGTTAAAGGAGCTCACCATCACCCAGTTCTTATTATATGAAATGTTAAAGGGACTTATCTAAGAAAAAGAAGATGAAAATCATAAACAGTAAAATGACAACAAACTCACAGCTATTAACCACCAAACCTAAAAAAACCCACAAAAACATAAACTAAGTGAACAACTAGAACAGGAACAGAACCACAGAAATGGAGATCACATGGAGAGTTATCAGTGGGGAGGAGGGGGGAGGAGGAAGGAGGGAAAAGTACAGAGAATAAGTAGCATAGATGGTAGGTAGAAAATAGACAGGGGGAGGTTAAGAATAATATAAAAAATGTAGCATCCAAAGAACTTATATGTACGACCCACGGACATGAACTAAAGGGGGGGAATGTGGGTGGGAGGGGGTATGCAGGGTGAAGGGGAATAAAGGAGAGAAAATGAGACAACTGTAATAGCATAATCAATAAAATATATATTTTTTTATTTTTTTATTTTTTTTTAATTTTTTTTTAAGATTTTATTTATTTATTTTTAGGGAGGGAAGGAAGGGGGGGGGGAGAGAGAGAGAGAGAGGCATCAATGTGAGGTTGTTGGGGGTTATGGCCTGCAACCCAGGAATGTACCCTGGCTGGGAATCGAACCTGGGACACTTTGGTTCCCAGCCCATGGCCAATCCACTGAGCTACGCCAGCCAGGAATAAAATATATTTTTTAAAAAGTTGTATACCTGAAATTTATATAATGTCATCAACTGATGTTACCCCAATAAATTCAATTTTTAAAAAAAATCAGTTTCTAAACATTAACAATGAGCGATCAGAAAAGAAATTAAGAAAACAGTTCCATTTACAATAGTATCAAAACAAATAATATAATTAGAAATAAACTTAATCATGGAGGTACAAGTCTTGTACACTGAAAACTATAAGACTTTACTGAAAGAACTCAAAATAAACACCAATAAATGGCCCTGGCCGGTGTGGCTTAATAGATTAAGTGCTGGCCTGTGAACCAAAGGATCACCGGTTCGGTTCCCAGTCAGGGCACATACCTGGGTTGTGGGCCAGGCCCCTGATAGGGGGTGCACAAAGGGCAACCACACATTGATGTTTCTCTCCCTTTCTTTCTCCTTCCTTTCCCCTTTGTCTAAAAACAAATAAAATCTTAAAAAAAACAGTAAATGAAGATATACTATACTCATGAACTAGAAGATGTACTACTGTTAATACGCCAATACTATCCAAAGAGATCTACAGATTCAATGTAATCCCTATCAAAATTTTTATAGAAATAGAAAACTCCACCTTAAATTCACATGGAATCTCAAGGGAGCCTGAAGAGCCAAAACAATCTTGAAAAGGACTTCCTGGTTCCAAAACTTACTCCAAAGCTACAATATAATCTCAACAGTGAAGTACATAAAGACAGACATATAGATCAACAAAATAAAATAAAGAGCCCATAAATAAACCCTCACATTTATGCTGAAAGGATTTTCAACAAGGACACCAAGATTATTCCATAGGAAAAGGACAATCTTTTCAGCAAATGGTGTTGAGAAAACTAAGTATTCACATGTAAAAAGAATGAGGTTGGACCCTTACATTATACCTTATACAAAGACGAATTTAAAATAAATCAAAGACTTTCAGAAGAAAACATAGGGGAAAAGCTTTAATAACATTGAACTTGATAATGATTTCTTGACTATGACACCAAAAGTACAGGCAAAAACAACAAAAAATAGATATACTTGACTACATAAGGATTTAAAACTCTTTAGTTTTACATCAAAAGATGCAATCAATGGAGTGAAAAGACAATGCACAGAATGACAGAAAATATTTGGAAGTACTATATAATATGTGATAAGAAGTTAATATTCATGCTATATAAAGAACCCCTACGAGCCAACAACAAAAATCAAGCAACCCAATTTTAAAACAGGACATGAACCAACATTTCAACAAAAAAGATAGACAAAGAGCCAATAAGCACATGAAAAAAAATGTAGGGATTAAGAAGCATAATTGGTAGGAATAAAACAGACAGGGAGATGTTAAGAACAGTATAGGAAATGGAAAAGCCAAAGAACTTACATGCATGACCCTAGGTGTGAACTAGGGTGGGGATTGCTGGAGGGAATGGGGGTACCCTGCAAAGGGGGACAAAGGGGTAAAAATTATGACAAATGTAATAGCATAATCAATAAAATACATTTTAAAAATCACTAAAATGATAAATTTTATGTTAGGTGTATTTTAGCACAATTTTTTTAAAGGTACAAATCTTGCTAGTCTTAGTTACTGTAAGACTTAATTGTTATAATTAAGTGAGTCCATTTCAAATATTAACATTGCTTTTTACCTTACCCCTTAACCATGACTAGCACCTCTTTTAAAAGATGAAAGTGGCAAAACAAGATACTTTTACAAACTCCGGAGAGAAGCAATATAGTATCCAAACCTGGATTATTTTCTCAGGAAAGTTCCTGGCCTCCAACTCACTGACATTTCTCTCTTTATATCAATGTACCTTGTACAATCAACATTCATTTAGTGCCTTTTATGAGATGGGCATGAAGGACACAGAGAAAACCACCAGCAATGTACTAGGGTTGCCTTTTCTCCACAGCCTCACCAGCACTTACTGTTTGTTGATTTGTTTATGATGGCCATTCTGACCGTGTAAAGTGGTATCTCACTGCTGTTTTAATTTGCATCTCTCTGATGGCTAGTGATGCTGAGCATCCTTTCATAGTCTCTGGGCCCTTGGTATGTCCTCCTTAGAGAAGTGTCTGGATTCTTTGCCCATTTTCTAATGGGATTGTTTGTCTTCCTGGTGTGGAGTCGTGTGAGTTCTTTATATATTTTGAAGATCAAACCCTTGTCTGAGGTATCACTGGCAAATATATTTTTCCGTACATCTGGTTCCCTTTTCATTTTGCTGCTGTTTTCTTTAGCTATGCAGAAGCTTTTTATTTTGACGAAGTCCCATTTGTTTATTCTTTCCTTTATGTCCCTTGCTGTAGGAAACATAGCGGTGAAAATATTGCTGTGTGGAATGTCTGAGATTTTCCTGCCTATGTTCTCCTCTAGGATTTTTACTTTCTTCATGCCTCGCTGCCCGTCTGTAGGCTGAAGGGTGTTGGAAGAGGCTAGCAGGAGAGCAAAGACGAAAACAGATCTAAAGATGCCATGGGCAGCAAGCAGGAATGCATTACTAAATACACCCTAAAAATGTTTCCTTCCTCCCTTCCTCCCTCCCTGTCTCCCTTGCCTTCTTCCCTCCTTCCTGAATTGAAATCAAAATGTTTGAACAGGCAATTGGCAAGGAACATCATTCATCCCAAATAAGAAGTTGAGTTTTTTTTTTCTATCTTTGGGACTTATTAAAATCTTGGGATTCACAAAAAAAAAGGATACAAGGAAAATCAGGGCTTGAATCTATCGGGCCTCCTTATAATAACCGCCTACACTTGAGCTGGCTCTTGAAGTGTTAGTAGGATTTGCCAAGTGACATAGATGGGGATGGCATTTTCAGAAGTAGAAAGCACACTTGTCAAGGCATATGGACGTGAAAGGGCTGTGCCCATCCTGGCGCATGGCAGACATTTCCGTGTGGCTGGAGCACCAGGTGCATGGCATGGAGTGTGGAGGCACGAAGCTGGGGAGAACAGGTTCTCTGCTGTCGGCCCTTCCCTATTCTCACTTGAACACGCTGCCTTCCCAATCATGAAAAGCTGCCTCTGGGCATCCTGCATGCAGCTCAACAGTAGTGGGACTAGGTCTCTGTTTCTCCGGTGTTGGGTAAAGACGTGAGGAAGAGAATCTTAGGCCAGCCGAGGAAAATGTCTGCACACACACCACCACATGCTACTCCCAGCTCCACAGCAGGCATGACTAATCGATGGTGGCACACATAGTGTCAGTATCCTTCACACAGCTCTCAGACAGGCACAACCAGTGGATCGGCATGGCATATTAGATGAAACCTGTTTGACACTCCTAACTTTTTAAGTACAGCATTTTACCTGGTTTAACTGAATCATTTGGTTACACGGCAAATGAAAGCATTGTCACTTGTGAGCTCTCAGAAATTTATGGTTAAAAGCTAGACTATAGAGATAGATCAAGGCTGAATCTTCTCATGTTGAAGCTTACTTTCAGCTTTTGCAAACTTACATTTTTTAGTATATTTTATATGCATCAAGTATATGCTAACATTATACATTTTGCCACATGTACTACTCCCAACACTGTAGCAAATCAGACATCTTTATACCTGTTTAAGATGAGGAGAATGTGAGACAAATTTCTAAGTAATCTGTCAAAGATCAAAGGATTAGAAAGAAGCAAAGTGAGGGTCTGAACACCTATGACATTTCTACTACATATCGCCACTACATTATGCTAATTAATTAGAGTAGTTATTAATTTTATTGACCCATTTTGCATTTAGAGTAGGCTTAGCCAAGAAGTCAAGAAATTATTCAAAAGATCAGAAATACTTTCAAACTAAAAAAAACATAGGGCAAACATACTTGTCACAAATTCTAAGCATATTTTAGGCATAAGCCTCAACTAAGTGAAGTCAGTCTGAAGGTCACCCATGACATGTAATTGTTGAAAAATTCTGATGGGGTTAGAAAGGCTGGATTCCACTTTGTTCTGGGAATCAGGTGTTCCCCATGATATCAATATATTTTCCCTCTGCACACAGAGTCAAAAAGGACACGATACGCTTTCTCATGTCAGTCATTCAACAGCAGTTCAGCTCATCCCAGAGGACCCCTTCTTGTTGGAAAAGGGAAACCCAGGAGGTTCTTCCTACCGATGAGTAATTGCTATTGTCTGTACTTGAGTCGAATGGATGCGAGGTCAGTACTTGTGCATTACTCCGGGGAGAGTTCCCCTCCCGGTGCAGAAAGTGAGGATGGTTCTTCTCTGAGGTCTCACTCTAGGCAAAGTTGACCTTCCCAAAGTGCCTATTCTAACTTGTGCAGTTATTGGACAATAGCTGCATCTGACTTTTTTCAAGTCCTTCTTTTCAAGGTACATTTTATTACAGCAGAATTCTTTTATAATGCTTGCACTGAGTTTTCCATTCCCAACACAGTATTTGCCCTGTACTACTAAAGAGAACACAATATGATTTCTCTAAAAATTTGGATTATTATCCAAGTAGTTTTCAAATTTCCATTTTTATATAAACATTCAGCACTAGAAATAAATAAATGCATCTTTCAACATTTCTCCTTACTATGAAGAAGCTAATGCATATTTGGCAGGAAAGCTACACAACTCACATTACTTTTCCTTAAGGCTTCAGGAGTAAATGTTTTCCATTATCAATATCTGCAGTCACACATGAAATCCAGGAGTCACTAAATCTGCACTCCACAGCTGATTAATACACATCCATGAAATGGTAAGGATGACTGGTTTTCTTGCAGAGATCATGAAAATTATATGAAATTCAAGGAGTTAAAATGATAAATCAGGGATCGCTGGCTCGTTCTAAAACCAGCTGCAGATAGAATGGGTGTTATGGGTAGTGGGATGTGCCACAGACTAGGAGAAGAACACTTGTATTCTAGTCCCAGCCTCTTCTGATCCATGTGACTTTGGACCCTAATCAGTGAAATGAAAATATCACCTTGCCCTCTACCTCACAGGACTATTATGAAGAGCAAGTGTGATAATGTATACGAGGTCTGTGAGAAGGTATCCAACCATGTAATATGAAAAATAGAGACATTTATTGAAGAAGATACAAGATATAAGAAACATTGTACATAGGACAATGATGCCTCAGTCCCCTTCAAAGTAGGCACCTTGGGACCTCACACAGTTCTCCCAGTCGCCATCAGCTGCCCCATCATATTTTCCTGAATCTCCTCAATGCTCTGAAATCTCTTCCATTTCCAAGGTGATCTTAGTTTGGGGAAAAGGCAGAAATTACAGGGCACCAAATCTGGGTTACAGAGGATTTAGTCACCTGGGTGATTTGATGTTTTGCTAAAAAAAAACTCTGCACAAGATGTGATGCATGAGTGGGTGCATTATTGTGATGAAGTTGCCAATAACCAGTTGACCATCTGCAGCCTTCTGAATCATTTGAATAGTTTCTACAGAGGAATGTTCAAGCTTAACACAAAATTTGATGCAAATTCATTGCTCTACCAGCTCAGTCATTTTGACTGTGACAGCCACACAGTACACGTGCTCACTCAACGGCATCTACCACCCCCACTGCCTAGTAAAGTGAAGTCGTCATTGTTCACACATGTGCATTCCAGTCATTTTCCTTGGCTGCCAGGTTACATCAAGGTTGCAGAAACCATTCTCATTATATTAACAGTGGCTGGACTTTTTCTGCACAGACCTCGTATAATGTGCTCAGAAAGCTATAAACTGCTCTATTGATGGCAGAGTTTTTTTAGACCCATGCAAAGACTGCTAGCGTTCGCATTCTGTGAAGGAACTTTATACATCCCATTAATCTCTTAATCATTTGCAACCAAGCCTCCATCTTTGTACACCACAACACACTCTAAAGAATGTCTCAACCCTAAAGTTGGCAGAACTTTGTTGGAAGACTCGCAAAGGGACTAAAAAGCAAACTGCCACATCCCGTGTGTGTAAGGCCCATCACCGCCGACAACCTTCATTTACACGATAGGAACCCTCAAAATTGCCTATACAGGGATGTTTTCAAAATCAAATCACATTTGAAATACACACAGGTTAGTTCATTGCAGAAGGGCATTCAGTGGTAAATCCTTTGGAAAGTGAATTATTATCCTTAATCTATCTACTACGTAAATACAGATTTTTGTATCCTGGGTTGGCTTGAAATATGTATACATACATAGGTTTGAAGTGAATGGGCCCCAGGAGTCATTCATTCCTCAGCTTCCGCCGACAAATTGCTGTTCAGGATGCCCGTCTGCTCCGGCAGCAGCCGCTGGGAATGAGAACAAAGGCCCCGGGTGTGGCGACGACGACTCTTCAGGGCTCAGGAGAGGGCTTCTCCCCTTTTCAGTGAGGGGCAGTCTTAGTCACACCACCTAGGTAGGGGTGCTACCTTAATTCTAAATCACGCAGTTTTCGTAGCCACAAGCTCCCAACTGTAAGAAATATTGTATTCCTTAGTAAGCATATAATTTACCTGTGTACAAGTAGCATGTGCAGTTTATAAATGCCCCGTAAACATGAGTTAGTAGAACAAATATTCAGAGAAATTAAACAGTAAGCACCTGGAGGGTTATATACTTACTCTAAGGATTAAATAACATTCCTTTATTAATGACTAATTGTGCATCACATCTAAAACACAAATGCCCAGCAGTACTGAACCATCCCTTCCGTAAAGCGAAGGCTGTGAACGTGACTGAGCGAACACCATTTTGTTGGGTGGTCTCCCCTTGTATATTTCTATTCCCAGACCCCCATTTCCAGAACTGGAGGGACCCTCCTCCTTGGTGCCACCCCCAGCCCTGTAGATATCCACCTGCCACAGAGGGAGTGGTAGTGGGTTTGTTTACACACTTTAACAAAAATCGTATCAGGCTCTGAGTCTCTGTAGGAGGAGAAGTGCCTTTACCCATCTTTGCAGAACCAGTGCTGGACAGTTTCTGGTGAGTAACAGGTTCTCAGTGAACGTTCATTAAATAAACAAATCCTCTGCTGAGTGGGAGAGGCCCTCTGCACCTGGGGCCTCTGCAGCCCCGCTGCGTGCCCGAATTGGTGGGCCTCTTCGCTCTCTTCAGGGGCAGTTAGCTGGTTCTCTGACCAGAATCTCAACTGTGACCTCTGTCATGTACCACCTGGACAGTGGCTGGACCCCAGAGACTGCTGCTTAGGGGTAAATCCAATTACTTGTACTCTTTTGTAAAACAAACAGCCCAAAGCCACCATTTGGTACCAACTGTTTTCAAGATCAGATTACATAGCCTTGTAGATGAAAGAACTGACTTGAGTTTTTATCATGCAGTTTGATGGTGACTCCACCCTAAAAGGTACCATTGTGAAAATATCCACCTACTGAGGTTTGTGTCATCAGCTATTACGACCTGGATTCTTTGTGAATTCTGCGACTTTGGCACTTGCAGTCCATTTGGTAACGGTGACACTGAAGATTTTTAGGGGGAGGCAGTTCAAAGTTACAGAACTGGCGTGTTAAGACAAGGTGACAGCTTCTGATGGTAGGTGAAGGATGCGTGAAAGGTAGCCAGGGAGGCCCTGAGACAGGAAGCCTGAAGTGAGGCCATCAGACCTGAAGTGCCCATGGGGACTGGCTGCTGCTGGCCTCCACGGAATGGTCTTCCAGGAGCTGGATGGAGCCCCGGCTCCACTTCCTGACTTTGCCACTGGCCAACTTTGCAAAGTTGGGCAAGTGACTGAACCTCTTCTTAACTTTTCTTGTACTTTGGTGATAATGCACCAGAGTTGCTTTATTGTGAAAATTTAATTAGATACTTTGTGTAAAGGGATTAGCACGGGGCCTCATCCAGACTGAGCACTCCACAAATGTGAATACTTAACTCTGTTATGATTCAGAGAGGAGAGTTAGGTCCACGGAGCCAGGCTGCCTGGGACCGAATCCCAGTGCCACCCTTCCACAGCGCTGTGCCCTTGAGGGGTTATTTCACTTCCCTGGGTCTCAGTGGCCTTGTCTGCAAAAGGGACATCATATTAGCTTGTTGTGAGGAATGAAGGAGGTAAGGTCAGGAAAGTGTTTTAAAAGTGCCTGGCAGATTTAAAAAGACAGCCTCCAGGTCGGTGCTCTTTCCTGTGGTGACTTTGGATATAGTGTATCTGGGCCTGCGCAGTGACACTGGTGGCAGCAACTAGGAGTTAGAGTTGACACTCATAGTACCAGTCAGCAGCAGCTGCAGCACGACTTTTCACTAATTAATACTGGCTTCCTAGAGCTCTGCCGGCACTCATGCTTGTCTAGAAGCTTCTCCTCACTTATCTTTCCCCTAAAAAGCTCACCTCACCCTCCCCAAGAGGGTAACACTAGCCCAGCAAAGAACAGGTCTTGTCCTTCTGCTCACGAGCATACAACCATCCCCAAGCACAACACCTGGCACAGGGGAGGTGTGCAGTAAACACGGGTGATAGGCATGAGGTACAGCAGAGCTGCTGCGAAGCACCTGGTGGGGGGCTGTACATGATGCACGTGCTGTTTTTCCCACCAGGTTCTGTCACATGTAACTTTGCTCACGCGAGCTCCCCGTGAAGCGGACCCGGCAGCCATTGATGCTCGTGCCTGCATCTGAATCTTCCACGGTTATAGTCGTGGAATGGTTTGGCAACCTAGAACAGTATCTTAGTGTTGTCATCACGACTTTCGGGTCTCCAAAGTTGACGATCCCAAATTATTGCAAAAATTAATGATTTGTATCTACTCACATATATTGTTCACTTAAAACATAAAAAAGTGATTTTTTAAATAAATATTCATTAAGTAGTCTGCACATTTTTTTTCTAGCCCTCTTGGATAAAGCTTTAGCATGATTGTGCCCAGGATCGGTTACAACCAGGCAGCGTTGCCACATGTTGATTGTACCCCTCCGCCTGTCAGCTCCCTTTCCATAAGCCATAACCTGCAGTTCAGTCCTCGGAAGTGTATTTACATAGTCCCTTGGCCCCCTTCGCCTCAAGAAATTTTAAAAACTGTGCATGCCCAGCAAAAATTTAAGAAGATATTTAACATTTAAATAATAAGTTTAAAGAGTTGCAAAGAGTGCAATTTCTAGTAATTGTAAATATTGAAATTTTAAAACAAAGTTGTGACATTATTCTGTTATATATATCTAGTGAAACTTAAAGGTAATAGAGATTTGATACCAACAAATTATGTATTTTAAAGATATACAAACAAGCTTATTTGATAATCAGAATATATATCTTCTTTTTTTGAAACTATAATTCACTCTACTTTCCCCCACAGGATTTTTTATGATGAAATTTTTTTCTCTTTTTTATAAATTGATCATCCTATTATACTTCTTGGCAGTCAAAGTACATATATGAATGATGACTGAAAAAGTTTTTTTTATTTTCCAAAACCATGACATGCCGTGTTAAATGACTGTTCTAAATTGAGTCTTCATGACAATTATTATCACAAAACTGAGCAAAATAATATAAATATAAGTTTTTAAAATATATTTTATTGATCATGCTATTACAGTTGTCCCATTACCCCCCTCCATTCCCTTCCACCCTGTACACCCCCTCCCACCCACATTCCCCCCCTTTAGTTCATGTCCATGTGTCATAAGTTCTTTAGCTTCTACATTTCCCATACTATTCTTGCCCTTGCCCTGTCTATTTTCTACCTATTGTCTATGCTACTTATTCTCTATACCTTTTCCCCCTCTTTCCTCCTCCCACTCCCCTGTTGCTAACCCTCCATGTGATCTCCATTTCTGTGGTTCTGTTCCTGTTCTAGTTGTTTGCTTAGTTTATGGTTTTGTTTAGCTGTGGTTATTAATAATTGTGAGTTTGCTGTCATTTTACTGTTCATAGTTTTCATCTTCTTTCTCTTAGGTAAGTCCCTTTAACATTTCATATAATAAGGATTGGGTGATGGTGAACTCCTTTAACTTGACCTTATCTAGGAAGCATTTTATCTGCCCTCCCATTCTAAATGATGGCTTTGCTGGATAGAGTCATCTTGGATGGAGGTCCTTGCCTTTCATGACTTGGAATACTTTCCAGCCCCTTCTTGTCTGCAAGGTTTCTTTTGAGAAATCAGCTGATAGTCTAATGGGAATTCCTTTGTAGGTAAGTCTCTGCTTTTCTCTTGCTGCTTTTAAGATTCTCTCCTTCTCTTTAATCTTGGCTAATGGAATTATGATGTGCCTTGGTGTGTTCCTCCTTGGGTCCAACTTCTTTGGGACTCTCTGAGCTTGTTGGACTTCCTGAAAGTCTATTTCCTTTGCCAGATGGGGGAAGTTCTCCTTCATTATGTTTTCAAATAAGTTTTCAGTTTCTTGCTCTTCTTCTTCTCCTTCTGGCACCCCTATAATTCAGATGTTGGAATATTTAAAGATGTCCTGGAGGTTCCTAAGCCTTTCCTCATTTTTCTGAATTCTTGTTTCTTCATTGTGTTCTGGTTGAATGCTTATTTCGTCCTTCTGGTCCAAACCGTTGATTTGAGTCCCGGTTTCCTTCCTGTCACTGTTGCTTCCCTATACATTTTCCTTTATTTCACTTTTCAAAGCCTTCATTTTTTCTTCTAATTTGTGACCATATTCAAACAATTCTGTGAGCATCCTGATCACCAGTGTTTTGAACTCTGCATCTGATAGGTTGGCAATCTCTTAGTCGCTTAGTTGTATTTATTGTGGAGCTTTGATATATTCTTCCTTTTGGGCCATTTTTTTTGTCTAGGTGCACCTGTTACATATGAGGTGAGGAGCCTTAGGTGTTCACCAGGGCGGGGCAACCCAGTCACTGGGTCGTGAAGATGTCTGTGTGGGTGGGGTTGGAGAGGGAACAATGGCACTTGCTCCGCTCTCCATTGGACTTCAGTCCCTTCCAACGCTTCCCCCAAGCAAACTGGGCCTTTCTGGTACTGATTCCCATGTGGGTGGGCTTGTATACATTCTAGGACCCTGTGGGATCTCTCCAGTGAACTCTCCTGTGAGCCTGGGAGTCACTCCCTGTACCTCAACCCCCACAGGTGTTTTCAGTCAGTGCCCCAAGGCTCTATTTCCCAGTGCTGGGAACCTGGGTTGCACGCAGTGCCTTGCTTCACAATCGCCCCCTTGTGCCTGGGGTCCGCCAGCACCTAGGGTCTGCCACCTGCTGCCTGTGTGCCCAGGGTCCGCCCGCTGCAGTCTTGTGCACCTGGGATGCCTTATGCGCCTGGTCCCACTGCTCTTTGTACCGTGACCCCTCTCCACCCAGCCGCCCGACTCCTCGGTCTGGAGGAAAGTGTCTATTTTAACTCCTTAGTTGTCCAACTTCCATATCGTTCAATTTTCTGTCAGTTCTGGTTGTTATTCTGTCTCTAAATTGTTGTTGTCCCTATCTTGGTTGTACAAGGAGGCACAGTGTGTATGCCTCCATCTTGGCCGGAAGTAAAATATAGTAAAAGTTTTGATGAATAATTATTGAACTTAAGAAAAATTTATTTGTAGAAACCATTTCCCCATGAGGTTAACAAGAAGGTCACAGGGTCTTCACTAAAGGAAACAGCCCAGATCACACCGGTTTGCTTCTTGGCCATGCCCTCCCGCTGCAGCGGAAACCCCACGAGGAGAGATTCTTCCCTGTTTTGTCCACGTCTGTAGCTCACCCTCTAGAACTGTGCCTGGCACGTAGAAGGTACTCATGAAATATATGTTGGCAAATGTAATTATCCCTTTGTTTGATATCTCCAAGGTTCTCACACCACAGGCAACGCACTTCGGTAAGATTTGGGATGGGTGGGGGCAAAGAAGGAAAGTGGAGAGTGGGAGAAGGAGGCTGGGAAAGCACAGCCAGGAGGCTAACCTCAGGCCCAGGTGATTCGGAGGCAATCAGTGTCAGAAAGTCATTGCTAGGGATGCTGAGGACACAGAAGCCACCCTCTTGACACTTCAATGCCTGATGACCCCATAAAGTCTTCATCTGCTTCCCGGGACATGCAGGCCCCAGTCTGAAGATATCAGGGCTTAATACCATTAACCCAAGATGTGACGCTATTGTCTTGAAAGAGAGAAATGGGTGTGTCAGCATCAGAAAGAATATGGAGAAAAGCTTCTTTTGATTGTAATCATTCCAGGCTGGAAACTTCCCAATCCAGGATCAACCTAAAAAGAGGTGTTGGAAGAGAAATGTACGCTTTAACTAATTTCACAGAAGAAAAACTTGGAAAGCAGGTGTGGGGAAGGATGTTGCTATCTCACCTATTATCATAGCAAACATCTAAGGAACCAACAGTGAAAATAATTGATATTATGTTAACTCTCAAAGTAAAGATACCTAAAACACACACACACACACACACACACACAAATGCCAGGGACCCACAAACTCACTCACACATTCAAACATTTATGGTAGGGCCCCCACATTGTGCTGGAAACGGGAGAGGTGTTGGGATACAGCAAAAAATCAAGCACAAATGATCCCCACCCTCATGGAGTTTAGAACTGAAGCCAACGTAGTAAATATTCTAGGCATTGTGTTACAATTTATTTTCAATGTATCATATTCAAGAAACAAAAAGAAACCTGGTGATCTGCATTGGAGAGGAAAAAAATGATATAAGATAGTAAAAGTTTCCTGCTATTTCCTGTCTTTCAATTCAAGTTCAGGTTTTTAGGGTCAATTACCGAAATTTCATTCCACAGTGAAGTGCTTAAAATAATTTCAAATCCATTATTTGGAAGCCAGAAAGACGGACCGAATTCAATTTTCAGTTTTCATCGGGTAAAGATAAATCCTGATCAACTGTTCACGTCGGGTGGTTTAACAGCCCGAGCTGGTCTGATTTAACCATCCCCTTCCTTTTCTCTAATCCCCAGACACAACATCGTGACATCCTAACAAACCAATTCTCGGTGGCTTTTCAAAAGCTGCATTAGCTGCCTTTCCTCTCCCTCACGCACGCACACACATGCTCACAGCTTCGGAAGACTGAAACGAACTGAAGGCGTGTTTTCCACAGCACTTCAGCTCATGCTAGTAACTTCAATGTAAATGTTGACTCACAGGGAAACGGTAGCCAACTGGAACTGTGGCTTAAGACGTGAAATACAAAGCAAGAGCTTATCTGCAGATACCAGTGCTTTCTCCGTGCGGCTCCAGGGCTTATCCCCACCAGCGAGGTGGAACGCGCCTTTTGGGCCGCGCGCAGCACAATCAGGAACACGACTCTAAAGGCTCTCTAATTAGCAGGGGCATTTCCACCAGTGAAGATGACCCCGGGTCCAGCCCAAGAACTGGGACAGACACAGGTCCCTTCCCAAATGCGTGAGTGAGAAGGGCACCCCCAGCCCCTTCTCAGGAGCCTCCGTAATGCAAGTCTGCCATTGGCACACCCTTTCCTACAGACCCCCTCCCCCCAGCAGGGGGGATGTGTAACTGAACCTTTAAGCAGAGATGATTTCAACATTGATTAGGAGCTCTTGAAGATCATTGTCTCTTCCTGTTTCATCCTCCAGCAACATTTCCCCTTTCACTTGGTCACAGAGTGGTTTCCTTTTAAAAGGGCTATTCGACTTCTGGAAAACCCACAAGAAGCAGAGAACATGCACACGCCACTGAAAATGGGTACTTGACTCCGATACATTTCATTGTCCTCTCATCGCCAAACATCCCACCATCAAACCAATCGAGTTCATCTGAAATCTAAAAGCTTACTGTCCTTCGGAATGGGTCCGCTCTCGTTCAGAAAAGGAGGACAGGGGCAGGAGCGGGGCAAGGATGTCACAGGAGGGTGAACTACTCAGTCCTCTCCAGTCCCTACAAAAAGGTCATTTACAGTCTAAACACCAAGAAATACAAGCTGTGGCATGGGACCTGTCTCAGATTCACTGCCCTGCCTCTTCTAGGGAGATGGAAGCTTTACCTCACTTGTCCCACCTAAGTTCTACCCACAAAATGGTGTGAGGACAGTGCCCAGAGCTGCGCAAGTGCTTAGTGAGTGTTGGCAGAAATGCATTTGATAACAATGATCATAACAATGGGTAACTTTACTGATGATTTACCATGTACCAGGCACAAAGAATTTCAATCTGCTCAACAGTTCTGTGAGGTGCATGCTATCATTATCACAGTTTTAATGACCAGACAGCGAAGGAAAAAAGATTAAACAGATTTGCCCAAAGTCACGTAACTAGTAAGAGACAAAGTATGCACTTGAACTTAACATAGCCAGGATGAGAGTGCACAGTCTGACAGACCTCCCTGCAATGCTTGAAATGTTCTATGACCTAAGCTGTCCAGCACAGCAGCCCTGGCCACGTGTGGCTGCCAAGCATTTGGGAGGTGGTTAGTGGGTACCCTCCCTGAGAGCAAAGAACAGTAGTTTGGCTCACCTGAAACCCATTCGTGGAACCTGGTTGTGATTGCTACTCCAGAGAGATACAGCACATTTCATTAGTTCTAAGCCACACATTTTTCCACAGTTAATACCTCTGCAATCAGGATGCATCTTACGACTGATTGACACCTTGTCAGTGCCGTCGGCCACACAGCAGCCTCATCTCATCGCCGTTTTCTATGTTTGCACAAATTCCATCTGAAAATCTTCTGACAGTCCCTTCTGGTAAGGCCGAGAAGGCCCCAGCCTCAGGTGGCGCTACTGCGCTACGGGTCCGGAGTTTCGTTTCAGAATGGTGAAAGAGTTCCAGAAGACAGATGGTCCTCATGGCTGTACAACAGTGTGAATGTATTTAATGCCACTGAAGCGTACACCTATAAATGGTTAAGACAGTAAATGTCATGTTCTATATACTTCATTAAAAAAAAAAAAGGCCCGGCATCAACCTTGCAGAAAGCACATGAGTGGCTCAGATGTGGAGACGGCCGTGGGGCACCTTCTTAGGGACTCCGCTCCTTGGCTTGCATTCTTGACGGCACGGAGGATGGGCCTGCATGAAATGATTAGACATTTGAGGGCTGTGCGTCTGAAGGGGTTCTAGGCCTGCTTCGAGCAGTTTGTTCCTCTGGTAGTTTTCCTTCTTACGTACGCACCGGAGAGAGGCGCAAGACAAAAAAACTCCTCTGGCAAGTTTTGACCACGGTTGACCCCCCAGAGGCAATTTCTGCCCCTTCCTACGTCCTCTAGAGGCTGACCTCTGTGAACCGTGTTGGCCAGGCTCCTTGCACTGGCTTCCAGTTGGGTTCAGCCAATGGGAAGCGATGGCAGGAGCCTGGAGCGTGTGGGGACCTGGCTGGCAATGGCTGTCTTCCTCCCTGCAAGGCCATAGCGCCCGTCGGGCAGCTCCGTTCTACAGCCTGGGCTCCGTCCAGGATCCGTTCTTCACCCCTGGTGGCCTGGGAGTGGTACCTGCTTCCCAGGGCTGCCAGCTCCAGGCACCTCACTCTCCGTGGTCGGTTCGCCTCGACCCCACCCACACCCTTTGTAAATATCCTTTTCCGCAAACCCGCTTCCGAGTCCCCACCTTGGGAAGGCACTCCTTGTTTCTTGCTGGGCTTCTGATTTTTTTTTTTTTAAATCTACACCTAAATAAATTTTTAAAATTGAAAATCTAAGTGACACATAAACACAGTGTCATAGCTCAATTAACAGCACTTTTTCTTACTTGGTGGTACATAAAGAATACTGCATTTACCATCATTGACTTTTCCCATCTGATGAAAGAGGGTAAAATCTCCAATACACCCTCAAGGGTTAAAGAGATGCTTCCAGAATTAACCTGGGACTATAGCCAAGCAAGTTTAATATTTCGAAATATCATACACAATGCAGTTGAGTGCCAGTTTGATTCCCAGAGGGAGTACCAGCAGCAAAATGGATGTAAGGGCCTGGGGAGTGGGCTCTCGGGGAAGTTCCTGCGTGTTGCCCCGCCCCCCCCCCTCACAGCACTCCCCGGCACCCCACGGGCTCTGTGTGTGTGTTACTCTCACAGCTTCACAACTGGCTGGTCCACCTCCAAACAATTCCCCCTTCCCTTTGCTGCCAGAATATGTTTTCTGAAAAAGCAGGGCCGATCAGGCCATTTCCCTCCTTCAGTTCCTTTAGTTGCTTCCCATGGCTTTCAGGATGAAGTTCAAATTTCTTAACATACCACACAAGGCCTTTCACAGTCTGTTCCTGCCAATCTCCTTGGCCTCATTTCCTGTCGCTCACTTACATGTGACATTTATGCCTACCACACAGAAGGACTTACTGACTCCTAAACACACCATAATGTTGCACATTTCCATGAGTCTGTACTTGCTGCTCCTCTGAGCTAGAGTGTCCTTCCCACCCTTCATTCACCTCCTGCTCATCCTTCCATAATCAGCTTAGTTACTGCTTCCTCTGGGAAGCCTTCCTGGATATTCCAGGTTGAGTTACTGGGAGTTCCCAGCACCCTGTGTATTTCACACTACCCCAAACTGCTTACATCCAGGGCCTTTTCCATGGCAGGAACACAAAAGATTGTGGAATGAATGCATGAATTTAGTAGTTTGCTGTTTCTATTGCTTACTTGCATTGTATCAACCAGGAAACTTTGAAGAAACCATTCTTTTGCTCAGCATTCAATTCTACCCAGGGACAAAAGTGGCCAGTAGACTCCAATAGCAAAATAGTCCCCAAAGCCATGCTACCACAGGACCTTGGAAACCAAGCTCGCATGCTAAGGACAGACTGAAGGTTTGCACTCAGTGAAGCCCTAATTATGTTCAGGGCTTTTCACTTTGAGTCTACCCTCCCAGGCTTTGTACCACGCCAGAGTCGGGTAACTGAGGGGGTACCAACAGGGCACCGCTGCTGAGATCATAAACCCTGATCCAGACTGCCCGAGTCTGCACCTCGCTTCTGCCACCGACTAGCTGTGCGCCTTGGGTGAGTTATCATGCCTCAGTTTCCTCTTCTGTAAGATGGGAATGGTAGGAACCGTACTGACCTCGGAGTCAATGATTTCACATACGTGAGTGCTTACAACAGCACCTGGCACAAATTGAGTACTGTTTAACTACTATCTACTTTTCTTTTTGGTATTTTTCCTATTCAGTGGGGAACAAGAGGCATACCTGAGGCACAAAGCAGAGAAGTCATTTCTGGGGTGGCTTCTTGCTGCAGCGAAGCCACCGTCTGCTCCCCTCGTGCCCATGTGATGAATCCACAGATCAGAATTATGGGCCCTGTGTCTAATAGTGTGGGGGTCTGCCGAAGAGACATCTCCCTTCTGCCTGGTTCCTCTATGGCTAAAAGGGCCACGAATCTATTACGCTTACAGGACAGTGAACAATGAGCTCTGCTTCCGTCTTTCCCTGCCCATAGCTTTGGTTATTTGTAAGATTCCTGGGTCTGGAAGGGTGACCCATGAAATCTCCCTGTGCAGACAGCCCACATGATTAAGAGAAATTTAAATCAGATAATATGAAGTTTAGCTAAAAAGTAGGTCCTGCAATTACATGTTAACTAGATGTTGGGCTCCTATCTCCTGTGGGTCCCAGGGAATAGGTGTGCACCCCTCACCCCACTATTCAAAGAACATTTGGAAGCACTTGGGAGTTCTTTGAAATAAGCATTCTCAGAAGTGCAATGTTACCTGCAGTCCTAGAATTTTGCTGCTAGAAGATGGGATTAGACATGGCAGACAGGTAAGGAGCCAGCAATGTGGTTCCCTAGCTCCTCATAGATTTTCTAGTACCCCACATTTCCCAGCCTTTGCAAATGAAAATAAAAATGCTTTTAGAAAAGAGAAAGCCTACCAATGTTTCATGATCGATAGTTTCTATTGCACCTACACTTTGTTTTATTCCTTTGAAATGCTGGAAGCAAAGACAGGAGGGCCTGGGCCATGCAAAGCGAGCTGCTGGCGAAGGGGTCCTTCGGCCTGGCGCCCCCAGCTCTAATACCACCCTGTGCCCCCAGTGCTCCCCGCTCTCCCTTTCCTGGCATGTTTTCCATCCTTCTATTTTATATTTCCATCGTCTGCCTCTGGCAGAATGACCAAGAGGAGCAAGAGTGTGTTTTTTTTTTTTTCCTCACTGTTGCATCCTTAGCATCTAGAGTAACACCTGCTACTTGGGAGGTGATGGGACACACCGGTTGCTGAGTGACTGAGGTCTGAGTTCAAGGTCTACAGTAAACACCCCAGACTACCCATTTTCCTAGTTCCTCCTCCCTCATCTTTGCCCCCCGGGGACACCATAGTCCTCCTGTCCTGTCAGTCCTTTTAGCCACCAGCAGCCACAGGCAGGGGACAAAGCTAAGGGCTTTAAGCAAACCATTTAAGCATAAAATCAAATCACAGTCATGGCAGGGACTCCACATCTCACCTTTCTTTGGAGACTCCGAGCTCACCTCTGCGTGGGTGAGGCTCTCCCGGTCAACCTCTCTACCCACACCCTCCCAGGGCCACCTGCATTCTCTCACAAAGTCGGTTTAAGTTTTGTTGGAGGTCGGCACTTTCAGAGTATCTCATGGACACATGTAGACACAAAAACCAAGGGGAAGGATCCTTTTTTACAAGCAAGCACATCTTACATCTCAAATGGATACAAGGACATGAGTTTGAGTCACTTTATTTTACTGCACAAATATAATTCAGCCATCTCATGGGTCAAGGATTGAGAAACAGAAGCAAGAGTTACTGACGGAAAGGTGGGAGAACAGGTAATGGCTGCGGAAAGGAGAATACAGGCTGGCTTACCATCAGGACACACCGCTGCTGTGAAGAGCCACTGCTACGCTCTAATATCCAGCAACTCATTGCTCCCCCTCCCACCCCACCCCACCCCACCCCGAACCCGCCCAGTAGGTCCTTCCCCGTTATCATCCCTCTCTGAATAAGCCAACTGGAATGTAAGCAAGTAGAAAGATGGTGACTTTTTAAAAAAAAATCAAGAACCTCACCCTGGCTGGCGTAGCTCAGTGGATTGAGCGTGGGCTGCAAACCAAAGAATCGCAGGTTTGATTCCCAGTCAGGGCACATGCCTGGGTTGCAGGCCACGGCCCCCAGCAACCGCACATTGATGTTTCCCTCTTTCTCCCTCCCTTCCCTCTCTAAAAATAAATAAATAAAATCTTTTAAAAAAAGAAAGTTGTTAGCAAATATATGTTTTTAAAAAATCAAGAACCTCTCAGAGACACAACTAGGCAACCCCAAAGCCTCACAGCATCGCACAAATTGGGTCAAAAGTGAGTCTCTCCCTCATCTGACTGTCAGCAACATGGCCCAGAGATCGTTTCCTTCTTGCTCACCAACCACCGTGTGTCCAGTGCTGGCACCCAGCGGGCTCTCCATAAATATTTGTTGCATAAGTGCTGTTGTTAATAGGGAATTTTTGTAATTCCTTGGATCAATCAGCTCCCCAGCCAAAAGCTCATAGAATCAAACTAGGTCAATGTCGATGGCACAGGGCTGGAATTCGGCGCCAGTCACTGGCCCATTGCACAGAGCAGGCTATTGATAGAAACTTCCCACCAAAACCCACATTCCAGGAGGGATGAGAAGAGCAGTGTCTCCACGCAGTTTCCCTACCACCCCAAAGTGTAAAAACACCCCCACCAGCTAATCAAACCTACTTTTAAAAATAAACGTGAACTGGACCTAAACCAGAAACAGATATGAGAACAGATTGCCAAACTGAATCCTTGAAGGATCTCATTAACCTTTTCCTTGAGCAAAAGCACCATAACCCATGGCTTTGTACATACATTATTGCCTTCTAAGGTGGACTTTAAATCCCCATAAGGCACTGCACCCCACACCCGTTGCTAAACCTGTGGCTCTCTTCGCTCAGTAAGTGAGGCTGATTTTTGAGTATCTCTTAAATAACCTTGAAAAGCCCAAATCTTTAAAAAAGCAGAACAAAAATACTCTGCAGTAAGAAGTCCACCAAGGTAAGATGCAGCATGGGAGATCAGGGTTGATTTTGTTTCCATTTCCGTGGTTTAACCCAAAGGCTTCCCAGGAGTTGACCAAGTTCCTGGAGCCGCGCTTGGACCCCACTCGGGCCTCGCCCCTCCCCCAAGGGAAAGGCGCAGCGACGTGGCCACCAGGGTTATCCTGTCATCTGGAGGATGAAGGCATCCGAAGCCCTTGGGGCGATGGGGGTGGGGGTGGCGGCGGCGGCGACGACCACAGCCTCTAGAGACAAAGTTCTGTAGTGCACTGACTTCTATCATATTCAGAGTCGGAGTGTCTCAGAACTTTGCCTCAAAAGACCAAACAGACCGTCTTCCTCCAGAAGCTTCTTCCTGCAGGTGTGCTCCCCCCACCCCCAACTAAGACAAAGAAGAATAACTCTTTAAAAGCAATTTAGCTCAGGATGCGACCGATAATGGAACGGGTCATTAATTATGGAAAGTTACTGCAGCAGTCAGCAGGAGCAAATGCCCAACAGAAATGGTGTTTTAACAGCCCGGTTGGACAAATTCTGGTCGCAATGTCACAGCGAGCGGCTGCAGAAATCACACCCTGCCTCTCCTCCCCACCCATCCGCGATCAGAACCCATCCTCGGTCGAACCCCACCTCCTCCACGGTCCGCTATTCAACTTTGGCAAACTGCAAAACTCACTCTAACTTGTGGCAACTTTTTACCTTCCTGTCTGGAAAGTTGGTGGGGGAGGGGGCCGCACGAAGAAGACTTTTTGGAGCTATAAGAGTTTAAAAAAAGCAAAAACAAAAAAAAAACGGGGGGTGCGCGAAAACAGGCCCCGGGAAATGCCCCGCAGATGGGACGGCCCAGGAAAGCAAGGCTTTGCGGGGCCTTGAAGCGTCTCCCCTTCCTCCAGCCATTCCCACCACTTCATTCCCGGTCTTCCCGCAGTCGGTTGGCCTCAGAACTCGGGTCTATGCAGTCCTCTCCCCTCCGCTCCACCCACCCACCCACTGAAAGCTTCCCTTCATCTGCACACAACCTTGCCCCTTCTACTGTGCCCCAACACTGCCCCTCTGCTCTTAGTTCCTGCCCTGCACCCCCAGGCAGCGAGTGCGACCACCCCCCCTCCCAAGCCTGCAGCCCCCTCCCGCACCGAACAGCTGTTGCACCCGTGCAACAGGTCTGGAAAGTGTCTTCTCCATCTACCTCCCCCCCCCCCAACCTCCCGGCACCGTCCCCTCCCCTACAACTCCCCAGAGCCGGGCCGGAGGTGCAGTGGGCAGAGTCCCCCGGCCAGGGAGCACACTCGGCTGGCGAAGTGCGGGGCCCGAAGTGCGGGGCGCTCAGAGGCTGCCGGGACTGGAGGCGGGTGGTCGCACTCCCTCGGCCGGGGTGCCTTCCCGTGTGGCCCCGTCTGCGCCCGCTGCAGGCTCTCCTGCCTGTCCCTCCAGCGCCGGTCACCAGGCATGCCCCGGCGGGCTCCCCCCCTGGCGCTCCGCTCTGCTCCCTTCCATCTTGACTTTTGCCGACGTGGAAATTTTGGGTTTGGAGACGACCTGCGCTCTTATTGGCTGCCGGCGGGCGGGGTCGGAGGTCACGGCTGCTCTCGCTATTCCGCGCCAAGGGGAGCTGCACAGCCGCTGGTGTCAAGTCAGCAGGTTCCCTCCGCCTCCCCTGGGGTCACGTGCACCCCTGGCCGACCCAGGAGCCGCCTCCTTATGCAAAGAAACCGCTGGCGCCTGGATGGGGGCTAAGGAGGGGGCGGGGAGTGGGCGAGAGTGGGCGGGGCCCGAGGGGCGCGGCTGGCCGGCTGGGCAAGGGGAGGAGCTGGGAGGGGCGGGGCACTCCAGGTGGCCACCTGGCTTGGGGTCCTGCTCCTCCCTCCTGCCACCCTGCCCCTTCTTCTTCTGGCAACAATCTGCTGGACCTTGTCCCCCCGCAGCCCCACCGGGCCTAAGGAACACACGTTTTGCAAGGTGCCTCTCAATAACCACTAACATCGGAGCTCTCCTTCCATGAGACCCCATCGAGCCCAGGTTGGGCCCAGGTCTCCCTCGGGCTGGGGAAGAGGAAGCCGCCACGCTGCCAGCAGAGCAGAGAATGAAATGGAAACCTTGGGGAAGGCAGTTTCCTCTTGTGGCAGGGAGTTGACAGAACTAATAGCGCGATTCCCAGTAAGAGAATTCTAGGACAAAGCAAAAATCAAGAATTCATCGGGGTTAAAAAAAAGTACTCCCTTTTAATTAAGAGCCTACACACTGCACCCCCCCCCCAATAAAAAAAAAGACCAGAATGCTAACTAAAAGTGCCAGTTATGATTTTTTAAAAAATACGTCCAGGAGTACTAACCAAAAGGCCAGTCCGTTTTCCACCGGACCTCTGCTGAGTGCTGGGCAGCGGAGAGTGGAGCCTGGGACGCGTTCCCTTGCCCACATCTGGATGGAGGTGTGACTCAGGGGAGCTCAGAATTCCCTGAGAGCTCATGGGCTTGTCGGTTCTTAACGTGGTTCCCCAAGCACGTCAAAGAAGGTGCTTGTCTGGAAAGACAGGGAATGCATGAATGGCCACATGACCAGGATGTCTTTTTTCCCTTCCCCCTCCCCAAGGGAAAGAAAGCAACGGCATTGCGAAGGTAGAGCCCAGATGACAAATGCTGACTCTTCGATGGTTTTTATAAGATCTGCCAGCTTCTAGTCACCAAGAAAAAGGAAAGGGGCTATTTTTTTTAAATAAAAGTATTTCCCAGAATTGGCCTATTTTTTTCGTGTAATAAAATATCTGTATCATCTTTATAATTTTCCCACCAGAAGTCTGCCAGAATGATACAGAGAAGCAAAAGGAATTTTCATGGGAAGAGTCTTACCTGTACAATTCTTCCCATCCTCTCTTCTTAATTTACTCTCTCCTTCTCCCCACTTCCCCCTACGGAAAGATAAATCTTTGCTCCTTCCAATTGTTTTATCCTCAAGGATCCTTCTCTGCACTCTCCTTTCTCTCCCCTCTCCACACCCGGTTGTGTATCTGACCCTTCCCGATTTGCAGGGCCCTCTCCCCGGGCATCGTCTCCTGCAGCTCCCCACCCCCTCCTGGGCAAGGCTTTCCGGCAGTGCTCGCTGGGCCTCGGAGTGGGTCCCGGCTCTGCCGCCTGCTCTGTTGTGTGCACTGGAATATTGATTTTTCAGTGTGTGCGCGCCGGCTCTGTAAAAATCAATATTTCAGTAGCTCGAGCACAGCGCAGGGCAGTGTAATGGAGCCGGGCTGCCGCTGTAACGTGCGGGGTCCACCCTCAGCGATTGAGGTCAGTCAGAAAATGGCAGTGTGCTTTCCTAGGCATTGTTCGCTTCCGAGCGGGGGAAGGGGTCTGCATACCCTTGTGTCCATCACATGCCAGGACAAAGTAGCGTTGGTGCTGTCGGGTAGCACGCAGACCAAGTTAGAAAATGATACAGGCAAAAAGGATGATGATGGAAAACCTCTGATTCCCCGTTCTAAGAGCTCCTACATAAAACATTTGGGGGGAAGGAGTTGCTGTTCTCCCTCAATCCTGCCAAAGCTCCCAATGAGAAAACGTATAGGCTCACTCTAGGAAAGGCCCCGAGTGCATCTATGAATACTAGACATATGGATCACCATTAATTTGCAGCCCCTAAAACATGCCTCTGATGAATGAGGTTTCTGGCCTGATTTGAAGAAAAAACATTCAGTAGTGGGAGCAACGCGGCCTCCGCAGCTGGTGTGGAAGGGTGCTGGACCTGGAGTCAGGCCAGTGGGTTCTGACCAACATGCCCACTGGGGGAGCCTTTTCTCTCCTCTTTTGACCTCTCTGGACCAAGGGGCTTTACCCATAAGCCAAAGGGTTAGACTAAATGACCTCTGAATGCTCCTCTCTAACACCTGTGACTCTACGGAAGGTCGAAAGGCACAGTTAAAGCCTTCAAATACAACTAAGTCAAGTACATACAATAGATAAGAAAAATAGATTAATGTCAGAAATGTTGCAGAAACAGAAAGTAGGTATGTTCCGGCCATGATGTTTGAAATTATATTCCAGTGCAATCTTGTAAAGGATAGTTTTGCCATTTTTTAAAAAATGTACTTCTTTTGACCTACCATTTCTAAGAGTTGTTCCTAAAGAAATTATTAATATCACTGAAGAGGTGTTTATCATTGCCAGTTTTAGAATATTGAAACATTAGAAATAACCTAATAATCTAATTAATAATAGGGAATTTATTACATAAAATGTGGTAATGTTCTATTTAGTTGGTGGAACACTATTTAATATGGTGGTGCTGAATGGGTATTAAACTGATGTGGAAGATTTTCATTTATTGAAATATATGTACTACTTAAATATCTGCCTATATCTCATAGTGGTGAAAAAAAATGGGTTCTGGAGACAGGTGGCTTGAATTCACATCACTCTCTACCACCAGCTGTGTGGCTTTGGTCAGCTTTAAATGAGGTGGATTAGTTTCCCATTTCTGTTGTAACAAATGACCACAAATGATGGCTTAAGAGAACACGGGTTTATTATCTTCCGGTTCTGGAAGTCAGAAGTCCAAAATGGGTTTCAATGTGCCAAAATAGAAGTGTGGACAGGGTCATGCTCCCTACAGAAGCTTAAGGGGAGAATTTCTTTGCTTACTTTCTTTGTCTAGGAGCCACCTGTGTTCCTTGGCTTGTGGACCCTTCCTCCATCTTCAAAGCACAGCTTTTGCAGTCACATCACTCTGATGCTTCTCGTCCTGCCTCCTTTTCAAAGGGATCCATGTGATTATATTAGGCCCACCTGGAAGATTCAAAATAATCTCAGCATCTCAAGATTCTTAATGACGTCTGCAAAGTTCCTTTTGCCATGTATGGTAACATAGTCATAGGTTCCAGAGATTAGAACGTGGACATCTTCTTGGCTATTATTCTATCCACCACGTTGGGCTAAAACCAAGGTGTCGGCAGAGTTTGTGATCTTTACTGGAGACTCAAGGGAAGAATTCGCCTTCTTGCCTTTTGCAGCTCCTAGACGCTGCCTGCGTTCCTTGGTTCATAGACCCCTCCTTTAACTTCAAAGCCAGCAATGGTTGATGGAATCCTTCCCATATTCTGTTACTTCCACATGACTCTCCTGTTTTCTTCTTCCACATTTCAGAACACTTGTGACTGATTACATTGGGCTCGCCTGGAGAATCTTTCTATTTTAAGTTCAACTCATTAGCAACCTTAATTCTATCTGCTACTTTAATTCGCCTTTGCCATGTCATGTGACATCATCACAGGTTCCTGGGATTAGGAAGGGGACATCTTTGGGAGGCTATTATTCTGCCTGCCATACTGGTGATAATGGTGACAAATTGCATCATAAGGTTGTGGAAGAGAGCCAATACATCAATACATATAAAGTGGTTAAAACAGTGTCTGGCACATAGTAAGCACTCCATACCAATTAGCCCACAGTAAGCATTCCATAATAATTATCTGTTATAGTTACTATCTGGAAAAAAATGCAGACTGTAAACAGTTCCATTGGAACAGCTGGAGGTGGGATTAGAGCTGATTTTGACTCTCTTCATTTTGCTCATGCCGGTTTGTCCTTCTACCACGAACAAGGACTGCTCAGGCACTTAAAAACTTTTTTAAATAAAAATGAGATAAACCAGTAAAGGAGGTGATCATAGTATAGTGAGAAAATACTTTCATTTGGGGTTAAAAGTTCATATACTCATCTCAGCACAAATTTTGATGCTGGACAGGTCATTTTACCTCTCTGCATTTCGGCTTTTCTCATCTGTAATGTGAGAGGGATAGACTATACATTTTGCAAGGCCCTTTCCAGTTCTAAATGCCAAACACCTGAGGTTTTCAAAATCAACAAATTGATAAATGGTAAAGAACACTGCTTAGTATATAAAGAACACCTACAGAACCAATCAGAAAAAAAGACAGCCGTACAAGGGGGGAAAACAGGTAAAAGGCTCAAGCAGGCATTTTGCAGAAGAAAGAAAACGAATGGCAAATGAGCCCAAATAAAGAGGTTAAGCCTCATTAGTAACCAGGAAATGCAATTTAAGACTTCACTGACATATCATTTTATACCCACTAGGTTGGCAACAGTTCAGAAGTCTGACAACATAAACAATTGGAGATGGTGTCAATGAACAGAAATGCTTACGCAGTGCTGCTGGGAGTGCCGGCTGGAACAACTGCCCTGGGAAACAATCTGACTTTGCCTTGGAGTGTTTCTCGTGTAAAGTCGAACACTCACATGCCTGGTGTCCAGCGTTTTCCACCTAGGGAATCTCTGGCACATGTGCACCAGGAGACATGCCTAAGAGTGGTCGTGACATTGAAACACTGACAACAGCCCACCCCGAAAGGAAGAAATTGAGGTCTATTCAAACAATGAATTATTACACAGTCGTGAAAATGAATGAACTTCAGCTCCTCACATGGTTATGCATGAAGCTTAAATACATAATGTTAAATGAAAAAGAAAAAGCAAGTTCCAATAGAGTCATGATGACATTTTTATGAGGCCCAAACACTAGCTCAGGGATTCGTAACAAGTGATTGAAATCGAGGAAACAGTAAACGGAATATTCAGGATAGCGGTCACTGATGTGGATGGTAGCAAAGGCACGTGGGAAGGTGTAACTAGTAATGTTTCAGTTCTTAAATTGGACAGGAGGATCAAACATGTTCATTTGATTAGGCTTCAAAACTTATATGAACATGAGACATATATTTCTGTATATACAAACATTAGATTAAAATAATCTTTATTTTATTTTTTAAAGATTTTATCTATTTATTTTTAGAGAGAGAAGGGAGGGAGAAAAAGAGAGAGAAGTATCAGTGTGTGGTTGCTGGGGGCCGTGGCCTGCAACCCAGGCACGTGCCCTTACTGGGAACTGAACCTGCGCCACTTTGGTTCGCAGCCCGCACTCAATCCACTGAGCTACGCCAGCCAGGGCCGCCTTTTTTTTTTTTTTTTTTTTTTAAGAATACTGTTTAGGGGCTTCTGTATTCTGATCCAGGATGCTTTACTTCCTGTGGTCGATGCTAATCACTTAGATTACTGTCAAACTCATAAAAGTGAAGTCTTCATTTTCAATTTGCTATTTGCAGTCCTGCTAGTTGGACTTCATACCAGCCACTTCCAGCTGGGCTTGTGCAGCAGCTGTTTTCACTTGATGCTCCAAATGAACCTCATATTCCCTGAGATCCACACCTCCCAGGGCAGAGGCAGCGCCTCGCAAAGCCTCTTCCCCGTCCTCTGCAGCTCGCCCTCCGTGGGGCCCGGAGCCCGCCATCTTGGGGCGCCTTCTGCAGTGGGAGCGGAGATACACAGCTCATAACCATTCAGCCCAGCCCAGGTGAATTATTAACTCATGAACAGTCTTATTTCACTTGTACCCCCCCATCATTTCTTCCACGATTGTTTATTTTGAAGGAAATCCCCAATGTCATGGGGTGCAGATATTGTGAACAGATCATCATGATAAGTGATCTCAAAGATCCTGAGAGTATATACTAATGGCGACATTAAGTAAAATCCATCTGTGCAATATTATTACCAGTTATTTATTTTAATCAGTTAAATAAATGAGAGGCCAAAGTTCTTCACACTTAAGACTACTTTGAACTTCCCAGCGGAGGGCTTTCTTGGATAAATCCAACACATGGCAAATTACTGCAGGACTTCATGGTTGGGGGGAGCAATAGAAGGAGTTAAACTTTTTTTAAGGTTTATATTTCTCCAGTCTTGCCAGCAATGGAATATTGAGTAATGAAATAATGTCAGGTCCATTACAATAGTCCTGCCTGGTCTCTATAATCCATCCTACACAAACTTAGCTTCCTAAAGCCCACATTTGCCCCTTCCTTTATTAAATGTGAGTGCCTATTATGGTCAAAGCATAACTCTAGACACCAGAGAGGATTCAAAGACGAATCAAATAAGGCTGCTGTTCGGTAACAAAGAATCTGTTTGATCTTTGCCTGAATTCCTGGGAGGGGGTATCTAAATACTTGGAATTTTGCAAGGGATAGGAATGCCTTTGCTATTCATGCTGGGCGCCTGGACCACATCTGGGCTTAT
The DNA here is from genome assembly GCF_004126475.2 of Phyllostomus discolor. NCBI lineage: Eukaryota > Metazoa > Chordata > Mammalia > Chiroptera > Phyllostomidae > Phyllostomus > Phyllostomus discolor. The sequence goes on along the minus strand of NC_040912.2, from coordinate 12,825,063 downwards.
GATAAGGAGGTGCCTGAGATTGTGATAACGAAATGACTCACGGTGGAAAGACCCACCATGTGATTAGAGGGTTGGGGCTTTGATCCAGGTGTTAGTAACCTGATCTCCAGGGAAGGAAAAGGGACCCCACTGAGTTCAAACACATGGTTAGGTTAGTCATATACTCAATAATACCTGCAGAACGAAAAGCCAGTAAAAATTCTGGACTGGGCATCCAAGGCCGGGGGGAGCTTCCTGGCTGGCGAACACACATCCATGCACCTGGGGGATGATGCGTCCTGAGTCCCCACTGAGAGGACACAGAAACCCAGCGCTGGAGACCCTTGCCTGAGGTGTCTCTTCACTCAGCTGGTCCTGATGGGTATCCTTTATAATAGCATTGTAATCAAACCATAGTGCTTTCCTGAATTCTGTGAGTCCCTCTAGCAAACCTGAGGAGGTCGTAGGAACCCCTGAATTTGTCGCTAGCTGTTCAGAGGGGCAGGTGCCCTGGGAATCTTCTGCAGTGCAGCTGCTGTCCACACCTGAAGTGAGGGCAGTCTTCTCTAGGACGGCATCCTTCACCTGTGAGTGTGCAGTGGCTCTGACTGCAGTTTTGCAGGGATGGAAAGGGGGTTCTACGGAAAGTAACCTCACAGGATGATCTGCTCATGAATTCCTAAGCGGGCAGGTCATGGTGGGTAGTCTTGCTTTGTGTCACCTTTACGTAATCTTCCTGATGCTCCCCCCTTAATCTCAAATACATAAAAGAAACTGCAAACTGTTGTTCCCTGAAGCACTTATCTCAGTCTTTTGAGTTCTTGCTTCCAGATGTACCTTCTGTTTGGCTCAAATAAATGTTTATAAAAATCCTCTACAGGTTTGGACATTTTTATGTAGACACAGGATCAGACATAGATGCTAATGAAAATTAAGTGTCATGTGACAATTATAGATGTGCTGTGAGGCACAAGAAACAAGAAAGAGAACTGAAACTGAGGACACAAGACGGCCTTGGGGGACAGGGGGAGGTAACTCTTGTCTGGGGCCTTGAAAGATCGGCGAGATTTGGACTTGCAGATAATGGAATAATAAACAACATTTATTGCGTTCTTACTCTGCTCTGTATTAGACTCTGTTCTAATGCTTTATATAATTTAATGAACATACAATGCCCTGTGAGGTTGCACTAATACTATCCCTGTTTTACAGGAGAGCATGTGGAGATCAAACAACTTGTATACTTAACAAGTGGGGAAGCGGGATTTGAATCTATACCATGAGTCTAGCGTCCATGCCTTTAACCATTACACTCAACTGCCTTTCGAGTGAGCAGGAAGAATGTTCCAGAGGAGGGAAAGCAGAGGTATAAACTTAAGGGGAAAGGAATAATGTCAGATAGGTACTCTGAATGCCAGACCAAGGGCTCTAAGCTCGGCTCAGGAGGCATCAGGACACTAAAGATTCCTGGGGATGGAGCTTTTTATGGGGTTCTGTGGACTTTTAGGATCTGCAACAATGTATGAAATCACCCTGAGAGCGTGGCTCCCTCCTCCAAATTGGGGTGCTGCTCTTCCACTCCTAAAGGACAGACCACTTTCTACCTGGTACTCGTGTTGTGGTGCATAAATTAGAAACTCCAAAGAGGAAATACACTGTTCTGGTTTTTCAGTCCCCCACAGTGATTGGCCTAACGCACACGGACATGGCCGAATGCAGTGCAGACCTGGGAGTACTTACATAATCACTGGATATGGCACCATATCAGCTGCCAATATTTGACCCTTTTGACCTACAAAAATAGTAATTTGGTATGGTTCCAAGCTATTCATGATACAGAGAGATCTGATCAGATCAGAAAGGAGAAGGGGCTATAGATGGAGATTGCCTAAGGCAATGGTAGACAGTCTGGGGTGGGGTTGGCTGAGAACTTGACCACCTCCAGCGTGCCTGGAATTACAGGCTACAAAAAGAAGGGCTCTCGGGCTCTCTCTAGCTCTCTTCCTCAAGGATGCCTGGATGATCATGACACAGCTGCCTGCACTTCCCAGTGGACGGTGTTTTAGGTGGGAAGAAACTCTGGGGGCAGCCTGGGCTCAGGCTGGCCCGGCAGAAGGTGGCAGGGTTATTCTTCTTTGCGTGTTCTACAGGGGGCGAGGCAGAAGCCTGCCATTCTTCCAGATTCGTGTCTTACATTGTTTTAGTTTGTAAACTAACCCTATGGAAATAAGACAATTCAAACTAATAGAGAGACTGATAAGAGAACTCAGGTGTTAAAGAGTTTTGCCTTAATTGATAGACTTAAGTGACTAATGCACGTGGAAAGCTGTTATTCCAAAATTGTGGAGCGTTTGAGTAAAGACTCTTTCCTTTATCACCAAGCCTTTGCCTCTGGAGTTTTGCCTGGAGTGTGGTGGTGGGCAGCAGGACCCCACTTGCTGTTTGGTAACATTAATATGCTACTGTATTTATTACATTATGCTCAGAGAGAGACTAATGTGAAAATTCAGGCACATTACTATTAAAGGCATTAAAGTAGGTATTAGAAACTTTGTAAGAAACTATTGTGTGGTTAGAAACTCAATGAACAGAATTTAAACAAGTGTACATATATTAGAACATATAGCATATTGTACACATATACATATGTATATATTGTGCATATATCAATATCTCATATCCATATACATTAGCATATTGTAGAATATATATATAAATAGAGAGACACACACACATAGGACAAGGCCTATCTGTAAGTTAATTCTACGAGGACTATTATCCGTGCAATCTGATTCTGATGACACATCAGAAGCTGAAATTCCACTCAAATCAGGTTTATGAACTTGAGTTAAAGCTCAGCACAATAGACCAAAAGTGAAATGAGAGAAACAAGAAAATTAAATAAGCTTCGTTCAAGAGTTGACATTAAATATCATCTTTCATAGAGTGTTCTTTCTATATGGGTAAGAAGAGATCATTTTTTAAAGGACATTTCCAGTCAAGATGGCAGCCTAGGTAAACACACTTGCCTCCTCACACAACCACCTCAAAATTACAACTAAATTATAGAACAAGCGTCACTCAAACAGTCAGAAGTCAGGTTGAATGGAAGTCTGACAACTATGGAATTGAAGAACCCACATCCAACCAGTCTAGCAGGAGGGGCACAGATGTGGAATGGGCTGGTCCCACACCCACCTGTGGTAGATAAAAATTCGGGAGGGATATCTCCGGAGTGAGGTGTCTCAGGAGCGAGGTGTCCCAGCCCCACATCAGGACCCCCAGTCCAGGCTTCAGTGCCAGGAAGCAAAGCTCCCATAACTTCTGGCTGCAAAAACCAGCGGGGATTGAGTCAGCGGAAGAGCCTCCTGGAGTTCCTAGCAGTTCCTTTTAGAGAACACTCACATGGACTTACTCAGACTCACTCCCTCTCGAGCTCCAGCACCAGGGTTGCAGCTTGAAAGGCACCAGTGGCATACAGGAAGGAACGGAAGTGTCTGGCATCAAGCTGAGAGCTGGGGAACAGAAAGGCAGGCAGAGGCCATTGTCCCTTTTCTGAATCATTCCCCCACAGAGCCACAGAGCTGGCAGGTTGGTGCCATTATGAGACTCCATCAACCTCACTAACAGTTTGCCCCACCCTGGAGATCACCTCAGACTCTGTCCCACAAACATACTGGGCTCAGCCAAGCTGTTAACAGTGACTTTTCCATATGAATGGCTGGTCTTGGCTCATGCTTTACAGCTTCCTAAATCCCCTCAAACAAGAAAAAGCTGGCTCAGTGAGCCCCCCCCCACCATCCCTGTACCTTTTGCTAAGTGGCCACAGGCTGGGAATTAGAAGCAGCCAGCCTAGATTCACAGCATGGCTTTGCCTGGGAATCTGTAAGCCCAGCACAAGTAGCAACAATCTCAGATTGCATAACAGCTCAGGCAGAGTGGCCCTGGAAAAACACAGATAGGGCCTGACCTTGGCCTGCACCACCCAAGAAACTCCAGAACCTGCACACCCAGTGAACAGCTACAGACCACATCGGAGCACCACCACTCTGTCCCCACACAGCTGATTCTCCACAGAGGGCAGAGGTTGGTGGTCAGCAGTCACAGCCAGTCCTTGTAGCTGACTGGCTTGGGTAAATCCCTCCTACTGACCTGCCAGCAGCAATCAAGTCTCAACTACAAGAGGAGGGTGTACTCAGCCCACACAAAGGATGCACCTTGGGTGCCCAGCTCGGGTGATAGGGGAGGCTGTGCCACTGACTCCAGGACAGCTCTTCTATTAGGCCATGCTAACAAAGCAGGGAGTCACAGCAGCTCTACCTAATACATAGACACAAACACAGGGAGACTGCCAAAATGAGGAGACAAGGAAACATGACCCAAATGAAAGAACAGATCAAAACTCCAATAAAGAACTAAATGAAATGGGGATAAGCGATCTATCAGATGCAGAGTTCAAAATACTGATTATAAGGATGCTCAAGGAACTTAGTGAGGACCTTAACAGCATAAAAAAGATCCAGTCACAAACAAAGGATACATTAATTAAAATAAAGAACAATTTACAGGGAAACAACAGTACAGTGGATGAAGCCCAGAATCAAATCAATGATTTGGGACATAAGGAAGCAAAAAAACAACCAATCAGAACAACAAGAAGGAAAAGGAATCCAAAAAAATGAGGATAGTGTAAGCAGCCTATGGGACAATTTGAAGCAATCCAACATTCACTCCATAAGAATGCCAGAAGGAGAAGAGAAAGAGCAAGTTGGAAATCTATTTGAAAAAATAATGAAAGAAAACTTCTCTAATTTGGTGAAGAAATAGACATGCAAGTCCAGGAATCACAGACAATCCCAAACAAGATGGACATAAAGAGGCACATTCCAAGATACATCATAATTAAAATGTCAGAGGTTAAAGATAGAGAGAATCTTAAAGGCAGCAAGAGAAAGGCAGTTAGTTACCTACAGGGGAGTTCCCATAAGACTATCAGCTGATTTCTCAAAAGAAACTTTGCAGGCTGCAAGGGATTGGCAAGAAATATTCAAAGTCATAAAAAGCAGGGACCTACGGCCAAGGTGCTCTACCCAGCAAATCTATCATTTACAATCAAAGGGCGGATAAAGAGCTTCCCCAACAAGAAAAAAAAATAAATAAAGGAGTTCATCATCACCTGACCATTATTATATAAAAATGGTAAAAGGACTTATTTAAGAAGAAGATCAAAGCTATGAACAATGAAATGGCAATAAATACATATCTATCAAAAATTGAATCTAGAAAACAAACTAAGCAAACAAGAAGAATAGAGGTAGAATCCTGGATATGGAGAGAATTTCAATGGTTGAGAGATGGGAGGGGTGTGTGGGGAAATGAATGAAGAGGTGAGAGGATTAAGAAGTACAAACACAGAATAGGGTTGTAACATACAGTATAGAAAATGGAGCAGCCAAAGAGCATACATGCATGGCCCATGCACATGAACAAGGATTGCCTGAGGGAGTGGGGTGCTCTAGGTGGAGGGGGACAGAGGGGGGAAAACTGGGACAACTGTAATAGCATAATCAATGAAACATATTTTTTAAAAAAGAATTAAGCCAAAGCAGGGCCAAAAAAAAAAAAAAAAAAAAAAGGAGGGGAGGGATGGCGGTTCTTGCCTGAATATTTGAATAATATTAATGAAAATGTGTCTCCTTTTCACCATTTACAGTCACTGTAGAAATCAGCTTTGCCCCACTGCCTCAAGTGAGCTCAGAGTGTATTTATTTCAGGTGGATATCCTGGCCTATGTGTGGTGAACTGCAGCCAGAGATGCAGATAGCTCAGAAGACAGAATACAACCATGGGAAATACAAGCCGAAGTCATCCAAATCTTATGAGCCACATAGAATTTTTTCAGGGTGATGATTTTTAAGTGCTGTCTTCAGAGCTTGTCTGTGATTTTAATTATATTAAAAATAATTATCTAATAGGCAGAGCACAGAGGATTTTCTAGGACAGTGAAACTACTCTGTATGATACTGTTACAGTACATACATGTCATCATACATTTGTGCAAACCCATAGAATGTGTAATACCATGAGCTAACCCTAACGTAGACCATGAACTTTAGGTGACAATGATGTGCAATGTATGTTCATCAATTGTTACAAATGTACCACCCTGGGGGGAGGGGTGTTGATAATGGGGGAGCTATGCATGTGTATGGGCAAAGGGTATCTGGGAAATCTCTGTACCTTCCTCTCAGTTTGCCGTGAACCTAAAACTACTCTAAAAATAGTCTATTTTTTTAAAGAGGTCATTTTTAGCTGCCTTCCACCAAACCATTAGGAAACTTTAAAAGTTCGGTATGTGTCACACTAGAGATGATGCCATCAATCAAAGGAAGGAGAACAGCTGATGTGTGTCTTGGACGGCAAAAGAGATCTGCCCAACCATGAACTTCTCGCTGAGCTAATGGCTGGCTTCACAGAAGGTGAAGCATCAAAGCTAAACCCCCAGGGTGACCAGCATCTGTGCAGCGTAACCAACAGAAGTCGTCCGGAGGCCCAGACAGTGTAAGTAAACCGTGTAGCAGGCAGCCCAGACTTTGTAACCACCCCCAAAGTTCCAGCAGGGAGTTCATGTGTATACAAGAATCACAACTAAAGAAGAGGAATTTAGAGTATATTGAAACCTCACTCAAAATCCTGCCCAGCAAGTTTGTCTATGCTGAGTGTGTTTGTTTAGTTTAATCGTACTCGTACAGGAGATTGTAAAAATGATTGATTCCTGAAAGCAGCTCGGATCTGCTGGCTGCTTGCTGACTCTCCTGAAGCAGACCTACTAATAGAAAAGACTTTTTCCTAAAGATTATTTTCAAAACAAAGTGCTCTAAACTAAATAGGCAATGGAGACCATTGATTCTAAGCTAGAGGAAGTACAAAAGCCGGACTGACTATGTGACTAGCTAGTCATGTGACTTCTTATTTGCATACAAAGTGTGCTCCCTCACAAGGTCTGAGCAAGGTTAGGGCAAAATTGAAGCGCCAAATGATCCCCTAAATTAAAAAATGTACATATATTTTATATATATTTATATACATATATATTCTATATAAACATTATATCATATATATTTGGTATATGTGTTTGGTGTATATATATCTATCTATATACACACACACATATGTACACACCAAAGGGCATCAGGTGTATCTTCCATTAACACACCTCTGGGAAATTCTGTCACTCTCTTTAAATCTCTGAAGTTTGTGTTCTGTGGAAATAACAGCACATTCCTAGAAAAACTGCTCTCCTTTTACACCGGGTTCTCAGAGGGAACTCTGAGGGAAGAGAGATCTCGGGGGTCAGTTCTCCAAGCTGGACGTCTTGCAGGGACTTCTGTCTAGTTGCTTGCAATCCTGTCAAGCACGGCGGCCCTGCACAAATGCCCTGTTGCTTACTTTTGTTGCGCCTCCTCCCCTCCCTCTGTTTCTCCTGCTCTAACACGAGGAAGAGCCTGCTTTTCCAGAATCCTCTCTTGCGCAAGGACATCAGAAACCCCAAGGACTCAGGAAGGTCACCTAGCACAGACCTCTGATAGGGGAGGCCAGTACTAAGCTCTTAGAACCCTCTGCCTGATTTTCAGTCTACCTGGTGCCTCCTTTCCTGTTGGGATTTCCACTGGGCCTAAGAGGTCTCAACAAGAGTCTTTTTCTTGTCATTTATAAGCCCCGCCCCCAACACACACTTTTTTCTTTCTGCTTCAAAGAGCTTTCTCTTCTCCTTTAGTGATACAACAAAAAGATATAGCCATCCCCTGCCCCAGAGCTACCTGAAATAACACACCAAACCTCACCCCCAGAGCGCCCACCTTCCCACCCTCCTTCTGACCACCTGACACAGCATGGGTTTACTCGGTGTTTTCCTCCACGCTTTCCCCCAGCCTTTAAGCTCCCTGAGGCTGGGACCGTGCCTTTCACTGCGGCATCCCCAGAGGTGGACACACACACATTGTAGGCATTCAATAAACATTCATTGAATGAATGGATAGATGCGCCTATAATTGGATGATATAAATAGAGTGAAGCACAAATTTGCATGAAACAACTTTTCTAATACTTGCACACATTTGGTAAAGAGTCATACAACACACAACAGGTGTTAAAACTGTCAAGGACTTTCTGAGCCCACCCCTCCATGTAGTAGGGGAAAAAAAGAATTTATTTTTCAGATATACAGTAGTAGCCTGACAGTCTTTGTGGAAATTTTTTTTTATTTTTTAAAGAAACAATATGTTAGACCAGCAATTTTCAACTGGTGTGCTGCAAGAAGTTTTCAAACATGTAACACTTGAATATTTAGTCAGGGCCACTGACCTCTTTTCCCTTAAATTGTCAAGTAAAATAAATGACAACAGCCAACACAACAACAGCCATCCACTGTGAATGAATCAAAATTATACCCTTTTTTCATCAGATTGGCAAAAGACATAACATTTTTGGTGTGCTGCAGAATTTTAGTAATTAGTTTATATGTGCCATGAGATGAAAAGGTTGAAAATCACTGTGTTACACAAATACATAAAAGCTTTTTATTAAAGAATATAAAATACACAGTCACAGCATCAAAGTCAATGAATTTTTCTTCAACCACCACCAACCTGATATATCACTTAAAGTAATCTGATTCTCTGTTCGGAGAAAGGTCACCTCCACCAGAGATCTCGTGACCAGCACATATGCTTTGTGAAAGTAATATGTGTTAAAGTATCGGCTGCAGACAGAATCACATGGGACTCTCTAAAAGGTTTTGAACAAGTCAGAAAGTTTGTTTCTTCTGAAAAATGAAAGGAGAGGGAAATGCAGGAGAATGTGTCATAACCTCACTTAATCTTCCAGAATCATTCACTTTTTCTCATTGTGTTCCTCTGTGCATTGTCAATGCCACAGTGAAGTGTTTGATTTACTAACCTACCCCGCTGGGACGCTACTCTGGAATTCAGCCTTGTGTATCCTGTATGATTGTACTATCGGAGTGGGGACCGATCCTCAGGCTTATCCTACTCACTGGTGGGATTTTTTTTTTAAAGTAATTGTCATTTGTGATTGTTTCAACTTTAAAACATATAAAGGCTATAATTTTATTCATTTTTTAAAAGTTTTTTTATTTATTTATTTTGAGAGAGGGAAGGAAGGGAGAAAGAGAGAGAGAGAGAGAGAAAAACATCAGTGTGCGGTTGCTGGGGGCCATGGCCTGCAACCCAGGCATGTGCCCTGACTGGGAATTGAACCTGTGACACTTTGGTTCACAGCCTGAGCTCAATCCACTGAGCTACGCCAGCCAGGGTCTTACTGGTGGGATTTTGACAGCAGGAGTAAATGACGTCAGCCTGCAACCCATTCAGGAAAGCTTTCTTCCCGATGCGGAATACCAGACAGACCAGTGTTTGGCTCCTCCCATCTGGAAGCCCAACTTTCTTTAGGCTTAACAGGTACTATTCAGTTGCTTTCCCCTTCATGCTTCAATAACAGTTTCAACAAATCTCATGATAGTACCTATCACAGAGATTCTCATAAATAATTCACACCTAGGACCACTGCTGGCCCATATGCCACCTTTGTGTAAATGAGAATAAACAGCCCTTCCTCTGGGGGAGTCAGAGAGATGGGGTAATACCAACTATGTATTTTCATCAAGTTTAGGGAGAAATTTAGAGCAGGAGAGAAAGCTCATCCTCCCTCCTCCTCGGCCCACACCTCCACCACGAAAAGGAGAGGGATCTGTCAACGATATTTTTTTTGCTATTCAGTCCAAGTGCAAGATAGAGCTTGCTAACAATAGTGAGTTTTCCTGGAAAGACCAAATCTCCTCCAGAATAAATGGAACTAGGTCAACAATTTGTGTGAGGAAGATTTTTTTTAGGGACGAGGCACTCGATTTTGAAGTGCATGCTTTGTATGTTGTCAGCCATTCAGTGATCTCTTATTTCTCTAGAGATGGCCTTATATTCTGGATTTTCAATGAGAGCAGAAAGAAAAATGCACTGGTGCTTTCTTCTTGTGCCTGGCACCACTCCAGAAATAACTCTGATCATTCTCCCTCCCATGTGCTCTCGGGGAAGGAGGGAGACCGTGGAGGGGGATGGGGGCCAGAGGGAAGGAACTGAGGCGTGAGAAGGGGTGAAAGGCAGCTGCCACCGGAACCTCAACAATATCCTGGCGAACACAGTCTAGGTAAAGGGGAGCACCGGGTGCCTTTCTCCCTGGTCTTGGCCAACAGCGGTGATGGACTATGTATTCCGTCTCTGAAGAGTTCCCTTCTCTGGAGGCTACAGGCTCAGCCCGACCAGCATGTACACATGCTTTTCCTGTCCCGCTTCCCAATCACGTGCTGAGCACTTTGATGATCTACACTAGCACAGGTACTAGGTGTCCAGGAGCGCCCGATTCAGGCAGTTTTAGCTTTTAACCCTAGGTATAATCTATTTCATTGTCTTCTAACTTCTTCGACTTCGTCTCATAGTAAGAAAAAAATGTCACATTGCAACCCTGTACACACATGACTACATACATATAGATTTAACTGAAACAAAAGTTTGTTAAAACAACACTTAGTCATACATCATGTAATGAGTTCTAATATTTTCTATTATTTTTTTAATGATGATCACAACTAAATTGATTTCATGATTCACTAATAGGCCAGGGCCTACCATTCGAGAATCACTGGTCTATTTTAATTCCCTTATGTTATAAAGCAGGAAACTGGAGTCAAGAAAGGTTAAGCAACAAGATTACGTAGCTACTGCCTGAACCGTGGCAGAACCAGGATTAAAACCAAGGTAGCAAAATTATCTAACTTAGCTAATTATTAATAATAACTCTTCTTTGCAAAACTATGAGCAATTGCTGTGCTAGTACTGTGAAGGGTACATTTTAACCAAAACATGTACATGTTTTTTTAATGGTGGGAAATTAAAATCACTCCAAAAAGAACTTCATGGAATGCATCCCTCCAAGTCTCACACACATACCATTTTCTGTTGTAAACTCCAGTGTACAGAGAGCTAAACATTATATATATTGTTTATACAACTACATATATATGTGTTGTTTGGTTTACGGATGTTTTAAATTACATCTGCAACTTGGCTCCCATTTGCTGGCTCATGTAAACTTCCTTTCACTGACATCTACAATGCAATAGGAAAAAAAAAAAAACCTGAGCAACCAGTCCTTCCAAAGATCTTTAGCTAAGCCTGCTTGGTCAAAAGAGGGCTGGTGGGCATCTTTGTGATCGAAGGTGGGGGCACTCTGTTACACTAGGGGATGCTACTGAGGCATGAATCAGAAGGCTGGGTGCATCTGAGAGAAGGAGATGTGTAACAATAGTGTGAGTCTAGAATGGTCTCAGCAAAGCTCGACCACCTCACAGCCCACCACTCTTGGATGGTCCACCCTCAAGCGATGCGCACGCAGTGACTGCCACTGACTCTGACCCATCACCCCTCCAAGAGGTAAGTTAGTCTTTAAAAGTGAAGCCCGAGATCTCAGCAACCATTATACTTTCTTTCAATAAAGGCATGCATGCCTTCCTGTTCCACCTATTTTTATCCCATTAAAAAAAAAAGTCAGCTCCAGTAGCCAAAGCAAATAACTCCTCTCTCTCTTACCAGCAGCGGGGCTAGTCTCTAAACTGCCCAGGATGTGGAATGGAGGATGCAGCTGATTTTGCCTATGGCCTCTTTTTTTTTTTTCATCGATACCGAACGTGTTCACCGGTTCTTGTTGTCAGCTGATGAAAGCAGCGATGACCTTTTCCAACAATCGGCCTCTGTCTGTCCAAGGGCTTTCTGCACTTGCCTGGGAGCCTTGGAGAGCGCCTTAAGGGCAATTTCCCACCTATTCCCGGGAAATGGAAGCAGAACAGAAAATGACACAGAAGTAAATAGACATTTGTGGGTACGCAGGGGAATAGATGTAGATCCTTTTAGCTTGGGAATGTGAAAATGTCACAGCTCATTTCTGAGCACGTTCCAGCAGGAGGCAAAAACGCTTCAGGGCAAACATATGGACCACATGCACAGAAGCATTGAAAATTAGGTATGAAAGTTACATATGCAAAAGTACCACAAAAATGCCTGCTGTGGTCGTTATGAAATTACCTTGGAGTGTGGGTTTCTGGCTCCCTTGCCAAGCTATTCAACTCCTTTCATAAGATCCCTAAGCAGCATTACCCTCTCCCCCTGGTGTACTTGACCTCAGCATAGCACAGTAAATGTTTTGTCTCTTCCAAGCACTAACTGCTAGGGCCACTTGGTAAGAAGTGACTCCGTTTTGGGGAGATAGGAAGGATAAATCAGAAGGTTTGAATATAACCTTTAAAAGTCAGTTTTTTTAAATTGATATATTTCTGTACTTTTTCAAGACAGACATCTTAAATAGTGCCTAACTATATTTTGGCAGACACGTGGGTGACTCACTCTTGCAACAGGCAGGCTTCCATACCCATATTTAAGGCAAATATGTCAGAATGTAATCCATCCCACTGTCCATGAAGAGATCAACAATTACAAGTTATCATGTCCTTCTCATTCTAGCACTTTACTTATTTGCAGAGACTGACGCAGAAATTGCCATGGGACGGAGAATAGTCAGTCCACAGGAGAAAATGGAACACCAGCTCTTAGAGCTGAGTAGAAGGGTGGTTTGTGCATTTTTCACTTTGTCTCTAGGCAAAGCCATGTAACACGACAAACTCAACATTAACAAGGAGGTGGCGTTTCACAGCAGTGACTGCTTGCGTGGCGGGGAAGGGGTGCCACAAGCCGGATATGCTAGTGATGACACTAGCAACTCAGTGACATTAAAAAAAAATGAGTACCATTTCCAAAAGGGATAAGTACCTTTGAAAAAACAATACTGCCTTTTGTTTGACTTTCATGGTCCAGTTCCTCCCCAACACATAGGTGCAGCAAAGAACCTGTACCCATAACTTGAACAATGTACGGCCTTTAATATCAGTCTCGGGTCCAATGAAACCAGCCAGGGAGAGCACCACAGTCTCCCATAGTTAAGAGTTCTCCAAAAACACACACTTGTGATTGTAGTTATTCCAGCAAGTTGGCCATTTACAGATGGACTGTGTCCAAAAATCTCTCGTGTGTATTTGGAATAGAGAGTTTCAAGTATTGGTGCCCATATATGCAGGATAAAAATGATAGGTTCCCAGCCCAGTCCATAGACATCCATTTCATCATACTTTGCTGATGGTATTGGGAGAGACAAAGGTGTTGCAGGCTTCTGAAGAGCAGTGGTCTGCCTGCCTTGGAAAGATAATCTGTGGCAGAAGATCCAAAAACACCGTCCTTATGATTTCTGCCATTTGTGGGGAGGGAAGGAGGAAAGAGGGAGAGAGGGAGGGAGGACCTTACCAGCCTTGGTTGAACCAGGAAACAGACAAAGCTGAGCAGCTACTAGGGGGTTGGTGAGGCATTAGCAACAGCAGAACATTACTACCACCTGGAGTGGAAGGTCAAAAGGAGGAAATGTTAATAGAATGTGGAAGCCAGGTCACCCGTGGAGGTTGGAAGCGCAGTAGGCCTGTCCAGTAGGGGCTGGAGCTATGGAGGAGCTACCATAGATGCCGTCAGAGGAGAATCTGCGGATTCAGAGAAGGATAGATACATGGCTTTTTCTTCCTCCCCCCACCCAGTTGCCATCGGTGCCTTCCATTGACAAACCCAGCCAGAAACCAGCCGGCACAAGATGCTAGGAAACTCAGCCTTCGGGGGTCAGCCTCCTGCAGCACAGAGCAAGGCAGGGAAGGGCAAGGAATGGATCTGAGGGCTCACAGACCAGGCCTGGCACACTAGCCAACTCTCCAAAAAGAAGAGGGGGAAATCTAATCTTACTCCTGGAGGATTCAACACGAAGGGGTTGCTTATGAGCTCTGAGAGCAAGGACCATGCACGATCTGCCTGCAAAGTCAAATTATGAAACAACAAAGAGAACCCCACCCCTACCAGACATCACTATGAAAGATGCCATGAGATAAACTGTGACACCTGCCAAACGAATTATCATGAGACGCGGGGAGACCACACGGGCCTGGACTTGACTGGGTTCTAGCTCAGATGGGAAGACCGGAATGAGCCCGAGTCTTCTGGGGCAGAGCAGGCACCACTGAGAGAGACGAACAGGTGTTTTACTGCGTCAAACACGATGTACTCACAGTCAAAAGATGAATGAAACCCGAGGAAAGGCACCGGACTCCTTGGTGGGGGAGGGGAGCAGGCAAGTAACCCATGAACCCGCCACAGAGGGCCCTAGTCTGTGCGAGAAGGCACACTGCGGGGCGTTTCATGACTAGGTAGGTGCGGTCACCCTGTAAACTTTGACACTGAATGGAAAGACACAAAGGCGCTTGCAGGGCGGCGGGTTTCCGCAAAGGATCTGGTGTGAATTTGGGGGGAAGGGATGGTGGAAGTCAACAGCACGGTGATGGTTGTACAGAAACGTAAATATACTTAAACCACTGAACTGTGCACTCAAATGGTCAAGGTGTTAAATTTTATGTTATGTGTATTTTACCCCAGTAAGAATCTTTTAAATTAGATTTTTTAAAAAAGAAACTAACACCAGGGGCCAAAAACCTGCACAGTAAATCACCTGCCAGTCTTGCCCTGCAGCTCGAAAGCTTCTTGGGGAGGCATTTGCACCTCATTTGTCTTAGTATTCCCAGGCCTTGAAGGGCCTCTGACACTTAGTAGGTGCTCACTGCACAGCCGTTGCCTGAACGGATGGGCCGCGGTGAAACCACATGAAATCGGGTGTGAAGAAGCACCATGTAGAACGCATGAAAGATGCTCTGAAGGGATGCGGCAGCGTGGTGGCCCGCCGGGAAACCCCGGGGGCAGCCAGACCTGTGCGGGCAGCTGCAGTCAGAAAATGAGATGGTTCTTTTTGAGCAAATATGCGGAGTCATAAATAGCACAGGCCTATGCAAATAGCCACAGCTGCACAGCCAACACATTCCTGCCCACCGAATTCTTCCCAGCTGTCCCTCAGCTCACAGTGGGCAGGCGCAGCCACCCAGAGCAGGGAGCCACTGGGCAGGAACAAGATCATCACCATCGCGCGAAGGCTTTATGACGCTGTTCGTGAGGGTTTTGCCCTGAAGAGCCTGTGCTTCCCCCGTTACCTGCCTGGGCAAGTGTCCCGGCCATGGACCCGATTTCAAAAAGACATTGAAAATGTCCGCAGTGGGGAGTTCTTGGGTAATGCAGAGCATCTTTAATGTAAGCATTTTCAGTTGAGCCTCTCTCTAAGTGCTCCGGATCTTCTCCTTTAGATGGAAGGGGGGAGGGGTTTAAAAGAACAAACCAGCAATATACGATTTTTCTGATTTGCATGGCCCCAAAACCTCTCACGGGGGCCAGGAGGAGGGGCAGGGCTTCAACAAAACCAACGAGAAAACAGTGCTGCTTGTTGGCCTTTTGGGAGGAAGAACCAAACCCCATTCACATTTGTCCCAAGTTCCCTTCCCCATTGGCGAGAATTTAGCCCAGTGCCTGCCTGACTCGGAGCCTCAAACATTTATTGAATGAAATAGTCCCATTAGAGAAGTTATAATAGTTCTCTAAATTACATTTTAAAAGAACCTGAAAACTACCATACACATGTAGTTATAATAACAACACCACTACCGCCACCAACAATTCCAATGTATCCAAGGCAAGTTCAGGCCCAGGGACTGTGTCAAGTCGTAGCACAGGTGACACGCGGCCCGCACACGCTGACAAGTCACAGCCCACACTGGGAGAACTGCCGCTGGATGTAACCAAAACCTCGATCTTGTTTTCATTTACTTATTCTCCACCTTCCTCCGTAGAAGATTTGCAGCACCATATAAGAACACATACGTCAAAATAAGGTGTTAAAAGTGTTTTAGTTTCCTGGGGTTGCCAAAACAAAGTTCCACAGTTTGGGGGGCTTAGATAACAGAAATCTATTGCCTTCCTGTCCTAGAGGCCAGAGGTCTGAGATCAGGTTTCAGCCAGGTTAGCAGTGCCTTCCGAAGGAGCTAGGAAAGTATCCTCTCTCCTTATTTCTGCTGGTTCCTTGGCTTTTTGACAGCATCTCTCCAGGCTTCACGTGGTGTCCTTCCTGTGTGCATGTCTGTGTGCAAATTTCCCTTTTTTATAAGGACATCAGGGTTAGGGTTAGGGGCCCAGCCTATTCCAGTACGACCTCATCCTAACTTACATATACAATGATTCCGTTTCCAAATAAGCCCACATTCTGAGGTACAGGGAGCTGGGACTTCAACATACAAATTTTGAGGGGAAATAATTCAACCCATAACAATCACTGAAAATAAAGAAAGCATGGAGGGATTCCCAACCAACAGGATACACGCCTTTGTCTATTCACCCGCCTAAAACCTCCCTATATGAACAAAGTAATAATACAAGGTATTGATCCACCTACAGAAAGAGGCTCCAGGGAAGACAACAGTAGACACAGTGGAGGATGATTAGCAGAGAGAGGAGAGGTGACTGACGTGGCAGAAAAGAATGGAGTCCCAATCCCAGGCCAATGAACTGGGAGGCGTTTTACTATTCTACAGGAACGCAGAGAGTGGGAGACTCCGGGTGCCAGGAGAGGCGGGGTCAGGCAAGAAACGTGACACAGATGCCGGTTTAAGAGTCTGTATTCAGAGACGCTGGGCCTCTTCCCCACCCCACACATCCAGATGACCATGTTTCCCCAGCAGCTTCCTAAAAGAACTGGGAGGTTTCTTTCTGGAGAGATTATGTGGAAATCTTTTCTTTTTTAACCACAAAGATAGTCTTTTCAGAAGGCCCTCCCTGTGTACACTTTTACTTACATTTTATTTGCCAAAACTGTGTCGTATGACTGCTGTGGCACTACTAGCTGCAAGGGAGCCCATGCAGTTTTGTTTCTCAGTTGGGCACTGTGGCTGCCCTGAATGCAATCAAGGGTATAGACCAAGCACCTGGCAGTGTCTGCTCCATGAGTATACCAAAATCTAGAAGAATGTACACCAAACAGTTAACAGGTTGTGTCTCTAGGGACAGTTATAGATCTAAGAGATCCATAACCTTCTCCCTTATGTTCTTCTGTATTATTTGGAGTTCATTCATTCTGTATTATCACAAATCCAGAACCTCAGTTTCCACTGCAGACCTACTGAATCCAGAAACTCCGGGACTAGTAGTATACTACAAGGTTTACTATGTGTCATGGTGATTGTGAAGTTCAGTAAGATTGAGAAAGAGTGTACTATATCACTTTTAAAACTCAGCAAAAGAAAAAAGAAAAGATATTTGCATTTGGAGAGAAAAAAATTGCAACAAGTCAAGGATCTCACTCAAGCTCACAAATGTTTTTCACAGTAGAGCTCCCCATACAATCTAACTAATGAATTTGTCAAGAGTTTCTTCCTTCTTTTGAATCATTAACATTTATGCTGGCCTTTAGCAGTAAGAGTTTTTCAAAGCTGACATTCAGAAAGAGAAATCTGACATTCAGAAAAAAAAAAAAAGATCAACCTTATGTTTTGATTAATTCCTCTACATTTTTCTTGTGCTTCATCTCCCAAATTTACAAAGACTCAATCAGGTTTATGGTAAACATTTTTAAGTACAAAAGGGAATAAAAGCATATGGAGTGGAAGTCGGGGAAGAGAGAAAGAGGTCTAGGTGGGCAGGCTCTGGACTGTACTACGAACTTGTACTATAAAGAAAATGGCGGCTGAGGCTGGAAACCACTTCCTTTCTTTCCTCAACGATGAGTGGGTGCAGAGGGAGAAAGGATGGTGATACCATTTTGACTGGGAGATGAAGGCATCCATTACATTAATTTTTAGGCATTGCCAGATGCCTGATGATAACACCTGTGTCTTTCAGCCTCAAGAAGCAGCTTTTCTAATGTTACACAAATGCCACAATCTTACTCTCTTCTTTGTGTTAAATATATTATGTAGCTCTATTTTAGTTGTCAGGGGATGTATAAATGATGATATAAAGCTTGTAGTACCTGAAATGATACCTCATCAGATTACAAATAAAGTTCTGAGTCACCATTTAGAGAAAAACATTTTTTTTGTTTTTTTCTTGCAAAAGTTTCACATCATTAAGTAGATTTTGGATTATATCATTGTAGCCATACTACGTACAAAGTTAACAAACCCATTACTCAAATTTTATCAATTAGAAGATGTCATTCAGAGAAACGGTATGTGAGTGATTTTAAAAGACTGGAATTTCACATAGAATTTTAATGGTCGATTCCTTCTGTTGTGAGATTTCACTGTTAGAACTAGGACCTGAGTGAAAGCCCAGATTTCCAGGCAAGACACACAGAGCCTGGGAGAAGCCAGCCAGCACAGAGGTGCTCCCAGCCGCTCTTCGTGTCATTTGTGTCATTTATCTTCTGGGTGTCAATGAATTTTCATTCACCTGTATGGTCACTATCTATGTCTCAGGACTACAAAGTGCTCTCAAAAAATTCTAGCATTGCAAACACCCTTGTGGAAACGATGACTGCCAATTCTTGCTTCTTGCTTTTATTGTTCTAAAAGAAAATATTCCGACACATTCACAGACAGACCAGTAAGTGGTGTGGCTGGCAGTACTCTTAAGTATTGTGCAGTGGGACCACACAGAGGCGAGACAAGCCAGGAGAGTCGGAGTTGGGTGAAGTTGAAACGAAAGATGTCTCACTGGGGAGAACACTTGGAGTATCTCCAGCACCAGCTGAGAGATACCTAATCGCAAACAAGTCCCTTTTATCTCCTAAGTTGTTTATACCTTTTTCTACAATTTGAGTGAATGGGTTAATCATCCAGGAAGAACAGATCAGTCTGAGGAAAGCCTGGGGAAAAGAGAATCACAGAGGCAAATGTTGGCAGTGTTCACATTAACCCTTTGAGAAGCACCATTCTGGAGACAGCCAGTCAAACTTAATAGTTAAGTACGTGGGCTTTGCCTTCAAGCAGTCTTTGGGGTCAGAGATCTGAACCTCATGTCGACTAGTTTCTAACTGCAGTGTGACTTTGGGACATTCCATCAGCTCCTCAGTATCACCATCTGTAGAATGGGCATAATCATAGTTCCCGTCACATACGTGAGTTGTGGGGAGGAAGTGAGGCAGCACATGCTAAGTTGTGTTAGAACGGTGCTGGTATATGGTCAGCCCTCAGTACCAGCTGTTGTTATTGTGCCTGTATAGTTATTTCTATTTCCAACACTGCTTTTAAAAAAACACAATTTAAAGGTTGCATTTATATACTTCATATGATTTAGTATTACATTAAAATCAATTTAATTGGAGTTGAATTTTAAAAATCATACTTTCCTTGGTGGCCACTGCAGTCTCTTGAACATGACCCCTTTCCTATTCCTTAGCGGATTATGTAAACTCTCAGAGGTTGAAATAGAGAAAAGCTGCCTTGGGCAAGTCAAGCTGGGGAGACACGAGAGAAACACACCTACTGTGGCAGACATACCCTACAGTGACCCCAGTGAGCCACCTCCCTGTATAATCTCCTCCTGAGGGCAGGAGAAACCTGTGACCTGCTTATGGTCAATGGGATATGTCTTTCCCATGACTGGGGAGAGGAGAAAGAGTACTTACAAGAGTAACTCCTTCTAGGGCCACAGAGAGCCACTCTCCTGCGAGGCCTGAGACGCAAACTTCCACACCGTGGGCTGCCTACAGAGAGGGTCACATGGCAGAGAACCGAGAACTGCAGGCAGCCCGCAGCTGACAGCCAATAGAAAGCCAGAGCGCTCAAACCTGCAGCCACAAGGAAGTGAACTGTGCCAACAGTCTGAATGAACGTGAAGCAGGTTCCTTCCCAGAGCCTCCGAGTGAGCACACATTCCCACCAGCACCTTGGTGGCAGCCTGGTGAGAGGGAGCAGGGACGCTGCTAGGCTGTGCCTGGACCCCTGGCCCAGACAATGAGATAATAGTGTGTGTTATTTTAAGTTGGTAAATTTGTGGTGATTTGTTATACATTGATAGAAAATAAATATACCTGCCTTCAACTGTGGGTCTTGTTATGGGTTAGACCGTGTCTCCCAAAAGATGTTGAAGTTCTAACCTCCAGTACCTGTGAACTTATTTGGAAATGGGGTCTTTGCAGGTGATCAAGTTAAGATCAAGGTGTTAGGGTGGGCCCTAATCCAATCTGACTGGTGTCCCTATAAGAAAGGGAAATCTGGACTCCAGACAGATATCTATGAGGGGGAAGATAACATAAAGAAACAGGGAGAAGGAGGCCATGGACAAGTAAGGAATGCCCAAAGCTACCAGAAATTAGGGAAGAAGGATGGAAGAGATGGACCCTCATAGCCTTCAGAAGGAATCCAACACCTTGATTTAGGTCTTTTAGCCTGCGGAAAGGTAAGACAAAAGACAATTTGTAAGCCATTCAGTTTGTGGCACTTTGTTATGGCAGCTCTATGAAACTATTACAGTTCCCCAAAGCAGGGAGCTGGATAGGATTGCTTTCCGATCATGTATGAGAAAAGACTGGAGAGGAGAATGGAAGTCATCTTTCCATCCATTCTTTCATTCAATAGACAAGGAGCCTTGACTTTGCCAAATGGCACGCTAGGCATTTCCTGTGTTCCCGTTGGACACTGTGTGCTGTTCAGTGGAGTTGCAGAGATCAAGGCACAGCCCCTGCCCTCAAGGAGACTGTCATTTAATGCAGAGAGGGTACCGCAGGCACAATGCGGTCTGACACGTGCTGGGGCAGAATGCACGTGGCTTTATGGTGCTTAATCACCTGGGAGAAGGATAAGGAAGGCTCCCAAGAAGAGCAACATGGAAGAGAGAGGGGAAAGAAAAAGAGGAGGTGGAGGAGAACACAGGAGGGAAAGGAGAGTGGTCTAAATACAGGGAATCGTATGTAAAAAAAGGTTGACGGCATAAAGGAACAAAGACATTCCAAGAAGTACCAGCAGCTCCCCCTGGCCGGAATGGAAAGTATTTGTGGGAATGAGGCCAAATGTGCTGGTGTATGCTGGCCTAAGGGGTCTGACCCCTGTCCTCAAAGCTTGGGAGACACTGAGGAACCTTACAGAAGTCAGCTGACATGACCAGATTCACGTGGGACTGTGACAGAGGATCCTGAGTCATGGTCACGGCAGAGGGAGTAGAGAGGGGAGGTCAGGGTTAGGAGATAATTAGGGGGCGGAAGTGAAGAACTTGCTGGGTTGTTGTGTTGGAGGAATGAGGAAAAAAGAGGGGTCTAGAATGATTCCAGGTTTGTTTTGTTTTTGGTGACTAAGTAGGTGGTGGTACCTTTCCCCAAGCAAGGGAACACGGGAAGAGGTGCAGCTTGGAGAGAAAATGAGGTTAGTTCCCACCATGGTGGCTATTTCCCCTCTTCTTTGTTGCTAAGAGAACCCCTGCTTTGTCCACCTTCCTCAAAGGGGCCATGACTTCAGGGGACGTTGGGCCCTTTCTGAGCACCACGCAATGACTCTCATTAGATCTAGACCTGCACAGACCCGTAGAGTAGCCACAGGCTGTACATGGCTATTGCTAACTCAGAGTGTAGCTGATCCAAGTTGAGATGTGCTGTGATGTAAAATATATGCTGGATTTCAAAGATTTAGTATAAAAAAGGAATGCAAAACTACTAGAATAACTTATTGTGTCGATTATATGTTGAAATAATAACATTTTGAGTACATTGTCGATAAAATATATTATTAGAACCCGTATCACCCATTTCCTTTCTTTAATGTGACTGCTAGAAAATTTTTAATTATACATGTGGCTCACATTGCATTTTCACTAGACAGTGGAGGTCCAAGCCAGGCACAGTGGCCTTCTTCCATTACCAGGCAGAGGATTTGGGAAGGTGTGCACATGGGGTGCACTCTGATCCGTGAAAATGAGGGTTCAGTGGTGAAGCTTCTGGGAGGGTTTTCCTCTTGGTTAAGATGGAACAAAAACAAAGAGCCTTTTTTTTCTGCCATGGATGTTGTTATCACAGTATGCGACCTGGGACAATGACAGCCATTTGGGCACCTTGAGGAAAGCTTTAAGTAAATGAACCAAAGGAGAAAGACAGAGAAAAACTGTGCTCTTGGTGAAACAATTGAGCCCCTGAATTCATGGAATTTGTATTTTAAAACTATGGGGGTTTTTATGTTAAGAAATATACTGCCAAAGCCTAATTTTTTTAAAACTTTTATTTATTGGAAGTTCTTTTTTAAAAAAATTTTATTTATTTTTAGAGAGGGAAGGGAGGGAGAAAGAGAGAGAGAGAAACATCAATGTGTGGTTGCTGGGGGCCGTGGCCTGCAACCCAGGTATGTGGCCTGACTGGGAATCGAACCTGAGACACTTTGGTTCACAGCCCGCGCTCAATCCACTGAGCTACGCCAGCCATGCCAAAACCTAATTTAAATGCATTTCCTGTTACTTGCAGACCAAAGCATTCTAGCTGGTCCATCTAGGGGTAAAAATGTCAGAAGACTGTTAACTCTGTGTATTATCTCTCTACTTCCTTTATATGCAAGTTTTCCTCTGAAAAATAAGGGGGAAATGAAAGAAAGAGTTGGATCATTCTTTTGTGATCCATTCTAAAATGCCATCATCTTCTGTGTCTGTGAAAAAAAAAATCCTCAGTGGCTGAAATGGCCTTGGTAGGATAACACGTTTCCTGATTAATACTCCTCTGGTTTGTTTGTTTTTTTTTCAATATGTAAATAAGGAGTCAGCCTGGGCCAGGCAACGGGGGATTGATTCACTTTCTGTAGTCACACAAGTGCAGTCACCGAGTTCTGCAAATGGTGGGAGGGAGTCACTTCTCTGGCCGGCTGCCAGCCTCCCAGCCACGCAGAACATGGCACTCACTGTCTGGGGAAACAGCTCTATGTATGTAGATTCAGGAGGCTGGATGCGATCCTAACAGTCTGCTGCATGTTGGGAGCCGGTATTAAAAAATCTAAATTATATGACTCTTTTCTCTAGTACTTGATTATGTACTGATATGGAGATTTTAGTGAACAAGACTCTGACCCACCAACTAACTGCTTTATTTATCTGTCCTCCCCAAGGTCTAAATGTAATGAACGGCCAACATCAGAAGTGAGCAACGGCTGAGAACGCCGGTCAAGGCCTGAAGCGTGAGAGGCAAGGAAAAAGAAGAAAGTTTTGCAAACGGTGCTGGCTGCAGAGAAACCTGTGCGCTTGAAGCAGAGGAGAGAAAACAGCAAAGGTGTGGGAATGCAGTGCTGGAGCTGAAAGGCACCTTTGAGCCCATTCAGTCCAGCCCCTTCCCTTAAACATGAGGTCATGGGGCCCAGAGAGGTGCTCTTGGCTCCTTCCTCCTTTCCTGCTGCAAGAGCTGAGTGCTGGAGGCGGACTGCCTACAAGCACGTGGGGGTGAGAGGATGGGGGACGCAGGCAGCCTTGCCCTCCTGGGGCTCTTGACAGCAGCCGCTGCAGGCAAGATCAAACCCAAGTTGGGGTGATTTTGTTTTTGCTCTTATTTTGATTTGTTTTTTTTTTTTCCTGCTAAGTCACCATCTCCCTCGCCTCCCTCTATCCCAGATATGGATCAGTTCTGGTTCTCAGACGAGTTCTGTGTCACATCTGTGTTGGTGGGGTTCGCTTAGCATGAGATGAAGAAAATAAAGCTGTAAATTTTTGCTCAGATATTATTCTGGGGGAGATATCGGAGATATTATTCTTGCTCCATCTGCCGGCCTGAATCTCCATCTCCCTCTCCTCTACGTCCCTGCCTCCCTCCTTTCATTTCTCCTCCCTCCCTCCCTCCCTCCCTCCCTCCCTCCCTTCCTTCCTTTCCTTCCTTCCTTCTTTCCAATATACATTATCTCCCTGAGCATATTTATTTACCATTCTTACCATATTTACCTTTCTCCCTGAACCTCCAAATGACAAAGAAATTTCTTGGTTGGAATGATGATCCAAACAGAACCACCACAAGTTTAGTGTTCAAGGGTTGAGTGAGACCTACAGACCCTTTTCTTACTCTTGTCTGAAATTTTTACTTGAAGTGTAGCTATCCTTTGGAAAAATACAAAATGGGACAGACTTGCCCCTTCTGCCCCTTCCTGGAGCCTGGAACAGTAAAGTTTGAATAGCCGAAGGGGAGAAAGACCCCCTACATTGAGAATCATACCCAAAACATGAGCCAAGAGGAAGGTCAGCTGTGGTGGAAACCCCTTCCTCCCTCTCTGTACCCCCCTTTCCCCCTCCTCCCTCCAAAATCCAGAGCCTCCCACCCCACCCAACCAGCAACAAAAGGCAGGTCTGGAACTCAAGCACTAGAGGCCGGAAGAGTAGGTGGGGAGGGGTGGGCCTCGTAGGGACACGGCCAAGAAATAAGGGAGAATGGAAGGAACAAACGCTAGAAGAGATGAATAGTTTTTCTTTCCAGAAGCTTTGGGAAATCATCCTGGATCCTCTGTGTTTCCCACTCGCCACACTGTACCCAACAGCAAGTCCCGCTGGCCCGCCCACATATTCCAAATGAAATGGCCTCTCCCCGGCCCCTTGTCTGATGCACCATCATTCCCCACCCCCCACACTCATCAGGGCACAACCTGCTAAATGGTCTCCAGGCTTTCACTCTTTCCTCCTTAGAATATATTCTTCCTGGAACAGGGATCTTCTGAAAGCCTACTGCGAAAGCCCAGTGGCCTTCCCCAGCAGGACTCCCGCACTTCCAGGACCTTCCACGCACCCTCTGCTGCCTATCCCACTCATCCAACCACACTGGCCTTCCTGCTCTTGGCACATGCAATCATGCTGTGATCTCAAGGCCTTCCCACTTGCTGTTTCCTCTCTCGGCCTGGGTTACTCCTCCTTAGGCACCTACCACAGCTGTTTTGCCCGAATCCTTCAAGCCTCAGCTCAGTGTAAATCCTCCCAGGTGGCCTTCGCTGACCACCTGGGCCAGCCTTCCTCTTCTTCATTATCTTTATACCACTCATCGCTGTTTGAGCTTATCTTGCTGAATCTTCTCTTTTTTCCTTCCCTTCCCTTCCTCTTTCCTTCACTTCCCTTCTATTCCTTCCCCTCTCTTCCCCTTCCTTTCCCTATTTCTTTTTTTTAAAACAATAGCTTTGTCTTTTCTTTTTAAATATTTTATTTATTTATTTTTTTAGAGAGGGAAGGGAGGGAGAGAGAGAGAGAGAGAGAGAGAGAGACATCAATGTGCTGTTGCTGGGGGTTATGGCCTGCAACCCAGGAATGTACCCTGGCTGGGAATCAAACCTGGGACACTTTGGTTCCCAGCCTGCGCTCAATCCACTGAGCCACGCCAGCCAGGGCCTTTCCCTATCTTACACCTACTTACTAGTCTGTGTTTCCAATAAAAACAAGTGTTCTAGGACAGTGTAGGGACCGTGACTGTCTGGTTTGGGGCTACCTCCATGGAGCCTAGAACAGAGCCTGGCACAGAGCAAATGCTCCATCAGTGTTTGTCGAGTCAATGACTGCGTGAATGAAAAAATGTGGGGTGGCTTCGAGAGTCCAGAATAAAGGCACCAGACCAGGTACTGGGTTTTGCAAATCCAAATGCAGAGTTCCCAGTTACATTTCAAGTTCAGATAAACATTGCATGTATGCAATATTAAGTTAGTATATGTCCCAACTGTTGCTCACATTCATTGTTTATCTGAAATTCAGATGTAACTGGGTGCCTGGTGTTACATCTGGAAGCCCCACTCCAGACACACTGAGAAGCTTGTGTGAACCGAACACAGCAGGAGAGACCCTTTCAAGTCTGTGTTTTGGAGACCCCTTGCGTTCCCCTTTGTACCCCAGTATGGACTGGAATAGACGTGAACAATGTGGAGAGCCGTTTTGTTCTTTCTTCTGGACACCATGTGTATGGGGGGGGTGTAATATTCAGCTAATGGTAAGGCATTGATAATGGATTTACCACTCATCCCTTGCACCCTAAAAGGTCCAGAACAGGATATAGGACCTTGAACAACAGGGCTAGGGAGCAGGTGCAGCTGCAGGAAGGTGTGGCGTGCTTCAGGTTCACAGAACAGCCCCAGCAGAACTTCTGGTGAAGGCGGGCCCTTTTTTCTCGTCTCACAAAAGAAAGAGCCTTAAACGTAATTTTTTTTTGGCAAAAATGGACAAATTAAATAAATTAAACTTTTTCTCGGGCTCTGAATAAAAGAAAAACTCATATTTTTCACAAGACCATATTCAATTCTTTCAGTCTCAAAAAATACCAAACTTTATGAGGAAGCCAAATTATGCACATTTCAGCATTATCCTCTTATGTCCTTAAAATGGTTTCAGATGTGTCAAGTGCATTTAAAAATTTGCATATATTTCCATTTTCTCCAAAAGTTCCAGTCCAAACAATAATTTTCCCCGATGGCTTCAAAGGGTCTAGAAAGCACATGTGAATCTGCTGAGAAGTGGCCCAGTTGCTTGGGCTCCAGCAGGCTCTGGAAAGGGGCGGGGCCCCGGGGACATCTTTGCCCCCAGGACACACTGGGTCAGGCCCTCCCACACGGTGAAGGAAACCAACGCGGGAGATGCTCTGCTTCGCACTGCCAAAAGGGCTGCAATACGCCGAGTTCATCCCTGGAGCTGTGGGCACTGCCTCCGCAGGAAACCCAGACTCTTTACGTGTTTTAACAAGTCTCACGTGACCGAAAAATACCTTTACTTAATGCAAAATAGAACATTGCTAAGTGTGTGCCTGTGCGCGTTTTGATTTGCTTTTGAGGCCAGCAGGGCTAATCAATTAACAGTGATTGTTCGTTCCTTCGACTGATCCAGCCATTTTCAAGGACCTTAGAAGAATCCACACACTATATCTCATTTTCTTCACAATAACTTTGGGTTTGGGCATTGACATGCCCTCCTTGAAGCTTTGTGGATGAGGCAGGTACCTGAAAAACGTGGTGATCTACGGTAAGTTAGAAGCAAAGAGCATCCCGGTCCCTACAGTCACCTGTTGGATGGAAACCAATTCAAAACTTCGCTTCACCTGGCAACTGAGGGAAATACAAAGATCACAACGCTCACTCTATGTACCTATCAGCCACACCCAAACTGCCCTTTTCCCACTAATGGCATTGTTATACATTTTATATTTATTTTCATTTATGTACCTCATTCCAAAAACAATCTGTGATATTTGTGAAACACACAAAGAAAAAAGTAAATAAAATTTTAATGTAAATAGACCCTGGCTGGCGTAGCTCAGTGGATTGAGTGCGGGCTTCGAACCAAAGTGCCGCAGGTTCAATTCCCAGTCAGGGCACATGCCTGGGTTGCAGGCCATGGCCCCCAGCAACCGCACATTGATATTTCTCTCTCACTCTTTCTCTCTCTTTTTCCCTCCCTTCCCTCTCTAAAAATTTTTTTACTGTAAATATATAATATATTAAAAAGCATCTAATATTTTTTTATTCTTGGATCTAAGTACATAAAACTTTCTAGAGTAGCACTTTAGTGGTAGGTCAACCTATAAAATACCAGTTAGTACACTGCTCAGTATTGAGAGTTAGGACCTCAAAAATCAGGTCTTGAGATGCTGCCTGAATGAAAGACTAATGCAAACAGAAAATGAGCATATCCCTTAAAATCAGGCTTTACAAATATATGCAAACATGAGCCATTTCTTCAGTGCCAGGGAGATACTCAGAGCATCTGCTTGGCAACCTTACAGATAATTGAGCTGGAGCTTTTGTACGGGAATTTCTGGTGAAGCTCAGTCTGCTACCACTGGCTCATCTTGGTTTTCTCACAACAGCCAGCATTTTCTCTGGTAAGCTGAAATCCTGCCTCTGGTTAGCTCCCCTGGATAAAAGGTACAAGGATGCCACAGCACTAAGATACAGTCCTAGAAACATTACTTATCAACTCAAATTTTGTGAATCAAACTGTATTTTAAACAAGTCCAGTGAAATGAGGAAGATGGAGTTTGGTAGGGAGCCTACTGTTTAAAGAAGCCCTTCAGTGAATTCACTTACTTTATATTTTATTTGGTATTTTTTTAATTGTATAAGTTGTACACGCCTGTAATAAATCAAAGAATATGGAGAGGCACAAACGGGAAGCTGATAATCTCCCCACCGACTCCCGTTCCACCCCAGGTGATTAATACTGAGAGTTTGGTGTGGATCTTTCCACGCTCTTCTCATAAAAATAGATGCAATTACATATATTTACTTAGGGTTTGTTTCGGTTCTTGTTTTTATTCTCCTTATTAAAACAAGTTCTATAATACACATTATACTTTCATTGTTTCTTCTCACTTAGCTATAGAGTACAGTAATTCCTTCAGTTCGGTACGTATGGTTCTGTTTCGTGAGGTTTGATAACAATCACGGTTACCAATTATTCCACAGTGTAAATATATCCTGATTCGTTCAACCACGTCCCTTTAGGTGGACACTCCTCTTTCCCTTGTCTTTTTTTTTCAGTGTCACAAACAATGCTGCAAGGCCCTTTCTGGTACAGCCTTTCCTGTAGGACCAACCCCTCTCGTGCTTGCTTTCCCAGTTGAGATTTTTGCATACTAGTTTTCCTTAAAATAATTAGAACTAAATTAATACACCAGAGAAATGCCTTGGACAAACTGCTGTCTCTCTCTTTTACTTTAAAATCCTTGCCTGAGGATATATTCATTGATTTTAGAGAGAAAGGAAGTGGGGAGACAGAGAGAGAAAGACAGAGAGAGAGAGAGAGGAACACCCAAGTGAGAGGAAAACATCCATCGGTTGCCTCCCGTCTATGCCCTGGCCAGGGGATTGAACAGGCAGCCCACCTATGTGCCCTGACCAGGGATCCAACCGGCAACCTCTCACTTTGTGGGACGATGTCCCACCACCTGAGCCACCCAGCCAGGGCTCCCTGTTTTCAAAATGCATGTTTTTATGTCATTGGAGCTGAGCGCTGTCAAACGGCAGCCAGCTTTCTGTCTGGAACCGGCGCGGCAGCTGCTCCTCGCTGGAGGCAGGAAGTGTGTGTCCTGCGAAGCTTTGATCACCCCGTGGCCTTTCCACACTGGAAAACCTTTTCCCCATCTGCAGTTTCTGTAACCGATTTGTGAACTTTCACTCTCCTGGAAATGGAACAGAAATGCGCAAAAGTCTGAACGTTCGCTTCGAGATCACGTTGGTAGTGGAGTTCTTCATAAAACTACAGCCTGTTTATTCAACTGGGAAGAAGAAACTCCAGCAGTGGTTTGTGTATTTGTTGCATGCGAGCATGGAGGATGTCAGGGTATCAGAGAGAGCTGTGTGGCTCCAAAAGCCTGATTTTGAAGCCACATCACCCCAGAGAATGATCATACTCCTCGCTACTCTGGCTGTGAGAGTAGAGTTGTAAGATTTGGGAAGTAAAGACACAAGACGCCTAGTTAAATCTGAATTTCAGATAAACCACAAATAATTTTTAATTTTAATGTATTATATAATATATACTTTGTTATAATATTTCATGAGACATACTTATTCATGGATTATCCAATATTCAGATTAAATGGGGTGTCCTGTGTTTTTCCTGGCAACTCTGTATGATAGAAGAAATTTGCTCCCCACCCCTTAGAGTATAGTACTGTATAGTATATTTTCCCCCTTTGGTCGAAGTAAGTATATACTGTATTTTTAGGACTATAAGACACACTGGACCATAAGACACACCTAGGTTTTAGAGGAGGAAAATAGGAAAAAAATTTTGAAGCAAAAAATGTGGTAAAATATTTAATAACCTGTGACCCTGCGCCACCGCCACCCCCCACCCCCCAGCAAACCAGGTAAGCTACATTTGGACTATAAGATGCACCCCCATTTTCCTCCCAAATTTGGGGGGAATGCATCTTATAGTCTGAAAATACGGTATACATTTAGGAGGTCTGTCCAGAAAAAAGGCCCCAAGGTGCTTACATATCATTGTCCTACGTACAATGTTTCTTGCATCTTGTATCTTCTGCAATAAATGTCTCTATTTTCCATAGTACATGGCTGGGTACTTTATGTACAGACTATATACATATATACACACACATACATTCCCAGCTTGTGGGAATATATACTATTTCCAGGCCATTGACAAGATACTCACATTCGCACATACACACGCACACTAAGTGGAGTTCACGGTGGAGTGAGGTGGGCCCGGAGTGCAATGACGGAGCACAGACACATAGGGAAGACAGCCGTGGGAGGACACGGGCAGAGCCTGAGTGACACAACGAGAGGGCAAGGAAAGTCCCAGAGGGCCAGCAACCACCAGACGCTCTGAGAGGCATCGGAGAGATTTTCACTCAGAGATGCTAGAAGAAATCAACCTTGCTGACATCTTGATTTTGAACTCTGGCCTCCAGAATTGTGAAAGAATAAATTTCTGGGGGGGGGGGGTGGTTTAGGGCCCCCAGTTGGTGGGAATTTGTCACAACGGCTCTAGGAAGCGAGTACATGCAACAAACCGGCTGTGGCAGAGCTGGGGTTCAGCCAGGTCCATTTGCCTCTGAAGGTCCTGGTCCAACCACTTCAGCACCCTGTGCCCCATTTCATAAACACCCGTGAGCATGTTCTATGAAACCAGCTCGGTCCCAGTCAGCAGCGACACTCAGACGAAGGTCAGGACCCTTGCCGACAGGAGGTGACCGTCTCTGGAAAACACTGACCCCCAGATCTAGCGAGCACATCTCCGGTCTGTATCCTGTTCAGAGCCGGTCTCCAGTGAGCAACGCTCCAGACCAGCCGCAGACTGAGCACCCATTAGCTCAGCAGCTTCGGGATCATGGCTCATTCCCTCTGTACCTCAGTCCCCTCTCCTGCAAAACAGCCCAGCTTTACAGGGTCACTCTGGGGGTGTCAACGGGAGTCAGCACGTAGGAAATGGTGCCTGGTGCTCGGTGAGCAGGACAGGGATGTCAGTTGTCCTAACTGGTACCGTCTCCATGGGGAGGTGTCTGCCTCTACAGGTCAGCAGCAGTTTGACAAGAGGAGGAAGAGGAGGATTCTTTAAGCAGAGGAAAGTCTAAAAGAGACTGGGGAAAACACGGCAAATGGGGCAAATTCATTCGTTCTTTGCAGTCCTTCCGCCTCATGGTCAGCAGGGCAGGTCCTGGTGACTAGAAGATGACTTGTTTGCTGGAGGTGTGGGGAGGGGGGGAGGAACGGGGGAGGGGCAGCGTTGGGGTGGTTTCTGCAGCAAAGCTGACAGGACAGCACGTGGGGCGGGACTGACCGTGAGAGGAAGGACAGCTGGGGAGAGGGGACCAGTCTAAGGAAACGAATTTTGGAGTTCTGGGCAATGCACCCTCACCGCCAACAAAAGCAATTACGGTAAAAAAAAAAATAAAATAAATAAAACATTCTTTTCTCCCTGATGCCTTATGGTTTTATTTGGGGAAATCAAGAAAAATGCCAAATTCCTTCTCCATGGTGGATAGGCCAAGAACCCAGCCGGCCCACAAGGCCCAGGGCCCACCTGGGTTAGGGGGAAGGCGGGGGACAAGGTGTCGGCAGCCCCCTGCCTGACCGGGGCTCAGTGACAGAGGACAGACCAGTACACAAACAACTACAACAAAAATGTTATCCCGTGAACGAGGACATACTACAGGTGAGTATTAAATGCCTTAAAAAAGGTACGTAAAGAAACAAGCTAGCCATGTAGCAGATTAAAAGTACTAGAGCTAAAGAAGCAAATATTAGAATTTTTTTAAAAAGAAAGGATATTTTCGAGCTAAATTTGGACTCTCTGAACCACCCATGATGAAAACAGTTTCTTAATTAAATCCAGCTTTTATTTCCAGGCCAATCTGTGGCCCCTGCTGTTTCCCGCTTTGGTCAGTAAAACATTTCATCCCAACCTGGTCATCGCCCATCACCTGGCAAGCAGAGACACTCTAGGTATTATACTGGCTTCTCGAGGGAGCGAGGCTATATTACTAGAAGGATGCTGTCCTTATACCCCCAAAGAACTGTCTGGGATTTTTGCTATTTCTAGAAGAGAGCCAGAAAGCAAATAAATAAACAAACAAAAAACCCACAAAACAAAAAACCATAAAATTCAGTGATCTGGCTCATACCCCCGTATCTGAGTCAGGTTTGTTGTCTTGGCTTAATCTGGGCACTCTCAGCTCTGGGCACACACTCTGACCTTCTCTTCGTGTTTCTCCGTGTGGCAGTGTTTACGTGGGTGATCTCCAGGATCTTTACTGCTGCTCCGAAGCCACCGTCTCCTGAAATGAACTCACAAATGTCCCCCCACAATAAGAACTGGCACCCAAGAGGTCGAAAGGACCACCCCCAGAGTCTGGTGCATACCCCGGACTCAGGCAGTGGTGGAGATCTGGGTTGACGGTGCCCCCAGAGAATATGGTGTGGCCCCCAGCTCGGGCTGCAGAATGACCACAAGTGGGCACTACATTGCCTGTAAGATGCCCCAAGCCCATGGTGTAATCGTTAGGACTAACGCTATGGCTCTGTATCAACATTACTGTTTGTTCAGGGAAATTCTGGCCCGGAGAGAGATGGCCTTATACCAGCAGGAGCCTCCAGGACTCATTTATCTGAACAGCTCAACCAGCTATCTTCTTGGGACAATATAACTTGTTCATTTGGCAAACGGTCCACTTCTCAGGACTGCAGGCCCTGCAGCGGGGCAAGTCCACTTGCCTATCGAATGACAGTTTATCAAGTGTCATTTCAAAACTCTCTCCTCTTTGTTGCGTCCTCCAGCCCTAGACAATTTCGTCATAGACTTTGCCCAGTTCTAACCCGGTTGCTGAATTTAAAGACCCACCTTAAACTACCTGAAGTCAGACCACAAAACTCTATGAATATTCCTCTTGGAGGCACTACTAAGACCTCACTATACTGGCGCTTTCCTTCATTACAGTAAATAGTAAACTCGGCTTTGTTTGATCAATAGGTGATTCCGGTGTCTCTGAGGAGAGTCAGCACCTGGTTGGTGCCATACGGGGTGCAAATGAAGGAAATTCAATGCAGGGACTCCTTGCAGAAGGAGCACAGGATTATGAGAATAAACAAGGCATCGTGAGGCACCTAGGGACCAGCCACAGTGGAGAGCCATTATCACCCCTATGGCTGGAGGGGCAGGGGACGAAAGAGTGTCACTGGAACCTGGTGAGAGTGGGCCACCTGGCAAAAGCCACCGTCATGGAGGCACACATCCAGGTCGAAAATGAGGGGTGCATGCGGGAGGGGAGCAGTGTGAAAACCACCACGGCTTGCTTCTCTTGCCCTCAACTTGCCTGCTGGCTCCTCCTATTGATCAAACCAATGGAAGCCATTAAGCAAGGGGCCCAGATAGTGTAGAAACCTGCCTTTTGGGGGACAGAGCAGGGCAGAGAAGAAAGGAGAGTGGGTCTGTGTGAATGGGGGGGTGGAGGAAGTGGGGTGAACAAATAGACAATAACCAGCACAGAGCACAACAAATATTTGCTGGAAGAGTACATGAATAGCCAGTAGCTTCCAGCAAGGAGCACGGTCAGTAATTAGTGTTTGTTAATAAATGAGCACATGAATTATACTGACTACAGATTCTTTCTTAGGCTTTTGGGCTTGGAGATCATAATCGGTAAATGCCACTTTTGTTCCTTTGCTACCTCATCTAAAGCCAAGATCGATAAGGAACTCAAAGAATAAGGAAAACTGGGCATGTTTTAGAGATGTCCTAGATAGTGCCTGTGGTATAATTTGGCTTTAAGCCTGGACTTAGACGTTTATGGCACAAACAATTCTTCACCCTGCTCCCTAAAATGTCACCAAACCAGGACTGTGCATCTAGGGAGCTTACCATAATTGCAAAAGCTACCCACATCCCAGTTTCTGGAAGGAGTTGAAAAGGTTAGCGAATTTGGAAGTACTACCAGATAAGTTGCCAGAATAATCTTTTTATAACAGTCTGTTTCGAATTATATAGCCTGAAAGAATGTGAGCTGATGAGGATGGGAGCCAAGGAAGCAAACGAGGTTTTGGAGCTCTCTGCCACACGACAGATCCTTCCCTCTCTACTTGCTGAAAAGCTCCACTTCTGACACCAGCCAGGCCTGGTTTTGCATCTCATACTCTGTGACCACGAACAAGTCACGGATGGACTCCCATGCCTCGGTTTCCTCATCTGTATACTGGGAATAGTGTTCCACACTTCTTCGGGCAACCAGCACTCAGCCTCATGGCTTTCGGTCCTCTTCTCTGTGTCCCAGGACTGGGAGCCAGGTAGTGATATGCTCCGGACTCCATTGTGTTTGTGGTTCTGGATCAGAGATACATTCTGACAAAGATATGCACGGTCTCGCGCAGGATTTGGAAGTTCGGGATTTAGCAGATGTGAAGTCTCGCAGCAACTTGAAGTTTTTTCCTTCTAGTTTGCAGCCTGGGGGCTGCAGGACAGCTGTGACCAGCTGTGACCACGGGCGGCAGTCGCCTGCAGCGCTCCTGATCTGGGTCGTCGGCGACTTCTTTGGCAACATTAACCTTTTCAACTTTTATGTGGGGGGGGGGGGTCACCATGTTTTATTAATAAATAATTTGGTGACATCTGCAACTTTTTAGAACGAAAATTCGCATTTAATCCCTTCTGTGAAATCCTTGACTAACGTGGTTTCGCTTTTTCTAACTGAACCCTGAGCGATATCTGTCTGAGTGTTAAGCTTCCTGCCCAGAAAGTGCCCGCGGCAGAAGTGGTCCTTGCATTCATCACACTCCAGAGCTCGTCCTTTGCCGGGTTTGCGGCGTGTCCTGTAAAATGGAAAACTTCAGAGTTCTCCACTGCAACGAAGAGAAGTTGGCAAGGTTGGTCATTATCCTGTTGGCGCTTTAATTACAATCATTTATTTGGTTAATGTGACCATTTCTAACACCTTAATTATAGAATGATACCATATAAAATGTAGGCTGGCTAGGTTTCTTGGTAAGAAAAATAAAAGTTATAAAATTCAAACATCTATTGAAAAGCCAAATGAAATTTTCATTTACCAAGAGCCACTAGTGGCCATTCATTCAGAGGAAACTTTTTACTTTGAATGATTAGCCCACTCAGTGGAAATATAGGCACCTCACGTGCTTTGTTGTTCTCCTGTGTAGTTTGGCAGGCTGAACTTAAAGTAACATGAATTTATTAGGAATTTCTGTATTGTTTCATTAAAGACAGAGGAGAGCCTGACAATGTGTAATAAACAGTCATTCTCTGCCAGTTCTGCTAAAATGTGGTGGGGGACGCTCTCCTTCCTGGCACACCCCTCCTGGGCAATCCAGCACCTGCCGGAAGTATGGATTAATTAATAATGCAGCTCTGCTACCTCTCCTGGATGGGATGGGCATCCCCACGTTTGTCCCTTGTGAGAAACGCTTGGTCTGATCTTCTGCACCCTAAAAATATCACAGAGGAGGTCACACCCCACAGATACTCAGGGAGCACCACCAGCTGAGCCTCCGGCGCTGCTTCCTTTAGTGCCAAGTTTTTCAAAGCCAAGTCCAAGCCCTCGCCTCAAAAATATAATTCATCTTATCTATTACCTAATGAAACTGATTACAGGGCACTCTGTAAATATCCAAGGTACTCCCTAAAAGGTAAACAGCAGTAATGGTGGAGATCAAAGCCCTAGGTGCGGGGTGCTGCTCTTACCGTCTGGGGCCATGCCTGCCCGGGGAGAACAGCAAACACGGCCGGCTTTGATCCTGTCACTCCCAGCAGAGGACCTCCGGGGGTTCCCCACTGCCTTCAACAGCCCACACTTCTCGGACTCCCCTTCCACAGCCCTGCCATCTGGTACCAGCCCACCTTCCCAGCCCTACTTTCCACTGCGCTCCGCTCCCGTGAACAAATCCTCCAAGTGCCCTGCACACAGCTCGTCGCTGGCCTCGTGGCCTCAAAATACTCTCTCTTCTCCTTCCTCTGCCTCTTGTCCTCTTGTACATTCTGCGTCACCCAGCTTGGGGACCCCTCTCTTCTCCAAACCATGAGTAACGACCCCCCACTCTGTGCAGTAAGGGCAAATAACAGAGGATGCTTCTTGTATGCTCTCTAAGCATTTCACATGTGTATTACCTCATTTAATCCTCAGAACAACTCTACAGGTGGGATTATTTCCCCCATGTTATGGATGAGGAAACTGAGGCAAACGTGATAGTACTTTCAGACTGCATGACTGAGCTTCCAGATAGTATTTATAGCTCACTTACGCCCAAAGAAAACCTGGATACTTTTCTTGTAAAACAGCTGAAGAAAATCTGTAAGGTTTCTCGGACAAAGCAGGTAACGCTTTCATAATTTGATATAAGAATCCCAAATTGCCACAGTGTATGTGATATAAAATATTTTATAGCAATAAGCACATGAAAAGATACTCAACATCACTAATCATTAGGCAACTGCAAATTAAAAGGACCTCAGATGCATTAAAGCGGCTACTGTATTAAAAACACATACACAGAAAATAACAAGTGTTGGTGACGATGAAGAAATTGAAATCATTTTGCATTGCTGGTGGGAATGTGGAATTCATTCCCCCACAAATAAATGCAGAATCACCACATGATCCAGCAGCACCACTTCTAGGTATATACTCAGACAAATTGAAAGCAAAGATTCAAACACATATTTGCACATCCATGTTCACGGCAGCATTATTCACAAAAGCCAAAAGGTAGAAACAACCCGAATGTTCATCAGCAGATAAATGGATGAACCAAATGTGGTGTATACACACAATGGGATATTATTCAGCCTTAAAAAGGAACGAAGTTCTTATACATGCTACAACATGGATGAATGTCGAGGACGTCATGCTAAGTGCAATAAGCCCAACATAAAAGAACAAATATTGCATGACTTTACTCATATGTGGCACCCAGCACAGTCAAACTCATGGACACGGAAAGTGCAGTGTGGTTGCCAGGGGCCGGGGGAAGGGGACATGGGGAGTATTGTCCGCTGGGTGCAGCGTTTCAGTTTGAGATCCTCAAACTCTGCAGATGGATGGTGGTGACGGTTGCATAACAATGTGAATACACTTAATGCCAGTGAACTGTACACTTAGAAATGATTAAAATGATACATTTTATGTTATATGTGTATTTTGCCACAAAAATACTGTCTGAAAATGCTCTCATATCATGTGTCTCATTCTCAACTACCCTGTCGGGAAGCAGAGGAGGTATTAAGATACCCCGTTGCTAAGATACAGAAAGGAAGACTCAGAGGGTCCTTTGACTTGCTCTGGATGAGCCCCAAATGCCCTGGGAGTCTTGTTACATCACAGAAGTTGGACTCAGTGGGCATGGACGGGGCCTGGAACTCTACATTTCTAACTGTTTCCAGGGGAAGCGGGGGGTCTACAGACCACAGTCCTGGGTCAGGACCAGCGAGCTAAAAGACGATTCTCAAAACCTCATTCTTTAGACTGATGATCCAGGATTCTTCTAACTCTTTCTGGAAGTCCCTCAGAAATCACTCTGCCCTCTCAAGAGGCAAAGGAAGAAGAGGCCCACTGAGACTGCAGGCCCTCGTCATCAGATTTTTCCAGATGGCCATGACCAGACTTACCTGTTTGGTGAGTATTCTGGACACACAGGGAAAACCTAAGTTACGCTCTCCTTTGATCTTACACACTTTTTATGTTTTTAAAATACTACTTGTATGGCAGCGAAAATAAAACTATAACAGAACTTAATTTGATTATGAACTAGCTGGACTATTAGAGCGTTCCTTAATGAGACTGCTTGTCAGGTATATTTCCTGTGGGGCAGAAGTTCTAATCCCCAGATGTCCTTTAAAAATACCTAGTATACTTATTAAAACATTGATACCTGGGACCCACCCTGAGGGACTGATTCAATTGGTCTGGTGGGTGTTGCTGTTGTTGTTAAGTCCTCCAGAAGATTCTAATACCTGTCAGGGCTAGGAACCATCGACCTAAGATGAAACAGCAACTCCAAATTTAAGATATTTAATAAATTACATTAGTCTCCATGCTTGTTTGAGAGTTGCAAGCATCAGAAGAGAAGTCTGGTATATTTTATTTGCTAACTGCAAATGCAAATGAGATATTTCAGACACTTCACTGGGTCTAAATTTACTTCAGGAGCAAACTTTATGCAAAATAATGCAAGACTGTATGTCCCTAGCAACACGAAAGTTAATTTTAGCACCATTAAACTCCCAATTGGACCCACCAGTCTACTTAAAATCATGGTTGGACTTACTGACTGAAATCAATAGCTATTTTACTTCCCCTGCTGAAATAAAGCTTGCCACAGTAGCCATATTGATAGCACTCTCCTTGTTGATTATCATTGTTCATATTCAGCCATGATTTGGATATTGCCAACAAACATTCCCAGCCAAGGACACTTCAAGATAATGTATATAAATTGTGCCTTATTGATCACGGAACGTCAGCTGGCACTTAAGTCTGTCGACATATAAACATGAACACGAGTTTGCAAGTCTACAGTTCTAATAGCCATAAACTCACAACATCATAAAATGAACACTGTTGTGCTTTTTATCACCTTCATGGAGAAAAGTAACATAAGCAGGGGTTTTAATGACAAAAACCATTAAAAGAATGTAAAATCCTGAAGTATTTAAAAAAAATGATTTAGAGAAGAAAAACATTATTTTTCTTTTACCCTTGATAACCATTTAATTCCATCTTGCTGCTTTATGTTGAAAACTAAATTTACTAAATCATTACTGAAATAAGAAATTATGATGTAATGAAAGAGTATGTTCTTAAGATATGTATGTATATTTTGTGTGTGTATATATACACACACTGTATATATGTGTGTTTACACACACACACACACACACACATTTCTTCTATTTAAGATTTCAAGAGTCCGCAGTAAGATCAGCGCAATTGATTTCTTGGGGCGCGTCTCCCATAGATTGGTGTAAGCAAAGGAGGGCACGTTGTTAAATAAAACACATGGCCAAAGTCTCAACCCCTGTCATGAGGTGACTGCTGTTAAAACTCTTTCAAGAGTGGAAAGCTGCAGTTTTTCCCAGAGAAAACCAGATAAACCAGGTAAACAGCGCGCAGGTGTTGACCTGCCCTACTGCTGCTCAAAGTCTAGGAACGAGCCAGGTGACCTCATCAGAGAGCACCCTTCCCAACTCAGGGATGTGAAGAATGAGTTTCCAGGAGAAATCTAGCGACAGTTCGTTCCCAGGAATGCATTGAGAAGCTTCCTTTCCATCACTTCTTTTGCTCTGTTCCCCTAGTGAGGCCACGGGGTGGCCTGGGACCACGCTAGGAGGTTTAGAGGAATATATGCCATGTATGTTATGTAACAAGAATAATATTTTGAAAATGTTTATGGTGTGTTTTTTTCAATTCCACTCCCACGGTCACATTCCCTGCAAACATTCTGTACATATCTCCAGGAAGGAGGGAGAGAAAATGCCATCCGGGAAGGAAAAGAGCACAGCCCAGGGGATGCATGTGCCAGACAGGATGGGAAGTCAGGCGACAACTGTGTGCCTTTTGCACACAGTGCCCTGTTGCCACTTCATCCATACATCAGCATCATCTCCAGCAGACCTGAGCTTCTGTGGGGAAGAAATGATGTAGGTCTGATTTCATACCAAGCACTTAGTTTGCTCTCCATAAATATTTGTTGAATGTGTGAATGAATGAAACCCTCTCTTCCACCTTGTGCTATTTTTCAAGGCCAGGCTGCACCTGGGAAAACAAGACTGGCGATAAAGGCTCAGCAAAAGTTGATATTGCAAGACCCATGTTCTTCCTAAAAAGGTCCTTGAAAGAGACAAGAAAATACACAGCTGGCTTCCAATCCACAGCACCCACGTGTGTGCTGAGATAAGCTCCGCAAGCCCACAGAGGAGAGATGGGAAGGAGGAGGAGGAGTCAGGCAGGGGTGATGGAGCCTGAGCACGGATTTGGGTTCAACGTGGAACAGCTGACAGACCAAATGGAGAAGAAAACTCTAGGGTTGAGTTGACACAAGAAGTTAAGAACAAAGAGGAAAGGGTGGGAATGAGTAAACCAAGGAGAGCCCAGGCCAAGGGGAGAGAGGGGTCTGGCACGATGAAGAGATGATACTAAGAATAAGGTTGGGAGCGAGGACACAGTGACGGGGAACTTGAAGGTCAGGCAAAGATGTGTAATATTACTTAGCAGATTCCTGGACAACAAAGCAATGACCTTTAACACTAACTGGGGGTTACGACAGGCAGGCTCTGTTCTGAGACCTCTGCAGTGATGACCTCATTCAAGGAGGCTGATTTCCCAGCTGAGGAAACCTGAAGGAACTCAGTAGACCCTGAGACTTTAAGTAAGGTGCTTGAGTCACATAATTTTGAAGGGATAGGGGAAAGATGTGAATCTAGGTTGTACGCCCCAAGAGCCCTACACACACTCTCAGCTACCAGACTACACCACTTCCTGGCATGCGATGTGATGAGGGCAATATTGGCACACCACCAAAATAGGATGGAAGCCTCAGGATCCCTGGCGTATGTCCTTGACCTGGGCAATAGTCACTCACTCAGTCGGGATGGGATTTAGGCAGTGGTGGGAAGACAGCTTCATGAAATATTGTAGCCAGAGCTAGGGCTTAAAAGCTGTGTGCTAAGGTGAGTATCTCTGGTGTGTGTGAGATGCAATGATATATTAAGCCTCTTTGTTCCTCAGTTATCTGCATCTCTTTTGCATGTTCATCACTGACTTAATACCTCTAAGGGAAAACACGTTTGTATCATTTCCTTCCTTACTGTGACCTCAGCTTAGCACCACCCCCAGTGAGTATCCTGATGATGGAATTGTGAGACCACTGATTGTAACATTTGGAGCCAGGAATGATTCTGGTTCTCAGAAATGCAATGAGCATTGTGGCTGGTGAGAATAAGTGACTCGTATGTGTGTATGTGTGTGTGTGTATGTACATGTGTGTGGGGTGGGAGGTGAGTTATTTGAGTGTTTGTTTCATTCATTGATTTCATCAATCTTCAGTCAACAAATATTCATTGAGCACTTTCTATGTGCCAGGCGTTGTTCTAGGCGTTTGGGATACTTTGTGAATGAAACAAAGATCGCTGCCCTCATAGAGCTAGCATCACCAGGGGGAAGACGGACAGTAGCCATATACAGGAGGAAATTGTATAGTGTGTTAGAGGGAAATGAAACTCTTGGCGGGGGGGAGGGAGATGGGAAGAAAGTTAAGGAAGGCAGCAGAGATCAGGAAGGGAGTAGGGGAGGAGTGAAGTCATTTTAGTATTGATTGGATCATCAGAGAGAACATTTAAGCAAAGACATAAGAATAGGAGAGACTGACCCCGGGGGAAGAAGGAGCAGGCCTGGTGTGCGTAAGGGGGCCAGTGTGGCTGGAGTGAAGGGAGTTTAGAGCAGGCGGTGCACAGGAGACAGGCCAGGGCGTGGCAGATTGGAGGAGGCGCATTCCTACAGAGCTTTGCGGGCCTTTCCTCTGAGTGAAACAGGGAGCCCCTACCAGGTCAAAAGCACAGAAGGGATATGACCTTCCTTAGACATAAGAATAGCCTAAAACAGGCAAGGGGAAGCTGTTGCAATCTTCCAGGAGAGAGATGGTGGTGACGATGGTCAGAGTACTCATTTTTCCCCCAGTGTTGCGCCTGCCCAGTGTCGTTCCAAAAATAATGAAGGGGTCGGAGTCAACCAAAGCAAATTCTTCATGATGAGTCAGCACGGGGGAAACCAACGCAGGGGAAGACGTAACATACCGTCATGCACAGTGCAAATAGCAACAAAACAAAGAACCGGACACTCAGAGCCACCTGGTTATGAAAAAGAGTGCCCCACCACCCAGACCACACTGCAGGCAAAGAACTCACACCTGCATTACCTGAAACTCCG
Source organism: Phyllostomus discolor (assembly GCF_004126475.2). Taxonomy (NCBI): domain Eukaryota; kingdom Metazoa; phylum Chordata; class Mammalia; order Chiroptera; family Phyllostomidae; genus Phyllostomus; species Phyllostomus discolor. The sequence goes on along the minus strand of NC_040912.2, from coordinate 12,783,201 downwards.
GCCCCTTCACCCACTGAAGCCCGCGGAAGCAGCCGGGTTGCACGCCCCACTGCCCCGGAATCTCTCCATAGCAGTTGCAGTCGGGTTCCAGCTCTCCCCAGATGATTGCTACCCTCATGTGAAATGTTTTGGTTCCCAGTGAAGTGTCTTAATCTGGGGAAATTCACTTTGTTCTAACAGGTTGCTGCAACAGAACATCTAAGGTATCGCTTTGCTAAACCACATGGGAAGTGTTTTGCATTCGTAATGTATTTTTTGCCAGAGCTCACGGCAAATGCTTTTTGCATATTCTTGTTTCCTGAAACAATCCCTTCTGTTAGGGGTTTTAGTTACGAGACATTTTACTAATTTTAAAACTGGATTCCCTGGTGGGATTGGGGTGTCCTTGTGTTCAAATACTGGCGGATATAGTGGTCATTTCCTGGTACTGGAAACACATTTTCTAGTTTTAAAAGAAAGGTCTACTGGGTTCTTGCTCACACAGATCACTCACAACTGACGAAGCGGAGACTAGAGAACGCACGTGAAAACATACCTTATTTCCCACCTGTTTTTATGCTCAGCGAGTCCTCACTCTGAGCTTACCCAGCACCCAATTGGGCTGATCCTCTGGGATTCGAGAGTCAATAGTCCTCGCCCTCTTGGCTTGAGAGGGAAAGGAGAGGTAATCCTGGCTTTTCAGGACCTTCGTCATCTCAGCTTCCTGCTCAGGTGAAGCCAGCTGTTGGGTGGGAGTGGGGCTTTGGTAGTTTGGGGACTCATCCTCCTGTGTCAACCTGGCTCTTCACGCCATCTCCAAGCACTTCACCTTCTCAGTGAAGACTCCGCAGAGCGTCCTATGACTCCCCCGAGGGCCAGCCAGGAAGCCCCTTCCCCAGAGATGGAGTCTGAGGGACTGGTGTGGTCTCACGTGACAGAAAAGCAACCCTGTCATTGATTAAGCATCTACCACATGCCTGGACGACCCCTGCCTTCAAGGATCTAGTCTCCAACAGCTCTGAAATGCCGCAGTAGATCCGCTTTTCCACTGCACAAAACATGGAAAGGCTGTCTCCGCAAATGGAGCTGTGGGGCCGCCTTGGACAATGTGGACCCATTCCCACAGTGCAGCCTACATATCAGAAATGCCCAGCGTGGACACACGGAGGACATCGCTCTACATTCCGTGAATGCTGTGATGAGTGGGAAACTCACTTTCACAGCAGCGGTTCGGTACAAGAGGTCTGGAGTCAGTAGGTTGGCTTCGAGCCTTATCCTGGCCATGCACTGGCTGTGTGACCTTGGACTAGTCACCTTAACTCCTTGAGCCCCGTTCCCCTGATCTGTAAGGTTGGGTTAGTAAAAGTGCCAACTTCACAAACTCGTTGGGAAGATTCAACGAACCCTCACACTTAATTCAGGGCCTGGAACATCATAAATGCTCAGGAAATGCTCGTTATATTGGTCATCAATTTTATTTTACCATGTGGTAGTGATCAGGCAAGAAATCAAGAGAAGGCTGAAACTAGGAAGGGGCAGCAGTGAAGGAATTAGGAAAGGTCATTGGGAGTAAGGATTTGTCATCAGAGACCAAGATTCACTCACTCCCCTACATTCCCAATTACTACGCATAGTTAACAGTGAAGAAAGCTGATAAGAAAAAAACCCAGCCCATCCGAAATGTGTTGGCGGAGAGTTCTACAGGTACCCTGGACGGCTGGGAGGACAAGCAAGAGAGTCCTAGAGCACATTCAGCCCGAAACATGGCTAGAGGCAGAAAGAACAAAACCGAAGCTGTTCTACCTTCAGGCACACCGTGAGAAGGCAGGCTTCTTTGGAAAAGGCAACAATGCTGGAAGAAACAGAAGGCAGTGAGAAAAGAGGAGGACCAACTCTGAGATGCACTAACGCTAAAACGGAAGCTGCAGGCATGACTCTACAGAGGCTGAGCGGGGCTGTCGGGACAGGACGTGGTAGACGTCACTCATTCATAGGGCTGCCGGGAGCCAGAGCCAACCCAATGGTCACTTAACACGGTGAGCAGCACAAGGTGGCTGCTTGACAGTTGGTGTGCGCAGAACATGAGGTAAGGACATATGAAGACATGAAGTATGCATGATCCCCCAGAGGCCAGACCTGCTCTCTCTACCCCAAGAACACCAGCCTCAGTGGCAGGTAAGGCACAGATGTCTGAACCGAGAACAGAGGTCAATACAGAACAGTTAGAATATTGTTGCTACTGCTATTGTTTTGAATGGAACTTGTGTCATCAGGCAGGGCCCGCCCCTGTGTTCTCCAAGCCCCCACCCTAGCAGCTCCCACGTGACCTTTTCCACCTGGCTCCAAAGACTTCGGAAGTCCGGACACTCCCCACTTCACTGAACATCCAGGCGTGTCCGTTTGCTGGCGGGGAACCTCTCGAGGTCACGCTGGAACGCAATCCTGATCCTTCAAAAGTCCCACCACTTTGGCCACAAAGGAGGATCCGCTTGCCTGCCTTCTTCCTGGCTCATAGGGAAGGCTCTGGCTCGGTTCTAAAGCGGGGTGCCATGTGGACTGTGGAGGTGACGTTACAGGAAGGGCAAGGCAGGCTCTTACCTATCGAGGAGGCATTTCCTCCCTGGTCTGCGGCGGGCCTCCGACCCCGTGAGTGATTTTTCTCAGACGTGGAGAAGAGGCCATTCTTCTCGCTCGTTCTCCTGCAGACTCCGGTTGATGTCCTGCCAGTGCAGCAGGATGCGCCCCACTCCAGGTGGGCTGGGGGCCAAGAAACGCAGCGTTGTGTTTGTCCAGGCACAGACAGTTGAGGAAAGGCCCTGAGCAAACGTCCAGTTTCTGTCTCTCAAGTGCCTGTTGGGGACAGAGAGCCTCCAATTCCTCAGCAACAGGACGGGCCGGGGGTGAGATTCAGTTCAGCGCAAGAAGCCGCTTTTCCAAATCTATATAGAGTCCTACTGTGCGTCGGGCTACTTTCCACAAATAATGCCATTGGTCTTCCTTGCGCAGCGGCATTTCTTTGGATTGTCCCACGGTCCCCTCTCCTGCTCCTGACCCTGCGTGAGCCCGTGCACAAAAGCACGTTTCCTCTCGTTCATAAAACCAGACTTTGGCGAGTTCAACCAGAGCTGAGGGCCGTGCTTGTGAATTCAGATTGTAGTGAGTGAGTGGTTTTTCTTCAAGCCACTCAGCTTGAACTAGATAAAGCATGTGACTCACGAAATAGGTTTTATTTCAGGGGTTTGGGGTCTTGACTTTAAATGTATGCTTACGAGTATGGGAACGCTGTGAAAAAAATACCATACAATCAAGGGTAAATATTCAGATTAGAAATCCAGAATGCATTCCAGCTGTAGGATTCTTGTTGTTGTTGGCTGGCTTTGTTCTGGGGGTGGGGGAAGTCATGCAGTTTGTCCAAACCAGCCCCTGTAACTACACTTCCCACAGGATTTGTTTTTGTAACATAACAAATGCTCATACATTTAGAAGTGAGAGTTAAACACTGTGTCTTTATTTTGGTTAGTCTGGCGGTCGTTTGACACCGCCCTTTTTTCAGCTCCGGTCTTCTAACCTTACCGGCGGTGAGGGTTGGAGAGAAACCCTTCATTTTTGCCGGGAACCTTCCTAACCTACATCCAGTGTGGGAACAGTCAAGGGTTTTTTCTGACAGATGCATCAACACTTTCCATTCCCCTCCCTGCCCCCCAGGACCCACAGGTTTGGTTGGTTTTCAGTGGTTAGCCCGATGCAGAAACAGAGAAATCAGTTAGGAATCGACTTAGAGGGTCAGGTTTGGATGAGGACGCGGGGTAGGGACCATGTTTAAGGTCGCCTTAGACCTCAGTGTCTGGGTGGGACATTCAGAGCTGCCCGTGTCCTCCGCAGACATCCCGGGTGTGACAGCACTCCCTGAGAATGCCTCCCCTGGACCGCCCGCAGCCTCTGCTCAGAGGCAGCGAGGACAAGCCAAAGGGAGAGAGAGCCAGCCATGGGAAGGAGGTTTTCTGCCTCTATCTCCTCCCATTCCCTGATCCGACACTTTGGCTCCGAGTCCTCACTTGAATGCAGGTGAATGAGACCATCCTTCCCGTTCCTTCTGACTCTAAAATTTCATTCAAGCTGCATTTCCTTCTATAGGCTCATAGGTCTCAGAGGCCATGCAGGATAAATACTCATAACTATCATCTAGGGTTCAGAGGTCAGGAACCCCGAGAAGGAGGTCTGGAGGATGAAGGACGCAATTGCCCAGGAGGACACAGAACTGTGATTATTCTTCAACCATAAAATTCTAATTTGGGAAGAAGACTATCTAGAGGGGTGCTGTGCTCAAAGAGTGAGGCATCATATAAAGTACACACAGTGCAGTACTCAGGGTGCAGTAGGTTTTCAACAAAAGATGGTTGAGATAATGAATAAGTGAATGAAACTCTCAAGCAAGCAACCCACTCCAGGGCCTCCCCGTCAGCAAGGGACAGAGCCAGGCTGTGACCCTCCATGCTCTGATCTCCAGCCTAGGGATCATTCCCCCGATCATCACACCCACTGATATGTCCTCAAAGTGGGTTGCCTGGTAATTCATTGTGCTTCTTCCCAAGCAGAAGTTCTGCTGAGACATTCATTACAAGTCATCTGATGCCAGGTGAGGAATTTAATCTTCCTGTTGGATTGACTCGGGAGGATGGCGAGAATCGATGATGTCCAAATTCTGCACGAGCCACTCCCCCCTTCCTCCTAGATCAGGCCAGCACTCCTACCTTCACTTACCCCCATTAAGCGTTTTTTGAGCACTTCCTTTTTTGAACAATACCACGCTTAAGGATATCAAATCTTGCATCAGGGTTCATTAAAGAAATGTAAGGCAGCCTGGCTGGTGTGGCTCAATGGACTGAGCATTGAACTACAAACCAAAGGGTCACCCACCAGTTTAATTCCCAGTCAGGGCACATGCCTGGGTTGTGGTCCAGGTCCCCAGGGGGGGGCATTTGTGAGGCAACCACACACTGATGTTTCTCTCCTTCTCTTTGTCCCTTCCTTCCCCTTTCTAAAAATACATAAATAAAATCTTAAAAAAAAAAGAAAAGAAAAAAAACCAAATGTAAGGCAGAGTCCATAGGCAGCTGGAGAGATAAGACAGTCAGCCACACACACACATGAAGGAGCCCTGAAACATTGCATACAGGGCTAAAGAGAATTCCCCCAATCAGCGCCACAGGACGGGACACCAAGAAGAAAGAGCTCTATCGGGACAAAGAGGTGGGCTACATCTGCATCGTGAAGGACTTTACGGAGGGGAGAGAGGGGCAGTACACGACAGGGAGAAGCCTACATCAAAAACAAAATTCTCTGCTCACCATGGTGGTGCTGATGCTAGGAGTTTCCAAGGATCAGCACTATCTTCTTACACAGTGGATCTCAGTGTATGGCCACCTGCATTAGAATCACCTGGTTTGGTGTGTGTGTCGGGGGGTGGGAGGGTGATATAATAAAACTCTTGGAATTTCCTGAGTAATAGGAGCACCTTTCTTATTCATAACAAATCCCTTTGGAATCACAACTGAGTTTATGCTAGCAAGGCACCTCTTGGTGGGCCCTACATTTCAGGGAAGGGCTGACCGCAGAAGAAAGACCAAGCGTGCAATGAGAGGACTGGAACTTGCAGCCCCGCCCCCTGACCTCCTGGAAAGGGAAAGGGGCTGGAGATTGAGTTCAATCACAAATAACCGATGATTTCATCGATCATGCTTCCTAACGCAGCCTGGACAACAGCTCTTGCACGATAAGGTTTGGGGAGGTTCCAGGTTCGTGAACACGTTCATGCGCTGGGCGGATGGTACGCTCAGCACGCACGGAAACTCTGCGCCCCTCCTCCACCCTCTCCCTCACCCCGCAGATCTCTTCCATGCGGCTGTTCCTGAGTTACAGCCTTTGTGAGGAAGGAGTGATTGTAAGTGTAGCGCTCTCCTGAGCTCTGTGAGTCATCTTAGTGAATTACTTACTCACTTACTTACTTACTTACTTACTTACTTACTGAAACTGGGTTGGGCATTGGGGATGGGAGGGTTGGACCCTTTGAATTTGTAGCCAAGGGGGACAGAAGTGTGGGTGACCTGGGAACCCCAGACTTGCAACTGGCATCTGAAGTGAGGGCAGCCTTGTGGGACTGAGCCCTTAAACCCACGGAGTCTGATATTAACTCCAGGTGGTTAGTACAGAACAGGAGATCAGGGTCAGAGAAACGGTGCTGAAGAACAGCATAAGGGTAGGTATTAACATTCCGATTTCTAGGCCCGTGGTGTGAACTGCTGGATCAGGCTATGGGCGGGGCAAGGGAAGCTCCCCAGGGCCCTCGGAGATACACCAGCTTTTGAGAACCACTACCTCCATGTCAAACCCAGAGTCCAGCCTGCCAAAGCACTGGGCTCCAGCCCCTGGCAGTTAACCAGCTTGCCAACTGTACTGCCTACCTAGAGTTAGAGAGGCTGGACACCGGACACTCCTGGAGTGTGAGCCCTGCTGTTTCAAGAATCACCTCGGGCAGTCCAGCTCACGGGGCACTTCTACGTGACTCCATTGGGGAGAATCTTGTACAGCCAACAGGGAGAGGGGAGGAGTCCTGAATTTAGCCCTTTCCCAAATCTTCCCTGGGTTAGGGAGGCCATTACCAGCCCTGAGACTGCAGAACCTCCATATCTTTAAAGTGGGGGGGGGGGGGGGGGGGGGCTGTCCCTCCCTGGGCTGAATCCGCTGTGTGAAAGCCCATGAACACCGATTCCCACCCCCACCCCTAGATGGCAGGAGAGGGTTCCCTCAGGCCCAAGAGCCTCTCTAGGCCCAGAGAGCAGGGACACAAAGAGATTCCTGTCCTCCATCCACACCATCTACCTTTGTACACGACAAAAACCATCCTCAATCCCGCCACAAGAGGACGGCCGCAGTTGGCACTACATTTGTATTTTCTTTCAGTCTTCCTCACACGTTGTAAAAACGTGGGCCAGATGTGTATGAGACCCATGATCAGTTTCCAGGAGGAAAACAGAAAAGCACCAAGTTTCTTCCTCGGGTTTCCTCGCACAAGAACATGCTGTGTTCACTCTCCAACAGCCTTTGTCTGTTCTGCGGTGGAGACCTCTCTGGAGAGACTTTTTAGTTTTTATTTGCCTCCATCTTTTTTATTACCTCTTCATTTTTTAAAATCCAAATATAAAATGCATAAAGTCCTCCCTATTCCCTGTTTGATGGGTGTGGTTCCAAACTCTTTTCTTTTCATACAAACACGTATATGACCTATACGGCACCTATATTATTATGAACCTACAAAAACATGGAATCAGAATGTAGATTCTGACTTGTTTTTCTAACCTACCAATATATGGTGGATACCATAGATGTTTTTAGTGAGAGAAAGAGAAAGCAGAACTAAAAACCGGGCTGGAACGTGAAGACAGCTCCTTTAATGTGGATGCCAGGAAGAAAGTATGTGCTGGGTTTGCTATGCTAATTGAAACCACAACCCAAGACGATTATATACTTTGTCCTAAGTATAGGATTGAGAAATGTAACTCTGAGGGTTGCTATTTCTTAAAGCACCCAGAACAAATAATAAACGTATGGAAAAGAAGCCTAAGAAAAAGTTTACGTAAGTCTCAACCACATATCATGCTTCAGTACGGCATTAGCCCGAAATTTGACTTTCTTTTTTGTTTAACAGACCACACTGCTAGAAAATAGTGAACTGCCAAAGATATAGATTTACCTTCTTCTTTCAAGAAATACAAAAGCGATCAAATTAGTCCTACAAATACTGAGCGTCTGTGTGCCAGGCGCAGTGACAGGAGATGGGGTATATCAGCAAAGAACAGCCCCCCGCAGCAAAGGTCAAGTCCCCTGCTCCTCCAGGTCAGGGGAGAGAGGTGGAGTTGAGACAGACAGTTGACCGTGGGCACAATAAAGAGGTAAATTAGCTAGTATATTAAAAGGCAATATGGGCTATGGGGGAGGGAGAGCAGTTAAAAGGTACGGGAAGTTGGCACTCCATTGAGAACACAGTGTTAGGAGGAGTTAGCATTTAAACAAAGCCCTAGTGAGGCGAGGGAGTGGGCCGGGCTCTCCCCAGGGAGAGGGAGCTGCCTGGGTGCTTTTTATGGGTTGAATAGTATCTTTCCCTCTTCCTCCAAAAAAAGGATACATAGAAGTTCTAACTCCTAGCACCTGTGAATGTGACCTGTTTGGAAACAGGGTCTCTGCCGATGTAATCAACTTAAGATGAGGCCTTTAGGATGGGCTCCAATCCAGTGACGGACATCTTCCTAACAAGAAGGAAATGTGGACACAGACGCTCGGGGAGAACCCCATGTGGGGACTCATAGACGCAGAAGACGGCCGTGTGAGGATGGAGGCAGGCCCCGGAGTGCTGCGGCCATCAGCACGGAACACCTGGGCCACCAGAAGCTGGAAGAGGCAAGGAAGAACCCTCCTGACAGACTTTGAGGGGAGTCTGGCCCTGCCACCACCTTGACCTCAAACTTCTGGCCTCCAGAAGTATGGGAAAACTTCTGTGGTTTTAAGCCACCTGGTTTGGGGTACAGCAGCCACAGGCAAGGAATGCAGCCTTCAGGGCTCAGAAGGAGGCAGGGAGGCCGAGAGCACAGGAGGCGAGGTCGGGAGCCAGGCAGAGGGAGGGTCACGCAGGACCTAGCCACTCAAGGACAGGGCTTGGATTCTGTTCCAGTGAAAGGGGAGTGTGGGCAAGATCTGACCTGCATTCTCCCACGTCTCTCGGTATGGCTCCTGGATGGAAAACAGACTGGGGAGTCGCAAGGAGACCAGTTGCAGGGGAGTGGGGGGTTTGCAGTAATCCTGGTAAGCGGATCCGTGGGACAAGGAATGGCCAGGTTCCCCATGTGTCTCAAAGGTGACCATTCCAGAGGAGCTGAATGTGGGGTGTGAGAGAAAGAAGGTCAAGAAGGTCAAGAGTGACTGGGGTCAGCTGAGGACGATGTAAAGAGGAGGGTAGCTCATCTTAGCTGACTGGGCATTTTTCTCAGCCAGGAAGCCCAGTAAAGCCGAACCAAACCAAACGAACAAAGAAAGAGCAGACAACAGGCACCGGAGAAGTGAGTCGCCATCGTCTGCACTGCCCGAGTGAAGCTCTGAGCCGCTCTGGGCCCGATCCCGGGGCCCCTGATCAGGCAGGAGGGGGCTATTTGAAAAGTACGTCTGATTTCCTGAGAAATCATGGGAAGAAAATACTTCTTTTGAAATCCTCATTTTCTCTGGGAAACAGAAGTGCAAATACATGGTTGTCCTTATATTTTTTTCATAGCTTCATAAAAAAACTCATTTCAAATACACAAGGTGACTCCTCTGAATTTGCAGAGAATGGCAAAACCTTTTCTGTGGTTCTATGAGGAAAGCTAATGAGGAAGTAAATCCAGATATTCATGATTCAGTGAGCCATACATAGGGCACCTGAATTCAGGAAATGTCAAAGAGCACCTCCTGCCGGTGTCGGAAAGGGTTTGGAGAGTGCAGAGATAAACAGGACCTGCCCCTACTGACCGAGAAAGGCAGAGAAGTAGATGCATGCAAACACACACAGCAGGATGCACAAGGTGCAGCTACAAGTTGTGGTGAGCCCCAAGGAAGAAACAATTCATTTTAAATTGAGATATCCAGGCACCTTATACATCAGAGATGATATTTCAGTCTGAAAGTATGAGAAGCCTAGGATGGCAAAGGATGGGGGAAGCGTAAGCCAGGCTGTGAGAACACCTTGAGCTTGAGGCTTGAGGATGATCAGAGGTCTGAACGGAAAATAAGGGAAAGGATGTGATTGGGGAAGAGGGATCAGAAGTAGCAGGCACGGTTGACCTCTGTCTACCTGCCCATAGCCCTCTCAGCTAATGTGTGGGCCGACCACCAACCAACCAGGTGCTGCGTATCATGGTCTTAAACTAGAGATGCTGGGGTGGCCCCTGAATGGAAATGTAATGTGGAGTCAGCCATGGCAGGCCGCAGGGGAGGAGGGAAAAAGACAATGAAAGAAAGGAAAACAGAAATGGGCATGAAAGATGCCAGGGTGACCCCCATGAAGACGTGAGAAAGAGCAGTTGTCTGGTGATTTTAATGTCGGGGAGGCGCAGGGGTACTTCCTACAACTAGGTTTCATGAGCTGGCCCCATATTTTATACTAAATGTTTCACCTGAGAGCATTTGAATGGGCTTTGGCTTCTTGCTACCAAATAGTCCGTAAGGCAGGAGTCGTAACGGTCCAGGGGGCGGAAGAGAGGCCCTGAATGCTGTGCTGCAGAGTGAAGACTGTTTTTCAGTAAAATTCTCCCCATATCTCTTCACAGGGTGCTCCCCCCCAACCATAATTCCCCCAAATCCTCTCCATGCCTGGTCCTCACCTTGTTTCCTCACAATAAGTGCTAGAGTTTGAGAAACTATGTCTGTGAGCTGAGCAACTCATCTGTTGGGCATTGAAACCCATCACTTTTCTCCCAACACAAGAGGAGCGTGGTTGGCCCACATGGCGTCAACAACTCACACGTGGGCATGTCAGCCTCGCTCCTGCCACCTCACTTCACCTGTTGCCCAGTGCATGCCCTCCCCTTCCGTGCTCAAACCCATCCCTTCCTGGTCCATTCTCCCTCTCTTTAGATCAAAGCCTTCTATACCTTTGCCTGGTTTATCCTACCATCCAAAGTTCCCACTTTGTACATTTATACTTGTGGACTTGACATCCATGAGCTATGAGAATAAAAATCATTTGTAAGCAAAAATGTATAAGCAATGAGAAGATTCAGGTTGCATTTTTATCTCCATCTAGATATTAATAGTTATAGTCTATTTTTAAGTTAAGCCTTTCCAGGATTAGTTTCTCCCACAACATGTTCATCGAAACAAATGGATCAGCACAAAAATAGGTTTCTCTCCAGCTCCGCTCCCACCTTGTCACAACCACAGGAGAAAACCAGGGCTGAAGCCCGGTGTGTGTCCTTCCATCGCCTGCTCGGTGGGACCTGCCCCGTTACAAAGCAGCCAGCCCTGGCTGGTGCGGCTCTTGGTGGGAGTGCCGTCCCGTAACTGAAAGGTGGTGGTTTCAGCTCCCAGTAGGGCACATGCCTGGGTTGTGGGTTCCATCCTCGATCCCTGATCCCTGGTCTGGGCGCTCACACACCCTGTAGAATTCCCAGTCCAGGCACATGCAAGAAACAACCGATCAATGCTTCTCTCTCACATTGAATTTTATGTCTCCCCCTTCCTCTCTTTCTAAAAGCAATGAAAATAACTGTCTTCAGGTAAGGATAACATATATACACACACACATATATGTACATATATATACATATACATGCATACATATACACACAGGGTCCAGCAGAAGGCCTGTGTGGTTGGTAGGGTCATAATATGGGTGCAATAATTTATAGTTTTAATTTGAACATTTCATCTATCATATCATATGGTGTGCTCAAGTGCAATATTGTTATGTTACAGAATTATATGCATATGATTTCAAAATAAATTACTTTGTAATAAAAAAGGGGCATTATTTGTGCTGGACTGTATGTGTGTGTATATACATGATAGGATTATATCACACACAGTACTCTGACAACTTTGTTTTTCTTGTAACGACATGATGAACACCTTCCTGGACAATATATAGAGATCAAATTCATTTTCTTAATAGTTGTATAACATTCCTTTGCCTGGATGAATAATAATTTATTCAGCAGTTCTCTACCAATAAACACTGATGTTTTGGTTTTGTACTTTTGCTATTTTTCACCCATTTATCTTTATTTGCTGGGACATTTTATTTCTGTAGGATAGATTCAAAGTAATACTCTTTTTTGAGCAAAAATATGTTGTCACTAAAGATTTCTGACCATTGTAAGGAAAATTACTCATTTTTGTCTCCTGGAAAGAAACTTGTTACACTGCTGTTCTCATTCTACATTGTGGACATGGGTAGCGAGGAGCAACTCACTTTGGAAAGAGAAGCTGACTCTCTCAGGCCTCTGCCCCTTCCACGGAGCACTCACTGCTGGTCTGTGCTCTGCCCCGTGGCAGAATCCACGTCACGGTGAGGGCATTTTAAAAGAAGAGACAGGTGTCCATCCAGGACTTTTCTTTCTGTCAGGGAATAAAGCTGGGCTCCTTTACAGCACTACTGGGTTTAATGAGAAAAGTCAGGGAGGAATTCCCCTATAAGTTCCCCCTACATCCCTGAATCTAATAAGTCTTACTCCTAAATACAAGACAAATGCTAAAGAGGGCATATACCCAGCAATTTCACTCTGGGGTATATATCTAAAGAAACCCAAAACACGAATTCAAAAGAGTATACATACCCCTGCATTCACTGCAGCCTTATTTACAACAGCCAAGATATGGAAGCAACCCAAGTGCTCATCAACAGACAAGCAGATTTTAAAGACTGTAGTACGTGTATACACAGTGGAATATTACTTGGCCCTAAAAAAGAATGAATAGTATGTTAGCATTTTCGGCAGCATGGATGGACATACAGGGTAATTCCTAAGTGAAATAAGTCAAACAGAGAAAGACAACTACCATTATTATTTCACATATTTGTGTATCTAAAGAAAAAAATAAAAGAACAAACAAAATAGAAACAGACTGATGCTTGACAGAGGGGAGGAAGGTGGGAGAGAGCAGGAGAAAAAGGTGAAGGGATTAAGAAGTATAAATTGATAGTCATGAAATAGTCACAGGGATGTAAAGTATAGCAGAGGGAAGGCAGGCAATACCATTGTAGTGACTATGGTGCCAGGTGGGAACTGGAAACATCGGGAGGCCACTTTGCAAAGTACGATCGTCTAACCACTATGCTATACAGCTGAAATTAACACAAAATAATATTGAATATTTCCAAAAAGTGTTTCCACTTCTGCCCAGGACAACCAGGAGAAGTTTCTTTTCAAGGCCACCCAGCTCCTGGCCTTTGCTAAGAATAAATCTCTATTTTCGGCCAAGGGGAATGGGCCAGCTTAGAAGAAAGAAGTGTAATTCCATCAGATAAAGCTCAGCCTGGGGTTAGAAACTTCAAGGCCCGATCCAGGACGAGGCTCCCACTGGTCAGACTTGTCCTCACATGCTGAAGGGGTCAGTCAGGCTAAAGCTGAGTGGGAGCTGCGGGATTTTGCAACCACAGTGAACTTTCAAAACAATGCAAAACCCTCTCCTAACCCCAAACCTAGCTACTAGGTAACTGCTGACAGCAACGTTAGAATGCTACCTGCGGTGCCCCGTGACACAGGTACACCCCCTTGGAACTACGTGGTCCTCTTTTTAGATGGACCAAAAAGAAGACCAGGATGGCCTAACACTGTGAAGTTTTTGGTGAAATACGTGATGATGATGATGAGAAATGAAAGTGACAGAGTGGTTAGGATGAAGAGTCCCTTCCTTCCCATCTCCCAACAATGCCCTTTCCAGGTGCCAGGCTGACATCCTTGATGTGTGGTCCCCTGACACTGCTGTGAAGAGCAGTTGCCACCACCAGTGTGCACTGATGGCTGCTGATGCTGCACAGGCAGGGGCCACCTCTGCAGGCGCGTCTCCCAGAGATCCGGGCTGATGCTGGGAACTGGATGGTGAGCTTTGTCCCCAAGTAAACGTCTGTTGCCCTGCAAGTGCAGGGGGAAGGAGGCAAAGCACTGTGGAGGAAAAGCCTGAGTCGAGAGGAGAGCAAGGCTGAAAGAAGAGGTGAGACGACACAATACTGAAGACACAATCTAGAAGGTACTGAAAATACAGCTCCCCCTGAGTCCCTCTCCAGGATCTGCTGGAAGGTGCTTTTCCCAGAAATCCCTCACTCTCATCCCTCCAGTGCACCCATAGTTCTTGCCATAGTCCTCACCCAAGGACAAGAATTGTGGACTTTCTTGCCCCTGTGGATGTTCTGGCCCCTGGAAACCGTGCCTGGTTAGACAGAGGAGGTAGGCAGGGAGTAGGATGCCAGCGAGGTAAGTGAAGGAGGTGATGCTAGTGGGCACAAAAGGAGGTGAGCAAAGCTCCTGAATCTAAGAACACAGGGCTGATCAGAGGTTCACTGGTAAATCTGAGTTTGCATGGGTATCAGTAGGCAAAGCAAAGCAATGATGTAAGACACGCCTCTTAGGATAGGCTTCCGGAAAACTCCTAAAAGAGAGCTCTCTGGGTTTCCTTGCCTCTTTGGCTTAACCACTGCCATCCCCAAAGGGTCAGAAATTTTGAAGTCATATATTAAACCTTGGGGTCTTGGAGCAAGTTTGCATGCTTGATTCTCTTCTCTATTTCTACCCTTTCTCTTCCCCCTTCTTTCCTTCTTTTTGTTTCTTTCCTTCCTTCCAAATACTTCTTGAGAACCTACTATGTGCCAAGCACAAGAAGTATCAAGGATATGGTGATGGAGAATATAGCCCCTGACCCAGAGAAAGTTGCAGTCCAGTCTGTATTAGTACGGATAGGCTGCATCATGCTAAAGTAACAAACACTCCCTGAAATCTCAGTGGCTTAGCAGAACTTCACTCCTCACTTCTACAAAGTGCTGTAAAGGTCCACACAACTCTCATCCATCCAGTGACACAGGGATTCAGGCTCATCCGGCACAGCTCCTCACACACGGCTTCCACAGCCATAAAAAGGGAAGAACAAGCATGAGGCAGGCACTGGTATTTCAATCCTTGGGCCCAGAAGTAATGTATTAGCCCCGCTCACAGGTCAGTGGCCTAAAGTAGCCACAAGGCTCCAACCTAACTGCAAGGGAGGCTGGGAAATGCAGGGAGCACATGGATATTTACTGAGCATTGAAAGTCAATGTCACACGAGTGAATCACACACACAAGAAAACAATACATTTTTAATGGCCATAAAAAGAACAAAATCTTACCATTTCCAACAGCTTGGAGGGACCTAGAGGGTATTATGCCAAGTGAAATAAGTCAGCCAGAGAAAGACAAATGCCATATGATTTCACTTCTAAGTGGAATCTAAAGAAAAATATAAATGAACAAACAAAACAGAAACAGACTCATAGATACAGAGAACAGACGGATAGTTGCCAGAGCAGAGGGGTTTTGGAGGACTGGGTGAAAAAGGTGAAGGGAATACAGTCACTAATATTGTAGTAAGTATATATGGTGCCAGTTGGGTACTGGAAACGTCAGGGGGAACACTTTGTAAAGTATATGATTGTCTAACCACTCTGCTATACACCTGAAGCTAATACAAAATACTATTGAATGTAAATTGTAATTGAAAAAGTTGTTCCCTAGCTGGTGTGGCTCAGTGGACTGAGTGCCAGCCTGTGAACCGAAGTTGTCCCTGTCTGATCCCCAGTCAGGGCACGTGCCTGGGTTTCTGGCCAGGTCCCCAGCAGGGGGCGCATGAGAGGCAACCACAAATGGATGTTTCTCTCCCTTTCTTTCTCCCTCCCTTCCCCTCCCTCTAAAAATAAATTTTAAAAATATTTTTAAAAAGAAAAAGGTTGAATTGTCTTTAGAAGAAATTCCTACACGAGGTACAGAGGGTGAGGGTTAGCAGGATCGCTGTGTGCACGGGGCACTGAGGAAGCACAGCAGGGCGGCGCCTCAGCACGGGCGGGGACGCGAAGGCTCCCGAGGAGATGACACCTTCCCCCCCTCGGCGTGTTCTCCCATCAACAGGGCCGGCCATTTAGACCGCAGCTGTGTAAAATTCAAAATACGAACAATGTTTTAAGAGATACATATTGAAATATTTACAAATGAAAGGATATGCTGTCTGGCATCTGTTTCAAAATGACCGGGGGACTGGGTGGGCAGGGGAAGAGCTGAAACGAACCAGGCAGTTTACGGAAAACTTGGGGAGGCTGGGAGATGAGCACATCAGTTCTTTCTTCTAGTCCTTCTGCTTGTATGTATGCTTCAAACTTTCCGCAATCATTTGTTTAATTACATAGCCATCGGTTCGATTGCAAGGAGAGAGAGAATCTCGTTCCAAACCACACTGATGTCATGTAAAGTTTTAATTCGGGCAAGCTATTGCTCCGGTTGCACTGCCCACCCTGGACCTCACAGACCTCAGCTTCCAGGCCCTTCTTTGCTGACTCGCTCGCCTCACATCTGCCCCACCCTCTGCACACGCTTCCACGTACACAGCTTGAGGGAACTGAGCGCACCCAGCAGCCCTGGGCCCTCCCCGCACGCCTCCTGCACAAGCAGAAAGCCCCTTTGATTCACTCCGGACAGCTTCTGCCTATGTTCACTCTCAATTATTTATGTTGATACAAGCTACTCGAACAAAAGCAGCTCTAAAATGTCCGTACTAGCCCTAAAATTCGAGAGCTGGCAACTTCCTGTTTCAGAAAGTGAAGAAAAGGCCCCAGACTCAACGAACTCTATGTCTTCTTCCATTCAGACAAAACCCTGATTCATCTCTGTGCCCCTGACACCCAGCCCCGCACAAAGCCTGCCACAGACTGGGAGCTCAAGACGTCCTTGCTGAGGGGATGTGCCTGGTCCCCTCAATACTGTGCTTTCTCCAAGACACTCCAGAGCAGGAGGGAGCCCCCACCCCCCCCTCTGGGGGTTTGCTTCTTGCTGCAACCACGCTCGTCAGCTCACACTCATCTAGACTTTTCAGCGGCTGCCAGACACGGCATCCCCATGTGCGCTCAGCCGCCCACTTTCCTTGTATCCCCACGTGGCCAAAATATCACTCAGAGACGCTCCCCAGTTGGTGCCACATTGTCTCTGGCTTTTTACTCCACAAAAGTGCTTCTCTCCTTTCACAGGTCATTATTTTAACATCTTACTATTTTAGAAGCCTTCCGTTGTAAAAATAGCCAATAGGCAGCCTCACGTTCCTAAGGAGGCCCATCTTGGACTGCTAATGCGTTCGTGTTGCAGCGACTCCCGGGGAAGGGAGGAGGCAGGGGCGTGTCCGGCACCTATGGGACAGGGCTCCCTGCCCTGCACTTCCGAGGGCATTTCATGTCTCAAAATACACCTGGAAGCAGTCCAGTGCATTAAAGAAAGTGCCGTAGTCCTTATTTGTAACTTTGCTTTTCCCTCCGACTAGCCCATGAAAACTGGGGCCAACTTGCTTCAATCCACTGAATTTTACAAATGAACAGGAGTCAATATTGTGCTTCTGTTTTACTGGGAATAAGAAAGGATTCAAATTATCCTTAAATTATTTTTAAGAAATAAAGATTTGCCTTGTCTGGCGTAGCTCAGTGGATTGAGCGCAGGCTGCGAACCAAAGCATCGCAGGTTCGATTCCCAGTCAGGGCATATGCCTGGGTTGCAGGCCACAGCCCCCAGCAACTGCACATTGATGTTTCTTTCTCTCTCTCTCTCTCTCTCTCTCTCTCTCCCTCCCTTCCCTCTCTAAAAATGAATAAATAAAATCTTTTAAAAAAATAAATAAATAAATAAATAAAGATTTAACCTTAGCTAAAAAGGTAAACTAGTCTAGGATTTTAAGAGGCTAACATGTTTCTTTTTAGCTTATCTGTATTTTCAATTTCTTCCATAAGAATCACTTATCTGTATTTTCAGTTTCTTCTATAAGAATCATGCATTATTTTGTAACTGTTTGAACCTAATCGTCTTTTTTCTTTCTTTTTTTTTAAGGTGATTTTTTTTTCATTGAGTTAACACTGGTTGATAACATTACATAAACTTCAGTGCACACCATTATAATTCAATCTCTATATACTTTATTGTACCCTCACTTTCTTTTAAACCAAGTTTTCTCAACCTTAGCACTTGATTCTTTGTCGGGGGGCGGGGGGCAGGGGATGTGTCTGGCGCATCTGAGGGTGTTCAGTAGCACCCTGGCCTCTACCCACTAGATGCCAGTAGCAGCCACGCAGCCGTGACAATAAAAAATGTCTCCAGACGTTGCCAAATGCCCCTTGTGGGGGAAGGAGGCAAAACCACTTATTTAAAATCCAGTGTTTTAAACTGTAAAATTTGGGGTCATTGAGGGGTTTGGGAAGCTATTTAGATAAACAAGTACTATATTAGCTAGAAAAAAAATGTCATCAAGCCACTGAGATCAAGTGTGCTGAAAAAGACAAGGCATTTCTAAACAACGAATGTCCTATTACACACACTCAGATTGTTGCAGGCCCAGCAGAATGGACAGGAGTTAATGAAATGGTCCATCGGGGGCAACAGTAGAACCAGCTCAGAAGCACAGCCAGGCCCAGAAGCTGACAAAAAGCCAGAAGTGGTGGGCACTAGACTCCTGTGCTTGCCATCTTGATGCCATTGCTTCCCAGAGAAGGACAAGCAGGACAGCGAGGAGGTGGTTTTATGTGGCAGGGGAAGTTTAAACAGCAATGTCACAAACCTGTCATGATCAGAATCCTCGGGGAATGGCATGCTCCGCCCTCCCCCTCCCCCCCGGGGTGAACTGGGAATCCCTCAGCGTGTCAGCATCCACCTTTTGCAAACTCACCAACCAGCCTGTTCTCCAATCTCCAAGAGCAGCACAACCCTTGACTCAAAATCCTCTGATGGCAAAGCCCATCATCATGTTCAGTGCACAGGGGCCGTGATAACTATATGGAGCAGAGAGGAGGGGGAGGGCGTGTCTGCAGGCACCTGGGGACATCTGCCAGGAAAGGAAGGGTGAGCGATGCTCAGCGTGTCTGAAGGGCAGGACGGGCAGCGGACACCCCTGGGGCAGAGAAGGGGGTAGAATTCTAGGAAGAGCAGACCTTACCCTCGCTGTACCCCTACCTGGTTCCCTGGCAAACTTAAGTACAGAGATCCAGCAAAGGCCTATGTACCCCCAAATCCCAGAAACAGCAAAGCTTCTTGACTTAAGCAAGCATAGCAGTGGTGACCAGCATTTTCCACAGATCCCCAAATTTGGTGGCAACCCTAGGAAGGGTGCTAGATAAATTGTGGAAGACTGAAATGGGCGGAAATTCGGTTGCTGGGTGTGGTGTCTCTCATTGCATTTGAGCTACTTGGTAACCGTGGAGTTGCAGAAAGTAAGCGGTGTGAGGGGTTGAACTGGGTCCCCTCAAAAGATATGCTGAAGTCCTAACCCTGAGTACCTCAGAATGTCACCTTCCTTGGAAATGCGGTCACCGCAGATGCAAGTAGTGAAGGTGAAGTCGCACGGGAGTACTGTGGGCCCTGAGTCCAATATGACTGGTGTCCCTATGAAAATAGACACAGGCACACAAAGGAAGAAACGCATGTGATAATGGAGGCAGAGATTGGGACGCTATCGCTGTGAGTCAAGGAATGCCAAGGACTGCCAGCAAACCACCAGAACCTGGGGATAGACCACAAAGGGCTGTCCCCTGCTGGTATCAGGGGGAGCTTGGTCCTGCCAACACCTTGATGTTGGACTTGTAGCCTCCAGAGTTGTGAGACAAAAAAATGTCTGTCGTTTTAAACCTTGTAGTTCATGGTTCTTTCTTACAGCAGCCCTGGGACACGACTAATACAGGGAGTAAAGCAAATGAGATTTGCCCACTGAAATGCAAGTTGATTATTGCCCTGTGGATTATTCACACTTTTGTATCTATTTGTACGTGTGTGATTTTGAATTCTCCTTTCAAACAGCAGTAACGCCTCACTTGTTTCCTCCGATTATTAAGTTCAATAAAATCTTTCACATTGTCCACTTTATATTGATTTGTCATGATTTTACCTTTATTTAAAATAATCTGTCTTTTCATAAAAAGCAGGGCCTCTCAATACACACCCGAGATTAACCTCCTCCTCACCATGGTCACAGCGACAAGGAGTCCGATTTAATTCCACTCAGAAAACAGAAGCAAAGCAGCAGCGATGGGGGCCGGGTAGCAGGTTCTCGCCCACACGGAGAAGTCAGCTCCGGGGGATGGCCTCCCAAAAGCCTAACTTGGACGCCTTTGGTTTGTTTGACTTAGTTTTCATTCCCGAAGAACAGTTCATTAGTTATTATTGGCCTTATTTTAAACCTGCCTGTTTCATCCAAGGCTTTGTCGAGTTTCCACTGGGCCAGCCCCAGAGAGTCTTCCAGATAAAGCCCCGTTGCTGTCCTCCGGGGACTCGGAGCGGAGTGCTAGCAACACCACCTGTCATCGCGCGAGTATGCAGTGCTTAGGGACGATTATCTCCACAAAACATGGGATGGAGACTCACACCCCTCGCTCATGGACAGCTAGTGAGTCAGGTTTTAATTGCATTATTATGCAACAGTGCTCCCAAGCAAGCCAAGCATTTTATGAATCTCTGTAGGTAGAAATTCCCTATGTTATTTTTTAAAAAATCATAATACAATGATGTAATAGAACACCTTGCTAGGATAAAGAGACTAAATGAGAAATGTTATATAAAATTAGCAGTTTTTTCCACAACGAGACACCACCTCACACGGGTCAGAATGGCTATCATAAACAAAGCAACAAACAGCAAGTGTTAGAGAGGTTGTGGAGAAAAGGAGACCCTAGTGCACTGTTGGTGGGATTGTGGACTGGTGCAATCGCTATGGAAAACAGCATGGAATTTCCTCAGAAAATTGAAAATGGAACTGCCTTTTGACCCAGCAATTCCACTGCTAGGATTACATCCTAAGAACCCTGAAACACCAATCCAAAAGAACCTATGCACCCCAATGTTCATAGCAGCACAATTTACAATAGCCAAATGCTGGAAGCAACCTATATGACCATCAGTAAATGAATGGATCAAAAACTATGGTACATTTACACAATGGAATTCTATGCAGCAGAAAGAGAGAAGGAGTTCCTACCCTTTGTGACAGCACGGATGGAACTGGAAAGCATTATGCTCAGTGAAATAAGCCAGGCAGTGAAAGACAAATACCATATGATCTCACCTTTAACAGGAACCTAATCAACAAAACAAACAAGTAAGCAAATATAACCAAAGACACTGAAATTCAGGACAGTGACCAGAGGGGAGAAGGGAGGGAATTTCAGGGGAAAAGGGTGAAGGGTTTGCAGGAACAATTATAAAGGACACATGGACAATAACAAGGGGGCAGGGGGTGGAAACAGGGGAAGGAGGTGGGGAGGGTTGGGGTGTTGGGCTGGGGTAGGAAGAAAACGCAGAAAACTGTACTTGAACAACAATTGAAAAAATAATAAAAATATAAAAATAAAATAAAATAAAATTAGCATTAAAAAAATAAGACAGACAGCAATTATGTATATGAGATTTACCTTGACTGAAAATAAAGTAATTATAGCAGCCCTTGGCAAAGTTACATTTCTGTATTTGATTTTCCTTTTCTTTAACACCCATCCCTCGCTCCCTCTTGAGGATACCCAGAAAATTCAGTCTGTACTCTCAAAGAAGTTTAGTGCTCCTAAAGTCCTTGTATTATCCTTTTTTAAACAGTAGCTTTCAAGTAGTTGTTATAAAATAAACATAAATTCATACTAAAGTGAGAATGACTAACACACAATGAATTATTACTCATTTACATATTTACATTTTAATGAGGATGGTTCAATCCATTAAACACTTAGGAAGCGTCTTCTCTGTCCACACATTATGCAGCTGCTGAGTTCTATGTGACAGAGCCCTGCTCCTGGAACATGCGGCATGACGTCAGTCTAAGCTCCAGGCTCAGAGCCTGCTTGATCTTTCAGACCTGAACAAAATTCTTTTCCCACAACCACTTCTCCTCTTCCATCTTGGTAAATAACACCCAGCATTCCCTCCGGCACTCAAACCAAAACCATAGGTGGTACTCACGAGTCTTCTCTTGGCTCACCCTGTGCATCTAACCCATCAGTAAGTCTATCTACTCTGCCTCCAGAATATATCCCAAGCCCATACACACTTCTCTCCACCTCCTTGTCTAAGCCATCATCATCTTATGTCTGGACTAGAAACGTCCTCCCAACTGGTCCCCTGCTTCTCTGCTTCCCCTCTACAATCTGTTCCCTACACAGCAGGGAGAACAGCCTCTAACAAACATAAGATAGGTCATAGCACTTTCCTCTAATAACTTCTCATTGCACTGGGCATAACATCGTGACTTCAGGGCCCTACAAAATCTGGCCCCACCACCTCTGGTCTTATCTGGTCTTATCTTCTGCCTTTCCTGCCCTCTCTAATTGTACCCCCTGCTTCTCTGGTTTTCTTTTGGCTCTCTGAATACACCCAACTTGTCCTGCCTCAGGGCCTTTGCACTAATTGCTCCCTTGGGCTGGAAAGACCTTGCCTGGACTTGCCACATGGTTGGCTTCTTTGTATCATTTCAATGTCAGCCCAGATGTTAGCCAATG
This sequence comes from Phyllostomus discolor, assembly GCF_004126475.2. Taxonomy (NCBI): domain Eukaryota; kingdom Metazoa; phylum Chordata; class Mammalia; order Chiroptera; family Phyllostomidae; genus Phyllostomus; species Phyllostomus discolor. Next base: position 12,760,955 of record NC_040912.2, on the reverse strand, counting down.
TCAGCCAATGTTACCTCCTCAGAGAGGCCTCTCTTCATGCAAAGTTCCCCTCCCAGTCATGCTCTATCACAGCTCCCAGTCTCATACGCTCACTGTGCTCGGCAATATCTAGACTCCCTGCTTGCATACCCATCTTCCCACACGCCCCGCTTTCTAATAAACACACACGGATTGCGAGCCCTATGCAGGCATCTTGTCCGTCTTGTTCACTGTACATTTCATTTATCGTACGCAGGTCGAGTGTGCCTAATAAGTATTTACTGACTAACTGAAGAGGCAAGAGAGAAGGTTTGGGGGAGAAATTCTTCCCAGAGCCCTTTAAATACACCTGTCACTGCAGTCAGTTCTCTCAAGGGGCAACTCAGCCAGCCCTCCGAGGAAGAGAGAGTTAAATGATAGCTTCTGAGTACAGGTAGTTCTAGAAACTACAGGAAAGGAAAATACACTAGACGTAGTTCCAGGTAATAAGCCGGAAGGTGTGCAGGAAGCCTAGTGTGAAGGGATGATCAGAGTCACATTTCCGGTTAGAGAAGAAAGGAAAAACTCTGAAGACCACGTGCTATTCCAGAGAAATACCAAGAACATTCAGATATTTCTCTGCATACTCCAAAAGGAAGAGCTGAGGAAAATAACCCGCAGGAAGTTTGGAGCTTGCCTTGACCTCACTTGTGAAAATGCCTAGAAAACGGAGGGCGAAGATAAACAAGCCCAAACTTCCTCCCCTGCCCCCCAGTTCAAAGACCATTCACAACCCATTTGACTGGAGTTACATTGGGCTGCAAAAGTGGGTGTGGGGACCAGTTTAAAAACTGAAATTTGTCCAAAGGAAGTAAGAGAAAGTGTTCCCCCCTCAAAGTAATCAAGAAATGAAGAAGATGATATGAAACAACCCATCAAAGATACCCAACCGTTTTCATTGGAATCGAAGGCCATTTGATTGTCACAATGTGAAAACTTGCTCAGGATGACACCAAGGAAAGCAGGGAGGCTCAGAACTTTCTGCTGTGGTCTAAGGGGGAAAGTGGAATGATCTGGAGGGAGCTTGCAACCCTAACAATGACCACCATGACGAAGGACAAGGGCACTGGTCCAAAGAAGACTCTAGAAACCACGCTACAGCTCTCTTCTGCATGGTGCTGGGCAGGGAAGGGGCGAGCCTGGAGCACTATGGGAGAGAAGCTGAGTGGATACATGCACTTGCTAACAGCCCCAAACAATCTGTGATGGTTATTTCAATTTCAAAAGATGTTAGACAACATTCTCCACCAAAGGCTGTTGAAAATTATAGACAGAGGTGTTTCTGAATCAGGACACAGACTGTGGATGTGGCTAAGTACATCTCTGGGCTGAGAGGTGGAGCCCTATGGAAAGTGAGGAACCTTGAGGCCAGTCCTGGGCCAGACCCCCATTCTGCCACTTGTTAGCCACATGGCCTTGGACATGGTCCTCAGGATGACCACGCCTCCAATCACTCATCGCTAAAGTGGTGATGGTAACACTGGCATCACGGGGTTTAGTGAGCGTTATAGGAGGTTTAATTATCTTTTAAACGTGACAAAGCCTAGCACATAGGAGGGGCCCCGTAAGTTGTAGTTCCCTTCTCTCTGCTTCACAGAGATCAGGGCTGAAAGAAGCCCTGGCCAGTGTGACTCGTTTGGTTGAGTATCATCTTGCGAAGTGAAACGTCACCGGTTCAATTCCTGGGCAGGGCGCGTGGCTGGGTTGCGGTTTTGGACCCCATCTGGACAGGAGGCAAATGATTGATGTTTCTCTCTCACACTGATGTTTATCTCCCTCCCTTTCTCTCTCTCTTCCCTTCCCTCTAAAAATAAAGAAATTGCCCTGGCTGGTGTGGCTCAGTGGATTGAGCGCCGGCCTGCAAGCCGAAGGGTCGCCAGTTCAGTTCCCAGTCAGGGCACATGCCTTGGGACCTGTGGGCCAGGTCCCCAGTTAGGGACACACTAGAGGCAACCACACATTGATGATTCTCTCCTTCTCATTCTCCATTCCTTCCCCTCTCTCTAAAAATAAATTTTAAAAAATGTATTTATCCACTGAGCCACACCAGCCAGGGCAATAAGTAAAAAATCTTGAAAAAAAAAAGAGTTGCAAACAAATCAGAGAGAAGAGACCAGAATGGTAAGAAGATGGCACAATTTCTACACATCAGACAGACAGGAAGGGCTGGGATGTATCTAAGACAAAAGTTTTAAAACCATGGAAGGGACAGATGCACGTGTAGGTCAGAGCTCTGCTCTCTGAACCCTCAAACCCTACAATGTGAGAGTATGATTTCAAGTTTGAAAACATTAGCTTTTGGCTCAATACAAGGTAAGTATTATTCGTAGAAAGCATTACACCACAGCTGACACAGAATGAAAATAGAAATAATAAACATGTATATTGATTTGAAAATGATAGCGCAGTAACCGTGCGACCTGCGAGGCCAGGGCCAGGCCCGACCGGCCACAAAACACCCCACACGGTCCCTGCAGAGACAGAATGCGGGCCATGGCCCTGGCGTGACTTGACGTCACATTGGTGGTTATCGTTTCATTCCTCTTCCGTTTCCTGAGAGCAGTGAGACTTCTATAATATTTTAATCATGTGCTTGAGGTTCAGATTTCTTTCTTGAAAACAGATCTCTTGAAGCCATTGGAATCTGTTTGGGTTGCTTCTTCAAACAACATCTAATTTTTCTGATCGTGTTGCTGATCGCTCTCCTATTTGGTAGTCAGCAAATCTGGTGACTTTCACCAGATTTTTTTATTTAGTAATTGTATTTTCCAAAGTTACTCTCAAAATTGGTTGTATCAGAATTAACAATATCATCATCTCAAAGATTCAGGCCATATTTTACTTTATATTCAGCTTTTGTTTCTTTAAACAGGATCTCATCCTTAGTTATATCCATGCATCCAAAACCATACCTGGAATAATCATCTCTCAAGTGATTATATCCTGGATGTACGAATATAATTAATCACATACTCAGATATATTAGTACAGTATATAGAAATAATCATAATAGACCCTGGCTGACATAGCTCAGTAGATTGAGCACAGGCTGTGGACCAAAGTGTCCCAGGTTCGATTCCCAGTCAGGGTGCATGCCTGGGTTGCAGGCCACGGCCCCCAGCAACTGCACATTGATGTTTCTCTCTCTCTCTTTCTCCCTCCCTTCCCCTCTCTAAAAATAAATAAATAAAATATTTTTTAAAATAATCATAATAGTAAACTATTGTACATGGAGATGCTATTGATGAGGCCGTGAAGAAGGCACAAGCCCATCACTAACTCCTCTCCCACAGCCCCTTAAAATGCTACTGTCTTTTCCAATATATAGAAATAAAGCAAAAACATTTTAAGACTCCTTTTTCTGTTTGATTCTTTCCAAATTCTTAACATAAAATTTCTTGAACTAAAATTCGTCTGTCACCTCGGTTAAAGCATCTAACAGGAAGGAGAACCTCTCTGCATGCTAGAAGGCGAGCTGTTCTTTCGTTCCAGGCTCCGGTTAGGGACCCCCTCACCCCACACCCACCCCGCTCCTGATGACGTGCGGGGAACAGAGAGCTCACGAACCTCACTTGAAAACATACTCAAATTGACGCCATCAATGGATGAACGAATAAATGCATGTGGTATTTACATACAATGGGATATTTTCAGCCTTAAAAAGGAAAGTCTGGCACATGCTACAACACGGATGAACTCAGGATATCATGCCAGATGAAATAAGCCCGTGACCAGAAGACACACACTGTAGGATTCCACCTCTATGAGGCACCTAGAGCAGTCGCATTCACGGAGACAGAAAGTGAAACAGTGCTGGCCCGAGGCTGAGGAGAGAGAGAAATGGGAAGCTGTCGTTTAATGGGCACAGAGTTTCGGTTTTGCAAGATAAACAGTCCCATGAAGATTAGTGCCATCGCAGTGGGAATGTACTTAAATGTCACTGAACCGTACACTTAAAATGGTTACGATGAGATCAATTTTACGTTATGCGTATCTCACCACAATTAAAAGTCTTTTAAAAAATGGTTTCAATGTACTAAAATTGTACAAAAGCACCATCTCCACGGCAGGCCACAGCATCTACGTTTTTCTCAGGCAGCCACATTAGCCACATGGCTTCCCAGGGAAAATGTTCCCGGGTATGCCACAACGTGTGAACGTGAGTGAGACATGGAAAGGCTCCCATGAAAGACAGCAGGTCTCTGTAATTAGAAAATTCACATTTAAACGGATTTCCATAGTTTGAAGATATCAACAAACTGATTCTAAGCTTTACACGAAGAAGCAAAACCCCCAGATTAGCTGTCGCGGTGCTGAAGGAGAGGAACAAGGCACTGGAGGACTGACACTACGTGACTTCCAGGCTTTCTGCGCTCCAGCGAGCCGGTCAGTGTGGTGTCAGTGAAAAAACAGACGGCTAGACCGACGGAAGGGAGCACAGAATCCAGAGAGGGAGTCACATTAACACGGCCACCTGATCTTTGACAAGGGAGCAAAGGCGATAATACAATGGGAAAAAGTATTTGCAACAACTGGACGTCCACAGGAAAAACAAACACACAGAACAACAAAAAAAATGCAATCTAGACATGGACCTTATACTCACTGAAAAAAACCAAAAACTCATGCTGGATTATAGACTTGAATGTAAAAGGCAAAACCCCCAGAAAACAACGCAGGAGAAAATCTAGATGACCTTGGGCTCGGTGATGACTTTTTAGATACAACACCAAAGGCACAATCCATAACAAAAGAAATGGTAAGCTGAACTTGATTAAAATGGAAAACTTATGCTCTGTGAAAGCCACGAAGAGAACGAGAACGCAAGCCAAAGACGGAGAAAAAATATTTGCAAAAGACCTATCTGATGAAGGACTATTATTCAAAATACACACAGAGCTCTTATAACTCAACAGTAAGGAAATAACTCAATTTTAACTGGGCAAAGGATCTGAACAGACACTTCATGGAAGAAGATGGCCAAAAAGCATGTGAAAAGATGCTCAGTATCACATGTCACTGGGGAACTGCAAATTAAAGTGAGAAATCACAATATACCTATCAGCGGGGCCAGAGTCCACAAAACTGACAACACCAAAGGCTGGGGACCACATGATCCCACTCTTGTGTGGGATATAAAACTGAAACTCATAAACACAGCCAGAAAACAGAAAGATGGGTACCAGAGGGAAGGGGGTGGGGGCTTGTCAATAGTAAAGGAAGCCAAATATATGGTAACAGGAGAAGATTTGACTTTGGGTGCTAGGCACCCAAGCAATATACACGCAGTATATTATAGAAATGCACACTTGAAACGTATATGACCCTACGAACCAATGTCACCCTAATAAATTTAATAAAATACCAAAAAAGATGGGTTGATTTTGTACCCAGGAGAAGGCTAGGGTTTTTTATTTTTTTAAATCTACATAATAAAAGATATATTCTTTATCATAAAAACATAACAAAAGTTACTTTTGTTATTTAAAAAAAAAGAATGTGAAGCAACAGAACTCTCCTTCATTCCTGGTGGGGACGCAAAATAGTATTGTCCCTTTGGAAGACAGGTTGGCACTTCCTTACAAAACTAGACTCGCTGTCTCCATACAGTTCATTGGGTCATAGGGTCATAGGGTCATATAGGTTCCAAGTGTACGCTTCTACAATACGCAATCTGTATATTGCATTGTCTCTTTTTCTTAATGTTGCTATAAGCCTAACACTACTCTCAAAAAGTCTGTTAATTTTTTCAAAGGCTCCATTCTGTATGAGGCCAGCTATGTGTCATTCTGTAAAAGGCAACATTACAAAGACAGAGCAAAAGGATCCGTCACTGCCAGGGGTTCTGGAGGGGCGGGGGAGGGATGAACTGGAGGTGTGCCGGGGACGAGTAGGGTGTGAAACGATTCTGCATGACACTGGATACAAGTAATAGTGGACACAAGACTTGATGCTTTTGTCCAAACTCATAGAACTGAACGCTTTATGTAAACTATGGGCTTGAGTTAACAATAGTGTATCCATATGATCCATTAGTTGTAACAAATGCACCACACACACTACTGCAAGAGGTTAATGGTAAGGGAAACTGGGGTGGGGTGGCCAGATGGGATCTCTCTCTACTATCGTCTCAATATTCCCTTAGATCTAAAGCTGTGCTAAAAGAAATCAAGTCTATTAATAATACATATATTTATTTTTCAAGTACCCTTCTGTCACGTGGCTGCTACGGATAACTTGCCCCAGGCGCTCTACGCCCTGCCCCCAGGAGTGAAGGAGAAATGCTGCTTGTCTCTGGGCATCTCCCTCCCTCCTCCATCCCCACCGCAGGTCACCTTTACCCCGAATTATGAATTACGTCTCATTTCCTGTCCTCCTGTTCAGTTCTAACGTCTATTCTAAACAAAGTATCTCTTGGTTTTGCCTGCTGTGGACATTTTGATGACAGAACTCATGCTCGCCTCTTCTCTCTCATCCTGTGGCTTTCCTTTTCTTCCTCGCTGGTGTTTTTGAGATGCTTCTACATCGACCTGCGTAGCGGCACTTCATCCACTTCCTCTCACTGCTGCATGGGTTTCACCTGTATGAGCATCTCACAGCCTGCGCCTTTACCCATGCTCATGGTGGGGGCCATCCGAATCATTTCCAGATCTTTGCTGTGAACATTCCCCTGCACGGCGTCTAGTGTACGGGCAGGAGTTTCTCCGGACCCACCTCGGAGTGGAATTACTGGGTGTGCAATGCATTCCGCTCTACTCGGGTAATTCGACTTGTTTTCTGAAGTGGTCGCACCAATCTGTAGTCCCATTCTATACGTAAGAGTCCTCACTGTGTCCAACACTAACCGTTGTCAGGCTTTTAAATTTTTGCTCATTGGCTGGATGTAAATAGCATCTCACTGTGGTTTCAGTTTCCATCTCGCTGATCACTAAGGTTGCTGTTTGCATGTCATAGGCCATCCGTGCCTCTTCTGTAGAATTCCTGTCTGTGCCCTGTACCTACGTTTCTACGGGACAGTTCATCTTTTTCTGCTCACTTCTTACGCACACTCAGTACGTTCTGGATGCCAGCCTTTGTCAGTTATCCATGTAGAGATATCTTCCTCCAATGTGTGATCTGCCTTTTCAACCTCTTCTCGGAATCTTCTCTTGGGCATAAATTCTCAATTTCAGTGGAGTAAAATATATTCATCTTTTCCATTATGGCATGATTGTTTTCATAAAAGGTTGTGATACATTTCTCTGAACTGGTAAGCCATTTCTCTTTTTGCAGCCTGCATTCCATGGAGGCTAAGCTACGAGGCTTAGTGTCCCAGGGAAGACAAGGCCACGTCCCGCTTAGGGTGGCGAAGGAAAGCAGAAGGAAGTGACAGGCGGGGGAGTTCCCACAGGGCAGAATGAGGAGTGAGAAGCCCGTCCAGGGGAGGTGATGGCAATCGAGAGAGGTCTGGGGAAAGTGGGCCAGTAAAAGACGACACCTGAATCTCTCGGTGACTGGGCACTGCCTCCTCCCTGGACCTCACATGGACCGTAAAATTGCAATACAGAGCAAGAGAAGCTGGAAATAAATGGACCCATGCCATGTCTTCTACGGTACCGTGGAAGAGAGTCATTCACAGGTATTCATTCCCTTGTTGAGACTGGGCCAAAAGAGGCCTGAGCCTCTCCTTGTGGCATGAAACATATTTGCACGATGCAGTGGGCTCTCCAACGGAGGACAGGCGCTAGCTGACAACTGAGGGCCAGCAGGACCACCATAGTGCTGGCACGGCTGGTGTCATAGTGACCCATTGCACAGGACACAGAATAGACACTCTGGGCCAGTCCTGGATGGAGAGCACAGAAGAGAACTGGAGAATCTGCAGAAGCAGCAAGGGCCCACGTGTAGTAGGTCAGCCGAAGGCAGGCTCCCAGCTCCTGGTCAGGCCGAGATCGGCCATGGGTTATTCCGCTGCACACGTCTGTGTCCACAGGTGCGAGCAGGACACCCGGGGGATGAGGTGGAACGCTGTGCCACACTGAGGAGGCCAGCGCAGGTGCAGACGATGGCACAGCACCGTGCTGCGGACTAGCCATCGCCCATCATTGCTGTGGGGACACGTAAGCCCCCCCTCTACCTGGCACAGTTTGGGAAAGGAAAGCAGGGGAAAGAAATGGCTCTGATAAGGAATTGATTCTTGAACTGGACTGACTAAAGACCAGGCCAACTGGACACAATTTGAGGAGTTATGTTTCATTGGCAAGTTTAAGTAACCCCTCCTCCCCCACGCACACAGCCATCAGCAGGACGGGGCCTCGATCTGAGATGAGGGCACTTAGAGAAAATAATAGAATTCTAGTCCTCTCTAGGGGTCGTTATTACCATGGTCCTTATTGTACATGGGGAAGCCAGGCTTATGAAAGAGAGATCACCATGCCATCCAGATAAAGCAATAGAGCCATGGACTGCAGACATAGTCCATAGCAGAAGAAGAAATTAGCTACACGCACTAGTTTTCCATCGTTGTGCAATAGTATTACCACAAACTAAGCCATTTAAAACAAGACACATTATGATTTCACAGTTTCTGAGGGTCAGGGGTCAGGGCATGGCCTGGGTGGGTCATGGCGTTGACCGGCGGTGGGCCTCATCCTAAGGCTCAGCTGGGGAAGCACCCGAGTCTAGGCTCCCGTGGTGGCTGGCGGCGTGCAGTTCCTTGTCGGGTGCTGGGCCAAGGGCATCGGTTTCCTGCTGACCGTTGGCCCCAGGCCACCTCAGGCCTGCCCACGTGCGCCTCCTCAACACGGCTGCTGGCTTCCTCCCAGCCAACTAGAGAAAGAGTCTCTCAGCAAGACAGACGTCACGGTCTTAGGTAACGTGATTGTGGGAGTGGCATCCCCTCACCTCCGCTGTATTGTATGGGTTACGCTAGCCACGGCTCCTTCCCACACTCAAGGGGGGGGGGGAATTACAGAAGGACAGGCATAGCGGGAGATGGACTCAAGGAGCTCCCTGAGTGTCGATCGTCATACTCCGTAAGACAGGCGGGTGGGAGAAAACACGCCAGATGTAACGTCTCAGAGGAGACGTGACCTGAGCTGGCTGTTACAGAAGGTTAAGGACCCAGACATCGCTTGGCAGCCACAGAACCTCGTGCAGCGTCTAGCAGCCCAGGACACAACAATGAACGTGAATGAATACCGGCATCAGGAGAAAAGTCTGGTCAGCCCGGTACAACCGAAGACAGTGTTCTACATGGGGCCAAAACAAGAAAAATAACTGTCGGCTCTCATCTCACTCGCAATGAGTTACATTAAAGACCTTCCAGAGGCATTAAAACAGGAGAGGCCACTGCATTACTGTCTCAGCAAGACTCCCCGGGAAAGTGCAATGAACGTCAAGGGCACTAAAAGGACGGGAGATGATCTAATGCAGGAAGCTCCCCAAACGCTATATTTATACACATGATAAATAGGTTTCAAGAAAGGAGAAACCGACGAATGTTGATGATCTTTCATCTGGGATCCTAAAAAGCTTTGAGAGTAATTGAATGTGGGTGCTGCATAAAAGTAGATCCACTTTTTTAAACAAAAATATGGATTTTATGCCCTTCAGCAGAAGTAGCACATAATGTTCTCACAGATAACAGAGTGCAACCTGGATGGTTTGGGTTTTTTTTTTTTTAAGAATGTTTTGTGATTGTTTCCAAGGTTCTAAATTCATAATTGGTCGAGTCTAAGGAAATGCAGGGTGTAGTCACATCTCTTTCTGCACTATCAAAAAAAGGCAGCAGTTTCAGCCCCAGGGGCGTGGGGAGGGATTGATGGTTAGAGACAGTCTGGATGGAAAACTGCTGTGGGTCACAGGAAGCAGCCTGCCGGCCCAGAGAACAGAGAGAGACAGAGAAGGGATTTGACCAGAGGTATGGAGAAGCAGTAGGTACAGGTTAACCAAGGAGCAAACCGAGTCGGTCTGTGACTCAACATCTAGGAAATGGATTTTGGAAGAATTCTGCCATAACAATGACTTATTGCAGCGTGACCGATGGACAATGAGCGTGGGTAGGTATTCCCGTAAATGCAAAGATGATAACAAAAATGTGCAGTAGTCAGGCTCTTTGGTGATGTCTACAGGCTACTGGCGACCAGCAAAGGTGATTGTTTCTGTTTTCCAGCAAGTGGTTTAGGAGGTTTCTGCAGGGTTTCCAAATACACGAAACGGGCACAAAACCATATGGTTTTGAGATGAGCTAAGTTAGCATTTCTGTTGAAATAGCAACAGCTTGGTTTACTTGAAAACACCAGTCATGGAAGAACATCTGTCAGTAGGTGGGCAGTAGCCACAGGCTCCCTGTAAAGTAACCCTTTACAAATGAAAGTCATGCTAAGGGTATTCTTAAAGCATCTCATGTGTGTCAAACCTTTTTCTGGTTTTAAAGTATTTTAATGGAGTACTTCTGCATCTTAAAATCTCTATGCTTATCACGTCACTTCCATATCCAACATACGCAAGTCCACTTCCGGCTGTGTTGGAGCAACCACCTACTCCTGGCTGGTGGTCTCAGTATGCTTCAAGATCGGGCCACCTTACGTTTTACGTAAAATGAGGTTCTTCGGGGCAATGTTGAATGCACTCACAACCTGGGGTGTCTGTGGGAAGCCCAAGCCTCTTCCTAGGGGAGCTAACACCCTGTTGGGAGGCTTAGTCATTCGGACGGGAAGTTTCAAACGACTTGGGTTCGACATCACCCGAACCCAAGCCTCTCATTTGCTCCCTTCCGTTTCTACTTCTCTTTCAACATGTGTCCGTCAGCAGGATGTGGGGGCAGCTTGCAATCCCCAGTTTTCTGGACGATAGCACAGGACCATCACGCGAACAAATGCTGCAAAGGCATAAAACCCCTTGACCATCAATCTGTCAGAACAGAGCTGGAGGGAAAAAAAAAAAAACAAAAAAAAAAACAGAGCATGCCACATCGGTGGGGGAGGGGGGAGCCCAAACCCAGGATCTTGCAAGCTTGAGTGAAAACCATCCTTTATATAAGGAGGATGTAAAGGAACTGGGAACATAGACACCATTTGTTCATTCATTCCTACGAGAAGAAATTACTTCTGAGTGAGTAAACAAGTAAACTGAGGAAATACTACTGAAGTTTAGACAGGGAGAGAATTATGAACGGGGGAAGATGCTGAGTGAAGTTTCAACTGTGTCCGATGTTTGCTTTATCAATGTGGAGTTCTGTCTGGGCATCTAACACACAAAGACGGGGAACCGTAGCTCCAGTACCTATTACTGATCCGGACTCAGCCCTAGAGCCACGCCAGGCTCCAAAGTGTCCAAGTCTGATTTGTTCTGCCAGACCCACCTGCAGGGACCCGTTCCCCAGGCTCCTCATCTATGAGGAGTCCACCTTTCTCTGAGCTCCCTCAACATCTCACGTGTACCTCCCTCGAGGCGCTCACCTCTGTGTCCATTCTACCTCAGCAGTTTGTGTACATGTCATGTCCCCTTGCCAACCGTAAGTAACACGAGGCCCCTAGCACCGTGCCTAACACATGGTAGGTGCTCAGCAAGCACCTTGGAATGAATGAACTGCCAATTAGTATTTGTTAAAATACATCAACCTTCCACTCTAACCACCTCCATATCTAACTTGTGAAATGATGCCTTTATGCTCACGAGAGCTGCCACATTGCTAAATAACTTTGGGTTATACTGTGATGTTCTTGCTGGAGACATACCCACACTTCAGCCCAATTTGTTTGAATCTATGGGATCAAGACCACACTTTCTGGAAAGGGATGAGTATGGGTCACAGTCATTACTATCATGCTTTGTAAGGATCTTAAGTCTCTTTCACGTGCACCTTTTCTGGATGCAGTCTTACAAGTTCTCCAACACAAGGAATTGTGTCTGTTTTATTGATGTCATTGTTGCCCACACAAACTGACTGCCTGGTAAGGATCTCTACCTACACTGGGCAAACATTTTCCATTGTCAAAACATACTATTTCATTTCAACACAGATAAGAAGCACTCCATTCTAAGGACCAGTATTCCTTTAAACAACAGCTGTCGACTTCCTGTCAAGATGGCCGTGCAGGCAGACATGGCTCACCTCTTTGCACAACCACAACAAAATTATAACTAAGATATAGAACAATCATTGCTCAGAACTGACAGAAATCGAGTCGAATGGAAGTCTGACAACTACGGAATTAAAGAAACCACGTCCATCCAGACTGGTAGGAGGGGTGAAGACACAGAACGGGCTGGGCTCACACCCATGTGTGGTGGGTAAAATTTTGGGAGGGATATCCTGAGAATGAGGAGTCCCAGCGCCAAACCACGTCCCCCAGCCTAGGGTTGCAGTGTCAGGAAGATACATCCCCAAAACTTCTGGCTGCAAAAATCAGCAGGCACGGAGTCAGTAAAAGAAAGTGCTGCAGCCCCAAGCAGTTCCTCTTAAATAACCCACATGCAGACTCACCTCCTCAGACTCACTTCCTCTGGGCTCCGGCAATGGGTTGGTGGCTTGAGGGGCATCAGTGCCATACAGGGAGAGGCTGGGGTGTCTGGCATCAAGTCGAGCAGAGGCCATTTCCCCTTTTCTGGGCCCTCCCCCCACAGAGCTGGCAGACTGGTGCCATATCTAAAATTCCATCAACCTGGCTAACACTGTTTGACTCGCCTTAGAGATCCTTGAGGCTCTACCGCACCCAACTTACTGGCCCACCCAAGCTGCTTTTCCATATGAATGGTCTTGGCTCCTGCTTCACCACTTCCTAAATCCTCTCAAACAAGCAATAGCTGGCCTCACTGAGCCCCAGGCCCAGTGCTAGCAGCCTAGACTCCCACTTTGGCTTTGCCTGGAAATCTCCAAGTCCAGCCCAAGTAGCAGCCATCTCAGATTGCTTTATAACTCAGGCAGGGTGGCCCTGGGGCAAAACACAGGTGGGGGCTGAACTTAGCCTGTACCACCTGGCAAACCCCAGGGCCAGCACACCCAGTGGACAGCTACAGACCACATCAGAGCACCACTACCCTGCCTGCCTTACACAGCTGATCCTCCATAAAGGGCACAGGTTGGTGAAAAGTAGTCACAGCCAATCCTTGCAGCTGACTGGCCTGGGTAAATCCCTCCCATTCACCTGCCAACATCAACCAAGGCTCAATTACAAGAGGAGGGTGTACCCAGCCCACATGAAGGGTATAACTTGTGTACCCAGCTTGGGTGATAGCAGAGGCTGTGCCACTGGACCCTACAGGACACCTACTACATTGGGCCACACTACCATGGCATGGAGTCAAAGCATTTCTACCTAATACATAGACACAAACACAGGGAGCCTGCCAAAATGAGAAGACAAAGAAACATGGCCCAAATGACAGAACAGATCAAAAGTCCAGAAAAAAAGCTAAACGAAATGGGAATAAGCAATGAGATGCAGAGTTCTAAATACTGGTTGTAAGTATGCTCAAGGAACTTAGTGAGGATCTTAACAGCATAAAAAAGATCCAGTCAGAAACAAAGGATACACTAATTGAAATAAAGGACAGTTTACAGGGAAACAACAGTACAGTGGATGAAGCCCAGAGTCAAATCAATGATTTGGGACATAAGGAAGCAAAAACAACCAATCAGAACAACAAGAAGAAAGGAGAATCTGAAAAAACAAGAATAGCCTAAGTAGCCTGTGGGACAACTTTAAACAATCTAACATTCGCTTCATTGGGGCGCTGGAAGGAGAAGAGAGAGAGCAAGAAATTGGAAATCTATTTGAAAAAAATAGTGAAAGAAAACTTCCCTAATTTGTTGAAGAAATAAACATGCAAGTCCAGGAAGCACAGAAAGTCCCAAACAAGATGGATCCAAAGAGGCCCACTCCAAGATGCATCATAATTAAAAAGCCAAAGGTTAAAGATAAAGAGACGGGAGGATGTGTGTGGGAGAGCGGGTGAGAGGCGAGCAGATAGGTACAAAGTACAAAGAGGTAGTTACAGAAGAGCCCTGGGGATGTAAAGTACAGCACAGGAAAGGGAGTAGCCAAAGAACACATATACATAACCATGGACATGAAACGGTAGGGGGATTGCCTGAGGGAGTGAGGGTGCTGGGTGGCAGGGGATAAATGGGAAAAAGATGGGACAACTGTAATAGCATAATCAGTAAAATATAATTTAAAACAATAGCTGCTGAGTTAGGTCATCAGACTCAATGCACACTTTTACCTGACCCTTCAGTCCATAGGGCTCATTTCTACCTGCCTGGAGTCAGCGGTTTCAAGCACTTTTTTTCCAAAACTAAACAATCTGCATACCTAGGCTGAATTTGGTTTGCGGATTGGAAACTGGAGGTTGCAATGAGGGATTCCGTTTGTTAAAAAGTACCCCGATAGGCAGCCTTCCCCACCGAGGGGAGCAATGCAGTCCCGCGAGTCCTTCGCGCCTTCCTTTACAAGAATCCATTTACTCTGGTTCATTTACAGAAGGTTACTGTGGTTTTTCCAGGAAACTACTGCCTGACCAGGGAGGCAAATTTTCTTGTGCACAAAATTAAGGATCATTTGTACAGAAACAGACATGAGTAACAGAATATTAGCCGTATTAATACCCTTACGATCCCCGGGCCTTCCCAACAACAGTTAAGTGTTGCCAAACTAGCTTTGCTTTGTGTTGGCAGAGCATACGCCATCCTATATAGTTCTTTTTGTCTTGGCAATGAGGCTGGCGCTGCTGCCAGAATCTAAAGGAAATGGGCGAGAGACAATAAGCCCATTCAAGTGCATTAGCAACGTCCTGCAGTGAGGATTTTTCAATTTTTAAATTGCTACAAACTTTAAAACCACCCTATTTTAAGCAGGGGGACGATGTATTTTCCAAAAGAAGATGTTGCATTTACCAGTGGAGTTCTGACATCCGTTCCCAACAAGATATATTATGTTGCCAGGTCGCTGGTCAGAAAGAAACAGACACAGACATCTCCCTGCCAAAAGGCTACAAGCACAAATTATGATTGACAGGCTGCAGTCAGTCCGCTGGTTAATCTGCGGGGCTTACGCACCTACATAAACGTACATGGCTGCTGTGCTATCGTCCCACTGGTTCCGCACATTGTGTTTATGACAACAGTGTGTCTTGGCGAGTGGATGAAAAAAGAGGAATTTCTAGCAGCAAAACGTACACCCTTCAAAAACCAAAACCAAAAAAAAATCCTCGAGGAATCACCTACAAAAAGCAAAACCTACTTGCTAACATGAAGTTTGATATTCGCTTGCATTGGCAAAATCCTACTAGGAGGGGGGAAAAAAGGAGGAGGTGAGTATTTCTGGTTTTGTGAGACGGAGCTTCAGGTAAACTACGCAGAAGGTAGTGCTTGTAGGCTATCCTGAATTCTAGAGAGTAGAAGAGCCCCCTGCTGGCTGCAGGAGGGAGAGCCCGGGCGGTCATTTTGAGCCTACCCATTTTCCCCTAATCCTGCATTCCCATTCACACAACGAACATTTGTGGAGGCTTGTTATGTGCCAGGCACTGTTCTAGGCTCTGGGGCTAACATGTTAAACAAGGCAAACAAGGTCTTTGCCTTCTCGGAACGCTTACCTTGCAAAAGGGGAGACAGAAAGTAAACAAATAAACATGAAACACAGTGTCTAGTAGGGATCAATACAGCAGAGCAGGGGAAGGAAGCAGAGAGCAATGCGAGGCGGACGCTATTTCAGACGGAAGACTGAACACTTGAGCTGAATGAAGTGAGGGAGAATGTCTGGGGAGGACTGTGGGAGGAGCGTGCCAGGCGGGACACAGAGCAAGCGTGAGGCTCGGGGGTGGGCTGTCCCCCCCGCATGTTGGCGGCAGAGCCAGGAAGCCAGGTGCCTACAGTGTGGGCGGCAGAGAGGGTCAGGAGAGAGGCCAAAGGAAGCCCGAGGAGGCGGACTCTTCCATGGCAGGGATTTTGGACTTTACGGAAACCCACCACAGGGTTTGAATGGAGGATTAAGTAACTCCACTTCCCATTTCAAATGGGCCATCCTGTGGGCCACAGGGCAAATTACCCGCATGTGTGAAATCTGAGAGGCCCATCAGGCGGCTACTGACATTCAAAGAATTCAACCAATGAATTTCACCAAATTCCTGCTACTTACAATGAGGTTCAAAGAATCAAATATGATCTCTGCCCTGGGAAAACAGGCGAGATACGCCGCAAATCAGTGTTACCCAAGACAGGAGGAGTGAGGGTTTGCTAAGTGATGATGATGATGATGATGCAGACCTCTCCAGCAGGCAAGCACCAGCTTGAGGCAGTTTAGCTTCATGGTTAAGGGCACAAGCTCTAGAACCAAGCTTCTGGGGGCCATAATTCTGGTGCTGCCGCTTACCAGCGGTATGACCTCAGGTGTGTTATAAATCTCTCTGTTCCTCGGCTTTCTCAGCTGCGGAATGGGTCTAACAATAATCCCCACCTCATGGAGATGTTAGGAGGAACATATCAATGTTATACATATATATATATAAAGTGCTTAGATCAGCACCGGGTGCTGATACACACTACACCAATGAAGGACTGTCCCCAAAGTCACACTGTCATTGTCTTTATTACTGCTGTGGTCCTGACATGACATGTTAATGGTCTCAGCAAACATCGGTTGTGCAAATGGAATTAAAAGGGCAAACGTTTCTAACCAAGGAACCTCCAAGGATGGGTGGCCAGACCAGAGCTCAGAAGAGAGATACGGGCATCTGTCTGGATTTCGCATCCCTTCCTGTGAGGACTGTCCTTGGTGCCAGGGACGTGACTGCAACAAGCAAGACAGAAGTGGCTGAAAGAAGAGCTCTAAGAATGACGCTCGGGAGGCCTGAGCATAGGTGTGGATTAGGAAGGAGGCCAATGAAAGGGAGGGAAGAAAAAGCAGGTTAGGAACAGATGCAGACGATGGAGAAAGATGGAGACGCTACTGTCAGATGCTGCTACGAGATAAGGGGATGACTAAGGATGCCTTTGGATGCGGTCCTGATGAAGTCATGGATGGAGTCACAGAAGTTTCAAAAGCACACGTTATCCCGAAGGCCTCTGCTACGTGTTGGTCAGGAGAGCCCCGATTGCCCCTGCAGGGCCCACGCTCCATTCCCCAGGGAAAGTGGTAGGCTGGCAGCTCCCAGTTGCCTCATCTGGGGAAAGCCGCCGTGTCCAAGGCCGTGCCCCTTCATGGGGCAGCTTGCATCCGTGACTGGCTGACCTGGGAGTATGAAGACGCAGCCCTTTCACACAAATAGGAACCACTCAGAAGGGTCACCCCACCTTCAGAGCTCACCATGGAGTCAGCTGAGGCCAGCAGAGTGACTGCAGCACAAGCCGACCCCCTCCCATTGGGCCCTGCCTCCTCCCTTCCCCAACACAGGCGTCCATGCTGCCGGTGCTTCCCGCCGCCACCTCGCCGGCTGCTTCCTGCAGAGCCCAACCACCATGCTGACCGAAGTCCATCAAAATAAAAATGATGACATCAGGGGAGACTTCGACACTAGGAGATCCATATATGAATAGTATCTAACAGATCTATGAGGATTGTTGCTTGTAAATAGAAATTCTGCAAATTAAAGGAACTAAATCCGAGGGAAGTGAGCAGGAATGGACTTTGCTCCAGAACCCCGAACTCATCAGACTTGCAAAAACGAGATGATGCCATTTGCCTTTGGTGAGAACAGAGTCCTGGGTTGCGTGACCCGATTGATGGGGCTGTCACCCGCACAACCTCACAATCTCTTTTAATCTCCGTGTCTTGTCACTCTGCTGCCATCTGGAGAGAGGATTAATGTCATTTGTCCCCCACGGAGATTAATGCGTCCTCCTGCGTTCCAGCGCACAGAGGGACACCGCTCTCTCCCCCAGCAGCTCTGATCCGGCCTCAGCAGCTGCTTCAAGGCTTCCCTGCCCTCCAGCCACCGTCAGGAACACGGTGGTCTCCAAAAGTCATCCACATCTTCCCCACAGCTGGGGGACAGGGGTGGGGTGCAAAATTCCCTCCAACTGCTCCCAAGAAGGAAGAACCTGTGAGGATGGAGAGACCTGCAAAGTTCTCCTTCATAGTGCACTGTCTCACGAGGCTTCCCAGCGCCGAGAGAGCTCTCCAGGAGCCAGCGGGAGGGCAGGGGTAGGGCATCTCTTACTGTGTAAGAGAGTGTCCTTTCCTACAGCCGGTTTTAGTACCCCACCTCGCAGATGCTGGGACAGGCTGGAATCCTGCCCCCGAGAACCCTGAGAAATGCCTAGCGACAGAGTAGGTGTTGATTGTTGAGTGGATGACTGGAAAAAAATGGTGCAAGGTAGATTACTAAAGAAGTAAATAAAATAATCAGCAAATATAGATTATAACGACTGCTGGGCTCCATGTAAATCCTCACGAAATTGGACTCCCTCTCCTACGTCCTCAGTGCACGTGCACCCCTGCAGCTCCCTCGGCAGTGCAGCCGCCCCTGGTAGGCCCTCAGTAAAAATGCTTTGGTCTGAGTTCCATTACAAGAAAACCTTAGGAGTGGGGCCCCAAATGCCTAGGCTCTTGTAAAAAGACCTTCATTGAGCCCTGGCTGGTGTAGCTCAGTGTTGCAGGTTCGATTCCCAGTCAGGGTACATGCCTGGGTTGCAGGCCATGACCCCCAGCAACCGCACATTGATGTTTCTCTCTCTCTATCTCCCTCCCTTCCCTCTCTAAAAAAAAATAAATAAAATCTTTAAAAAAAAGACCTTCATTGATTGCCAATACCTCAGAAGAAGGGGAATCGTTCAGTGCAGATGGTATGGGAGTTATAGGCAAACAAAGAGAGAAACATTTTCTAATGAGAAGAAACAAATCCAAAAGGTAATATTTTAAGAGAAATAATCAGTGACCCACGTTAATGGAACCGGTCTGTTCAAAGCTCAAGAGTTTGGCCTGAGGGGCCCCCATGACATTTGCTCACAGTTCATCGTCATGAAGTGAAAATAACACCTGTTAGTGGTTCTCACCACGCTGACTGAGGACTTCCCATGTATTCTCATTTGGTTTTCTCGATGACCACCCGCGTTAGGTTTACTAGTGCGGCCACTTCCTTTCTCCAGATGCAGAAAACCGAGGTCTGGACCTGGTAAGCGGTGCCACAGATACTTGACCCTAGACAGTTGGACCCTGAGGTCCATGCCCTTAACCTCTGTGCTATCCTGCCTCCTGGACGCACACACGTCACACCTTCTTTTCCCGCTTTGGACCCACGGGCCCATCCACGTGTTTATTATCTGGCTCTTCCACTTGTTAGGAAAAATGCTCTCGGGCAACAGCCACGGGACCCTTCTTTAAGTCCAGTCGGTAACTAAGACGTACCTCAGCACTGAAGTTCTAAGGAAGCGTATTTTTTAACATTGCGGGTGTTTAAAACAAAACCAAGCTCAACAAAACAAAACAGAAAGTAGACTGTATTTGTGGGCAGTGGTTTTTGTCTGTTTTGTTCACGGCTCAACCCCAAGTGCCTAGAATAGTGCCTGGCACAGGGCGGGCATTCAGAAATCTTTGTCGAACTTGTGGCTAAACCAAAATGACATGTACAGCGTCCCCTACAAAGGGGCCCCATGAACTTTATGGCACAATTAAGATCCAGCCTGTGGGTTCTTGAGAGAACCCAATTGCCAAGCCTCACTTTCTGTTTGCCTTGTATTTTATATTAGAATTATTCTGTGAGATGGTCTAGGGCCGGGAGCATCCAGCCTGTAGCCTGTGAGCCACATGCAGCCCAGGACGGCTGTGAATAAGGCCCAAGACAAAACTGTAAATTTAATTAAAACGTTATGAGATTTTTTTGTGACTAGGTGTCGCGATGTATTTCATGTGTGGCCCAAGACAATTCTTCTTCTTCCAGTGTGGCCCGGAGGTGCCAAGAGGTTGGACACCCCTGGTTTAGGCAGTTTTGTGATGGGCGAGGCAAGCCCGCAAAGTTACCACTTGCTAGGGGAAGAAACAAGGACTAAATCAGGGTCTTCTCAGTCGGCCTAGCAAGGACGCAGGTGGAGCTGATGTTTTCTTAGCCCCATGAGCCCAGGTTCGAGAGTTGCTTGGCTAGTTAATCACTTGATGGCTTTGTAGATGAGGCAGGACCATCTCATGATTAAGACGCATGGGCTGAATGACCGGACTTAGGTATGTTTCTTAACACCTCTGAGTCTCAGTTTCTTCATATGGATAAAGTGGGTACCACAGCACTTACTTCTATCAGTCAGGAGAGAAGAACCGCCCCAGACACTTCAAAGAGAGGGCACTTAATAGGGAGAATTGGTTGTCTGGGCGATGGAAGGGCAAAGAAGCCCGATAGGACAGTGAGGTGACCGGAGCTTTGCTATATCAAAAAGCTGCTACCAGCCCTAGCCGGTGTCCGAACAGGCAGCGAGGCCAGCCTGCAAGCCAGCACTGGTGGAGCTGGATCCATGAAGGAGACCCAGCTGCTGTCGGAGCCAACGCCCATGTCAGACCAAGAAAGGACACAGAGCCTCGCTTCTTCCCCCTTCCTACTCACCACTCTTTACCATTGCCGCTTACTGGCTGAACCTCCCCAGAAGCAGGGAGCCCTGGGCAGGGGATACAGAACAAAGCAGCAAAGGGCAGAGAGTGGATCTGGGAGCAGCTAGGCCGGCAACCCGCTCAGGACCTGATGGAGCTGCCGTGAGATTTAAATGAGATGCTTGGCCCTGTGCCGGGTATGCGGCAGTGCTCCATGTAAGGTGTCACGTATGTACAGTGGGCCCTAGGCCAGGTGTGGGTAATAAAGACGTGGATGGCGCCACCAAGAGCTAGCAGTCTGGTCATTGCAGCCCATTTTTTAGCTATGGCGCCCTCTGCAGGCCTTTGGAGAGAAACTTCTAGGGACGTTACCCCCCATACTATCCAGGGGATCAACTTCTGAGCATGAAACTCATCCCGGAGGGGGCATCAGTGACATGGAGAACACCCAATGTTGGCCTACAGATATTTATTCTCCTAGAAGAAAAGCGAGCATTAAAATGTAAAATATCTTTATGCGTGACATAAAATGATCTCTCCCTAAAATAAGCATCAGCTCAATCATCTTCCCTGATAAGAGAGTGGCTCCATGAATGTTTCCTTCATACAGCTGACTGCAAGTCTGGCTTGAAAGTCCTGGACACTTTCCTAAAAGGCAATGGCTTTACCACTGGAAGTTCATTTTCAGAAAAAGTTGTCTCAAACAAAGCACGCTGCTGACCTGAAGCTTGGTTGAGGGGATCATGACCCTGGTAATGAGAAGAGCCCACAGATGCTGCTAATCAGGAGCCAAGAATTCTTGTCTCTCCATCTCTTCTTCTTTATCCAAAGCTTTCGGACTGACAGAATATTAGTGCTAGAACTCAGAGAAGACATTAATGTGTTTCATGAAGATGTAGAAACTACCCCCCAAAACACCAAAGACAAACACTGCTAATATTCGTCATTAGCAGAAAGATCAGTTAGGTGGAGATAGCAACTTGACCTTGGCAATGGAGCACAGCTACCAGGGAAGCATCAGATACACCCCGCCTTCTTGCCCTGCCCCCAGCTACTCAGGAACATGCAGAAAACCAGCTGGGGAGACATTCATACTCTTCACTCTTGAACTAATAATGCCATCTTAATTGTCAGGCAACCCTGGACCATGTTAGTTAGGTGGGAAGGCACGGGAAGGTATAATCTGTACCTTCCATAGGATGACTCAATGAAATAGCTGAGAGCTTTCAACTCGTTTTCAAAGAACATGCATGGAAATAATATTTTATACAGGGACATAAAGGGGGAAGATGGGATGAGGGTCCAAAAATTACAGGTAAAATTGAACTGGGTTAATAACCTCTTCCCCACACAAAGTGCATCAGCTTGACAACTCGATGACTCAGAAGTCACCATAGGTTTGAGACAATGGAATGGCTTTGCCATCCTCAATGCTGGTCAAAAATCCTTCAAAGAGGCGAGTTCCTGGGCACAACGAATTTCATTCTGATATTGTTTTCTGGGTCTGTCTTTTTGGGCCCCAGTATAAATGATGTCACTCTTCCCATTAGCTAGTCTTGAGGCATGGCCAACCCATAATTGCAAATGCCTCCCCAACACCCACCCACCCTGAGCATTCCGTTATGTGGAGCTGTCAGGGAATTTCATCCCCAAATTGGAATGGCGCTCTTTGCTTTATTTAGGCTCGGGTGATGCAGGATGGATGCCCTTCTAGAAAAGCGTGTGCATTTAAGAAAGCACAGCAAGAATGATTTATACAGGGAATAACTCCCAAGTCTGTCAAAGACCTGGCAGAATCTTTCTGGGAAAACTAATTGCAGCCAGTTCCTTCCACGGCTCAGGGGTGAACTGTCCACATCTCTGCTGGCTATCATAAGGTGCAATCTGCTGGCCGTAAGAAGAGAGGAAACCAGACTCCCCATCCTCAACATTTGCACATGCCTGATAATGCTAAATTACTTGTAAGCCAGTTATTAAGATTTGAACGTCCTTTCTACAAGCATTCACCATTTTCCTTTGACTGCTATAAATCACACAACCTTTTGGAACCATTTAAGGTGCATGCAAAGATCCTTGTCACCCAGCAGCCATGCCGACAGGAGCGCTGCGAAGGTCAGGTCAGTAATGCCACTGAGCTCTGATAAAAGGTGGAGACGCAGGCTGCTAATCCAAAGGCAAAAGGCAAGGAAAGGGTCTGACCCGAACACGGGAGACGTTTCCCCTGAGTTCTGAGAGTTGTCCTGCTTACGGACGGTCCTCCCTCCTCTCCTTGTTGTGGTTCCTTCTGCCCTTTAGTCTGGTAACCACACTGGACTCGCTGCCCACCCACTTAAGCTGGCGGCACTGATGCTCATTAAGGCAAGGGCCACAGTGCGGAGCATGTCTCCCGATGGGACCAGAGCCATCAGAGTATCCCCGGGTTCCCCCTGGGACAGGCCCAAATTCAATCCCGTCTGATTATCTAGACCAGCAGACATCAGCAGGGTGATTCTCCCCCCAGGGGACATTTGGCAATAATCTGAAGACAGTTTAGGTTGTCATAGCTGGGCCAGGGGGGTGGAGGGGCGTACTGGCATCTGGCGTGCAGAGACCAGGGAAACTGAGAAACATGCTACTATGCCCAGAACAGGCCCCCACCACAAGGAGCTGTCCCACCCGAAATGTCAGTAGTGCCACGGCTGGGAAACCCGGATCGAGATTTCTATTGAGGCGCACAAATAGGGCACCTCAGACAAGTGCTTCTCTCCCCCAGCTGGCACGCACCCAGCACGGAAGCTACACCCCTGCAGGAACTCGGCTGAAGCCCCACATTTGCCTGATTCAGCAGATCACACTTTAATAATGTAATTCAATTCTTCCTCATCTTTTTAATGTTATTTGGGCTCTTTAATATAATTTGGCAAGCTATTATAGTTGTTACAGCTGCTAGTTTTGCCCTCAATACTGATTTCACTTATGACCTCAGCCGGAATAAGATTTAAAGTTTGAGATGATGTAAGTGAATAAGGATTATTAGATTTATTCGCGTGGCAATTTAAATAAGAAACTGACTGGCTTAGAATAAGTGGTAAATGAAAAATGCTAGTGATTTATAGACCTGTCCATTTTAAAGATTTATATGATGTGTGGGATGATTAAGTAAGAGACAGGCCTGATTATATGAAATATGTAATTTTTGTAAATGCAATATTGGAAGCAACCTGCTAAACAGTGCCGCATAGCAACTCTCGGCTAAGCAATTTTTATTCCACGATTATTGTGAACTGGTATGCAGAGGCATGTGCCAATTACACATGGAGCCCTTGCTCTAATTCTCTCTAGCTGGATGGGCGTGTGGTCATAGGAAAAGCATCTAACTTCAGCCTTGAAACCCCAGTCACATCAGTGCCCCAAAAGGCAGGTCCGGCTGGCAATCTCAGACCTGACTCAGGGACTTCGGGCCTGAGCATCTTCTCTTGTAAAGGGGTTGGCCACTCTGTCGAGGCTGCAGTTCCTGGACGTGTGAGATGGCCTGGATTTATGAAATGGGGACTATCCATCT
Organism: Phyllostomus discolor; assembly: GCF_004126475.2. Classification (NCBI taxonomy): domain Eukaryota; kingdom Metazoa; phylum Chordata; class Mammalia; order Chiroptera; family Phyllostomidae; genus Phyllostomus; species Phyllostomus discolor. Next base: position 12,736,901 of record NC_040912.2, on the reverse strand, counting down.
GTCATATTTGGTGACACACTTTGGGGGAAACACTCATGGCTGCAAAGTGCTGCAGTCAGAATGAGACACACCCGACACCGTGATGCAGTTTCCTTTCCCCGTTACGAATCCTGCTCTTACCAAGGCAGCACCCAGAGCCTGAGCACAGGGAGGGCTCCGAGGGGATTCATGCATTTCGGGGCGCCTCCCCTTCCAGGAACCTCAGAGTAGCAGAGGGAGCCGAGGCCCAGTGCCTCCCTGAGGTTTTGGACCTAGCTCCAGAGTCAGCCAGAGGGTTGCTGCAAAGGAATGAGCGATGGTTTGATTCTTATCTGTCAGCTATGGGAATATGGAAGAAAATTTATCAATATTTAAATTACTTTGGTAGCTGCTTGGTACAAACAACAAAGCAAAACACCTAGGAAAACAGAGAGACCCAGATAACAGTTATATCTCTTCCACAAAGCGATTGCAAGACCGTGGTTAAACTGTCCACCTCTGTGAACTCAGGGCTGGAGGTTCGGGATCCGCTTCTCAGGGTGGGCATCAGATGCTACGGAGAAAACGTAAAGGAAAGCCCCGCATAAAGCAATGGGCAACCTGGAAATTGGAAATGCAAACAGAAAAAGAGGCTCAAAAGACAAAAGGGAGGGCCAGGCGGAAACAGGAAACAGCTCCGTTGAGTTAACATCCATGAAGGTCCACAGACTAACCAAGAGCAGCAACGCATGAGAACCTGGGGAGCTCAGGGCCGAGTTAGGGGATTACCTAAACTCCACAGTGTTTATGTGACATGTTAACAGGGGCGAGGATGAGTATAATTCACTAGTGGTCAAGGGCGTGGGGGCTGTAGCAAAGAAGAAAACTTCACAGAATAACACTTAAAACCGGCTCTTGCAGAATGTAGAGAGCTTAGACAAACAGAGAAAGGAGACTCCTTGTCCGTGCAGACATCTGACCGAGCTGGCCCAGAGACCACTGTGAGGAGGTGAGGAAGATTTCCAACGTGCATTTGGTTTGATATCAGGAACCAGGAACACACATAGAGTCAAGCTTTGTGGAGGAGAGTGACCCAACGTTCTGCAAATCTAGAAAGTCCCAGAGCTGGCAGGGATCAGAAACTCTTACCTAAACCTCACATTTAAATCGAATATCTTTCATAAAATATGTAGAGTTTTTAATGAATTATAACAATTGTACCATTCTTTCTCTGATATGATGTTTGTATCATTCACAGATTAAATATAATTCTTTTCAACTTTTAATGCGGCCATGGATTTTTAATAACTAATCAGAATTCCATAGTAGTGATTTTAATAAGTTTTTTTTTCATTTAATTATAAATGTTTTGGTCTAGAGTCATGATAAACTGATTATTATTTCTGAAAGACTCATGTTGCCCATCCTGATTAAATGTAATGGCATAAAGAAAAACAGAATCTTACTTATGACAAATGAATTGACTTTTTTAAAATTAAAAAAATAAAACTGATCTTTTAGCCCTGCATTTCTTTTAATAACCTTGAAATCTTATTTCCTGAGTCCCCAAGATTAAAAAAATATAATAACAATAAAAGGAACCGGGGCTGTCAAATTATGGTCATCCTCACTCAGAAAAGAGAAATATTTCTTGTTGCTAACTGGAGACACCACCATGGAGCAAAAAGTTTAGGTCACGAGAGAGAAGAGCCAATTAAATAATAAGATGCATTTGTTTTTGGGGACTTTATCATCCTTTTTAAAGGCCCACTTATCCAGCAGAGGTAGGTTTTAGATTTATTTCCTAATTACTACTTTAACAAACCCCCTAACATTCTCCTGATCTGTTTTATAAATTGATTAATAAGGCAATCATGGTTTGGGAGAGCTTTTATATGCCACTTGATATTGATGTCATCTATAAAAAGACAGCCAACAGAGCACCTGATATCCAGTAAAGGCAGGTTCAAAAATTGCAGTCTTAGAAAGATAATGGAATGACCATGACCTCAAGTAGTTTGAGCCAAATAGCAACTGTCAACTCCTGATAGCAGCATTTGACCTCAGTGGCAGGTGACAGAAAGCAACCTGAAACAGCCATTTTCTCAAATTCTGTTAAGGATAATAAACCATGTCGGGTAAAATCACCCACCGGAGTGAAGAAGCCCCTTGTAATCAGTGACCCACATTTTAGGTGAAAAATATCAGGTGCTAAGGGATTGTGGGAGTTCATTGCTTTAGAATGAGTGCCCACTAGATTTTGGCAGAGTTTTTGGTTTTGGTTGGTGGTTGTCCTTCTACTTTCTTTCCATTCATTTTCAGTTCTTCTCAAGGAAAATTTCAACATACATGAAATTAGAAGGGACTCTATAGTATATCCCATGTACCCATCATGGGGCTGCAACATACCAACTCGGCCACTCTTATGTTATCTGTATGAGAACATCGTATCATTTCATCCATAAATTGTAAATAAATGTCTAAGTACATATTTTAAAAATATTTATGTATACATTTAAAAAAAAATAAACTTTAGCCCTGGCTGGTGTAGCTCAGTGGATTGAGTGCAGACTGCGAACCAAAGCATCGCAGGTTCGATTCCCAGTCAGGGCACATGCCTGGGTTGCAGGCCACGGCCCACAGCAACAGCACATTGATGTTTCTCTCTCTCTCTTTCTCCCTCCCTTCCCTCTCTAAAAATAAATAAATAAAATCTTTAAATAAAATTAAATAAAATAAAAAAATAAAAAATACACTTAAAAAAAACAAATCCAAGCCCTGGCCAGCGTGGCTCAGTTGGCTGAAGCACATGCCATAAAACTGAAGGGCTGTGGGTTTGATTCCCGGCCAGGGCGCATGCCTAGGTTGCAGGCTCAGTCCCTGCTGGGGATGTGTACCAGAGACAACCGATAGATGTTTTTCTACTGCTCTCTCTTCCTCCCTTCCCCTGTCTCTAAAATTCAATAAGCAGGTCCTCGAGTGAGGATAAAAATAAAAATTAAAAATTAAAAGAAATGCCCTGGCTGGTATGGCTCAGTGGACTGAGTGCCAGCTTGTGAAGCAAGATATCGCTGGTTCGATTCCTGATAGGGGCACATGCCTGGGTTGTAGACCAAGTCCCCAGATGGGGGCATGTGAGAGGCAATCAACTGATGCTTCTCTTTCTTATCAATTGATGTTTCTCTCCCTCTCTGTTTCCCTCCTTCCCTCTCTCTCTGAAAATAACTAAATAAAAATCTCAAAACAACAAAAAATAAACAAATCCAAAACCATTATCACCACTAAAAATTAACAGTAATTCCTTAACTTCATCACATGTACACTCAGTGTTCACTTTTCCTTATTGTTTCCCAAGTGCTTTCACAACTTGTTCCAACTGTCCAAATGAGGTCTACAGGGCCCCCTCCCCCACTTTAATTTTCCCGGCCATTCACTTATTGAAGACACGGAGTCATTTGTCCCAGAGCGTCCCACATTCCAGGTTTTGCCCTCTGTGCCCTATTATTCTCTGAGAAGTGGTGGTTAGATCGAGGCCTGATTAGATTCAGGTTGGATTTTTTGACAAGACCACTTTATTAGAGGTGTCATGTGCTTCCATCAAAGCGTCATGGTGTCTGGTCATCCTTTTCTGTGATGTCAGAGGCCGCTGATGATCGATGGTCTCTGTTAATATGGGCTGTTCAGAGGAAAGCACTGAACCAAAACGTTTAGAAGACTTCGGGTTTTTTATTTGTTAAAGACTAAAAAGAATTTTGTTCCCTGCCAGGCACTGTGTTTTACAGTACACAGTGTCTAACTGAATCACTCTAATGCCCATATGAAGTGGTGCTGGGGGAGAATTTGAACCCCACCAGTCCTCCTCCAAAGCCCACTCTTTTAGCCGCCACAGAAACAAATCAGCTTGAGTGTCCCATGAGCTGCAAAAGGAGAAACCCTTGCAACTTAGGTAGCATGACGGTTTAAAAGAGGTGGAGGTGAAACTGTAGCAAAAAAAAAAAGAAGGTCGAATCTTTAAAAAACACAGTATGTATTTATCCTTTTAACATAGATCAGAAAGAAAGAAGGCGCTACTACCCTTTGCGACAGCATGGATGGAACTGGAGAGCATTATGCTAAGTGAAGGAAGCCAGGTGGTGAGGGACAAATACCACATGATCTCACCTTTAACTGGAACCTAATCAATAAAACAAACAAGTAAGCAAAATATAACCAGAGGCATTGAAATTAAGAATAATCTGACAGTAAGCAGAGGGGAGGTGGGAGGGGATAATGGGGGAGGGGGAGGGTTTTCAGGAACAACTATAAAGGACACATGGACAAAACCAAGGGTGGGGTGGAAGCAAGGGAGGGAGGTGGGAATAGCTGGGGCGGGGTAGGGGAGTGGTGCAGGGTAAATGCAGACAACTGTAATTGAACATCAAAAAATAATTTTAAAAAATAAATAAGTAGAGATAGGTCAAAGCACCAAATAACTGTTTATAAAGTGGCAAATGCAATCACTGAGGGGACATATCACCTGACAATGGTTGTGGGTCAGTCCTAGTCACGGTGTCATTGTGGTACAGGCATGAAAAGAGGTGGAAGAGGTTCAGGACAGCGTGCATTGCACAGGGCGGAAATGGCACTACGAATGTTCCCAAAGTGACTGACTAGAAGCTACGATGCCCTGTTTAAAGTCAGCCCCCGCCCCTTGCACAAATCAACTTAGAGTTATGTTATGCGCTCTCAGTGTGCAAGAGTTGCCAAAATTAGAGTCATTTCATTAATCTCCCATGCCAGGGAGAGGTGGCTATATATCACTCCCAGTTACAGTGACAGCAAGACAATAACATTACATTTCCAGGGTGCATCCAATAGCAGTTCTCTCAATTCATTTGCTATCAGAGTCTCTATAAAAACATAACTAAAATATGTCTGTCTTTTAGACTTCAACAAGACATGCTTTGAGATAAACATCTTATATTTTAGTATAAAGGAAGAAAAGTATGGGAGCTTCTCTCAAATGACATTTTAAAACAAATTTAAAAATTAATTTTTGTGCGTGCTTGTCTCATTCTACTGGGGAATGGTGCCTTGGGATTAGGAAGAGAAAGAAAAGAAGGAAGGAAGGAAAGAAGGGAAGAAAGGAAGAAAGGAAGGAAGGGAGGGAGGGAGGAAGGGAGGGAGGGAGGGTGGGAGGGAGGAAGGAAGGAAGGGAGGAAAAGGGGGAGGGAGGGAAGACTTAAACTTACAGTATTTAGGATGATAACTTTATTACAGTATTTAGGAAATTTAAATGTGTCAAAAACAATACTAGGGAACCAGATAGAAAGTGATATTTTATCACTTGGATGCATTTTCTTGAAAATAAAATGACCGAGCAAATTCAAAATTCCTTCCTCTTCCTGTATCTTCTCATCTCGCTGCTCACTTTAAATCACTGTGCTTTGTTTAGGATTCTAGTTAGAATTTATAAGCTCTGATGGAGCAACCCCAACTTCCCCATCAGCAGTTATTAACAAGAAACTGTCATGGTAGAGGTTTCTGTAAAGCGTCTTCTGGAACAATATTTTATTTATTTATCTTTAGAGAGAAGGGAAGGGAGAGAAATCTCAGTGTGAGAGAGAAACAGCCATAGGAGTCCTCTCCTACTACCAGATGGGGCTGAAGCCAAAACCGAGGCATGCGCCGTGACTGGCAATTGAACCAGAGACATTTTGCTTATGCAGAACAACATGCAGTCAACTGAGCCACCCCGGTCAGGGCCCTTCCAAAAAATGATCCTCATTATTTTTAAAACAGTTTAAAATCAATCATATTTGATAGAAAAAGAACGATCATTTTTAATAGGGGATTATTAAACATAGAAACAGGATCTCAAAGACTGCATTGTAACATAAACACACACACACACACACACACACACACACACACAGAGGCAGGAGGCAGAGCCGAGACGTGTGCTATCATTTTACTGTTGTCACTGCAGCCAAGAAGTCTTTACATTGCCCAGATCCACGGACTTGGCTCTTTCCTCTCACATACGGCATTATGTTATGGGGCGTTTCTATAACCATTTCGTAAACGTTGCTCCTTGCAAACAGTTCTGCTGCTCTGTTAAACCAGCTTTTTTGGTCTTAGTCCCATGAACCATTTCATGTCACAGGGTCATGAACATGTATTTCCATCACACTCAAGATCCCTTAACTGTGCACTGAAGAAACCCTTTGGGAAGTAAAAATCCGGAAAGCAATACAACGGACAAGAAAACAAAGCCCAGCTGGTTCAGACCCGGCTGCTCAGAAGACTGGCTGCGGACAAAGGAGAGAGAACCCAGGCCCCCAGGCCGCCGCCCCAACCCCCCACCCCCCACCCCCCACCCCAGCTCTCCCAGTCCTCGAAGCCTGGCGCATGCGCCTAGTTAGCAGGATCCGGTGACGCAGGGTAATGGCATTGAAAGAGCAGGACCAGCTTGTCTTGGGTAAATATTCTGCTCTGCTACTCACTGGCTGTGTGGTTTGGAGCAAGTGGCATAATTTCTCTTAGCCTCAGTTTCCCCGTCTGCAAAATGAAGATCATGCCGCCTTGTGGAGTAATGGTGAGCACTACAGAGACAGCACATGTATAGCTTCTTACTGTATGGCAGAATCTCAAAAAATAGCCTTTGTTATCATATACCATCGTAGCTCTGACCATCGTCCCAAATATGTAAGGGACATCACCATAGCAACAGCACTGTCCTCGGACTGATTGTGTAGAAAACTAGATTGAAACACGAATTTAGATAATACCCATCCTTCTTTTAGACATTCCTTTAGAATTTGGGTTGTCTTCAAGAGCAATAGTGTGGTTTATCTCGCCTGTGTAGTCACCGCTCCCTTCCTCTCTGTTCAGAGAACAGAAATTAAAATCTGTAGAGGACCACAGGTCTTTCAAAACCACGTGGAGTGAATGGAGCCAGGAAACGGCTCAGCTGCAAAACGGCCGTCACAGCACTGCAGACTGACAACCACCCCAGATTCCATCACCAGCTTTCTGGGTTAACATTCTGAGTTAATCAACCCTTCCTAAACACACACCCCTGAGGCAGACAAAGAAGCCAAATATAATACTTCCCCCACACCATCCTGTTCGGAATGCTGTTAAAATATTGATGAGTTTCGAAGGCAGGGTGTCAAACAGAGATATGACAGGGCCACCTCTGAAAGCCAGACTTGACAGAGGGTCCTCTGGAAGGAGCAAAGGGTCGAAGACAGATACTCACTGCACATGCCTCCTTTCTGAAGCTACAGGGAAATATCAAATACATGGTTTCACAGGTGAACTATTCATTTTACTTTTTCCCTCTCCATAAAAGGAAATCTCTGGGATCATAAAAGTCTATCTACAAACTGACCTAACCTGAGGATAGCAAATAATAGTAATAACAACAACAACAACAACAACAACAATAATAAAGCTACAACAGTGCATTGCATTCCATTGTTTCTCCAGTACACACACATACACACACACTCCACACGTACACAATTGGCAAAAAAAAATAGCCTATTGACAAATAAAGAAAAATATATTTCCCTGGGAAAATGTTACCTCTGTAAGGATAATGGCCGGGCATTTCTTTCTACCTTGCTATTCCTTAAACACAGCCCATCAAATATTTTGCTCCTCTAGTTGCAATTGCCACAGGAATGGCACAGAAAAAGCTTTGGACAGCCATGGGATCTTGGCTGGATCCACACTAAAAGGGGTCAGATATCCCCCCCTCCTTCCCAGGAAGGCTTATGACAAGGACCTATATGTATTCTTGTGAGGTTGACATGGCTAAAAAAGAACACATCTATAAGCAATGGAATGTGCTAGACTTAGAAACGTATTTATTTATTTTTACAGAGGGAAGGGAGGGAGGGGGAGAGAGAGAGAAACATCAATGTGTGGTTGCTGGGGGCCGTGGCCTGCAACCCAGGCATGTGCCCTGACTGGGAATCGAACCTGCAATGCTTTGGTTCGCAGCCCGAGCTCAATCCACTGAGCTACGCCAGCCAGGACTAGAAACGTATTTGTAATTAACACAAGATTGTCAGTCACTCATATTTGGAGGGGAAAGATGGGGGAGAGAACAATCACAAGACAGAAAACACGAAACAGACTGACAGAATGCTCCCCTTTATGAGGAGGGGCATTCTGCGCCTCTGCTGTGTCTAGGGGTTCAGACAGCCTCCGCCACCGGGCTCAAATCAAGGACCAAGGGGCTGACACAGCATCGTCCTGTGGGCTGTAAGGTCACTGAGGTGAGTGCCCGGAGTGGTTGGTGCCTGGGGGAAATCTGACTAACTGGGCCAAGAAAGTACCGTCTCCAGCATCCGGCCCTCAGCTTATCAATCACCGAGTGTTAGTTCAAAACCAGCTCCCCCACTTCCACCTGGCTGGTAAAGAGCCCCGAAGGGCTCTCACAGCATGACCCCAACAGCCCATCACTGACCCACATCCAAGCTTAGTCCGGGAGACTTGGGAAGCCCCAGGGTTTCTGGCTAGGACCCACATCACCCAAGACTGCCCAGGTGTGGTTTTAAGGGCAATGAGGATCTCTCCCTTGGGAGCAGCTGCCTCCCCCATTCCCAATGCAGCTTGCCCATCTTCCCAGGCTAAATGCTTCAGAGAGCCCTATCTTTGAATGGTTCTGCCCAGAAGCTTCCTCTAAAATGCAAATACATTAAGGCAAAATTTAAAAACACAGGGTCTGTCCAGAAAAAGTCCACCCATTGTTAATATAATGAGAATGGTTTGCATGACAGTAACATAACCTGGCAGCCAAGGAGAGTGGACTGGAATGCACATGCGTGAACAATGATGACCTCACCGTACTAGTCAGTGCGGGCAGTAGATGCCACTGAGTGGGCACGTGTACTGTGGAGCCATCGCATTCAAAATGACTGAGTGGTTAGAGCAATGAATCTGCATCAAATTTTGCATTAAGCTTGAATATTCCTCTGCAGAAACAGTTCAGGTAATTCAGAAGGCCAAAGCTCTGGGCAACTGGTGATTGGCAGCTTCAACACAACGATGCACCCACTCACACATCACATCTCAGGAAGAGTTGGCAAAATATCAAATCACCCAGGTGACTCAGACACAACAGCCCAGATTTGGCACCCTGCAAATTCTGGCTTTTCCCAAAACTAAAATTGCCTTTGAAAGGAAAGATTTCAGGGGGAAGGATGGATGGTGGGAGGGGGTGGGTGGGGAGGGGGAAAGTGGTGGCAGGAAAATGGAGACAACTGTACTTGAACAACAATTTTTTAAATTAAAAAAGGAAGAAAGAAAGGAAAGAGATTTCAGACCAGCAGTGAGATTCAGGAAAATATTGCAGGGTAGCTGATGACGACTGGGAGAACTGTGTGAGGTCCCAAGGTGCCTTGCCTACACAATGTTTCTTGTATCTTCTATCTTCTTCAGTAAATGTCTGTATTTTTCATATTACATGGCTGGACACTTTCTGGGAAGACCTTATATATCTTAGCCTATGCCAGCTCTCTGAGGAAATGGGGGGCTGGGGTCAGGGAAGCAGGAAAGCTGCCCGGGGAGAGGCAGTCAAAGTGGGAGACGCAGGAAAAGAGGGAGTCCCAGGGTGCTGAAAGAGAGGATTCAGCTGAAAAGTGGTCAGAAGAAACGCAAGCATGAGAATTAGGTCAGACAAGAAAGGCCACAGTCCTCCCCATCTCTTCATCTGAGGGCCTGAGTAAAGTCCAGAAGGGCCTGGAATAGGTGTGGCGAGCTCTTTAGAGATTTTTCATTTTCCCACACCTGGTCACATTTTTAACAGCCCAGGGCCAAATCTGGCCCACCACCTGCTTTGTATGGGTGAGCTAAAAATTGTTTTTACTTTTTGGGGTATTAGAGTTTTTATTTCTTTATTTTTTTATTTTTTTTATTGTTGTTCAATTACTGTTGCCCCCATTTTCCCCGCATTACTCTTCCCTGCCCTGCCCCCCCCACCTCCCACATTCAATCCTCCCCCCTGTCGGCTTTGTCCATGGGTCCTCCACACATGTTCCTTGACGACCGCCCCCTTCTTTCCCCCATTACCCACCTCCCCCTGACCCTCTGGTCACTGTCAGTGTGTTCTTTATTTCCATGTCTCTGCTTCTATTTTGCTTGCCTGTTTGTTTTGTTGATTAGGTTCCACTTATAGGTGAGATCCTATGGTATTTATCTTTCACCCCCCGGCTTATTTCACTTAGCATAATACTCTCCAGATCCATGTTTTTATCTTTTTTTTAATGGTGGGGATAAAATAAAAAGAGAAATAATACTTCGTGACAAATAAAAATTTTACAAAATTTAAATTTCACTGCTTATAAATAAAGTTTTACTGGCACACAGTAACACTTATGTGTTTACACAATGTCTGTGGCTGCTTTCTGAGGCTTTGGGACCCCTGATGCAGATAGTGATTAAAAGCATGTGCTTGGTAGCCAGTGGTCTGGGTGGACACAGGGGCACATACTAACTTCTTAGGCAAGTCACTTAATTCCCTGATCTGCAAAACGGGGACAAATCCTTGGAGACTGTGAGTAAGAACTAAACTAAGGGCCTTGCACAGGGTCTGGCATAGCAAGCATTCAATAAATGTTAGCTATTAAGTTTTAATGTGATTAGACACTGGCACACGATATTATTCTTCCACACCTCCCTATCCTGCATTCCAAGCGGGAATACATCTTGTACTTGAACAAGCCTCTGGAGAGTACCCCGCTTCAGGGTGGCCGACACCACCGAAATGTTACAGGAAAAACAACTGCGTAACAAGAGCTGACAATCACGTCGCACCAACCTCCAATCCCTTGAAATCCAACCTTCTATTTACTTCCCATGACTAGAGGAAAAGCAAATAAATCATACAACCCCTTTAACAGAAAAAGTTAATCAAGGCATAGAAGTGATATGACTCACAAATAATTCTGACAGCCTTACACTGACGCAGGCAACATGACTAAAATGAGTCACTGCTTAGAGACTTTCTTTCACCGTGGCCAGCGCAACCAGCTGGAGGTTGGCTACCCTGGGGTAGAAGCTCTTGTGCTTGAATTCCAGAATTTCCAGTTTTTAAAGATACTCATTCGTGTCATTTGAGGTGTGTGTATAAGGGATTAAGCTAGAGAATAAACATTGGAAGGAACAAACTCAGAGTATCTTGAAGATAAAAAGGACAAGGAAGAATTGTTAAAAGGGGTGAGATTAAAAGAGGGTCAGCTCCTAATACAGGCAGCCACGCTACACTGCCCTCAGCCAGAGGCTGACCTCCTAGGAGCCACCAAGCGGCAACCTAATTGGCAAACGCAGGCTCATGGCCGTCACTGTCCATAGTTCTAGCCTGTGGGTTAAAACAAGAGAGCAAGGCACAGGATTCTAAGCACCTGGGTCAGGTAACAAAACAATCCTAGCTCCCATTTCGGGAATGTTTACAATAAACGTGCCCAGCAGTCTGCTGCGTGTTTTGTATGCATCACATAGTTGAACCACCCAATCCGGCCAGGCGGGCCTCCATTTTACAGACAAGAGAACTGAGGGTTAGGAAAATCAAACAACTTTCTAGACGTCCCAGCACTAGCAACCAACAGAAGTGGGATTTTTTTAAATCTAAACTTCTGACTTAGCAACACATGCACACGTAACTAAATTCAAAAGGTGTGCAGTGAAAAGTTAGCCAGTCTCCCTTCTTCTATCCCCTCCCCCCGCCCCGTGGAGGAGGTTGCTACTGCTCGTTTCTTTGGGATTCGTCCAAAGAAATTTCATGCATTAACGAATGTGCGTGCACGCGTTCTTTCACTCACAAGTGGCAGCAGAATAAGCACACTAACGGCCCTAGAGCTGGTTCCCCACCCCAACCCTTACTACTGTTTTTAGAGTTCTGTGTCCGTCAGTGTAAAGGGGAGACTTGAGCCAGACCACCCAGCACCCCATCTGCGCTAAGGGCCACGTTGCCACATCACCACCCGGTACCAGTGAGGAGGACAGCAGGAGGCCTGGGTGCCAACCTCAGAGTCTGGGCTTGTAGGGGTAATTCTCTTTGAGCATTTGCTGTTTGGGGGGCATAGTGTTAAATCCAAAGAGGGCCAGGTCTAGTCCTCCCCCCATTCACTTGGAGTTACGATGCATCTAGTTACTATCAATCATGCCGGCAGGGTATTACCCAGCACGGACAGAAAACGTCAGTGGGGGCGGGGGGCGGAGAAGTGTTGGAAGGTGACAACCACTCAGAAAGAAGAGGAGGAAGCCCAGGTAGGCTTGAAACGAAGAGAGGGGTCGGCCCCCAATTCAGGTGGCCAGGTCACCCTGTCCTCAAGCTGACCTTCTAGCTGAGCTTCTAGGAGTCACACTGCAACAGAAGTGGCGAATGAAGGCTGACAGCTAGTACTTCCCATGCTCCTAGAGGGCAAGGGACGGAATTCTAAGTACCTGGAGAGGGGAGAGGGAATGACCGAGGACAGCGGAGGCCGAGGCTGGGAGGCGGTTTGGAGGCCCCTGGGGAAAGTGCAGCCAGGGCAAGTGGACCAGCTTTTGAGCCGCGGTGCAACCACATGTTATTGGCTGTGGGACGCATTGCAAGAACTTCACCATTAATAGTGGAAAATGGTCAGCTTTGCGTCCACTTTGAAGACACTAAGGTGGCTCCCAACTGCAGCAATTTTCAGAGGGTTTATGCCCTGGCCAGCCAGCCCCCCGGGACAGGGGCTGAGGGTAGAAATCATTCCACAAGCTTTTCAAATCTTCCCAAGGCAGAGAACCCCCACCTTGCCCCAAATATCCTGAAGGTGCTTTGGGAGGAGAGTGGCACACTTTTAAAATAATTCCCAAAAGGCCATGCAAAACAACAGTGATCCCGATAAAGAAGAACACAGTTGGAGGAATCACACAACCTAATATCAAACCGCACTATAAGGCCGTAGTAATCAAAATACCATGGTACTGGCATAAAAACAGACACAATAGATCAATAGAACAGAACAGATCCCAGAAATAAACCCACACCTTTATCATCAATTAAGATTTGACAGAGGAAGCAAGCACATACAATGGGCTAAAGATAGTTTATTCAGTAAATGGTATTGGGGAAGTTGGACAAATACATGCAGAAAAAATGAAACTAGATCACCTTTTTACACCACACACAAGAATAAATTCAAAATGGATCAAAGACTTAAATGTTCGACCCGAAACCATAAATTCCTAGAAGAAAACATAGGCAGCAAAATCTCAGGCATTACTCATAACAATATTTTATCAGCTATATCTCCCCAGGCAAGGGAAACAAAAGAAAAAATAAACAAATGGGACTACATCAAACTAAAAAGGTTTTGCACAGCAAAGGAAATCACCAACAAAATAAAAAGACAACCGGCCCTGGCTGGTGTAGCTCAGTGGAGTGAGCTCAGGCTGAGAACCAAAGTGTCACAGGTTCGATTCCCAGTCAGGGTACATACCTGGGTTGCAGGCCATGACCCCCAGCAACCGCACATTGATGTTTCTATCTCTCTCTCTCTCTTTCTCCCTCCCTTCCCTCTCTAAAAATAAATAAATAAAATCTTTAAAAAAAAGACAACCCACAGAATGGGAGAACATATTCACTGATATATCTGATCAGGGATTAATATCCAAAATTTATAAAGAACTTATACACATGTCTTTTCCTCTCCCATAACATTTGGGGAATGAGATCAAATTTCCCCTATTCGCCTTAGATTATAAAAGGGCGGCGACACTAACGAGGCCAGGGAGGTCCTCAGAGGCCCTGTTTCCAACAGTAGCAGGAAATGACTGACAGCCGCAGAGCACGCTGCTGCGGCGGAGTGTCGAATAAGGACAAGGAAATCCCATTTCCCAGCCCCCTTTCACAGCAGAGGAACTAAGTGTCAGACGTGGTGAAGTATTTGCTCAAGGATGGAATGAAGACTCAAGTTCAAAGCCTCTTTGATAGATATATTTGACTATACTGTTTATCCCAGATATGAATGACTGATTGGCCACATATGTAAAAAGAGACAAAGCTAAAACCAGCATCTACAGTAGAGTTTGTACCTGGAACACGGTAGGCACTCAATAAATACCTGTCAAATGGATTACCGTCTTGTTGAAAAGATACATAATGTTGGGTCAGATGGCTGTGAAGGGCCCAAGCCTAGTGCTTGAGGGCTCCTCTGTGAAACAGGGCTGATAATCAAACACTCTATACTGATCCCTTGTAATGACAGCTAACACTTGGTGAACACTTCCTAGGTGCTGGGCACTTGTTTTACATACATGACTCAATCTTTACAACAATCCTATGAAGCAGGAACTGTCATTGGCACCGTTTTACAAAGGAGGAAACTGAGACACAAAGAGGTGAGGTAACACTGGCCCTTACTTCACAGAGCTTACTAGGACAATTCAAGATCGAGTGTATTCTAACGGATGGCTGTTGGATGGGATTGCTTAGTGTGAAAGGAATTTAGAATTGTTAGAGCGCTCGGCATTCATTCGCTTCACAGGAAAAGGCATTCTAGGCTACAGAACTGGAGGTGGGATTGAGCTGCATCTTAGAACACAGGCAAGGCTGAGAGATGGGAGACGGAGGCCCGAGGGATGAAGAAAACAGCATAAACAAAGGCATGGGGGCCAGAAAAAAGAAGATATATATGCCCAGGAGCCTTCCTGCCTGGACTGGACACCACGCCTCCAGAATCAGAGAAAAGTAAATTTCGATAATAAGAGGTGGGGTCAGGGTAGGGAGGGCTTAGCCCCAGATGGGGGAGTTGGCTGATTATTTAAGAAGCCTATCTAGTTTCTCGACTAGGAAATAGCCCAACAAGGGCATTAGTATACTGGGTACTAGTTCAGCAGCAGGCTGTAAGAAAAAAAAGGAGCGAGCAGCAGCTTGAAGGCCCCGGGGGCCTGCATTCCTCCAGGCCTGGAGGCAGTAGGATGGGGAAAAGAAGGCACACCTGTGAGACGATACTTGTTGAAGAATAGGTAGTCAGCCGGCCGACCAGGCCTGGGAGCTCACCCTGCTGCCGCTCAGTCACAGCAGCTCTGGGAGGGAGTGTTATTGTCCCCATTCTAAAGAAGAGAAAACCGAGGCCCTGGCTCCAGACTCTGTGCTCGTGGGGAAATGAACAGACGCTGGCAACAAATCATCGCCCCGGACATCTTATCAGGAATGGCTCCTTCGACTAAATTCAAAGCCACTCGAGGGCAGCGAGGCAGCTGGAGCTGATGAATTCTGTTTGGGATTCATCGAGTCTGACCTAACAGTGCATGTGTGCCGGGAGTTGAAAACACCAGAGGAAGAACGGAACTCATCTCTGAGCTTGGGTGCAAACTTAAAGATGGAGGCTGTGGCTGGGGGGGTCCTGCGGGCCCTTCTCGAGCACGCTTGACCTTTGCACCCAAAAATCTCATGTAGCCCTGGCTGGTGTGGCTCAGGGGATCGAGTGCTGGCCTGCGAACCAAAGGGGCACGGGTTAGATTCCTAGCAAGGGCACATGCCTGGGTTGCGGGCCAGGTTCCCCAGTAGGGGGTGTGCAAGAAGCAGCTAGACGTCGATGTTTCTCTCTTCTTCCACTCTCTCTAAAACTTAAAAAAATAATGAAGTCTCATTTAACCCACATAACAGTCCTAGAAGTAGATAATGCTTATTCCTTTTGCAACGTAACTTAACACACCAAGAGTCAGGAAGCGAGCCTGTGCAGAAGCTGGGTTAGACCCCAGCTAAACACCTGCTATCCGCAAGCTGCACACACAAGGTTGTCTGCTGGTGAGACTAGGAATAAGCCGCCCTTCCCACAGAACTGCTCGCTCCGGGGCTTTTCACTACCGGCTGCGGATTCAAAGGAGTCAGAACACAGAGTGGAAGCCTGCCTTTTGTGAAAGAATTCTGGCTTTCTGATCCAGGTGTAGCCAAGAGAAAGCCTTACCAAAGCATCAGAGCTCAGTAACCTCTCTATGTGGGTTTTCTTCCCTTTTACTGAACATTTTTATTCCATGATTACACCACCACTCTTTTTAGAAGGAGACTTCATAAACTGTGACAGGCTTGTCCTGGTATTGCAAATATTACAACTCCAGGGGCCTTTGGAGCATCTGGAAAGGTAGGTCTGCCAAGCGACCAGCAGATGTCTCTGTTTTTCCTAAATGAACTGTGCGCCCTCTGTTCTCAGCCACTACATTTCACATCCGATCAAAGAAAACCCTTTTTCAGCTCATCCCCCGAGATCCCCAAATGCTTCTGTCTAAAAGCAAAGAATTTCCTTCCTCCTTAATTTTTAAGTGGAAAAATATAATGAGATAGTTTCTATATCTACTAAAAAATCAGCATTCAAGTCTCTTATACCTGTTTCTAGTAAGTCTTATAAAACAAAAGTCTCTACTAAAGAATATACTACTTTCAACTTCAGTCCTTACTGGAAATCCTACTCATTGTCAGATTTTGCTACGTTAGCAGAAGTAGCCCAAGGATAAAAGTTTAAATTCGGGGCATTCCAAGCGTCTGAATGGACGACCTTTTGTTAATCATAAGCCCATCTTGAGTAGAGACAGTGCACTCTGTTTTGGAAGTCACTGTGATGGAAGAGATGCTGGAAAAGAGCTTAACCCAAACACACAGACGGTGGAAGGGTGGTTACTAGAAGGGAAGGGAGAGGGGGAGAGGACGAAGAGGGTAAAGGGGTCAAATCTATGGGGGCAGAGGGAGAGTAGGCTCTGGGCGGTGCGCACACAGTGCAATAGACAGATGGTGAATTATAGAACTGTGCTCTCGCAACTTACACGATGTTGTTAATCAACGTCATTCCAGTAACCTTAGTTTTAAAAACTGGATTAGTTAAAAACATTTTTAAAAGAGTGTAACTTTATGATAAAAAATGTAATTTTGCATTTATAATATTCCCAAGGTACAATCCAAAGGCTCTATTATTCTTTCTTCCTGCTATGCCTTTTCCCCTCAAGAAATCAGAATTTTAAAATGAAGTAAAAAATCATAGTTACAACCTGCTGATATTTCTGTCCTGAAATAAATGGGGGTCCCTCCTTCGATAAATCCAAGTGGGCCTTGAGAAACGGCTTCCCCGGGACAAAGCCAGCCAGTCCTGCGGGAACTCTCTCCAGCAAGCGTGCCCCTCGTGAGACAAACAAAACCCTCTCACCCAGGACCACTGAAGGTCAAGGGTCAAAAACTCAAAACCCAGGCAGACTGTTCACCTCAAGACTCAGGTTTCTATAGTGACATAGGCGTACATCCTGACCGCTAAGCCAAACTCACTGATCCCTCTTTCGTCACTGACAAACACACATGCACATAAAAAGAAGCCCTTTGGGAATAGATTGGCCCTCGTGGAAATAAAGCCTCAAGAACTTCCAGTAATTATGCAGAAGATCTCAGCATTCCACTTAAAATTCTGATCCAGTTCCACAAGTCAACATAAATTGAAAAGCACATTTTAAGATGAAAGGCCCACCAGGAGTCTCAGCCCAAGCGTGGCTCTGGTCTTTTCCCAGCAGAATCTGGGCCTGAGCCCCCCATTTCTTACCTCTCCGGTGTGTGGAAGAGACAGTCACTCTTGCATGCGGCATTGATCCAATTATCCTACGCTAAGCATGTCTAGCTTTCCCTTTTCCACTGTGCCCCATTTTCCTTTGTATTCAAGGTTAACGCTGCACACCCCTGTCCTAGCTCAGACTGTACTAATGAATGGCCAGAATTTACTGCCATGCGGCATGACAGGCCAGCCATGTTCTAGGTACCTCCTTTCGTGGAAATAACAATGAGAATGTGTCAATCAGCTGGTATTATGCCACCAATGGCATCTTACTATCACCTCCCCTTTTTTATTTTTAGCTGCGATATGACAGGTGAATACCACCCATCTATTTTGAATGCTGTTCCCCTTATTGAAGATTTTAGGGGAATTTAGAACTGCTAAAAAAAAAAGTGTTAGCAATTGAGAGAGCCACAGCTTGTGTCGTAGAGCTGCTCACAACGTTAGGACAGGCCTAAACTGACCTGGCTTGGCAGACCGCCCCCCCCCCCCCCCCCCCGCCCCCGTCTATACTGTTCGGGAGGGGGGAGGGGAATTGGCGGAGGGTGGAAGGCCTCGTAGCTCTGTAGCTGTTCTGTAAAATGAACAAGCGTCTACATGGACAACTCGGCTTGTAGCCAAAGGGAAAACAGTTGGGGACCTAGCAGGGAGGAGCCTGGGGGAAGGATGAGGTCTCACTGAGAGCCGCCACCTACAGCCGTGTGACCTTCAACAAGCCACTAAAACCCTGAGACTTCCGTATTTTCATCTCAACAATGGGAATAACAAAAGCCATCTTGCAGGTATAATGGGGACACTTTTCTGCCAATAGTACATGGTACTTTCTTAGTCAATGTTTTAATGAAGTATAACATATTTATAGAAAAGTAGCCCAAACTATAAACTCAGTGAGTTTTCACAAAGCAAACACACCGGATCAAGAGACAACATAACCAACACCTCACTTCCAAGAATAACCACTATCTTAACTTTAACGTTTAACACCATGGACTAGCTTTGCCTGACTGTGAGCTTCTTTTTTTTTTTTTAAGTATATTGTACTGATTCTGCTATTACAGTTGTCCCAGTTTTTCTCCCTTTAGCTCCCTCCACCCAGAACCCTCCTTCCCTCCAGCAAATCTCCACCCTTAGTTCATGTCCATGGGTCATGCATTTAAGTTCTTTGGCTTCTCCATTTCCTATGCTATTCTTAACATTCCCATCTATTTTGTACCTACCAATGATGCCTTTTAATCCCCTCTGTACCTTTTCCCCTATTCTCCCTCTTACCCCTCCCAGCCGATAACCCTCCAAATGATCACCATGTCTATGAATCTGTTCCTGTTCTAGTTGTTTGCTGAGTTTCTTTTTGTTTCTGTTTTTTAGATTCAGTTGTTGATAGTTGTGAGTTTGTTGTCATTTTACTGTTCATAGTTTTGATCTTTTTCTTTTTCTTAAATAAGTCCCTTTAACATCTCATGTAATAAAGACTTTGTGATGATGGATTCCCTTAGGTTTGCCTTGTCTGGGAAGCACTTTTTCTGCCCTTCCATTCTAAATGATGCTTTGCTGGACAGAGTAATCTTGGATGTAGATCCTTGCTTTTCATCACTTTGATTACCTCTTGCCAGTACCTTCTTGCCTGCAAAGTTTCTTTTGAGAAATTAGCTGAGAGTCTTATGGGAACTCCTTGGTAGGTAACTGTCTCCTTTTCTCTTGCTGCTTTTAAGATCCTCTCTTTATCTTTAACCTTTGGCATTTTAATTACAGTGTGTCTTGGTGTGGTCCTCTTTAGGTTCAACTTGCTTGGGACTCTCTGAGCCTCCTGGTCTTGTATGTCTATTTCCTTCCCCAAATTAGGGGAGTTTTCTTTCATTATTTTTTCAAATAAGTTTTTGACTTCTTGCTCTTCCTCTTCTCCTTGTGGCATCCCTATGATTCAGATGTTAGCACTTTTGGAGATGTCCCAGAGTCTTCTTACACTCTCCTCATTTTTTTTGAATGTTTATTGCTTCCTTATGTTCCAAATTGTTTATTTGAATTGGGGCTTCCTACCCTTCACTGTTGGTTCCCAGTGGAATTTTCTTTATTTCACTTAGTGTAGCCTTCATTTCTGCTCTTATGTGTTTGCCATACTTGGTGAGCATCCTTATCACCAGTGTTTTGAACTCTGCATCTGATAGGTTGGTAATCTCTGTTTCACTTAGTTCTTTTTCTGGGGTTTTGTTGTGTTCTTTCATTTGGGCCATATTTCTTTGTCTAACCAACTCAGCAGCCTCCCTGTGATTGTTTCTGTCTATTAGGTAGAGCTGCTTTGACTCCCTGTCTTAGTGAACCTATTATGTTGTAAGGGGCAGAGCCTTAGGTATCTGCCAGGGTGGGGCAACCAGCTCCACCACTTTGTGATGCTGTGGGGGGGGGGACATTGGAGAGGGGACAATCCCACTGCCTGGAGTCACTTCATCCACTTCCCGTATGTGACTAAGAGCCCTTCTAGTTGCTGCCCTGCTGCGGAAACCCAGAGTGGGTGGGTCCTAGGACCATTCAGACCCTTTAAATGGACTCTCCTGAGAGACCGCAGTTTCTTCCACTGCCCCTACCTCCACTGGTGTTTACAGCCAGCAGTTGTGAGGCTTTCTCTTCCAGGGGCTAGAACCCTGGACTGCGCAGTCTGGCCTGGGGCTGGAACCGCTTGCTCCCAAGGTGTCCCTCCCGATTTTCAGCCACCACACGTGAATGTCAGGCTGCCCATTCGGATGCTGCTACTGCCTCTTGGGGCCACACCGCGCCCTCTCGCCCCAGCTCCTCATCTCCACCCTTCCTACCTGTCTGGATGAATGTGCTTCTTTAAATCTTTGGTGTTGGACTTCCATACAGTTCCATTTTCTGGTAGTTCTGGGTATTTTTTTGTTTTGAGATCAGTTGTGATTCTTCTCATGGTTGTGTGAGGAGGCGAAGCGTGTCTGCCTACGCCTCCATCTTAACCATAAGTCTGACTATGAACCTCTAAACGGAATCTACAGGATGTACTCGTTTTTTTCACTCAGTGTGATATTTCTCTGAGAAATATTCATGTTGTGACAAGCAGTAGATTGCTCCTCCTCACTTTGTATAATATCTCATTGTGTACATATGTCACAGTGTTTTTTTAAATCTAGTTAAGTCACAGTCCCTTGCGGTCTACTTCCTCCAAGGCCAAGCCAGGTGGCTTTTTAAAAAAAATAGCAGCTTTATGAAGAAGTAATTCACATACCACACAATTCATCCATCTAATGAGTACAATTCAGTGGCTTTGAGTATATTCACAGAGTTGTGCAATAATTAGAACAATCTTAGAACATTTGCAACACCTCCCAAAAAGCAACACACACCCTGTAGCTGTCACTGCCGAGCCCCCCGCCACCCACCCTCAGCCCTCAGCAACTGCCAGTCCACCTTCTCTCTACAGATTCGCCTTTTCCGGACATTTCAATGGTGGTTTACACTGTGGAAAACATGGCAGGAAATGCCTAGGACACAAGCCAGTAAGCAACTTTGAATTTAAAATTTGTCTTCTTTTTATGTTCATGAATAAGATAATGTTCATGAAAGTCAGATATGGTTAAGAGATGAAAATGTCTAAACTTCTTTAGCTGCCACTTAATATATCAAGAAAGATGAAGGGGGAAAGGAACAACAGAGGAGGGAAGACAAGCAGTCAGTCAGTTGAGTGCCCAAAAGTCCCCCTTCTCTGGGCTCAGATTCTAAAGGGGAGAGATGACTGTGCGAAAGCATCATTGAGAGGCAGGTAGTGTGGCACCCTCCCCTCTCCCTGTGCATGGACAGTCTCCTCAGGCCACCATCCCAGTGTGTGCTTGCACATCAGAACAAACGTAAGGTGCAGCCTGGTTAGCCTGACACTCACTTCCCCAGCTGCCTGTTACCCTGCAGCTTAGATAGTACCCAGGAGTTCTCAGATGTCCCCAAGGGGGTGGCATAGAAGGGAGCTGAGGATCTGGCTAAGGAGCTGGCGTATGTGTCACCACAGCAGGGGTGAGGAGGCTCTGTAGCTGTGGTCAGTGGACTGACACTAAACATGTCACAGCCAAAATTTCAGGAGGAGCCATAGTACTCCCCAAAAGAGGCAAGGTTTGCTCGGCAGAGAAAGTCACCATGCCCTGGAAGAAGTGAGGTTTAAACATGGGGAACTGGCAGAATGGGGACTGGAGATGGACCAACCGCAGCTCACTGGATATCAACCATCTGCATCCAGGGGTCAACACCAGGCCACGGCCATGAGGTTTCATAGACCATGCGTCCCCTTACAGAGATGGCATTTTGGAGATTTCCTGGGGTAAAGTGGAACTCAGAAAGTCTGACCATGTTATCCAACAGATACGAGGTTTACCCAAAAAGATGGTTTCCTTTACTGAATCAGACTGAGTTTGGATTTAAATAAAGAAGTTTTTGTATACTTAATGAAATGAAGATAAAGGAGATCAGATCAGTTATAAAGGAAGATACTACATTTCCTTGCATATACAAGTATCTTGGTGTGAGTGGATTTGCAACCCTGATATAAAAGATGTTTTAGGGATTAAAGTGTTGAAAGTGCCAGACACATAGGTACTCATTAAAAGTAGATAATACTATTAGTATTATTATTTCACCAGCCTCGTCACTGTTACCGCTATAATAATTCACATGGTGCAAAGCAATTCTGTTCTCGTGGGCATGTTAGGAAAGTACCTCCTAACGTATTTTTCGAGAGTCCGCATTTGTTCCCCTTCAAGAAACAATCAGTGACAGCTGTGCTAATCCTACAGTCTCCCCTAGGCCCCGCCTTCACCCAGGACCCCTCCTTCTTCTTCTGTCTTCTGCCACCCCTTTGTCTAACTCCTCAGCCCAAAGCATATGGGCTACTTCTTTTTCGGGGAAATGTGGTCTTCACTCAGTTAAAGAAAGAAACCAGAGGGCCCCCAAGAAAGGGGAACTAGGTGGAGGGGGTGTGTGTGATTACCAAGGCTTCCCACACTTCAGAAAGGATGGTTACTTATGAGCATCGTTAATAGCAGAAACCCAAAAAACTAATGATTGGCAGTTAAACTGGGCTTAATACATATTTGCTTAAATAAATCATTGCCCACATAATCTGAATGATCAGAACTTCCTTCCCACTTCTATCAACGAGTATCATGAATTTGTAATCAAACTCCTCTTTTGCCTGAACTATGAAGTCACCAAATTTTTATTCCCCAACCCACCTCACCCCCAGCTCTTGCTGAGATGCAATGTTGTTGCCTTGGCAGATCCCAATTTTCTCTCTTGCTTGTAATGCTCTTAAAGACGCCTAACTGTCCTGTGCCCAGGGTTACCAAACATGCTCAGGAGTTTCCACTACAACCCCATTGTTGAATCTCTCCTCCATCATTTCTGTAAATTCGTTCATATTTTTTCACACAATTGAACCTCAATTTTTGGTTCTGAAAATATGGTCCATATTTCTTTCTATGACCATTCCCACAGAGGCCAGAGCAATTTTCCCATATCCTGCATAGAAAGAGAGGGGGAATATTTAGGGGCAGATTTCCGGAACCTCGTCCCATTCCCCTCCTGTCCCCTAGGGTGGCCGTTTAAAGGCCCACTTTGTGAACCCAGCTGGTCAGAAAATCAAACCAAGAAACCAGAACATTGAATGTACTGAGCTGTGACCCTGGAGTAGAATGAGTTACTTGGTGCTTTCGGCTGCAGACAGAGCCAGACGCAGCAGGCTGGCATCACCTGTCACTGCTGGCACCTCCGTAAGCCATGAAGTCTTGCTCTGCCTCACTTTTCTTCTCCATCAAATGGGGCTAACGAGGGTGTCATGAGACGTAATTGCTGTTTATTGAGAGCCTCAGCATGTTAGATGAAAGGCGCCAGAGCTGGGTAAAGCGTGTCCAAGACGAGTCAACGCTTTGATGCGTGGGGCCCAAGGAAGACTCATAGGACGCGTGTCACCTGAGGATTTTTATCCTGCTTGCTGGGAAGGGTGAGGTTTCACTCCACAGAGGGCTCGTGGGGGTTTTTTGTTCTCACAGTCCTTGAATTTCGCTTCAGGTCTGAGGTTAGAGGAAGTTCTCAAACACAGGAGAAAGTCCAGCTCATCAGAGCCACGGGGCATTCAAAGCATTCCTTCCACATAGCCACGCACAGAGTAAGTGCTCAGTAAGAAAAGTGTTTACTACATGGCCCAATAAATTCCTTTATTTGCTCAGGTCTGTCGTAATGTCCATGGAACAGGTCCCAAGAGCTAGGTTGGCACGACAATTTGAAGTCACAAGAAGATGAAGAATCCTATGAAGTTATATGGCATGATCATTTAGAGTTCTAGAAAATGTCCACGCTCCATTAAGAATAATTTAGAGAGTCATACATTTATATCCTTGTGCTGAAGGCTGAGCATGGAGACAACAGCTATGGTTCAAATCACTTGTAGTTTTTGAGTCAAGAGAGACTCTAAAGTAATCTGACAAATTTTTAAACAATAACATCAAAACTTTCCCATTGTCATAAGTGCAAACCTGAGGAGGCTACCCTCATATTCCAACAATGATGCCATCGCTCAAAGCATTTAAAAACTCCTTTTTAGAACCTTTATACAGAGCCTGAGGCCTATTCTTTTTCATATCTGTGACAGTGGCACATCTTCATATTTGGAGGGTAAATTTGATTCATTTCAACAGCTAAAAACACATTAGGAGCAGATGGGTAATTGAGTATTCTAGGTTACAAACCAAAAAGGGAATGTGATGATGATGTGAGGAGAATGAATTTTCGTATATAGCTGACAGACTGGCTCTAAAAGCAAATCCGAAGAAAACAGTCCCAGAAATGATTTTTGACAGTTGATTTGGTAACTCAGCTCTCTCCCCGAAAAGGAACAAAACCAGCAAGAAGAACACAAGTGTCATTATCCCGAACACCTGTGGGTTAGGGCGTATCGTTTACCACGTGCTTCAGCATAACAGCTCCTCCTTTGCCCTTCACAACTGCCCCGTCCTGAGTCTGAGTGAGGACCCGTGATAATATGGTAGAGCCTCCAAAAACAGCTATAAAATACAATCTTGAGGCCATTTTTTGTAGTGTTCTACAGTTGATAAAAAACAGTTTTAAATATTCAATATTGAAAATGTATCAGAAGTCCTCAATTTTGGTCAGTCCCCCTAGCATTTAAGGAAGTCTCCGCAAATCCACAAGGGCCTCAAGACAAAGCATGTGATTTCGAGGTGAAGGTGCCAGCTCAGAATCAGGAACAGGGAAATGAACTGCCAGCAAGGTGATGGATGTGAGCGAAACTTCCTCACCCTGTACAGGGCTGCTAAACCAGCAGAACACAAGGGGAAAATGGGAAGTTAAAGACCACAAGAAATGTAAACTCCTAATTCCAAACTAAGTATCTTTGTTATTATCCTTGGCATCATCATTCCTCACCATTTCTTACCTCCAACTGTCTCCTTCCAGAAACAATCATTGCATCACAACACAGTTGTCCCTGCTTATCCAGTTTCACTTTCCGAGTTTCAAACACCTGTGGTCAACAGTGGTATGAAAATATTTAATGGGAAAATTCCAGAAATAAACAACTATTGTTTTGAATGTCCCGCCATTCTGAGCATCACGACGAACTCTCGCGGTATCCTGCACCTTCCCTACTGGAACCCTGGTGAATAATCCCTTCCTCCAGCCTCTCCACACAGTAGATGGTCCTCCATAAGGCACTTAGTAGCCCTCTTGGTTATCGGATGGACTGCATTGGCAACGCAGTATCATAGTACTTGTGTTCAAGTAAGCCTTATTTTATTTAGTAATGACCCAGAGAGCAAGCGTAGGGATGCTGGCAATTTGGAAATGCCAAGAGAAGCTGAAAAGTAATTCCTTTAACTGAAAAGTGTGTGTCTGTGTAGGGAAAGACATAGTGCAATCATGATGACGTTTCAGTGGTTTCAGCCAGCTACGAACAACATATGTAAAAGTGTTCCTGTAAGATTATAATGAAGCCGAAAATTCCCTGTCGCCTAGTGATGTCACGGCCACTTTAAGTTGTAGTGCAATGCAACTTACGTTTGTGGGGATGCTGGTGCAAACAAGCCCACTGCACTGCCTATAAAAGTATAGCACGTCCCATTATGCACAGTTCATACTGCTTGATAGTGATAGTACATGGCCAGGTCACTGGCTGATGGATTCCTAAACTATACTTTTTATTATCACTTTAGAATGTACTCTTTCTACTTATTACAAAAAAAGTTTCCTGTAAAACAGTATGTCATGTTATGCCAGCAGCAGCCTCCTACATCTCATATTTACTGCGACTCTTTTTTCTTTTTTTTTTTTTTTTGAAGATTTTATTTATTTTTAGAGGTAGGGGAAAGGAGAGAGACAGAGAGGGAGAGAAACATTGATGTTCGAGAGAAACATCAATCAGTTGCCTCTCACATACCCCCAGCCAGGGACCTGACCCGCAACCCAGGCCTGTGCCCTGACTGGGAATCGAACTGGTGACCTTTCGGAAACTGGTGCTCAATCCACTGAGACACACCAGCCAGGGATACTGTGACTCTTAATTGCATCATTTTTCTTGTGTTTGATTTAATCTCATGTTGTTTTCTAAAGTTAGTGTGGCCTAAGCGCGCACTGTTTACTACTGTCTGCAGTAGTGCACAGGAGTGTCCCAGGCCCCCACGTCCACTCCCCACTCACTCACTCACTCACAGATGCACCCAGAGCAACTCCCAGTCCTGCAGGCTCCACTCATGGAACGTTCCCCATATAGGTGCACCCTTTTTAATTGTTACACCGTATTTTTACAGCACATTATCTGTATTTACATATGTCCAGATCAGTGACTTTCAACTGTTGTGCTGCAAGAATTTTTTAAACATCCAATACCTGATTATTTAGTCAGGGGAACTGGCCTCTTTTCCCTGAGACCGTCAAATAAAAAAACGACAATGGCCGTCTCAACAATAGCCGTCTAGTGTGAATGAATCAAACTGATACCTGTTTTTTGGCCAGATTGGCAAAAAATACATTTTTTTGGTGTGCTGCAGAATTTTAGTAATTAAAGTATGTGTGCCGTGAGATGAAAAAGGTTGAAGGTCGCTGGTCCAGATAAACAAATGGGTGGCCATCTTGCCAGTGGAAAAACAACCACTTGAATACCATTGGCCTTCAGCTTGAGCAAACCCAGAGAGCCCAGTAAATGCCACAAGGATCTAGGCAGCAGCATCTAGAGACACGGAGTTTGATGCTGATGTGAGATGCTAGTTTCAGGAGAAATCTGGTTCCACTGCTGGAGAGAGGAGCACTGCAGCGGGGAAAGCAGGGGAGAGAGAGCAGAGAACAGATATATCCCAGAATTAAGATCAGGTACACACTAACTACACATCAGCAATGACTTCTAGGAGCACGAAACAGGACAGGTACTGCCTGCCGATTGCTAAGAAAAAGAACAAGAAGAATACTTTTTATGGATTATCACCTTACAATCGCAGGATTTAGAAAGGTTAGCAATTTTTACATCAGGAATCACAATTAGGGGACCCTTTTGTTTTCCATATTCCCCCCAAAAGGTGTTGTGTAGGAATTTCCAAATAATCGGGGCTCCCAGTGAAAATGTCAGCATCCTGAAAGGAAAGTGTCATTTCCTCTTAAATCACATTTCTTTGTTCAGTTAATTCTGCAATTAGTTTAAAAAGATGGAAATAGAGAAATCCCAGTCTTTAGAAAATTAGGAATGATATTTCTTTTCCAAAATACGAGAACAGGTCAGAAATAAAAACGTAACATTTTACACTGAAGCGGAAACATAAAGCTACAGCAGGAGCACAGGCAGGCGGTGCCTGGGATAGGCTCCTCCCCCAAACGGGGGGGGGGGGGTGTGAGACCCCGGGGCCACATCCCACTTCCCACACAGGTGAGGGAAGTCTATCCAAGTAGGAGAAAGAATGTGGTACCGTGTGCTAACAGGGGTTAGGGGTGTCCAGGCTCACGGGGAGGGACAGGGAGTGTAGACCAAGTTGAGATGCACAGCTCCAGGGAGGCAGGCAGATGGGCCTCATTCCCGGGGGCAAAACTAGGTGCTCAGAACCCCAGGAGGAGCTGGGCAGCCGGCTCTCAGGAAGGGTGGGCAGGCAGCAGCTGCGAACCGGCCACTCTCTTTTCTGCAGTCTGCACTTTTTATGTTCCGTGAAACTTGGTATAAATGAAACAACTTCAAAATTAATCCAGATCTACAACACCAGCACCTAAGGTCTTTGTGGTATTTCAGCATTCATCACTAGACTCCAAATTCCCAAGAAAGCAGCCAGCTCGCGTCTCCCAACAGCAGCTGCCTCCAGCCCGACAGGGATGGGACATCTTTGGGTCCCTTATCCAGTCATCTGCGGCTGGGAAGGGCAGTGGAGCCCCAGGGGACCAGCTCGGCTCCTCAGACAGCAGGGCTCAGGGCAGGCAAGTTCCCCAAACTCAAGTGACCCCCGCAGCTCCAGGAAGTCCCAGAGGCACAAAGAGACAAATACCAGCACGGATTCTGACCCAGGGGAACAATACAGGTACCCAGGGAGTAAAACTGGGGCACAACAGGGAGGCTTAATTACAGGAAAAAGATAGCAGTCACTGAATGTGGGGCGCAGGGTGAGGGGAGGGCTGGAGACACGGTTGAACAATCACCTCTCTTGCAGAGACCGGGCCGGGAGCCCCGCACGTGGTCGGAAATCAATGAAGATCCTCTGGCTGTTTAATTCGTTAACTCAGCAGCTTACTTAGCTAAACTGGGCCTGCTGCCCCTCCCAGGAAAACGTGGGTCGGTGTATGAGTGCGGGCCGCAGCCTTCCTGCATCACAGTCACGTGGGAGCTCGTTCAAAGTGTAGGTACCAGGCCCCAGGGGAGCTGGGAGGCATCCCGAGCTCTGGGAGGTGGGCCTGGGAGTCTGGACCACAGCAGAGGCTGTGCACTGTGGGCGTAGACCATCGTGTTCCACTGGGAAACTGTTGCATATCGGACTGTTGGCCCTGAACTTCAGGTTAAAGCGAATTTTTCTCCAGTTGAACACAATGGAGGCACTGACAGTGTTCATACAAACACATCTGGTGTGTGAAAATAAAGGAAACCACACAAAATGGAAGCGGGAATCTCTGAAGAGGGAACTCCAATGGACTTAAGCACGCCTCGCAGTCTCCATAAACAACGGGAAGAAGGAATATAAGAATCATTTTGACAAGGGAGGACATTTTTCCCATAGGAATTTCATCTCCTGCTCTTAAGAAAAGGAAGTTCCCTCCCTGCCCAGCAACAACACACCAACCACTGCTTGCAGCCAATGAGAAGCCACCACAACCTCGAACTCTTGCTCTCCTCCAATTAACTTTAGTTCAAAACAACCCTGCCCGGTGTCCTCCTGACACCATATAAAAGCTAACCTTGCCTCTGTGTCTTCGGACTTCCCTATGGGTTGCCATAGCTTGCTTCTCCTCAATTGCAATTCTCTGCTATTCCTGAATGAACTTGTTTTGCTGGTAAAGGAGTTTATTTTACCTGCCATTTTATTTTGGAGGTTGACAGGTGCGATCTGGCCCACGAATCAGTGAGATGTGGTCCGTGGGTGGAGGTTGTCTCTCTCCCCGCCTGCACACTTGACCGGTTTTCCCAGACTCTCTTTTACTCCCAGGGCCCAGCTGCAGGGCCGGGCAGTCCAGTTTCTGCTGCAATTCCAATGGCAGGATCTCAGCCCCACCCTCTGCCCACTGTGCTGATCTCAACCCTGCCCTGAATTAGTCTCTGGTGCCCGGAGCCGGGGTGCCAGCGGTGAGCCCAGTGGGTCCACAGATCTCTATGTCCCAGCCTCTTACCTGCCCTGGCCATGTTGACCCAGACCCCAGGAAGGGCTGCTGCCCTCACATCCCTTACCAGAGCTGTTCCTTCACTCAGACACATTTACTGAGCACCCAGCTGTCCACCAGGCACCGAGTAGCCAAAGTGAGGGAGTCCTCAAATTCCCAGGGGTTGTCAGTTCTCCAGGAGTCCTGGTTGTTGTCACTGTTTCCATTTGATGATAATCTTTTTTTTAAAGCTGATATACTGCCATATAATTCAGAGTTTATATTTGTAAATACATTCAAGTGAAAGCCAAATGATACCATGTTACAATGAACAATGAAGGGTCCAAAATAAAGCAAATAAGTTAAGCGGTTAGGATGCCGAGTGTTTTGGGATCCATACTCAAAGGAACCTTGTGCTACTCAGAACCACATTTTCATTGTGCCCATAGACCCTATTTTGTACCTACCGGCTTGTGAAAGTCCATTTATTGGAAACGTAGCAGTAAATGAACAAGAAAGAACTTTTCTGTTTCTCATTCCAGCCACAACGCATTTAGACACTCACTTAATGCCGATTTCCAAGACATGGTAATACTAACTTTACTTTTGAATGAACAAGACAGTTCCACAGGGTTATCAAGAGCATTTCATTAAAATCGGCATTTCAGGAATGCTCAAGGGCAGAGTTGTAATTAACTACGAGGCCTGATTATCCCGAACTAGCAAACAAGGCCAGGCTCACAGGTGTTCTCTGCATTAGCACTGAACACGAAAGCCAAAGTGAATCAGAGCTGGACCCGAGACAACGTGACGGATCAGTCTCAGAACAGCATCATCTGTCATACTAAATTAAGGCGGCTTCCTGGGACGATGTTTGTTTTGCAGGTGTGTCTGTGCCTCATGCATACATTGACTTTGGTTTTATACTAATATAATAGCTTGTACTCACTGAGAGCTTACTACATGGGGGGCCCTGTGCTAAGCACTTTCCGTGGATTAGCTCATTTACAGTCTTCACAGCAACGCTGTGAGACAGGTTCTGTTATCTGCACTTGACCAGTAGTGTTCCGAGGCACAGAGACTAAGTTGCCTAAGGATACAGACCAAGTAAGTGGTGGTTCTAGGATTTGAACCCAGGCAGGTCTGGTTCCAGAACCTGTGTTCTTAACCACAGCACTATGCTGTTTTATAATTATATCATTTTATATATACATAACATGTATCTATAACATGTACATATAATATGTATAAACAGTATGTATATATAAAATAGGGCTGGCATGGCATGGAATATATACTCCATATATAAATGAAAATACGGAATTATGTAAATTGTGTGTGCAAAATTTTACATAATTTTGTATTTTACAAAGTTATGTAAAATAACTTTGTAGTCACAGTAAAAAATATTTAATTCAATATTCAGCTTGTGAGAATTTCTTTTCTTTTTTAATTGAGGTTTAATTGAAATATTATATTGGTTTCAGGCATGCAACCTAATGATTTGATAGTTGTATATATTGCAAAATGATCACCACCACAATAAGACTAGTTAACACAGAACTTTTCTGATTAAACAAACAAAAAGTTCCGTAGTCAATTCAAGTGAGAGAAATGCTGGTTCAGTGGCCTCTGCTCCAGGGAACCGGCACTCAGCCTAAACTCCATCAGGAAGCGGCTCTGATACCCGGCTCAGCCCGGCGAGCCCTCCTGCTCCTGACACCTCCCTGGCCCCACAGGCCGGCACCCCTCCTCACTAGGGAGGGCCTGCTGTGGAGCGACCCCCGACCTCATCTCCTTTGACTCAGTGGAAGACAGTGCATGTCGCTGCTCTGCCCAGGCCTCCAGTTCACCAGGCCAGGATTACAAAAGTGAATTACGCTGTTAAAACTGCCTTTCAAGGGAGTCAGGAAGATGCAAGCAATAAATGCTGCTGTTCTGCTGCAGGGCCTGTGAATTACCGTCTTCCCTCTTTGCAATCACGGAAACAAAGCCTAATTACAAGTTAATGAAACTGAATTTTGCACGTGGCTGGGAATTAAGAACACAGAGTTGAGAGGGTCCTCAGATCACTCACTCAGTCAGGTGTTGCATCGCCTGTTGACAAATGCAGTATAAACACCTTTACTGGCAGCCAGCACTTCAACCTTAAAAACTGACCCTCAGCGATCTTGATGCTCTTAGATAGAGTCCTGTCCTCCGCCCAGTCCCCAGCTTTTCGAGTGATGCAAGGTGGTCACAGGAACAGTCGAGGGCCTTTCTGGCCCCTGGGTCACAGCTGGGGCACTGCGTTCTTGAAGTCAGCTGTCTGTGATGATCTGCTAGTGGCTCACCTTCCTGGCGGCCGCAGAACGGGCAGCTTCCCCGGCGGGCCAGTTTGGAAGTGTGTCCCAGAGGCCAATGCTGCAGGCTGGAGACTGCTTCTCCAGCCTTTCATTGGTTTTTACGTTTCCAATTCCATGCATCAAATTCCTCTACTGCTTCGACAACTCAGAGTGGCTCTTGTGTCCTGGAAAAAGCTCTGCCCGATTCATGTAATGCTCACAATCCTATGAGGAAGTACTATTGTCCCTTATGTACAATCTGAGGAAACTGAGGCATGGGGAGGTTACCTAGCTTGCCCAAGGTCCTATTTAGAAAGTGGCAGAGCTGGGTTTCTAACACAAATGATCTATTTCCACAGCTCTGTACCCCCAAGGCTACACTGCCTCCTCAGTATGCTGTCAGAAGTAGTATCAATGAATGGTGCCTCGCTGGGCTGGAATCATTTTTCTGACCTGATGTTATTCCACCTGCAATTAAAATTCCCAGAAGAGTCTGATTGGCCCGGCTTGGGTCTCAGATCCCACCCCTCCCCCTTGATTGACAGCTTCATCAACACTACAGCGGAGCAGGGTGAAGTCCCTCAAGGTGGTACCTGGCTGCTGTTGTTTCCCAAGGGCAGGGAAAGGGATGCCGATCAGACCAAAACTACAGATGTCCCCTGCAGTTTCCAAAATGGATCCAGATAAGATCATTGCTCAAAAGTATTGTGGAAAAAAGAACAGGCAAGTGAAAATTGCCCAGATGTTACAAGGAAATTTGCCTTTGTTCTGACACTAAGTAGTCCCATCTGCCTTTCCGCCTTTGTCTTGGAGGAGGCTTAGGCCCAACCCGAAATCAGGTTCATCTGCCACCAGCCGCCACCACCATGCCACCGAAGTTCAGCCCCAACGAGGCTGAAGCCGTATACCTGAGGCACACTGGTGGGGAAGTCAGTGCCACCCCTGCCCGGGCCCCAGGATTGGCCCCCTGGGTCTGTCTCCAAAAAAGGCTGGTGATGATGTTGTGGAAAATCCACCCACACGTGGGGAGATAATGAAGCACAAACTTTATTACCCGGGGGCCCAGAGGGGGTGGTTAACATCCAAATCCTCTGAGCACCGATCCTCACTCTCCAGGGGTTTAAATAGTCCCGGGCTCCCTACTTACGTGGCGAAGCAAGGTTACAGAAGCTGAATGCGGAAGTTAGGTCCAGCTACCTTATATGGGAGACAAAGGGAAAACGCAGGAGGAATTTGCAGAAGTTACAGAGCACAGGAGCTTATCATGGGAGTCTGTGTACGACCTTGAGTAACTGGCCGTTGCTTTGGTTACGACTTGTCTGCTTTTACAGTCCTGTGTGAAATTTTGCGAGTGTTACAGTTACAGAGCATAAGAAACTTTTGGAGTTTTCTTTTCCTGCCACATTCCCCCCTTTGATGCTATAAGGTGTTTTCATCCCTTTTAGCATCACTAATACCTGGCTATGAGGCTGAGATCCTTGGGAGGGTTACAACTGCTGATACTGGTGTTGGTACCACCGGAGGGCTAGCACTGTGGCGGCTGCCCTATGAGTCACTGTAGCCCTAGGTGTAGGACTAAGGTCCGGAGGATGCAGGGTCCTATATGCCTGACACCTCTGGGTCTGGTACTTCATGGTCCTGGATGTTACTCTAGTCTAGTATACCTTCCCTCCCCAAGTGCAGAGGGATTGCTGTGACTGAATGCAACCCGATGGCATGTCAGTGGAGGAGCTGAAAGCTGACCCTAGGAGATAGTAAAAGACCACTTTACCTCTGAGCATAATCCTATGCCTGGGGGTACTACATTTGCAGGTTGGGGCTGAGACAGGGGCCGCATTTGTTAAGCAAAGCATACAGTAAGTACAAATACAGAGATCAAACAGAGACAAACTATTTCTAGGGTGACCCGCTTTGCAGGGATTCCATTCCTCAGGGGCCACAGTCACTAGTCCAATTGTCAATGCTCCTGCAAAGGTGCCAATTAAAGTCAGGTACCCTGCAGAACAATGGTCTATTCCTTGGCGTCTTTGGGATCTGCTGCTGTCTTGGCCCAGCTGTAGTAGATCCAAGGGGTGACTCCTGCAGCAGTAAGTTTGTCTAGGGCAGTCTAGTTTTCTGGTCTGCACATTCGGCGACTTTTGCCTTTAACTATATAGCTGCTTCTATCCATGTAGTGGGTGACAACAACATCAGGTTGGGCCAGGGGCTGGTCCTGGAGGTCTGGCCGGCTGGCATGGACTTCTTTAGTTACTCTAAGACAGTCATGGTCCAGCTCTTTAAGTTCTGCCGGTAAGTAGGTGGCTGGATTGACTTGTTTCATGGTCTTAATATGCACCCTTGGGTTTCCTTGGAGGATGCCCTGGTATTGAGTCAGTCTGGGGTTCGACAGCCACTTGTGCCCCTTGCAAGAGGGGTATGGCAGCAGTGACTGCCCTCAGATGAGGTGGCCAGCTGGTGGCGCTAGCAGATGTCCAAATGCTTAGACAGGTGAGCCACCGGGTGTTGCCATGGTCCGACAGGCTGGGTCAGGACCCAAGGGCTACCTTGTCTCTCTTGTGGGTGTACAGATTAAAAGGCCACCCCGGCTTTGACAGTCCAAGGGCAGGAACATTACTGAGGCACCTCTTAATATTTTGGAAGGCTTTTTTTTAATGTCCGGACCCTTCAAAGCCTGGTAGTAGGGCCGAGTTCCACAGCCGCAGGGTGAAGGCTGGCTTTCCCTCAGGAGAACAAGCATTTTTCTTAGAAATCAGACAAGGTTCTGGAGGGCATTGGCAACTCTGCCATTTTCTGTCCTCGCCCCTGATCACATCGTGAGTACTTCCGGCAAGCCTGGTTGCTGAGCTCTGCACCTGGTGACATTGCCGGAGCCCCAAGGGAGCTTGCAGGCCACTGGGGCAGGCGAACCCGATAGAGCACCATGAAGGGCCATGACAGAGGACTGCGCAGACGGCTGTAGGGGGCACTTCAGCAGAGTGTGCGTTCCCTCCTGGCACCGTTCTAGGGATGGGCTGCCAGGAGGAGGTTGTCCATGTACTGCAGAATCGTCAGGTCCATCCCCCCTTAGTGAGGGATCTCCTGCTAGGGCTTCTCAAACAGGGCTGGGGAGTTCTTAAACCCCTGGGGCAGTCTAGTTCAGGTTAACTGAGTCTTGACCGTTGTGTGCAGAAAATGGGTTGGCTGGAAGGTGCCACAGGAATGCAGGAGAAGGCATCCTTCAGATTAAGGCAGGTAAACCACGTTGCTGTTGGGGGAAGCTGGCTCGGGAGGGTGCACGGGTTCGGGACCACTGGGTGGCGGCTGTTGGCTGCTTGGTAGACAGCCCACAGATCCTAGACAGGCCAGTACCTGCTCCCATCTGGCTGTCATCATGGGCCTAGGCAGGTGTGGCCCCATGTTATGGAGCCAATTTTTCTCCAAGCTCCCACTCGGGGGACCTGCCTCCCTGTCACATCCTGGGCAGGGGAGTCTTTTTATCTCCCTGGCCCAGAGCATGGCCACAGCCATTCAGCCTATCTAAGTGACCAGCTGAAGGCTATAGGCATGTTAAATGACCATGCCATGGGTCAACTGCAAAACTGGTGCTGTACAAAACAGTCCCGCATATTTTGCTCTTTGTGTCCCTTCTCCAACTTATGCCTGTGGGGAAGGGGTGAAGACATCCTAAAATTTCCTGGGCACCTTGAATTCTGGACTCTGTCCCAAATGCCCATTTGGGGTTCCCCCCTTGGCTGCAACTTGTAACAATTTTTCATTTTAGGTATATACCCACTTTAAATTCTTTTAAAGGACAATGGACGAAGGTCTCATCTTCTTATAACTGCTTCCTGCTAGAAATGGACGTTGTTTTACCTACCCGTGGGTCTGGGGTGCCCTGAAAGTGGGTGCAGCATGGAGGGAGTCCTGCCTGTAAAGGGAAGGACCTTACAGAATCCTGGCTGGTTGGCTATTACTAGGAAGTCACAGGCTCGGTGTCCCAAGGCTGGCATTACTGGACCGTTGGCATCCTGGTTATATTCTGGAGGTGACAGATTTGGAAAGAGTTGGAAGGCACAATTAAATCATAACCATTAAATGACAAAGGCAGGGGCTTAGGTATGGCTTATCTGGAGGAAGGTGTACAAGACATACTACACCTATCCAAAGCTTTTGTGGTCCATTATACTTTACTCAGGCTGAAGGGAATATATTATGATATTTCCCTCTTTTCAGATATTTAAACCTTTCCTGTTCAAGCCACTAAGACAGAAAAGGGAAAATCAGTTTTAAAGTGAAGTCCACAGATCGCCCAAACTGCTTACTAACCCAACCACTTAGTTTAGCCAAACTATTGAGCTCCAGGGGGCGACGATGAAAATGGGTTCCTTAAGTGAGGCCTATATTGCAACCAATCAATCAGGCAATGAAGTCATAGGCATACGTCCTATGAAAACAGAAGAACACACAGGTTAATTCACACAATAGTCCCCAAACCAGTCTCCATGCCTGTGAGACTGTCTTTGGGAAGGCATTCAGTTGCAAGTTCCATTTTGCAATGACATTCAGCAATGGCAATTTGACAGGTCCTTTATACCTGTAAATTGTACATTTTGATGATATTATAAAACCAGTTTTATCCTTCAAATGAAAACAAACTTTTAAGACAGTTAGCTGCGTTATTCTGATGTTTAATACTGAGCACAGTGATTTTCCTTGAACCATAATTTTTCTCCTTAAGATCACCCTCACTGTTATTAAAGGGACTATTTTGAGTTCTGTTTTTTATTTTGACTGTTCGTTTGCATAAACACACCAAGAGCAGCCTGAATTACTTATGATTTCTGATTCTGCTTTGCTGGAACTCACACAGGAAACCTTCAGATTGACTTTTCAGTCCGCCCCCTAAGGGCACAGAAGCAGAGCCACACATCCACCATCTGGCTTCACCTGTACCAGTTGTTTCATTCAGATCCTTGAGTTTTTCATTGTGCTTATAGGTTCCTGTTTGGCCATCTTTCATGAAAGCAACCTTCGTTCCTTCCCTGGAAAGACTGCCATGAACTGCACAACCAACCAAAGTGTCAGGCTTTTCTTGTGGGCCTACTCTCGCTTTACAAGTCAATCCCAGTTCCTCAGGCTTTCTGGTGACAACCAGAACCCATACATGCCTCCTTCAGACGTGACGTTCTAGTCAAAGTCTTGGTTAAGAAAACCACTATTAACTACTGGTCTTACTGGTCTTATGCAAAGAAACCTTATGTTTTCACTTACTCCTTCAGAATGCCAAATTCTGGAGGGATCAGGTAGGGAGAAAAATACGAAGCATGAAGGAAAATCTTTTCCCTTCTGATATTTACCAGGCTTCTTAAAACCTTTACTGCTACAGACTTATCTAGCATTTACAACCCTTTTATCTTTCATATATTTTCTGATATCCATTAAGAGTGTATTTCCATGCCTTATACCTTTTATTATTAACTAACATCACATAATTCCAAAACTCTTATTTTTCCATTTATCTTTACAGTTTCCCACAGACCTTCTTCATTTATATATATATATATATATATATATATATAAATATCTAAATTATTTACTTTTCTACAGAGTGTGAAGTTTTAACCTTCCCTGGAATCCTTTACTTCTTTTTCAGAGCAGATGCAGAGCAAAACCCAAAACACAGAGTTTCCAGAACAGTACACAGGTAGGGGCATTCTCTCACACAGAGACATGCTCCTTCAGGCCCAGTCTTTTGGCAGAGACATGCTGCTTTGCCTTTGGCTGAAGCGCTTATCAGCCCTAAATGACCCTTCCTGGGTCCCGAGTGGCAAGGGCATCTTCCCCAACTGGTTACAGGCAACGTTAAACAGATTTTAAGTACAGAGGGGTTTTGATCAGAAACAACACTGCTCTTTTCCCACAAAACCAGAAAACAAATAGTTGAGGTTTCCTTTACTCCAGGTTTAAAACTTTACATTCTTCATATATAATTTTACTTATTCAGATTTAATCATTATTCTTTTAATCCTGGTTTCTTTCTCACTCTGGGAAGGACAGCCGAAAGTCCCTGGCACTGCACGCTGCAGTTTTCTGAAGCTCAGACCCTGCAAACACCCTACAGACCAGATGTTTTCTTTAAACTTCAGTACATGTCCTTCAGAGCCATTCTTATCAGAACCAGTTACACAGAGAACCAGACGGATGCAGTCTGGAGAGAGCCCTTAGCCTGGCACCTCGCCCAGTTCCAAGATAGAGGGGCTCTCACATGACCCATTATCCAAGATGACGACAACCATGCACCTCCACCCTGGGGGGGGCACTCACGTGGCTCGTCCTCCATTTTACCCAAAATGGCGGCGCACCCACATACATGCAATATAGTACTGTGGCAGAAACCCCCCCAACCCATGATGAATTCTCCCAACTGACGCAGACAAACAAAGGAAAAAGGGGATCTTTCACACACCCGCCGCAGGTGGGGGGGGCCCAATCAGACTCCGTAAGCCTGGCTGGCTCGTGGAGTCACAAACACATTCACACACACAGCCGCACAGACAGCCACACAGAAGTTAGCTGTCCCTCCCCCGAGAAGGAGCCCGACGGTCTGGGTCTAAACCCAGCCCCTGAATTTTCCAGTCGAGGGGTGATCAGCCCCTCTCAGATTCTCGGGTCAGGTCCCTAGGGCACATTCCGATACCTGATTGGCGCCTCCGACAGTTCGTGGTTCGTCTCTCCCCTCTGCCCGGGTGTTAGAGCAGCCGGGGACGCGGCGCGGGAGTCTCTGCCCCGGGAAGCCTGGAATCACCAGGGCACGTGCTCCTCCCCTGCAGCAGGGCTCCCCCGCCGACTCCCTTGGTCGCCTTCACCGGAGGCAAAATACCTGCTCGCGTGAGGATTTCCCGGCCAATGCACCAAAATGTTGTGGAAAATCCACCCACACGTGGGGAGATAATGAAGCACAAACTTTATTACCCGGGGGCCCAGAGGGGGTGGTTAACATCCAAATCCTCTGAGCACCGATCCTCACTCTCCAGGGGTTTAAATAGTCCCGGGCTCCCTACTTACGTGGCGAAGCAAGGTTACAGAAGCTGAATGCGGAAGTTAGGTCCAGCTACCTTATATGGGAGACAAAGGGAAAACGCAGGAGGAATTTGCAGAAGCTACAGAGCACAGGAGCTTATCATGGGAGTCTGTGTACGACCTTGAGTAACTGGCCGTTGCTTTGGTTACGACTTGTCTGCTTTTACAGTCCTGTGTGAAATTTTGCGAGTATTACAGTTACAGAGCATAAGAAACTTTTGGAGTTTTCTTTTCCTGCCACATTGACATCGCCACTGCAACCAGTCATTGGAAGGGGCTGAGGCTCACAGTGAAACCACCCCTCAGAACAGGCAGGCCCAGACGAGGCAGTGCCTTCTGCCCCTGCCCTGGGCATCACAGCCCTCAGAGAACCACTGAGAGGCAGCGAGAAGCAAAAACACATTAAGCACAACGGAAATATCACTTTCAGTGAGACTGCCAACATGGCCCAGCAGATGCAGTGCCGATCTTTAGCGAGAGAACTCTCTGGAACCAGTAAAGGGATTCTGGGGACTGCCCAGGCTGTGGGCTGCGACATCTCACAACATCAGAGAGGACGTTAACAGTGATGCAGCGAATGCCCAGCTAGTGAGGAACTACAAAGGAAAATATTTCAGTCAAAGATCATTTGACAACCCCAAAAAATAAATAAATAAATAGTCCCATATGGGCCTTGAAGGCCACTCACGAAAGGTGAAGCCTTTCGTAAAACGAACAGGTATTGCCTCAAAGCCACCGTGGAAGGGAGCCAGACAGCGGGAAGGACACATGGCGGAGAGGTGACACTGAGGAGTGTGATGACTGGGTGCAGAGGTCACCCACTTCCCACCCACACCCTCCGCGGGGAGGACTTCTGGAGGGCCCAGGTCGAAGCCCCTGCAGAGCTTGGTGACGACACTTCACCTGCTGTCACGGCAACTGGCTAGAGAACGCCCCTGTGCTGGAACTGAAAAGGCTCGGAGGTGCCCCCAAACAGCCTGTTTGACAAATGGGGAGCCCGATCCCCAAATGCCCGACTCGGCACGCATCTCTGGGCACCCGAGGGTTTCTTCCATTTCCCGGAGATTCTGCAAGTTCCGTTCACGGATATGTTTTATGGTGCACTTGGGTAGTTCCAACACTTCTTACTTAACATTTTTACGTTCGTTTAGAGATTTTTTCCAGACTTAAAAAATAAAAGCCCCTCGTTTTCTCCCCCTACCTCTTTCCCGCCCCTCTTACATTCTTATCTCATGTAAATTCCTAACTGGTTTATTTTATAATCCCTTGCTCCCAAGGCAAAGAAGGAAAACTCAGATTTTTAAAACCCCAGGCAGCTACTCTTTGCTGCTTTTACTAAGATTTTCCCATCATCCCCTGAGATTTCTCCATTGATCGTTTTCCATTGCTATTCTGTGCCTCCTGTGGAAGGCTGATAATGTGACCAAGAGTTGAATGCAAAAACATGTCCCTGAGGATCGATCGCAGCTTCCCAAAATTCTGCCCCATTCCTAGTTCAAACTTCATGGTTTTACTTTTGCCTACAACATAAGTAATCTCCCAGCTGTAAATTCATAAAACTTCCGTGGGGGAGACTTGGCTCACCATCTGGCCATTCCCTGAACTGACCAGAGTAGGAAGGTCTTAAGTGTCATTTTGGGAAGACCACCTTTCCTAGTGATGAGACCAAAGGACCCACGGTAGGAAGGGGAAGAGGATTTATTTCAGGCGAGGCCAGCCTCCTGCCGCAGTCAGCAAAGCAGCAAAGCCGTGTATCACTAACCAAAGGAGCTAGTGTTTTATCTGCTTGTGTAGATAAAGTTGTCTCCGGGAAAGAGGCAGAAACACACGAGCCCCTGGGAATTCTTTCTTCTTTTAGAATAGGAAGAAAGAAGTTCAGGATGGCTGGGCCTTGCCTGATACGCCTGGTAATTAATGAGCAGAGTACACTGCTGTTTACCATATTGGCCGAGAGAGAAAATGTGCAGGGGAATGAAAGAAGGCAAACAGTGTTCCTGACAATGGCCACCAATCGGATCTCTGAGAGTCAAAGCTCTCTGGACATTCAGGGAGAATTTCTAAAGCTTCCCCTAAGTTGCTAAACAATCGACTCCCCACAAAAAAAATAATTTTCATTACCAAGAGAACAGTAGGGCCTCGCATGGAGACGTGAAATGATAAATGAGCATCAGGACTAGTCACGCTGATATAAACTATAGCCGTGGTGGCAGCCCTTGATTAGGAAGCTCCAAAGCGGAATCCCTCCTTAATGGGATTTTCTACTCACAGGTGTGCCCAGCCTCCCCATGGTGGGAGCTCAATGCCTTTGCTCAGAGGTGAGGATAAGAAATGCTCCCTGAAGGGTGGTGCTGTCTTGAGTTGCTTAGCTCTGTGACCTTAAGACTGAGCACTTCCCCTCTCTCTACTGCATATGGAAAGGAAACAAGAAAATACATTTTCTGCTTTCATAATGATAGGGGACTTAAGAGTTGGAAAATTTTAGTTTAAGTAATAGCTCATAAGATTAGTAATCAATGCCCGTAAAAGCTTTTGTTCCAGGAACTGAAGGTATGACCCACCCTGACTCGAGGAGACGTTAAGCAGTTCCACCTTTGTTCTCAGAAGGACTGCAAGCAACTCAAGATGGTATCTGAGCCATTGTGCTCCGGGGTGAGGTAACCACCGCCCAGGACACAGCTAAAGGCCACCGCCTGGGGCACAGTTTAAGACCACTCCCCAGGACAAGCGTGCTGAAGTCATTTTCTTAATCCAGTGAACGTTTCCCTGAATTTCTAACCCCTCATCACACCTTGTTTATTCCCTTCTAGAAAAACCTTGGCCTGGAAAGAAAAGACAAGATGGTCTGTTAGGGTATGGACCCGCCATCTTCTCAGAAGGCCAGTGATCTGAGTAAAGCACCCATAAAGATTCAATCCCTGTCTCTGCTTATTGGGTTTGGTGGTGACAGGCAGCCCAGACTCTGGTGTCTTTTCCAGTTTCAGTATCAGAATCTCAAAAACAGTCTTTTAATTTTTAAATCAAAATACACTGAGGTAATGCCAAAATGAAGAACGTGTTTGGGGAAACCCATCACTCCACCACATTGAGCTACCAACACTACTTCATCAATTTAGCACCTCCCCTTTTATTTTTGCAAAGTTAAAGTCATAGCGTACATGCGATCACTTTGTTCATAATCGTAATTTATCACAAACGCATATGTCATCATATCGTTGGCCCTGATTGAGTACATCATCTCCCTATTGTTCACCCAAGTTGGAAGTGTCCCGGTCAGCACAAGGCCGCAGGGGCTTCCATTTGTTACTGAGGCTGGAGTTGGGACTCCCCTCGGAGAGCGTCTGCTACCACACACCTACATGACTCGCCCCGATGCAAGCGTGGGGCCCGTTCAGGTGGAATCAGCTCCCACTGCGGATGGCGTAGGGGCTCGTGGAAGATTCCACAAGCTGGAGCCTCATCGTAGAACTGAAACTCGGGTGCAAAGAATGAGGTGCTTGCCCTAGGCCCAAGAACAAATGAATAAACCCCAACATGACAAACCTGACCCATAATTCATTATGTTTAACATTGCTTGTCTTTCGCATTTTGGTGCCTAGCATTTAAACCTTTACCATGAATAAAATGTTTTCTTTTACAATAACACACTTTTTTTGTCATTCTCTTTTCATTGAAAAAGGAATAAATGCATGTGGTTTAAAAAAATCCAAACAGAATAGGCTACCTCAGTTCCCAGACCTCAGTCCCCAGACCTCTATCCTTTATTAAGAAGCAGACAGCCCTGGCTGGCATAGCTCAGTGGATTGAGCGCGGGCTGCAAACCAAAGTGTTGCAGGTTCGATTCCCAGTCAGGGTACATGCCTGGGCTGCAGGCCATGACCCCCAGCAACCGCACATTGATGTTTCTCTCTCTCTCTCTTTCTTCCTCCCTTCCCCCTCTAAAAATAAATAAATAAAATCTTTTAAAAACAAAAAAGCAGACATTGCTCATTGTCTCCTCTGTGTCCTTCTGTGTCCTTGCTCTTTTCACATGTATGCATGCCTACACGTGTGTGCCCCTGTCTGTTGTTTGCACAAATGAGGGCACACGCCATACTGCACTTGCTATTTTTGCTTGAACTCAGATCTCAGACTGATCCACTTTGGCATGTATAATCAACTCCATTATTTTTTAAAGAGCTGAATGGTTTCCCACTATATGAAAGTGCTATAATTTATTTAAACCATTTCCCTATTGAGAGACACTTTCACAGTTTCCAGGTTTTTGTTTTATATTGCAAATAGTGTTGTAACCATAACTTTTGGGGATAGATTTGAGGCAAGCAGAAGCTTTAGATTTCCTGCAAAATCTTAATGCAATGTAATTAATTAATTAGTTAATTAATTGCAGTGAAATAATTTGTATAGATTCCAGACAGGCATTTTATAAAACTTCACAAAATTTATAAAATTATAAAATTTCAGCCCTGGTTGGCGTAGCTCAGTGGATTGAGCTTGGGCTGTGAACCAAAGTGTCGCAGATTCGATTCCCAGTCAGGGTACATGCCTGGGTTGCAGGCCATGGCCCCCAGCAACTGCACATTGATGTTTCTCTCCCTCTCTCTCTCTCTCTCTCTCTCTCTCTCTCTCTCTCTCTCTCCCTCCCTCCCTCCCTCCCTTCCCTCTCTAAAAATAAATAAATAAAATCTTTAAAAACAAAACTTTACATTTCATTTCTGATACTTTTAAATTCTTGGGAAAGAATAAAAAGTGGTCTAATTTTCACTCTTAATAAGGAAATAATAGAAGCTTTCCCACCAGAGTCAGGAAAAAGATGCCCACTCTCCCTGCTTGCTATTTGCTTAGCATTGCTCTAGAATTACTTGTAAAAGGACAGAGGTATTAAAATTTGCAATAAGGAGGTAAAATTATCCTTGATGTATTATGTAACTGGAAAAACACACAAACAGAAAACCAACAGAAGAGCTGTTAGGAACAGCCAGGGCATTCAGTGAGATGAGTCTCACACACTCCTGGTGACTGGTCGACTGGCACAGCCCCTTGGGGACATGGGGTGCAATTTGGACCATCCATCAAAACGAAGTGTGCACGTGCCCAATAAGCCTGTAAGTTCTCCTTACAGCAAGGTATCCTTCAAATACACTAACCATGGACTTAGAGACTCATGGCCCAGTAAATAGGCTTACGGTTGTTTGAGTGGAAAAGAATACAATAATTAATAGTAATATACTAATAAACTTGTGTTTCACATACTCATAACTAACCCTACTTCTGCCCCCCATATTGTGTATAGATACAGATGCAGATTAGCTACAGGTACGTCCACTAAAGCCTGTTCTATAACAGCAAAACAAGACTGGAAACAACTTGTTTTTTGAAAAGGCCACCTATACATGTACGAGGTGGTATGATATGATATCAGCCTAAAATAGTTTTCCAAAGAATAGTCCAGAAGTGGGCCTTAGTATGGGTCTCTAAGGAACAAACCCTGGAAAGGATAAGGACCTTTGTTTCTCCTCATATTCTTTCTGGGCAGTTAAAATTTGCCACATGCCCGAAAATGCATGCCTTTAAATGTGACTTGCTTTTTGCACCACATGCAAGGATTTTCTAATAGATCAATTTGCTCTCATGAAATCCTTGATCAAACCAGGAGACTGCTATTTAGCTCAGATGGATGGCCTTCGTTCAGTAAACAAAAGCCTATTCATTGATGGGAGGGGGTGGGAAACAATACCTTGGTGTTTTGGTGTTTGGGTTGCCACTGCTGTGGTTATGCTTGTTGTGTTTCAGTCTTGACGGCTTTGAAATGGTATGACTGTGTCTCTACTCATCGAGTGACTTTACAGGTCTGGACAC
The DNA here is from genome assembly GCF_004126475.2 of Phyllostomus discolor. Classification (NCBI taxonomy): domain Eukaryota; kingdom Metazoa; phylum Chordata; class Mammalia; order Chiroptera; family Phyllostomidae; genus Phyllostomus; species Phyllostomus discolor. The sequence goes on along the minus strand of NC_040912.2, from coordinate 12,692,329 downwards.
TTCAAGTCCTCTGGCCCGGTACCAATTCATATTGTTGACTCGGTGAATCCTGCAGACCTGTAACCCAGAATGACCTAGTTTTCCTGAGGGTCTCCAGGGACCCAGTCAAATGCAGTAGCACTGACCCCACGAGCTTGTTCCTGACCAGGCCGGCAGGAGCGAGAGAGGGACCCTCAGCAGGTAGCTGTTCTACTTGCTTTAGCTGGCACCTCCTTTCACAGTGACTACCAACAGTGACAACACAGTCCCACCCCCAACCTCCTTCACCTCGGGTGTCCCCATCTGAAGCTTGCTTCTAGCATGTGGAGGGACACACATAATTCTATTGGGTGGGGGGATGCAAAGAAATAAGGACAGGTGGTATAAGCAACAGAAAATTCTATGTTTAATAACCACATTTTACCTTAAAATCACCCAAGACTAAACTATATTGATCAGGTCCAAAGTCCTAGTGCAACAGGGGCCGGGTTCTGCTGCCCTCGAACCACTGGGGGGCCATCTTTAAATGGAATAGTTCCCAGGAGGCTGCACCCCCAGAGATTCTGCTTTGCTGCAGCTGGGCTGGGACTGGGGATCTATATTTTTAAGACACTCCCCAGGTAATTCTGATGGGCAGCCAGGCTCAGCAAACATAGGTATAAATTATTCAGTTGCGCCCAAATTATTGTGAACCAAGTAACAGTCTAATAAATTTGGACGTGACCCTGTGAGGAGAAAAAAAAAAGTCCCAGGAAAAATTGCTATCATAAAAGAATTAAATTAATTCTCAAAACTAAGTAAATTACTCCCAGTAAACACATTATAGTCACTGCATTAAGTAAAATGGTCTGCCTAATCAATAATGAAATAGGCAGAGAGAGGACATTTTAACGCATGCAGGAGCTATTATAATTCAAACACTCGCCGAGGTCTGATAAATATTTCATGGACAATTTTGTTTCACTCTACTGGAGCAATGAGCGGGGGCCCAAGCTCCAAGCAATACCAGGTGTCTGAGCTGGACTGGGAGGATAAAGGGTTAGTTACCATGCGAACCTCTCTTTCAAGGTAAGTATTATCAACCTCCTAACCGAAAAACCGCAGGCTATTCTCTTCCTTCAAGTTGGGCCCCGGCACGGGGTCCTTGGCCTCTGGCTCTGAACTACAGCTCCCGGAGCGCCCTGTGCGGGGTGGCAATCCTGCGCAGCATCCCTGGCCTCCAAGAAAGGCCGAGTCTGCAGCGGGCTGGTGCTGGCAGGCCCCAGGCCTGGTCCTCCTTAACTTCCTCCTACAGAGAGCCTTGCACAACCTCGGGCTCTTCTCCTGCGTCAGCTTGCAGGACCACAACAAAACTACACCTGCTGACAGTAGGTGAGTTGTGTGCGAGTCCACGGTGCGGAGTGAACGCACCTCGTGGGTTTCTTGCCCCACCCGAAATTGAGGAAGATGTTTTATAAAGGATGAAATGGAGCCAGCCTCGAAAGCCTTCAGGATTTGACAAGCTTATGGCGAGATTATCTCAATAGAAACAAGATATCTCAATTGTGAAAATCAGTTGTTTCGGGTCTCAGAACGTTGCAGGACAGGGAAGTCCAATTAATTTTACATCGAAATGTACTAAAGAGACTGGAGTTACTCAGAGAAATTGGCTGTTAGCGGTAAAGCCGAGCTTTTTCTTTCTTCCAAAAGAAACAGGAACTTTAACAGGACTTTTCACCCATTTCCCTGACCCACTTCACTGCTTACCGCCGAGTATTTTATTTGGTGTCAACATGCAGCGAGACCCTCCACTGAATTCAACTGGGATACCACCACCAGCCACTAGAGGTCGCATTGCATGAAGACCTGGGGCTGCCCTGGAGGAAAAAGGAAGGGGTGGGAATCCAAGATTAAGACCCTAAGATTAAGCCTCTGAAGCCGCTCTTCTGGACAGTGTCTCCAGAAGAGAGAAACCTGAGGCACGGAAACTTTCAAAATAAAAGAAAAAAGTAAAGACAACCGCACAGGGTGTGTCCCGCCAGTGCCCCCCCACCCATTCAATGCTAGCTGTGCCGGGCTGGCGGAGAGTACTGTTGCTTGAAGAGGGCGTCCTTTCATTTTGGGGCGGGGGGAGGGGGGAGAAAAAGGGTCTCTAGGCAAAATGTTTTAAAAAGAGGGTAAGGACCCTCTGCCTCGGAGTGGAGCCACAGCGGGACAGTGACACGGAGGCCTGGAGTAGCCTCCGGATCTATCGGCCAGGAAGGAGGGTTGCAACCCTCTGATCAGCACGTTGGCACATAGGGGGATACAGGAAACCAGCCACCAGTGGGAGCTGCTGGGGTTAGCGTCCCAGCACCAATGCCTTTATTATAATCTTGGCCCTTAGTCCTTCCTCCCTTGGGTGTGCCTGTGCATTTTGAGGCAACAGTTGTATATATTGAAGTTCTCATATTTATTTTTTTTAAGATTTTATTTTCTTATTTTTAGACAGAGGGGAAGGAAGGGACAAAGAGAGAGAAACATCAATGTGTGGTTGCCTCTTATGCACCCCTCACTGGGGTCCTGGCTCCGCAAACCCAGGTATGTACTCTGACTGGGAATTGAACCAGTGACCCTTTGATTCACAGGCCTGTGCTCAATCCACTGAGCTACACCAGCCAGGGCAGTTCTCCTCTTTCTATAGTTAAAACACACAGGAATAGATAGATGAATGAATAAACTGGATACTAAGAACGTATGACTGTTTGAGAATTAGATGAGAATTCCTAGGTGAGAACTGTACGAAAATTACAGACAATATCAGAGCCTTGACTCTTTACTAAGCAAGATAAGTGACTTCAAGTTGGTCAAGGCAAACTTCTACCTCTCTTTCACAAACACAGTTTTTCCCATAGTTATTGAAAGCAAAATATTTACCTGACCTCCAAGATTTCTATTTCAGGTGAGATGACAAGGCACACCCATGTACGAAGTAAAGCTCCGTATAAGGCAGAATGTGACCAGAACCTAAATGGCGCAGACATGGGTGTACATCACAACAGTAATCTAAACAAAGATGCCTTCAGTAGGAGCTGAAGTTACTGCTACAGTGAAAGGTCTCATAGAAGTGGGACTTCAGCTGCGCTCTGACAAGAATTTGGTTAAACATATGGGAGAGGAGAAAATGAAGGTTCACCTGAGAGGTAACCTCAAAAGGATGGTGAGCAGAGTAAGAGGGTTGCGTGCAGGACAAGACATGTGTCTGCCTGTCACTCTCCACTGTCGGTGACATGCACAGGAATGTCCCCCAGGTTATCTGCTCACTCTACTTCCTCATTTAACTTAATCTCACTTAATCTCAATTCCCAAATCACTAGTCCCTGCACAACCCTGCTACATCCTCCCAGAAGCCTGACGGGCCAAATCCAGTTTCGTAAACAAGAAGAAAAGGGCCAGAGGGGACCAGTAACTTCTTCCCGGTTACATGTCGGCAAGCAGCAAGCTGGACTCCACCCGAAGTCAGTGCAGTGCAGAGGCTGTAGTATTGGGTTGGCCAAAAGTTTGGGGGTTTTCTGTGCGATGCCTCCAGTTCTGCTTAGTTGTCTTGAACGTCATTTGAAATGATTTCATTAGATTGTATTGTGACAACTGTCATATCAGGGTGCATTTAAAAAAACTTTATCAAAATTGGTGAATTTTTGCATAGTCATTTTAATATTGAAGATGAAAGAAAATATGCAACATTTTTGGCATATTATGCTTTAGTATTTCAAAAAAAAAGAGGCAAAAACACAACTGAAACACACAAAAGGATTTGTGCAGTGTGTGGAGAAGGCGCTGTGACTGACCGAACATACCAAAAGTGGTTTGTGAAGTTTTGTGCTACAGCTTTCTCACTGGATGATGCTCCAAGGCTGGGTAGACTAGTGGAAGTTGATAGTGATCAAAACGAGACATCAACTGAGAAAAATCAACATTATACCACCACGTGGGAAACAGCTGACATACTCAAAATATCTAAATCAATAAACTTATTGGTGAAAATAAAACATGTGTCTTTACAGAAAAAACTAAACTTTTTGGCCAATTCAACATGAACTTCTACACAGCTGAATAAGTCCATGACGGGTGGCCAATAGTCCGCACTGAGCTGTATAAAGCTCTCAGATGTGTCCTCGGCCTGCACAATGTTTAGAAGCCGAGTGACGAGATGGAGAGGCTGGCTGTGGGACCAGCTGACTTCCTATCCTCCTACCCTCCCTGATTCACAAATTCATGCAACCTGCCCAGCTAACTGGGCCTAGGACCCCTAGCAGACACTGAAGCGGAGGAAAAGAAAATGGAAAAAGAAGGCACCCTTTTTGAAGCTCTTCTAAAAGAAGATTTTGCAAACAAAGACAAAAGAGTTAAAGATACTAAATCTTCAAGGTTTTTTAAAGGGTGTACTCCAGCATCTGAATCCTCTCGGGAGCTTATTAAAAATAGAGCCCTGGGGGAGGAAGGCGCTTCCTGAGCCTCAGGGGTGGCCAGAGATTCTAAATTTTTAACAGGCACCCAGGGGGGTTGTGATATACACTAAAATGTGAGAACTATTGAATGTCACTTGTTCCATTCATCTAGTTTTCCCTTCTTGCAAATGTAATGCCACATCTACTCTAAATGAAAAACCATGTAACCATCATCCTGTAACAATGCTTCACTTGTATCTTAGAGAAACGTTTCATTACTTAACTTTCTTTTCTCTGAGCATTTTTTGTTTTTGAGCTTTAGATGACCAGACTGGTCAGTTCTAAACACTTTTTGGCCAGCACTAACATCAAAAGGACATCATTGTAATCCAGCTCATCTGAGCCATTTTTGCCATTCATTGTCAGTCTGTTACTACCAAGGAACTGATTGGTGGCATCGAGAATAATTTTTCACACTGACCAAAGATCGGGGTTCCCTAAGCCACAAGACATGTTTGGGGGTCACAGGCAGTCATTCTTTCTCCTCCTCTTGCCTGTCTCCTGGAAAGGTGGGCAGGAGGAATCCCTTCACTTCTGGGAAGTAAGGGGTGCCCAGACCCTTGTCCGTGACCTTGGGGAGAACTTTCCCATCTCCAGGCCTCTTCCTTTGAAGTCAGTGCGCCTGGAGTGGCCTTCCCTGCCCACCACACCCATAAACTCCTATTCATCCTTCAAGTCCCAGCTCAAGTAGCTATAAAAATAATAATCATAAAAGAGTTTTCCCTCTCCTAGTCTGTCCTAGCTTGCTATAATTCCCCTTCACAGCATTCATCAAAGTCTGTAATGATACATTTATGTGCTCATTTATAACTATCTCTATGCCACTTGACTGAAAGCTGTTTGAGCATGGAGACCAACTGTTTTTGCTCACACTTGTGTTCATAGCCTATTCCCATGTCTGGCACATAGTAAGTACTCAATTAATATTATGAAGTGAAGGAATTCATAGGTTCACATTTACTGAGTACTTCCAATGTGTCAGGCACTGCGCTAAGTGCTCCTGATACATGTCAATGTAATCTTCCCAACAACCTTCTGAGGTCAGTATTATTATTACCTCTATTGAGTACATAAGGACGCTGAGGCTTAGTGATGTTTCAAGGATTTGCCAAGGTCACACAGCTAACAGTGGGTTCAAATATGAGTTTGTCAGCTTCTAGAACTCAGCTCTCTGTCGTGAAACCATATACTTCCTATTCGAAATAGTCAGCCGCCCTCATACTAGAATGTGTTGTTTCCTCCTTTGTTTTTTCTCATAGCATTGCAGCTGTTCTCCTATTACCACACTTATCACATTGCATCATCAGATTAAATGTGTGTCTGTGAGCTCCACGCAGGCCAAGTCTAACCAGCCAGTCCGTACCCGGGTGCAATTACAATACTGCACAATATGTGCCCGGTTAATCTCTCATCAGTCTCTCTCAATACATCATTATCACCTTGTGGCAAAGAACACACATGCCATTAGTGTGGGTGGACGCAATTAACCAAGTGAACAAATAGAGAGCTCAGAGGCAGACCAAGCACACGTGGAAATGACCTATGACATAAGTGGCAACGGGGAAAGGATGCAGCCAGTACACACAGTTATTCACTTAAAAAAGAAGGAAGTTAGACTCACATCACCCACCATGCACAAACATTAATTATTAATGGTGTAAAGATCCCCGTGTCAAAAACAAAGCTTTTCAAACATAAAATGATGAGTAATTGCAATGCTAATCAGGGAACTCAAAATTAAGACTGTGATAAGATCATTATTTTTAGCCCTCGCTGGCATGACTCTGTGGATTGAGTAATGGCCTGTGAATCAGAGGGTTACCAGTTCAATTCCCTCTCTAGGGCACTTGGCGGGGTTGCGGGCCAGGTCCCTGGTGCCGGGCACATGAGAGGCAACCACACACTGATGTTTCTCTCCCCCTCTTTCCCCGTCCCTTCCCCTCTCTAAAATAAATAAACAAAATCTTTTAAAAAAAGAGACAGTCATTTCTATACCACTAAATTGGCAAAAATTAAGGAATCTGATTATACTCAGTGCTGGCAAAGATGTAGATCTCTAGAAACTTTGGTAGGTGTATATATTAGCAAACAATTTTATAGAAAAGTTTGGCAATATCTAATAAATCATGTTACAGTCATACTGCAGCATATTATATGCAGTTAAAAAAGTGAATGAACAGGTGCAGCCACTGTGGAAAACAGGGAAGTGCCCTATGATCCAGCAAGTCCACTTCTGGGTGTAGACCCAAAAGCAGCGAAAGCAGGAACTGAATGAATGTTTGTACACCCATGTTCACGGCACTGTTACTCATGAGGGCCAACAGTGAAAGCGATCCTAGCACCAGATGAATGGACAAACAAAATGTGAGAGATACACAAATGCATATAGGGTGTGTGTTATATATAATATATACACTATATATAGCATGTTCAATATTATTCAGCTGTAAAAAGGACGAAAATTTTTCTACATGCTGCAACATGGACGACCTTTGAAAACCTTATGCTAAGGAAAATAAGCCAGTCACAAAAGGACACATGTCGTATGGCTCCACTTATATGAGGTTCTGAGAACAGTCAAATTCATGGAAACAGAAAGTAGAATAGTGGATTGAGCGCAGGCTGCAAACCAAAGTGTCGCAGGTTCAATTCCCAGTCAGGGTACATGCATGGGTTGTAGGCCATGACCCCCAGCAACCACACATTGATGTTTCTCTCTCTCTCTCTCTATCTCCTTCCCTTTCCTCTCTAAAGATAAATAAATAAAATCTTAAAAAAAAAAACAACATTGAGTAAATTTTTTTAAAAAAAGAAAGAAAGTAGAATAGAGGTTGCCAGGGACGGAGGGGAAAAAGAACGGAGGAGTTGGTGTTTAGTGGGTACAGAGCTTCCGTCGGAGAAGACAAAAAAGTTAGGAAGCCGGACGGGGTGCTGGTTGCACAACCATGTGAGTGCACTTAACGCCTCAAAAGTGCACACTTAAAAGTGGTTAACATGGCAAATTTTACGTTATGCACATTTAACCACAATTCTGAAAAGTTAATGAGCCGTGCATGTACTCATCCTCCTGCCAGTGAACATTTGGGCTGGTTCCAGCTTTGTTGTTCGTTTGTTGGTTTTTGTCGCTAGTCCACATCTCCTGATGCATTTGTGTATCTAAAAATGGAATTGCTGGGTCAACTTTACTAGGCCAAGTTGTTTTGCAAAGTGGTTGTAGTAGTTTAGGTAAATTATATCGTAAAATAATAACGTATAAAAGATGTTCAGGAACTGTTACATTACAGCCAAAAGGATGTAGGTGAATTTCTCAACTTACCCAACCTTCTAGAAGTTTACGGCCCAGAAAAGGGAGCTCCACCCGGACAACAGCGGCTACGATTCACCCCTCTGCTGGGCATCCCTTGGAAGAACCTTGGCTAACTGATGCCAGCAGGCGGTGGGCCTCCAGGGTGGAGAAAGGTCTGGAACCTCTGAAAGGGAGGGAAGGCTGAATGAGATGGGGTACCGGCCTGGAGATGTGCTCAGGGTTCTCGAAGAATCTAGTTCAGAAGCACAGTTACTGCGCTTTGCTCTGATGAAGGACTGTTCCCTTCCCTCGGGGACATTTGTCCTCTTTGATTAAGTGAGAACCTCACGATCCAGATTTACAAAATCAGCCTGAAGAGGAAAATGGCAAGTTGGCGGACACATGCACCCCAACTTCAGCGATAAGAAAATCTGTCGTATAAAAGTGGATTTACTCTGGGAAGTTCCAGAGAGCAAGCCAGAGGGTCAGAGGCCAAAGCGGAACTTTACAAACCTGGATCTGGGCGAACACCCACGAGCTCAGCTGCCTGAGAGACCCTGGGCATATCTGACCATCTAGAGTGTCAGAGATTCCAGAACTGGGCGCTGGGGGAGCTAGCGAAGATGACAGCCAAGGCCCTTTCCCATTCTGCGATGATGATTCAAACACATCTGGGTGGTAGGCACCCCACCCTCCAGCAACCGTGCTCCGTCCACACTTGAGTTGGGTTTTCTGTCAAATTAGTCCATAACCCATTGTGATCCTACCATGACCCATGTTAGCCCTTTTTACAAAAGTCGTGTTCCCTGGAGAAGTATAACAGCTGCCGAGTCTTAGTTTTTACTATTCATAAATAAGCTATGCAGTCCACTAATAAAAAGCTACTTCAAGCAGATGCCCACATTTCCCCCCTCCTTTATTCCAGGTAGGTCACACTTGGCTACCTCTCCTATAACTGTGACTAGCATCTTTTCATAGTTTCCTCCCAGGAGCCCTCTAAAGCACTTCCATACTCCGCAAACAAAAATTCTTCAATTACATTTTAAATGATTTTTATTGAATTTATCGAGGTGACATTGGTTAATAAAATAGAGGTTCCAGGTGTACAACTGTATAAATACATCATCTGTATATCACATTATGTGTTCACCACCCCAAGTCAAGTCCACTCACATCACCACTTATCCCCCTGTCCCCTCTTATGGAAGGCCACAAGGCACTGAACTTGAAGATTTCTATAAACAGGCCCTGACCAGTGTGGCTCAACTGGTTCGGTGTCATCCCACAAAGCAAAAGGGCTCTGGTTCAATTCCCAGTCAGGGCACATGCCTGGGTTGCAGGTTCAGGTCCCAGTTGGGCCACCTATGAGAGGCAAGTGATGGCAAGTTTCTCTCTCACATTAATATTTCTGTCCTTCTCTTTCTTCCTCCCTTCCCCTCTCTATAAAAATAAAACCTTTAAAAAAAAAAAGATTTGTATATACAGCTGCAGGCAGTCTCTTGATACTGTCCAATGTAGTTATGAAGAAGGGACCACAAATAAGTCAGCTAATTACATGCCACTTAAAAACCACCGAATGGAGACTTAAGACTGCTGAAAGGTTCTGATCAATACTGACTCATGCAAGCAAAACCCCATTGACACACTTGAAAAATCTACAACCGGCAATTTTTAAAAGGCTGGATCCACATTCATTTATTTTGCAAGCTACACCAGGGAAGCCAGATGCCAGCCCAAGCCCTTCCTGATGGAAGGAAAAAGGCTTCAAAAAGCCCTCCACCGCTGATGGAGGAACCCAATGGGCTCTCCCTGTCCCATCCCTGCCACCGTTTGGGTGGTGTCCCTGTGAAATTTTCTGCTGCCGCTGCTGCTGGCCCCGGCATCATGCTGAGTCAGAACAGGTGCAGGAATTAGGTAACGACTTTGTACCCACATTTGACTATTTCAGCTCCTGAGCAAGTTGGCTCAGGTGCGCTTCCTCCTTTCACCTGCCATTGCTTTTCCCGCCCCACGATGGGTTGGCCGCCCAGCATTACCTGCACGTTGCTTCATCACCGTCAGCTGATGGATTACAGGCAGCGTGTTTGAAATCGTCCTTTCATTCTCATGAGGCAACTTCTTTCTGTTGTGGAGTCACTCCCCTGCTCAGAGGACACGCGCTGGGGAGCTGCCTAGACATCACCCTGAACCCGTGTCTGGGGCTGTCATAGAGTGGGGCAGCCGTCTGGCCGTAGGAGCATCTCGCTGTCTTTCTCCTCACCTGGAGTGTGAAGCACAGAGAAGCAGCCGGGGAGATAAGAAGCTGAGTCAGACTCACAAAGAACTTAGCAATGAATAGTGCAAACTCGAGCATTTCATGTTTTCCAAGTGGGCACTACCAAATATGCTTTTAAGGCTAGTGGTGATTCTGACGTAGGGGCTGGCTCTCGGGATCACACGGGGACTGAGGCTGCCGCTGATTGAGGAATACCAAAGCAGTCTATGGGAAACCGTCAAGGCTCAGGACATGCTCATGGGGTTTGCCCTTGCACTCCAAGGTGCTCCGTGACCTCATAACAGAACTGTCTGAACCAAGGGCTGGTCGAAGGCAGAGGGACATAATCAGAGGTGAGAGGAAGAAAGAATGAGACTCCCAATATCCAGGATGCTTTCGTACAGAGAAGTCCGTGGTTGAGATCATGACCTTGAGAGGACACAGCAAAGGTGAGAAAGAGGCAAGAGGGCACTGGCAGAATTAGAAAAGAAGGTGGCTGCATTGACATTCTTTTAAAAAAATTGTTTTAAATGAAAACACATATTTCTGGAGCCCAAATTGAAAAGGACTAGGTTCTTCCAAAAAAAAAATGGGAATGGGTGCAATAGAGAGGCAAAGGGCTGTTAAAAGCAATCTTGGTCTGGTAATTAGCCAATCTTATAAAGGGATAAAACGGACCCCACATCACAGGGGGCAGGGGGTGGGGCTGGAGCTCGGCGCTGGGCAGGCTGGTGAGGGGCCAGGACCACGGCAGGCACTCTCCCCACCTGCCTTCACCAAGGTGTCATCAAGAGAAAGGAAAGATGTGCTTCATGATCCTAGGACAGGCTTTCCTTTTGTCTGGAATTTATTTTCTCATGCATAAAATAAAAAGGATAAACAAGCCAAGCCCTGACTGGTGTGGCTGAATGGGTTGGTTATCGTCTTGCAAAGTGCAGGGTCGCTGGTTCAATTCCCGGTCAGGGTACATGCCTGGGTTGCAGGCTGGGTCCCCAACTAGGGTGAGAGGCAACCAATGGATGTTTCTTTCCCTCTCTTTCCCCCTCCCTTCCCCCCTCTCTAAAAGTACATAGTTTCTGAAAAATTATTAGAAAAAACAAGGTGAGTCATATATACACACACATATATTTAGTATATATACACACTGTGTATATATGCATATATACTTAGTATTATATATGTGTGTGTATGTGTGTGTGTATATACACACACACACTTGGTATACTTAGAAACTTTTGTGACTATTGTAAGAACACAATGAGATACATGAGAAACAATAGGAACTTCCAATGAATAGTGAGCATTATAAAGAAAAGAATTTGTTGTCAAATAAACTTAGGAAATACAGAGCGAAACAAAGCTAAACAAGCTTCTTCACTGCAGAACTTCCCAGGGGCCTTAAGTAGGTGCATGGGCTCTGGCATCTGCAGCAACGGGTTCATCGCAGGCAGCTTTCCCCACGCTTTTTGGTCCCAAGCCCCTCCCTCCCCCTCTTTCCTTCCCCTTCAAGAACACACAAACTTGGTTGCCCAGAACAGGGCTGCTTTAACGTTGACTGAAAGTAAAATGGTTTGACGCCCTTGACCTCTCTGGAAAGTGTGCTGTTGGACCCCTACTGGGGTAGGCAGTGATCAACTACGGTGGCTAAAATCCTCAGACGAAAAGCCCGCCGGGAGCATTACTATGCACCGATCAGGCTGAAGCCAGCTGAATCCACTGATCAGCCCTAAGCTCCAGAATGAAAAACAGGTGTTCAAACAAAGCACGCGTACATGAATGATCATAGCATCACTCCTCACAATAGTCAAAAAGTGGGCAAACGAAAGGCGGCATAGCCACGCAATGGAGTATCATCCAGTCATAAGCAGGAATGGGATCCTGGTACATGCCATGGATGTAGCATGCCATGTGGATGAACTTTGAAAAGGTAGTCACACTGAGTGAAAGAACAGACACAACAGGCCACATATTATAGGATTCCATTTATAGAAAATATCCAAAGTAGGAAAGTCCGTAGAGATGAAAAGCAGATTAGCAGTTGAGGGGGATGGGGAGTGAGTACTTAACAGGTACAGGCTTTTTTTTTTAAATCGAATTCATCGGGGTGACATTGGCGAATAAAATTATAGGGGTTTCAGGGGTACAATTCTATAACACATCACCTGTATGTTGAAGTGTGTATTCACCACCCAAAGTGGGTATAGGATTTCTTTTGGGGATGAGGGCAAGGTTCTGGAATCAGACAGCGGTGATGGTTGTACAACACCGCGAGTGTGCTAAATGCTACTGAATGTACACTTTAAGGTGGCTCACTGGTAATCTTGGTGTATGGTACGGGGGAGAGAGCGAGCGAGCGGCAAGGCAGGAGGCATCTCCTGAAGAGGAGCAACAGAAGTCCAGGGCACTTCCTGTCAGGTCCCCTGGCCGAAAGACCCAACCTGAGCACGCCCCTAGAGCACAGTACCACCCCGCAGGGAAAAAAGGTGGGGGTGGGGCAGAGAACAGACTGAATAGTCCACAGGGACGCAGTCAGCAAAATCCAAAATGAGGGCCTTCTAAGAAAAAAAAAGAAGAAGAAGAAGAAGCCAAAATGAGGGCCTTCTAAGGAATCAATGGCCAGGTTTCTCCAACAAATAAATGTGAAGATAAAAAAAGAGGGTGGGTGAACAGTCATTTTAAAAGGTTTATAAGACCTATTAACCAAATGCAATGTGGCAACCATGTCTGTATCCTGATGTAACGAATTGACCATTTTTTTAAAAAAGCATTAAAAAAAACCCTCTGGTTTCTCTTCAGAGCATATATATCTTTTGCCTTTTACTAACAAAAAAAAAGCATTAATGAGACAACCAGGGAAATTTGATGACTAACTAGATTTTTGATGATAAAGAAATATTATTAAATTTGTAGGTGTACTGAAAATGGTATTATGGTAATGCAAAAAAAAAAAAGATTTGATTTTTTTAAATCAAATATGGGATTTGCTGTAAATTCAGTGTAAGGAAGGGGAAAATGGATGGCGGTATGGAAGATTCGCCACGAATTGATCATTGCTTGACGCTGGGCATTCTATCTAATTTAGTATTAAGTTTTAAAATGTCCATAAAAATATTAAAAAATATATATTGCTGAGCAATGAATGAAAAGGACTTACTCAAGAAAAAAAAAAAGGAAATGAAGGAACTAAAGTCCTGGACATGGGGTACTGACAACGTCCCTGGTAGATGGATGGTGTTAGAATTGTAGGATCAGTATTTTCATGTTTGCTTTCCATATTTTCTGCCATGTTTTAGAAAGGAAAAGACCACTCACATAAAGCAGAGTGGTGATTACCTTTAGAGTCAAGGGAAGCCAAAATAAAAGCTAGCTTTTCTTTGTTTTTATTTGTATTTATTGTGTCGTGTTTTCAGTGGTTTGCGTGCATCAATGTCTTGTTCACAAACCTCTAACAGCTTCTCATCCCACTCAAAGTAAAATACAAATTCTTCATCATGGGCTGTGATGTCCAGTGTGACTTGGTACCTGATACGGCTCTCCCTCCTGCACAGGCCTCCTCACTATTCCTTGAACACAGTTGGTACTCTCCTGCCTTTGAACTTGCTATTCTCACTATCTGAAATACTGTTTCCTCCAGCCAGCTGTGTGGCACTCCACTCTCCCTCACCTCCTTCAGGTCCGACTTTCCCTATCCACCTCCTTATGCAACACAGGTGCGTGCTCCCACATACAATACACACACCATCACTCTCCCCCCTACATTCCACCCCCCTCAGCATTGTCACCCCCTGACAAATTATTTGTTTGCTGTCTGTCTCCCCCAAGTAGACTGCAAACTCCCTTAGACCTGGGGATTTGTTTTAGTCGCAGAAGTGTTCTCAGAACAATGTCTGACACATAATAGATGCTCATTAAATACTTACTGAATGAATTGAATACTTGAATGACTGTGGTCCACACCCAAAACCTCTTAGGTAAAGGTGCCCATGTATCTTTGGGGATTGAACTATGCATTTCCACAGTGGCCGAAATGCTCCTGGATTAGCTGGATCTAGTTAAACCAGGCTAAGACGTCTGCAGAGCAGCCAATGCCTCGCACTGAGAGAAGAGGTGCACCTCTGTCCATTCCAACCTGTGAGAGGGGTGGCTGGAGATGGCCTCGGGCCCTGCTGAGGCCACGGTGACTGTTCTTTTCCTGAGCAGAGCGAGATTAGAGGAAGGTCCAACTGAGGGGCGGTGGCATCTGCTGGAATAAACTTGGAAGAAATCACATGGCGGGATGGAGAGTTTCAGGTTCACAAGAATGATGTGGGGTCAGAGGCTACACATGGTTCAAGGTTCCCAACTGAGTGTGTCTTCAGGGGAAAAATGGACAAAACGCACATGGATTAAAAACTGAGTGTCAGACATTCCACTGAGCAAAACTCTTTAGGAGGGGAACTGGACCCTGAAAACTGACAAATGCATTTCAAAGAATTTCACTCTGACCCAAGATGACCTCTTGAATGACTGTTCAAGTTGCTGTTCAGAGTAACCTGGGTTTTCTCCACAGGAATCCAGGTGGCTAAGACCCTCCTTTGGAACTCGGTTTAGGCAGTGGACCATATGTCAGAAGCTGGGCTTCGTCTGTTAAACCTCCATCCTCAGGCTGCAAGGGAGCTGAGCTACCATATGTAACAGAAAAAAGAAGTGTGCTTATTTGCTTAAGAAACAGCATAATATAATGGAACTGAAATAATGGAACTCTAAGAAGGGGAATTGTATCATTGTTTCAGCTGCTCATTTCTGGAAAGGCCGAGCAACAAAATAACTGGTTAATAGTATGAATATTTAAATCAATTGGCTGATTCTGCCAATTAAAAGATTTGTATGGAAAACACTCTGGAAAAGTAAACAATCCCTGTAGAAATGAAGCATTTCTACACGTCCAGCTTTCACATGGCCAAGGATCTCTTTCCATCAGCCAGTTTCTGCTCTGTAAGCCACCTTGCTGAATCTCATTGACAGTTATGCCAAATAATCATCCCTCGGCTGTGAAAAGATTTTCCAGCAGGCTCTCAAAGACAAGGGCAGATGGCGTTCCAGTGGGGGTCCTCCCACCTCTTTGTTTCAGCAAATATTGACATTTTTGCAGGAAACAGATCCAGGTCCTGTTTCTTCCTAACTCATCTTGCCAATCCTGAAGGTTTGGAGGGATACAGTTTCGTATAACTGGGAAAGTGTACTTGCCGCTGAATTTAAAAAGATGTGTCAAGGAGAGTAGTGTCCATCTTTAACTGATGCTTGTGGAAGTCACAAAGTAGTACACAACACCCTGTGACCACCAAGCACTTCTGAACAGAGATGAGACAGGCTAGAAGGGGAAAGAGGAGACAGCTGGAGAAAACTGTATGAAACTGCTTTAAGATCCTTTCTAATCCCGATGTCAGTAACGGCCAGGTTATATTAGTTTTACTCAGAACACCAGAGGCTATTGACTGAAACTCAGAATTAGGATATACTGTTAAGAAAACATATATACAGTCCCTTCTGAGGGTCATTTAACAGACTATATCTCAATGTTTACCTTAGTTACACGTGCAAAAGCCCTATTTCCTATTCAGTTCACACTCTTTTGGGGTGGATGTGAATTTGGGGAGGAGCCCCAAATACACAATATTCGCTCAGCGAGCAAAAACTCTGATTGGTATTTAGCTTTCTAAAAGGTGGGTAGAAGACAGGTAGGGGTTTTCGGGGGGGGGGGCTCAGAAGTCCCCTGTATGGCCCAGGACACTGCTGTTGGTCTTGGAATTTGGCAGCCAGAAAGCTGCCGCTGAGTTAGGATCAGAAAGAGATTCTGAGGTGCAGGGAGATAAAACTAAGAACTAGAGAAAACCAGCAAGGACCAAGAAACAACAGGTAAGCAGTAATTGGTTAATGATGTGATTTCGTAATGAGAACATTAGAGCTGCTATCAAAAACACAAATATGCTCCAGGGAGATGATTAAGCAAAGGAGAGAATTCAGGTGCTAAACTAATCATCAGTTTAGATGATAAAAAAACCATCAAATTTATGAAATAATGACCAGGGTTGTTGGCCTCAACATGACTTCCTTATAAGCAAAGGAGCGATAAATCAGTTTGCCTCCACAAACTGTATTTGTCGTACTCATTGCCCATTATGGGCACTGGGGTCTTCTCCTTCGTGGGTCACCGGTGACTTTCTTCACAGCCCACCCTCTGTGCTGCTTCCCCGTCAGCACAGGGTGTAAAGGTGAAGAGTGAAGATCAATGTGAGTGTTAGACTTTCCAAATGTCATCAAGCGGTACAGGTGCTAACAAAAAAGTAAGACACATCACAAGTCAGGAAGCGATGTCTTTCAGATTCTTCTTCCAGTTGGAGATTTAGTCAGGGGTAGAGAGTATCATCTTTTGCTTTCTTTTAAAAAGCCATGTGGTGGAGCTTTTGGGGCTGAAAGCCTCACAGTCAAGTGAGAAGACGGGAGTTTGGTCGTAGTCTAACGTAATCCTCATTCGTTGCCAAGACTTTCAGAGACACTCAGAGCAAGAAGGACACTCAGAAATCTGTCCGGTTCAAGGTCTCACTGTGCAGGTGCAAGGCCCAAGGTCCAGAGACATAGGTGTCCTTTCCACATGCCTTGCTTGGCCCAAGCTAGGGTTAGACTAGGCCCAGGAATCCCAAGCTCCTTTCATGATCTGCATCACCTGCTCTGACCAGGTGCCGTGTTAAACACTCAGGCTTGTCAAGCCTGAACAAGCGACTCAGGTTTGCATTAGTGTGTTAATTCAATATGGGGATATATATATATATATATATATATATATATTTACTTATAAATATATAAGTATATATATTTACTCAAAAGAGCTAGATACCCAGGAGGTACTGAATAAGTAGTTTCTGAATGGATGGAATGCGCAGTAAGACCAAAGGACAGTGGCCCACCAGATGTGACAGAGACAGCTATCTGTGCTCTTCTCTTGGCTTGGGAACACGGCTGGGCCCCACCTCCCCTGCAGGTAGCTGTGGCCATGTGGCCGAGTTCTGGCCAACGGCATGTGGGTGGAAGTCCTGGGGAACACGTCCAGGCCCAGCCCAGGCCCTCCTGGGCTTGGTCTTCAAGCTCCCTCTCCGTCACCAGCTGACTGGAGAAGACACTGAGGACGCAGAAGAGGGCAGGGCCACCATAAGGAAGGGGCCTGTGTCCTCAAATGACCCCAAAGAGCAGACTCTCCTGATCCCAAACCCATTTTGAACTGTGAAGTGACAAAAAAGGAAACTTTTTTGGGATTGAGTCACTGAAATGTGGGAGTTGTTTATAGATGGTTAAACAGAACCAGGTCCAGAATGGTTTAGGGGTCTAACTAGCACCTGGGATGTGATGGGCAGGACAAAGGCTGATGATGGTAGTTCCCCTTTGCTCCCAAATGTGTGTCTGCTGCAAACTTGGAGACTTCTCATTTCCTGCGGATCAGCCTCATCCCAATGTCCCCTAGTCCTCACTACCTCACTTCCTGTATAGTTCCCTTTCTGTCCTCTGCAGTTCTTTTACACACACACACACACACACAGCAACTGCAAACTCTGGAACCTTAATCTGAATGTTCAATTCACACTACAGAGTGGAGGTAGGAGGCAACAAAGCTACTTAGCTTGTGAATTGCCTGGCATAGGCCTGACCTTCAGGAATCTATTTCTCACATGAGGAGTCTCAGGCTCCCAAATCCGTGGCGTGCATTTCAACCTGTGCACACCCTACCTCCCTACTAAGACTGCAACTCCTGTCTTGAAAGTCTGCATCCCAATGACTGCCACCAACCGGGTGCTTGATATGTGTCATTGAAGGAAATGAGGCAGGCACAGATCAATAGGATTCAAAACGGTGCAAGAATCACCAAAGAGCTGAACATGAGAGGGTGCCCGAAATACACAGCTGGTTATTTTAGTGTAACAGATCAAGAAGAAGGAGCATCATATGGAGGGACAAAACCCATACTCCACTTCCCCTGAAACGTGGCAGACAAGATACAGTTTTAGCAGATTTGACACTTTCAAAAGCCGTGGAAAGAATGCATTGATTGTAAGAGAGTATTTTCTTCCTTCATGAGGAGGAGGATGAATCAACAAGCAAAACAGTGCAGAGGAGGGGAAGGCTGCAGCAGAAAGGGGAGAGACTGTGGGTTTGGATTCTGACTCTGCCCTTTCCCAAGGGCATGTCCTTGGGCACAGGGTGTCCTGTCCCGGGGCCTCTGTGTCCTCATCTAGACAATAAAAAATGGTGGCACTACCTACTTCACAGAGCTGCTGCAAGGAGTAAATGCGATTATGCACAAAGAGGGACCAGCACAGAGTCGGGTTCGGGAAATCGAAGCTTCTATATTGCAAATGCTATGTGTGAGCCAAAAGATGGTGAAAATCATCACCATACTGTGCAAAACAACTTCATAGCCAAACTTCCCAAGACTACAGACTGACAAGAGAAAAAGGATAAACTTTTTGTCTTCATTAAGTGTCAGTGAATTCATCAGACTAATATGAGATAGCAAATTAGGTCATTCGTAAATCAATTTTGCAGAAGCCTTTAGCAAAATGTCTCAACAAGTGCGGAGTCATTTAAATTCTGGTGACTCTGCCTGTTTTGAAACTAGCCATGAATAAATCTGTCCTAATGCTATCTGGCTCCTAGATCATGTGATTTTTATCTTAATATATGCTTCAGATTTTTAAATAGGTTGTTTTGCTTAATCCTGGAATTTCTAGCACAAATTTAAATTTCCCGTGGCTAATCTTAGCAGAACCTTTCTGAAAGAAGGATGCCAAGGTCCGGAGCTGTTTTCCTTCCTCCTAAGTTTGGATAGATACTTAACAAGAAGCTGCCACGGGAGAGAGCGCCTGTGCTCACCTAACTCCAGCTGACTGGTGGCCACGTTTTAGCAGCGACTATGTTTCACGCCAAGTTACAATCTTATGTGTACAGGGGTGAGACAGATCATTGCATCTGGGGACCAGAATGCCCTATGGTAATGGTGTTGCTTCACAGTTACAAATTACTCATTGAATATACCCACAGTCTTATTTTTAGTGTCTCCTTCCACTAGTCTGATGTCCACTTCTCACACAAGGTGTGTTAGTTTACCTAGGCTGCATAACAAATTACCCCAAAATTTAGTGGCTTGAAATGACATCTTTTATCTTGACGTCATTTCTGCGTCAGGAATCCATGTGCGACTCAGATCCATTCTTTGGTTCAGTCAGGGAGTTGGCTAGGGCTACAACCACCTCAAACCCCAACCAGGGAAGGATCAGCTTCTAAGCTTCCTTAGTGGCTGTTGGCAGGCCCCAGGTTCTCACTGGCTATTGGCCGAAGACACCAGCGCTTTGCCACACAAGCTTCTGCACAGGGTTGCTCACGGCATGGCAGCCTCCCCAAGGAGAGAACAAGACATAGTGAGGAAAGGTAAGTGCTGTGGGCTGAATGTCTGTGTCCCCTGCAAATTCATGTGCTGAAACCTAATCCCCAAGATAATGGCAGTAGGAGGCAGGGCCTTTGGAAAGTGATGAGGTCATGAGGACGGGGCCATCAAGAATAGGGTCAGGGCCCTGGTGAGAAAGCCACTGAGAAATCTCCCTTGCCATTTCTGCCATGTGAGGACACGACGGGAGGTCAGAAGTCTGCACCCTGAAAGAGGGCCCTCACTGGAACCTAACCACGCGGGCACCCTGCTGGAGGACTTCCAGCTCCCAGAACCGGGAGTGCTAAGTGTCTGTTGTTTACAAGCCACCCTGTTCTACGGTATGTTTGTCGTCGCAGCCTGAACGCACTAAGACAGTCAGCAAAACAGGAGCTACTCAGAGTTGTGTCGTAACCTAACCCTGGAAATGACGCTCCATCACTTTTGCTGTGCTCTCTTTGTTAGAAGCGGGTCACGAGGCTCCACCCACACTTGAGGAGAGGGGAGCAGTGGAAGGCGTCCCCAACCCTGCCTACCTCACAGAAACTCCATTTAAGGCCATGCTGAACCTGGAGAAGGACCAGCTTTTTGTTTGTTTGTTTGTTTTGTCTTCATTTCCAGTCTGTTGTATGTCACAATTTTTGTAAAGCAAATAAAAATTAATTTCTAGAAAAATAAAATAAACTTGGCTGCATAGCTCAGTGGATTGAGCTCAGGCTGCGAACCAAAGTGTCGCAGGTTCGATTCCCAGCCAGGGTACATGCCTGGGTTGCAGGCCATGACCCCCAGCAACCACACATTGATGTTTCTCTATCTCCCTCCCTTCCCTCTCTAAAAATAAATAAATAAATAATGTTTAAAAAAAAAATAAAATAAAGACATAAAACAAACCCATTGATCACATGTTGAATATCATAACAATTTCAAATTGTTATACAATTTTCTAAATAGTCTCCATTCTATTACTTGCCTCACCTGCACCATGCATGAATGGCTAGTGGGTTGGCATCAGTTTTGGACTATCTTTTGAGTAGCACTGATTAAAGGATTTTAAGAAACGTATGTGACTTTTTAAGGCTTTTACATGACAATGGTTTGTACTATTCACTTGGCTATTCCTGGATGGAGGGATTTTCGGAAAAAAAAAAAAAATCTCACTCTACTCTCTGTATTTCTAAAAGTGGAACCTTTGTTACCATTGATGTCAAGGGTGTGTGGGATTGAGTCTCCTGTTTAATATTTTAGCCCCAAGTCTTGCATGTGCCTCCTTTCCCTTTCCACCAGGCTGTAAGCTAGAATTAAGCCACACTTTTGAATTGAGCTGACCGACATACGGTTATCAACTCACATTTTACAAGGTCAGCCCCCTCCACAACTGATGTTAGAAAGGAAGTTTGAATGCCCTTCCTAGTCTACTCTGATCCCTCAAAACATCTCAAGTGTAAACTCCCCAATTCAACCGCAAAAAAAATTTTGAGCACCAACTCTGTGCAAGATTCTGGAAGATACCATTTTCAAGACGGCACGGTCTTTCTTCTCACCTGGTTTATAGCACTTCTTTTGCAGTCATTTCTGTCTCCTCAACATTCTGGCATTTGAGAGCATTCTCTCCCTCGTTTCTAGGTGTTTCAAAAATCTGATCTTAACGAAACCATCAATTTACCCAGCAGAAGTATCCATTTCACATCCTTCAGAGCCTCCAACAGAGCATCAGGCAGGTGAGCAGGACCTAAGGGAAAACATGAATTCAACTGACATTTACCAGGCCCAGAATCCAAATCCCCCATCCGGGGACTAAGTGGTGTGAACAGGGCTTCTGTCCCAAATCTCGCTAATCTGGCCAGCATCTCTCTTAATCTCTCATCCAGCCTCTTCACCACCCCTAACACATCTACCAAGACAGAGCAGAAGCCAGCTCTGCTCCCCCGACTCTCACAGGGTAAACTGAACTCTCATGTGAAGTTATCACAGCATCCCCAAGAGAAAGGAGAAACCCAGGTGGAGCAAGGAGGCATTAAAAGCAAGTCTTGCTCAACTCCTTACACAACTGCCAGCCCTCCTTGGGGATCCCCTCCTTCCCTGCCAAGCAAGGAAGTGCGGTTAGTAGAACCTACATTTGCAAGCCCAGCGCCAGGGAACTGTGCAGGCACAAACAGGTGGGCCAAACAGGGTTTTTTTTTTGTTTTTTTTTTTGCCATCAAGAGTTTACAATGGGCAAATCACACCCATCTTCAACTAGACTACAAAGTAGAAGGTGCCAAGTGTTGCAGTGCTGACATATGGAGGAAGCACTGTGGGAGAGCAGATGGGGGAAGTGATTAACTTCAAATGGTGAAAACTCAGAGGATCTATCTTTGGGTTAAGCCTTGGAGGATGGGTACTACCAATAGTGGGTAACACTCAAGGAGCACTTCCTACCTACCACGTGCTGTGGTTGGTGGTCGATAGGCATCTCATTTGGGACTCACAACAGGTCTTCGAGGAGGGTACTACCTCATTTTACAGTGAGGAAACTGAGGCAGGCAGCACGAGCAATTTGCCCAAAATCCAGGCTACTGAGTGGTGGAGAGAGCATGTGAACTCGTGCAGACTAATTCTAGAGCCGGTGCTCTTAACCCTCACTGAAGGAGCAAAGGAGACCGTGAGGGAAGGCCTAACATCGCCTGCCTCACGCCCAGGGAACAGTGCAGAGGTCCGGGAGGCGGGAGCACCGGCCTGAGGGGGCGGAGTGCTCTGGGGTCCCCATGGCAGCTGCGGAATCCACGTCAAACTGGGCTTTACGTGCAATAGTTCATCTGACCCACCACATCCCTGTTGGACAGGTACTAGTCTCCCCATTTTACAGGTAAGAGAACTGAGGCACAGAGAAGTTAAGGAACTTAAAAGTCACACGACTGGCAGGTATCCGAATCCAAGGATGAAACTCCTGAACCCCTGAGGGGGCCCAGCGTGTCCTCACGTGGATAGAATCCCTTTGCAAGCTGCCTGTGCCTTGACTTTTCCCCCAGTCTCCTCATCCGGTCCCTTCCCACCCGTACTCCTCCCTGACCCCTGACCCCTGACTCTCACCCGCGCATTCAGATCGACCGCCCAGCCTACCCGCACGAGGTTGGGAGCCACTTAGCGCCCACAACTCTTGCTTCCCAGAGAGCTTTGCGTTCCCCTGGAATAAAGAGCCTTTGAGCAGGGGAGTCTCGTCCGGCCCTGCGGAGGCCCCTCCCACCCGCGCCGGCCCCCCCCCCCCCGCGCCGCCCCCCCCCCCCCCGCGGCAGTGGGCGGGTCCCCGGCGGCTGCGCTGGCGGCCTGGGCGGGGGCCGGGCCTGGAGGCGGCGCGGAGCTCGGAGGAACCCGGCGGGCGGGCGGGCTTCGCGCGCAGGTGGCTCCTCCTCCGTCTCTCCTGAGCCCCGGCACACTACCGACCTGCGAAGGATCGCCTTTGTGCGGGGCTCCGGGAACCCACGACGGCCGCTGCGCGTCTGGATCCATTGTTTCGCTTCTGTCTCTTCCGGGCAGGTGTCGGCGGTGCGCGGGGCCCGCACGTGTCACAGCGGCGGCTGGAGCGCTGGGACCTGCGGGCGGGCGCCGGCAGGGGCGTCCCCAGGCGTGCGCTGGGAGATGAAGTACCTGAAACCGTGGTGGTCCGAAGGCGGCGGCCTCTTGCATCTCACCATCCTGCTTAGCTTGGCGGGGCTCCACCTGGATCTGGACCTAGATCTCTACCTGGTGCTCCCGCCGCCCACCCTGTTCCGGGATGAACTACTGCTCGGGGACTGCCAGACGAATCCCGCGTACGCGCCCAGCCTCTTCCCGGCCGCGGGAGGGTGGGGGCGCACGGACCACCTGCACCCCAAAGGCCGGGAGCCAGACCCCGCGGCAGAACCCGAGGGCCAGCTGTTCCGGGAGGTGCGCACGCTTGGGGTCCCTTTCATCCCCCGCACCCGCGTGGATGCGTGGCTAGTGCACAGCGTGGCGGCCGGGGACGCCGACGGGGCACATGGGCTGCTCGGCGCCGCCGCCGCATCTGCCTCTTCGGCCGGAGGAGTCGGCACTAGCGCGGACAGCGGCAGCCAGGCTGCTCCGGGAGGTGGCGAGGACCCCCGAGCAGCCCCGAGTAGCCCCTTGGAGGAAGAGGAGGCACCCACGGAACCGACGGCTCAAGTGCCGGATGCACGCGGACGCGCAAGCGAGGTAACGGGAGTGCGCGCGGTGTGGGGTGCGCTGGCCAGGAGCCCTGGATGGTGTGAGGAGCCTGGGGAGGGGGCACACTGCTTACTTTCCACCCTCAGCCCCAAGGGGTGTGTAGGTTCGCGGACGACTCTGCGCCTCTCCTTTTTGTGAATCTGAATGAAGGCTATTAGGCTTTATAGGCATTTGAAAAAGAAGTGGGTGAAGTCATCCTTTTCGTCGTCGGGGACACCTTTCTTGTGTTTGATGGCCATCAAGCGTAGTTCGGGGCTGGGGAGCGGGGAGGAGAAGGGATGCTGGTGATATCGTTGCTCGCTGCATTTTTTCAGTACCTCGTGTACACCGACACGTCTTTTTTTCTGGAACCCGTGCCCGACTCGAAGGACCCTGAGGAGGCCTTGGTCTCCAGGAGGACGCACGTTTCTCTTTAAGAACCACACTCCCGACCTAAGGCGATGGTCCCCGCCTGGAGTTTCAACCCAGTTGCAGTTCGTTTTTGCTGCTTCCCTGGACGAAGGGGCGGTGGTCAGTGTGCAGGCAGAGGCCAGCTGGCAGACCGTCCCGCGGCGACCAGCCTTCCCCGCGCTAACAGTGCGCTTCCCTCCTAGAACTTGGGTAATCGCTTATTAGCATGAAACAGGAGCCCCGGCAGTCACCTAGTGACTAATGAGTTCCCTTTGGTTTATCGGTCAAACCCTTTGGCTTAACTTTCTTTTGAAACAAGATCTGTCGATTGAACTACACGTGTGGCTGCCAGCGGCCCTTCCACTTATAAGGACACTTAATATCAACTTCCCCCAAATCGTTTTACCCCAAGTTTCGTCAAAGGGATCTTTTTAATCCCTTCTTGGCCCAGAACCTTAGTGTTCACAATTGGTATCGTTCAACGTGTTCCTCGGACGTTGTTTTTGGAGTGCAGTCTTAGGCAAAGTGGGAGTTGGGGCTTGACTGGTTTGTTTGCTGCTCTTCGGAGCTGCCGTTTGTGTAGGCAGTTGTGGAACGAGCTTCTCCACCCTCTCCTCGAGGGGTCATTGTGCCGGAGTGCCTGGTGGTGATTCACTGTTATGCAGATCTGATCCCTTCCTCTTCCTGGGGCCGGAACTCATGGGGTGGGGGTGGGCGGGAGTCTTGGTGGGCTCGGGTCTGTTGGGAACGGGGGAAGGTTCTTCCCACCCACTCATCCAATCTAGATCCTCACCTCCATCCTCTTCTACCTCCTGATGAGAGTCGCTTGCTGCACCGCTTACCTTTCCTCATTCTGTAACTCGCGGGGTGAAACCCAATGCTGGATGCTGTACCAGATGGCACCCTGCCCCCCTCACAGCCGAATGCCAACCGGCTGGCCAAGTATGCAGGGACCTGGCGGGAGAGGAGACAGTTCACTCCGTAAGGACTTCCCTCCCCCTCCGAGCATCACCTGGTGGATACCTGTTTAAACAGGCAAGCCTGCCTTGCGGGAAGCTTCTGGGGCCTAGGCCCAGCCAGACCTTGGAGTCCCTGAGCCCAGCTTTCCCAGGGAGGAGGGTGAAGTTCACGTGGGGCTATTCTGGTGGTGCTTCCCCGGCCAGGTGTGGACCTGCTGGACCTTGATGGCTGAGGGGACGACCTGGTCATGCTAATTTCAGCGAAGATCAGCTGTGGAGCACCTTACAGTTTTCACAGCCAGTTCACCTTTATTGGTGATGCCTTTTGTATGTTACCCTTGTGAGGTACACATCCCTGGCAGTCTTATATCCAATTTGTACTTTATGCAAATAGAGGCCCGGTGAGGTTAGGAAACTTGGTCGAAGCCACACAGTTTGGGGTGCCAGAGTGGGACTAGAACCTGAGCTGACTCTCAAAGTGGCACATTAGGTAAACCCCCGAACTGTCCTCAGGTTCTCTGGACAAGGGTGCAGCTGGAATGGGGTGACACCCCTCCCGACACCAAGCCCAAGCACTGTTTCTCAATGCTGGATTGACTTTTAAAAGCAGATTATACCATTCATAATGCAGAGATTCCAGTTGGAAGCCCTGGCTGGGAGAAAATGGGCTGGGAAAAAATGACACCGGTTTTTGCAATCCACAAACCTGGGTTTAGGGACATCACTTACTAAAGTGGCCTCACACAGGTCTCTCCGAGCCTCCGTGTTTCATCAGAGAGTAACGCTTCCCTCCGGGGCGCTGTGCCAGTTCAGTGGGAAAAACGTGTGGGAGGTGCCAGCCCAGGGCTTGGAGTGTGACTGGTGTTCTCTTATTTTTCTCCATGCTCAACCCACCCTCCTTAACCTGTCCCCACTCATTTTATTTCCTTTTGTCTTATTTGCCTGTGTGTCTGGCTCGGTTGTTTGTTTGTCCAGGGGGGTGGGGTGTGTTGCAGCCGGAGTGTCTGGTTTGGAATCCCAGCTCTGCCGCTTAGAGCTCTGTGACTTTCCAGCCAGTTTCCTAACCCGACTGTGCTGCGTTCTCCTCACCTGCACAGCGAGAATAGTAAAGGTGTCCACCATGTAGGGCTGTTGTCAGAAACAGTTCATTCCACATCACAGCCCGAGAACTGTGCCCGCCACGTCTTAAGTGCTTCATAACTTGTTAGTCACTGTCTGCTGAAAACGGGGTGGGAGTGCTTTGCCCCACAGACCACTCTCCGGGTCGTCATGTTTTTAAATAGATCGTCCTGGTGGCTTGCATTGGAGTCGTAGGAAACTCTGGTTTGATGGTACTGTTTTCCCTACTTTTTGTACACGCACAGAAATATTCAGGAGTAGGGGATTTTCCCAGTGGCAAAAGAAGTACTGTTTTGGTTTCATTTCTTAGCGCGCGGCTCTTCGTTATCTGAAAACAGAGTCTGGAATTCCCCAGGGCCGACATGCTTCCCTTCGCAACCACAGCCATTCACTCACGACCCATGAAGCACCCACCCTTCAAAGCAGCGCGTGGGCGCAACAGAGAAATGAATGGTTTTTGTAGAATGGAGCATGTGAGGCTCTTGGGAGGTGGAGTGACTTCAGGGAGCTGTTGCGGCTGTGCCACTGAGAGGGGGCCGTGGTCATCGCCACGTGGCTTCGTGCCCTGGGGCGGGGACCCTCCGCCGGGTGCGGGGTCCCGCGGGGCCTCTCGGTTTCCTGCCCGTGGGACCGTGCTTCTTCAGGCCACAGGAAGAGTCTGACGCGGTCAATACTTGCTTCTAAGAGAAAAGGAAAGAGAAAGGCCCTCGATTGTGAACGTAAACGTTCTTTTTCATTACGAAATCAAAGACAGCCCCTGATGCCTCGGCAGCGGCAGAGAGATGCAATTTCAAACATTTGCCTGTTTTTCACCCGCAATCAGGACACAGGAACAGCCCCAGAATCACGCGCGTCGCAGCACTGCGGAGCTCCACAGGAGGCTCGTCGATTTGCTCACTGAAGGACACAGGGAAGGCGACCCTTCTATGGGAAAGAATGGCACAGGGCACAGTAGTAGTGTCCTGGGACTACCAGAGCAAAGAACGACACAGCGGGTGGCCGAAACACCGGATCTGGAGTGTCCCGCAGACGCGAAGGTGGCGGCAGGGCTGCCCGCTGGGAGAGGGAGCGTCCGCCCCAGGCCCTTCTCACCTGTGGCCGTTTGCTGGCCGGCTTTGGCGACCCTCTTCCCCAGTCCCTGCCTTCATCTTCGCTTGGCACCTCCTTGCGTGCATGGCAGTCGTGTGAACTAAGGACCTACCTGTTCATCTTAACTAGTGACATCTCCTGCACGTCAGTTGCCAACTAAGGTCACATTCCGAGGTACTGAGGGTTAGGACTTAGCCTAGGGATCTTGAGGGCAGCAGTTGAGTCCACTCCACAGTCACCACCTATCTCCCTTTCCCCGGCAACTCGTGGCAGGTTCAGCTTGCTTAGCAAGTGGGCTCCAGCTGTTGAAAACTATGCTGTTTGTGGAAGCAGCTGGTCTGTGTATAGGATCATTTGCAGCAGGATTTGGTCTGTGCTCGTGACCAAATCCTTATTGTGTTTTGTTTTTTCCTGCCTTAATGTGCAGCAACCCTAGGGAACCTTATTTCACATTTTCTCCAGTCAGCCCTCCGTTGGTGGGTCGCAGGCGTACCATCTCTGCAGTGTCCCTGGTGTTGTTCTCTCCATTCCCCCTACTTCTCAGCTCAGCTGAGACATCAGGGTGCAGGGCCAGGCCCTGACTCAGAAGCAGGCTGGCCTGGTGGTCCAGTGCTCTGGACTGGAGTCCGACCAGCTTGGGTAGCTGTAGGTCTGGGCTCCGCCTCTGACTGTTGTATAATCTGGGGGACACTTTGTAACCTCTCTGTGCCTCAGTTCCCTTCTCTGTAACGTGGGGTGGTAAGTGTACCTTTGGGAATTGTGAGGACTAAAGGAGACCATGCAGGCTCAGCAGGGCTGGTACCTGTGAAGCCCTCGATGGTGTTAGCTACTGCTGTTGATGCCACTCTCGGGGCTCTGGAATGCCCCTTCCCCAATTTCTGCCCGGTCTGTTGCTAGGTGCAGGTTTCCAAAGCTTGCCTTGGTTCTCTGCCCTTGTATTTGGGGAGCCTCCACTAGCTCCTCATTACCTACCAATTCGATATTTTGTCATTCAAGGCTCCTCACGTGGCCAGCGTGACCTAGCTCCCTCACTGCCCTAGCTGAGTTCATCTCCCATGATCCTCTGCCTGGAGCCTCCTTTCTGGCTAAAACTTTCTCCCTTTCTTTTCCCTCGACAGCCCCCTGCTTTCCTGCCCCTTACTCTGTTATCTTTGGCCAGAATGCCTCTTTTCATTCCTCCCAAGGCTTTTACTGTTAAATTCTCATACTCATCTCAACTGTCACCTGCAACCATTTCCTTTTCTTTCCTTCCACCCCTGATACACTCTGTAGTAGTTCTTTTATGGGACTTGGCATTCTCTACTTTTTTTTTTTTATCTTATATTGTCCTCTTGTGCCTTTAAGAGCCAGCCCTATACTATACTCGGGACAGCCCTCTTAAACTGAGAGGGAGGTCGCTTCATGGCCTGCTGGACCCAGTCTACTTTAAACTGCAGCTGTCTTGAGTGTGGAAACTGGGTCTTCACTGTAACCCTCAAGTGGCACCCAGGCCCGGGTGAGGAGCGCAGGCTGGTTCAGCCGGCGTCTGCTGAGCGCTCACTCCTCGTCCATCCCCCCACGTTGGTTTGACACCATGAGCTGGAATGTGTCGTGGGTCCTTCATGGCCAGAGTCCAATTAGAAAGTAGGTCAGATGCGAATCCCAATGGGCCATCTGACCATGTAATGCCAATTTGAGTGGATGGGGGCCGCAGGAGGCAGACTTGCAGGTTGGCGTTATAATTAGTCAGGTGGTGAAACAGGATTGCCCAAAGTTACACAGCAGGTTAGCAACCTTGCCTGGAACAGAACTGGTCGCTGTTCTTAAGCACTGAGTAAGCCATACCTCCCACCCACTACCAAACGATGCATTGTAAAAACAAGCTGCTCCCATTCTGGGCAGCCTTTCGATATGAATAGTTTATTCTCAAAATCTAGTTAGGGAATTATGTTGATATTCAAATACGCTGGTGGGCAGCTGAGGCTGGTGAGGCCCTGCCTGGTACACACCTGGGTGTTTTGGGTTAAGTTGCAGGTGGTGGTGGGCAGAGTGCAAGCAGTGGCAGAGAGGCCTGACCCATGGTCACCGTGGTGTGCGACCTTTTGAGACTGGTGTAACTCAGGAGCAGTCAGGGTTCTCCAGAGAACAGAACCTATAATTTGAATATGTACTATACCAGTACGATATGAATGAATATATACATATATACCTGCGTGCACGCACACACACACACACACACGAGTATTTTAAGGCAGCCGTGGTTGTGGAGGCTGACAAGTCCAAACCCTAGGCGAGCTGGACACTCAGCAGACCGGAGGCAGAATTTCTTCTTGTTCAGGGAACCCTCCATTTTGCTCGTAAGGCTTTACAGCTGATTGGATGAAGCCCACTCAGGTCATCGAGGATGATCTCTGTAAAGCCACCTGGTTTGGTTGTAGCTGTCAACCACATCTACAGAATCCCTCTGCAACCACTCCCAGGTTAGTGTCGGAGCCACTGTGTACCATGGCCTAGCCACATGCGGCGTTGGCACAGAAAACCGCCCATCACACCATCTGGCCCCGCTGCTACCGGGCAGCCCTTGTGAGAGGAGATCCCCCTCCTTCTGGAAGAGTCTGGTGAGCGTGAAATAGCGCTGTGCATTTAAGGGCTGGTGCAGTTCCTCGCATGTTAATAGATATTCAACAGATGACCTGCCCTTATTGCCCCAGAGCTGGGGATCTTATCTCCAGGAAACTCCTGTCCCGCTTGGTCATGCTGGGACCTGCTTTGGTGTAACAGGAACCCTTCTGTCCCCAAGGGGGCAGATCATTCGGGAAATGGTCGATCAGAGTAGGGAGGCTCCCAGCTGAGACGATCAGACAGGAAGAGGGAACAGATGTGCAGGAGGCCTCGGGCTTTGAGAAGGCAGGTCCCTTCAATAAATGTCTAGTATACATTCCTGAGATACAAGGACTCTTCACTATAACCATAAAGCCATTAGTACACCTAAAAAAAATCAGTAATTCTTTGGCATCATCAAATATCCAGTCAGTGTTCAGATGCCCCAGTGGTCCCATGAGCAGTTTTCCACGGATGGTGTGTTGGATTCGGGATCCAAACAAGATGCATCACCGGGCATAGTGGCCCGCTGTTTTGCATGATAATGCAATATGCAGCCAGGAGCTTCATATTTCCACGTAGAGTCGGTTCTTCCCACCACTGCCGTGTGATGTGGTGGGAAGCAAGTGGGATCCAGTGTGGGTTGTCCTGGTGGTGCTTTCGGGGTTCTGGCAGGAAGCAAGCAGCCTTTGCCCTAGATGGCTCCCGTAAAGGGACTTATGAAAGACTTCTTGCAGGAGTAGTCAGGGAGGGGGGGACCCAGAGACTACCAGCAGGCGGGGGTGGGAAGAGTGGTACCAGAGCCTAGTGGGTGGAGGAGGGGCTGCTGTTGCCGAGAACGTTTGCTCACCCTCCAGTCCCCTGCTCCCTCCTCCCACAGGGTGAACCCAGCCTGAAGCCTGCCGGCACAGGAGCCCGGGTTGGCAGGGGGACAGCCTCTGGGGGACACCCGCAGTTCTAAGAGGGGCAACAAGTAGCAGGACAGCGCCTGAGGTCTGGCCCCGAAGTACAAATGCCTGCGACCAAGTCCTGGTTCCGTTGCTTGCTAGCTCTGTGACTTGAAGGCAAGTTGCTTAACCTCTCTGTGCCTCAGTGTCCTCCTGTAGCGGAATGCTGAGCGACTTAAGTGGGATGGTTGGTGAGTGTGGAGCCTGGCTCACATCACAGCGGGCGCTCAGGAAGTGGGAGCGGTAATTATTATAAACTGCCACTAGAAGCCACCCAGGCCAAACAGGACACTGTCTCTTTATCCGGCTCCTCGCTTCTGCTTCTCTCTAGACCCGAGGGCTCCAGCCTGCCTCCTGCCTGGGGACCGGCCTCAGAATTCCGTGGCCTTCACCTCTGTCCCTCTGATGTCATTCCTCTCGGAGGCACCACACTGCTCTTTGTCTTTGAAGGTTCATCCATCCCTAGAGGTCAAAGCAGGTCTCAGTCCTTCCTCCCCCAGATGAGTAAACGAAAGAGGCTCAGCTACACCAGCTGGGACTGCCCACAAAGAGTTCCTTCAGGGGTCAGACTCGCGAACCCACTATCCAGGTCCCGACAGTGTGATAAGTACGGAACTTAGAAATCACGTTGCCGTTATCAGACCTTCAGAGATTTTAGTAAGAAGAGAAAAGCTTTGCTCCTTTCTTCCGCTTCCCACTGCCTTCCGGTGACTCAGAGCCTCCCAGCAAGGCTTCCAAGGTGGGGGGGGGCAAATTACATGGTGGGGCAAAGGTGCATTAGCAGCGGGAGGATAGGTGTCATAAGTTCATGGCCCAGTAGGAAAGGAAAGATCCAAACAGTTGTAATTTTAGAAAGAATAGGATGCATGTGATGAGAGGAAACCCAGCGACCTCGGGATTTTAGACAGGAGAACCCGGTTTGGGCTGAGGGGCCCGCACTGGGAAGGGTCCGGATCCCTGCAGAGGGTGAGTGGGTCCCCCCACCCCCCCAGCAGAGGGAGCCACAGCAGGGAGGGCCTTTCCAGCAGGCCGGGGCGGGGGGGGGGGGGGGGCAGCTCAGAACAAGCCACTGGATTCCGAGTTGTGCCCAGACACCCCAGGTCACCCCAGCTCTCAGGTTTATGGCGGCTTCCTATGGCGAGTGTGAAGACTTTTTTTTAATTGAGTCCCAGCCTCGTAAGAATAAATATCACCTACATACAAATAAAAAGTAACTTAATGATGGGTTTAACCTACTCATTCTTTAAATTCAGAGCCTGGGCCATAAATCTGCAGTGGACTTGTAAAACACATGCACTCGGGTCTCGGCGCCATGGCATGGAGTCGAGAAAACAGGAAAAGGGAGCAAACAGTAATTGCTGGCTCCCAGGGGCCGGCCTCGCTTTCTCCTCGCGTTCTGATTGAGCTGCCAGGGGTTAGTCATTAATGGCAACTCTTTAGAATAAAAAAACCAAAAACCAAAACAGTAGAAAGGAATCGTAATTAGTGGCTACATAGCATCTGCAAACGTATAAAGTGCTATTTCTTAAAATGTGAGTTAGCCAGTATCTTCACAGATGAGGACACTGAGGGTGCAAGTGGCCCGGGATCACAGGAGAGTAGGATGGGTCGTTGCACTCAGCAGTGTTTGGACTGGAGCCCTCCCAGCCACAACACTTGTGGAGATCTTGTAAGACTGCATCCTCCACCCCTCCCTGCCTTGAGAATTCTGGTCTCTCCTCCCAGCTGTCACAGACAGGGGACTCCCGAGATTGGGTTGAGTGTGCATAACGCTCATAAGGGAGTGCCCTTGGCAGCTACAGCAGTGGAGGGGAAGGCAGGAAAGCAGGGTTAACCCAAAGCAGAAGTCAAGCTGCCTTGCAGGCTAATGAAACCAGAGCTTTAGGGCTGAAGTAGTGCGCATCACAATTGTCCAGCACGGAGCGGGGATGGCAGGGCCTTTACACCC
The DNA here is from genome assembly GCF_004126475.2 of Phyllostomus discolor. Classification (NCBI taxonomy): domain Eukaryota; kingdom Metazoa; phylum Chordata; class Mammalia; order Chiroptera; family Phyllostomidae; genus Phyllostomus; species Phyllostomus discolor. Next base: position 12,659,661 of record NC_040912.2, on the reverse strand, counting down.
TCCCTGCCCAGCCACGGGAGGGATATGGGTGCCCTGGGAAGGGTGTGACCTTGGGTGAGGTAGCGCTCTGCACAGTTGGATGTGCCCTGCCCGCAGGTCCCCAGCAGCTGCCGCAAGTCCTTCCTTGCAGGAGGTCCAGGGTGCACAGCTCCTTGTGCATGACACTAAGTGGGGGAAATTCTTCTCTCTCATCACTTCTTAGAGCACATGTTTCTGTTAGCTTTGTAATAGGCTTGCAGTAAGTGATAGTTGAATGGCTAAGTGGAGGACTAGCCAAGGAGATATTTATTGACTACATAAGGCTGTGCAAGTTCAAGTATCTCTCTTCCCTAGGTCTGCAGAACTCGACCAGCACTTCATTCTACCTTCAAGGTTCCTGAGTGGCCCTTCTTTCCCCTGTGGCCTCATAGATAGGGTGACCATTTGGGACAGTGTTGGTGAATGCCTGTTGTCTAGCTTAATTGTTAATTGCACCTTCTTGCCCTCTCCGAAATGGACTCGTCTGATGTAGCCACTTGTTTGTAGACCACTGGGGTGTCGGAACTGGAAGGGGCCCTCTCGGGACTTGGCATCCAGCGCTGCCACGCCTGGCCCGGGTCTCACCTTCTGCCTCCCCTGCCTCTCCCTGCGGGGCCAAAGAGACGAAGGGAATGGCTATAGGCAGCAAAGCTCGCATTTCAGCCTTGACCAGGACTTTGCTCCTGGGCTCCTGTAGCTCCTCCTGCCTCTGCTGTCGTCACAGTCAGCCGGCCTCGAATGAGCTGCAGTTGGAGCCTTCCAATGAGCCAAATATCGAGAAACCCAGAGTAGGTGGTGGGGTGTGAGGAAATGGATATGCCACCGATGACAGTGTAAATGAGAACAGGATTCGTGGAAAGCTGTTTGGCAAGTCCCTCCAAAGAGGCTGAAAACATGGCCAGCATGGTTTAAAAAACAAAGACAGGCAAACAAACAAAAACCTCCTGGTGCCTGTAGAATTCAAGGAGAATTCTTCTCCAGCTTTCCAGTAAGGAATCCTTACACAGACCTTTTCTGTTCCCGATTCTGTTCTCAAAGCCGGCGGTGTGACAGTAACGACCAAAATATCTAAACAAAGCAAAACAAAACACATGAAAGAAATCCAGGAATCATTCTGGTGCATCTTCACGCAAAATACAGCTGTAGCAAACTGAATGGCTGAATATAACTAATATTTATTATCCCAAGGTCTCTATGGGGTCAGAAATTCTGTGACGGTATGGCTGGGTGGTCCTCACTGGGGGTCTCATGAGGTTCTAGGCAAGATGTTGGTTGGGTTGGTTATGTTCATGTTCGTCTGAAGGCCTGACTGGAGCTGTGTGTGGGCTCCACTTCCAGAATGGGCCACCACAGGGCAGCTGGCAGGAGGCTTCAGCTCGCTGCCCAGGAGACCTCTCTGTGGAGCACTCGAAGGTTGCCCTCCCACCGTGAGCTCTGGGGTTTCACCAGAACAAGGGGTCAGAGAGCGCAGGAGGGGGCCACGGAGCCATACCGGCAATTCTCAGCCCTTTCCTCTCGTGGGGCACATAAAGTAGTAACTAAAATTCTGCAGCACACCAAAAAAAAAAATGTTTTCCAATCCGACACACACAAAAAATAACTGGCATCGTAGGTGTAATTTTGATTCATTCACACTGGATGGCTAATACTGTGTTAGCTGTTGTCACATTTTTATTTTACAATCTAAGGGAAAATATTGCATGTTTTGAAAATTCTTGCGGTGCACCCATTTCTCCTCTTTGTGGCCAAAATGCTTGAACGAGTTGACTGGGCACTGTGTCCAATCCACCCCCTCCCGTCTACACCTCACGCGGTCTCATTTGGTGTTCCCCCCAAACTGATTTTTCGAAGGCCACCAGCAGCTTCCCTATTGCCAAATCCAGTGGATACTTTTCGGTCTTCACTTGTGCCACCTCCAAGCGCATTCAATGCCATCGACCACTCCATTCTCCCTGAAACACTTGGTTTCCTAGACAGTGCCTCTCCCCACTTCCCCCTGCAGCCCCGCACCCCCCACCGCACTTCCTGTCCTCCTCCTTCTCTTCACCTCTTCTGCTGGCTTCTCTGAATGAATGCTGCAGCGCCAGTGTTCTGCAAGAAGAATGGGACCATCTTTTGTTATAATAATTAGCCTTTTGTTCATAGTTTCTGAGATAGCTCCAGGACCAAAAGGGAAAAGGTGTGTCTTGTTATCTTTATCGGGCCTCTTTTAACCACACCTGATTTGAGTTCATCAGGTGACTTTTGGAAAGCCCCTGAGGGTGGCAGCTGGTGCCAGGGAAGCAGCCATGTGATTGGAAGTTTGGAACTTCAGCCCCAGACCTGTGGGTGAGCTGAGACAGCAACTAGAGATTGAGTTCAATCACCGAGGCCAGTGATTTTTTTTTTAAGATCTTACCGTATTTATTTTTAGAGAGAGGGAAAGAGAGGGCAAGAAACACTGATATTGTGTAAGAGAAACACCCATCAGCTGCCTCTCACATGCCCCCAGTTGGGGACCGGCCCACAACCCAGGCATGTGTCCTGACAAGGGATGGAAGGGGTGACGCCCCTCAGTTTGTTCGCCAGGGCCCAAGGCCAGTGATTTAATCATTCCTGTGTGGTGGTAGGCATGATTGATTACCCATCAAAAAGGAGGGGGTTCGGAGCTCCTAGGTTGGTGGAGGGACAGGAAGCTTGGCACAGCCAGAGAGGGCATGGAAGCTTCTTGCCCCTTCCCACCTGCCTCGCTCTGTGCACCTGCTTGTTCCTGAGTTGCATCCATCCTTTTATAATAAAACAGTAATCCAGAAAGTAAAATGTTTTCCTTAGGTCTGTGAGCAACCCAAGGCGATGGTTATGGGAACCTCTCGTTTGTTCAGCCAGTTGGTTGGAAGCACACGTAACAATCTGGATTTGGCATTGGGATCTGAAGGTGGGGCAGGGGCGGGGCAGTCTTGTGAGACTGAGCCCCAAACCTCTGGGATCTGATACCATATCCAGGTAGATAATGTCAGAATCGAGCTGTTACAGACACTGTTGGGAAGGAAGATTTTTTTTTCTTTCTTCCCTTCTACGTTTCTTTGGCTGGTCTGATAAATTGATATAAGGCAGATTAATAGCAGGTCAACAAAAGTTTAATAAATTACATACTTCCTGTGGGCATGGGCCAGACCCAGAAAAACTGAGGATACAAGTCCCTTGGGAATGGCCTAAGCCATCGCCTTAAGCACCACACTCAACAGAAGACAAAAGAAGATACTGGGGAGGGGAGAGTCAGTTTTGGGAACCTTCCAGGAAAAGAACACTGAACAAGGTTAAGGTTGTTATACAGATTTGTCATTGCCCCCTTATTTTATTGATTTATTGAATTTCATGATTGAATCACCCCCTTCTTCCTGGTACAGCGAGGGAGATGCCCTTACAAATGGAAATTTCACTTATACGGATAAATGTCTTACAAAGGGTAACTTCTGCTTGGTTTTCATGGCTTCTCTTAAGCCTGCTGTTCCTTCCTTTCCTCCCTCCCTCCTTCCTTCCTTCCTTCCTTCTTTCCTTCCTGAGAGAGATTGATTCACAGTTATGCTTATTTATGCATTAATTGGTTGATTCTTGTACATGCCCTGACCTGGAATTGAACCCACAACCTTGGTGTATTGGGATAACGCTTTAACCAACTGAACTACCCGGCCAGGACTAAAGCCTGCTGTTTCTTAAAAATAACCAGACTAAAATAATCCTGCATCAAAGAGACAAATTTTGAGGTGGCAAATTATGCCCCCTTTGGACAACCCTGATGGCATCACAGAATTTCTTGGTGTGTGGAGAACCCACACGTTTGGTGCCAGAAGTGGGGCGGTGCTGTAGTAGAGTATTGAGAGTAGACACTGTGTTTCCCTTTATATCATTATGTCATTTATACCGTTATTATTGAACATTATTCTAGAAGCATAACCAAAGCAATTAGACAAGAAAATTAAATATGAAATGTAAATGCTGAAAAGGAAGAGGTGAAAATAATTATTAAAGCAGTTGATGTGATTATTCACTTTGAGGGGGAAACACAAATTAATGGAAGAATCATTATGGAGGAACCCTTTGCTGCTGACCTTGGCCAAAGTGATTTTGCTGTGTAGGAATTTTTTTTTCTGTGTGGGAACTTGGGAACTGGCCAGTAGTAAATTATGTCCAGTGAGATGACACTGGAGTGGTACTATGATCCGAACTTATTCTTTGGCTGCATGGTGTTTGCGCGGATAGCAAGATCTGAATGCAACACGGAGGCACTGCTGTCAGACACAGATGGATGACTATTATGCACACAATAGCTGTGTAGGAATTTTTAGGTTAATGTTTTACTTTTTTTAAAAAATTGCAAGAATAGTATATGTCCTTTACTCAAATGTACCTGTTGTTAACACTGTGCCCCATTTGATTTACCTAGTTTTCTAATTATATTTTTCTCTGTTTATACATACAGTATATAATTCTTTTTGTTCTGAAACATTTAGGAGTGAATTGAAGCCATTGTGCCCCTTGATACGAAAGTACTTCAGTGTGTCTTTTCTAAGAACAACGAGTTCTCTGTAACTGTGGTGGGCAATTAGACAGATGTAAGCAGAGCAAGGACAATAAGCCATGTACAGAAGGGTCACCAGGGTGTTAAGTCCCAGGTGCCTAGCATCAGGCAAAACTGGGAAAACAAGGACCTTGCCCCCAGCGAAACTTTTCCTTTGCTCTGCATAACTCTGATCATGTGGGTTAGACCCCTGTAAACAAGGACGCCAGATGATAGCCCTTAAGCGTTGGGTCCCCAGGACAATGAGGTTCTAACTCACCTCAAATTCATCCAGGCCTTAGTTGTGCTTCAGCTCCAGGCCTGAAAAGCAGCAAAACCAGATAAGTGACACCATGGCCGACATCAGGACCAGCTGCAGTGACTAATGACCCTCTGCCCTTGTGTAATCAGTAGAGACCACAACCCTGAAAGGGCACACCTGGAAAGCTAATGAATAGTCTATTGAGATCCTCCCCTGAGACCTCCAGATAAATACCATCAGGATAGAGGACTCAGTGGCCTTTTTCCTCCCCCTCTTAGTCGCATGCTGGGCCCCCCCCCAGATCCTCTCTGCCACAGGGCAGTTACCTTTACCCTTTTCTTTCCTAAGTTCCAAGGGCCCTTCTTTTGCCTCTGTAACTTGTTTCCTGAGCCCGTTCCTTCTACAGCTCACTTCTACATCTGTCACTTTCTAAAGAAACTTTCTCTTACAGCTTGAGGCTTGGCTCTGAATTCTTTCTTAGCCGGAACTCAAGTGCTCAGGTTGCTGAACTGAAGTCCCGTCTGACTCCACTGCTCTAGCGCCTGGTACCATGTCCTCCCGCCAACATAACCAATATCCAAATCAGGAGATTCGCCAAGAATCTACGACTAATCTGTGGTGTTCAGATTTTATCTGTCATCCCAGTAATGTCTCTTATAACTACTCTTCTCCTGGATCGGTGCTACCCCAGGGCCACCCATGGAAGTTAGCTACCAAGCCGCCTCTTCACGTTTAATCTAGAAAGAATTTCCTCGGGTTTGAGATTTCTTGACCTTTAGATTTTGGAAGAGCATTGATCAGTTACTTTGTAAAACAGACCCGATTTTTATTTGTCTGATGTTTCCTCGTGATTACATGGAGATTACCAACGTAGGGCAGGAGCACTGCAGAAGCGGCACTGTGTCCTTCTGCGCACACAGTGTGGGTTTGTCTCCATAGTGTGGTGACAGGTTTGACCCGTTGGTGTGGGTGGCGGTTTCCAGGTTTCTCATGCAGTGCCATTTTTCTCTTGGTAATTAAAAAATAATCTGTGGAGTGATGCTTTGAGACTAAATACCTTGTTTCTCATCACATTCTTACTCCCTGGTTTTGGCATCCATCAGGGATTTTCCAACTCCATCATTCTTCTATATTTACCAGTTACATTCTACTGTAAGAAGAGATTTCCTTTTTTTACTTGCTTGTTTACATTCCGATGGAGTCACTGATTGTTTTTCACACATTTAATGGGTCATGATCCATTGATAGATGATAGACCTTTTAACCTAATTAACCCTTGCATGGAGAGTGCAGTCACATGGAGAAATTCAGTTCTTTTCTTCCCAAGGTTTTAGTTAAGCCATATTACATACTTTTGTTACCAAACTCGCATACACTCTAAAAAATTTTCCCACAAAGTCTTCCCAGACTAAAGTATATTTGATCTCTTTCCTTATGGGCTTGATCTAGTCCTTACTTACCTCTGTTATTGTTTATTAATATAACATTATAGAGGGCATCGTCTCATGTTTGCAAGTTCATGGGTGGGTCCACAGGTGTTGCATTAATTCAAACATTACAAATTAACTAAGGGTATCTTGGTTCATGGTTCTAAAATAGGTTGCATCATTTAGGGATTAGAAGCTCCTACACCCACCAACAGCAAATTTCATCAACAGTGTTAACTGCCTCAGGAATCCAGAAATTTGAATTTGATTATATTCAGGCCTAACAATAGAAACTTTGCCTTGGCAAAAGAGGGAGTTACAAAGAGTAAGGACCTTTTCCCTCCTTCCCCAAATTTAGACAGGAGTCAGCATCGCAGTTGCAGGTAAGAGCAGGACTGGAGCATCATCTCACCCACTTGGAAGTCAGTTCCCTACCACAGTCTTAGGATGTTGTCTCTAGTTTATCTGTTCAGCAAGTACCTATTAAGGGTCTAGTATGTGTCATACAGCTGGAACCAGGCAGAGTCCCTGCCCCCAAGGCTGGCATTCTAGTGGGACAGATAGACATCAGAGAAGCAAATGTGGTAATATATCAGCTGGTGCTAAATGCTGTGGGTAGAAATTAAGAAAGATAAGGGAGATCGATACTGATGGGAGAAGGGGTTTTGAGGGTTGCTTTAAAAGAAAAGTGAGATGGTAATATTTGAATAGGGGCCTAAAGGAAGCCATAGGAGGGAGGAGAGAGAAGCAATCAGGGAGAGAGCCCTTAACCAGCTGGAGGTGAGAGAGGGCTTGGCGTGCCTGAGGCTGAGCTTTGTTTAGAGATAGTAAAGATGAAAGGTCAACAGCAAAGGAGTAGTAGTTGGTGAGTTAGGAGAATGAAGACAGCAAGTGCTTGGATGCCAGGTGGGCTACCTGTAGTTACCAGGAAGGGCAGTAACTAAGTTAATGTTGTTGAAGGGTCAAGAAAGGTGAGGATGAAGAACTGGACAACCAGTAGAGACCCTGATGAGCTTGGTGGCAGAGCGACACCACGGTGGGGCCACAGTCCTTGCTGGAATAGATTCCACAGAGAATGTACGCAGTCCAGATGACTGGAGGATTTTGCAAGCAATGGGATAGGCTCTAAAGCAAAATGGAAGGCCCAGGGAGGATTTTAAAGAGGGGTGGTGTTAGCCTATGTTAATAGGCTGATGATGGGAAACAATTGGTGCAGAAAGGGGAGGATAAAGGAGAGGGAGCGATGGTCTTGAGCACGGGAGCTCCTTGTAATCAGGTGCTCACATGGGCTGGCCCGTCGAGATTGAGTATGTCATGGAGTTAGGTACAGTAAACAGAGAGAGAGGCGAGGAAGAAGCAAGTTGGCCCCCAGCATATCAGCTTCCCTTTCCTGCTCTGCTTTGATTTCTCCTTGCTTCTGGCGTCTGTGGGTTTTCATTTCCTTGACCTTCACGTGTTTGTTTGATCAGATGAACATTTCTGTGGTTTCCAGGGGTTGGGGGTGGTGCTGTCCTTTGAGTTAGTCCAGTGTGCCATGTCGCTGGAAGAGAGCAATTAAAAACAGATCCTTTGAAAGGTTTTGAGAAGCCTTGGTTAAGTTAAAGGGCGGGGGGTGGGGGTGGAATTATACAAAGATTTTAATAGCACAGTTCAAAGTGTCAGTATATATAGTATCTGTTGAATGGTAACTATTTGAATGCTTAGATATACAAATTCTCTAGCCTTTCAATTATTTAAGGCTCTTCGAGTAAATTAAAAGGTGGAAGGACTCATCTGGGTAAATAAGCATAGTTGAAAATATCTATGGAGATGTTTGAGCTGTGTTAACTTTATTTTCTTGGAATAAAAAACATATTTACCATTTTCCTGTGTATAAAAGAAGTCCATGTTTGTGCAAAATATTCAAACAGCACAGAAATGTATAACGTGAAGCCAACTCTTTTTAAGCACCCTGCCCCCAGCTGCTCCCAGCTTTCAGACAGCCGCAGTGAACACTTTGTAATACTTTCCAGATTTTTCTATGTGCGTTTGATTAGTGTTTGCTTCTAAATTGGCTGTTTGATCTATTTTTAACAGAAAACTAAATAAAAACTGCAGACAACAGTGCCTTCCAAATCTAATAAACGTTACAAGTCCAGGGGCTTTATAATTACATATAATTCTACAGATTAGAGCAGCCTATCTCACAGTGAGTTCCTAAAAAGGACAGGACTCCACACCGAGCTTTGTTTCAGAACGTAACATTTCTTTAACAATGAAATGTCAGTCTCAGCTTTCGACTTGGGTGTTTTCATGACCCCTGAGCAGTAAGTACAATATAGTTTTAAAGATTGTTTGACTTATTGGATGAAATATACATTTCTACTTAGCACATTTTTGGGTACTTTTATAGGACAATGAGGTATTAAGAGCTATGGGTCACAGTTCCCAGCAGGAGGAAAATGAGCAAAGAGTATCTTCAGCCCAGAAGGAAAAATCACTACATCAGAAGAACGAAGATGAAAATAAAATAGCAGATAAGCCTGAGTGGGAGGCAGAAAAGACCACTGAGTCTAGAGAGGAGGTAAGCGTGTCACAGTCTCCCAGACTTACCATTTTGGCATTCAGGTAGATTTTGTAAGGCTCTGTCAATTTGTGTTGAGAATGAATGAATTTTGTATGTAAGCGTAACCTAGTATAAGCAAACTGATGTATGAAAAACACATGCTTTTGTTTTATTGTGGCAGTGGTTGTTTGGCTTACAAAGGAATCAGCCCATAGAATTAGGTATCTCTGGTTAAACTGAAGATAGTGTGCGCGTGTGTGTACACACCTACACCCCCCTCCCCGAACTTGCTAGCAGGTTGTGTTAGTTGCATTTGCCATGGCAAGGGATAAAGAGATGGCTGGCACCCTGCATCCGGGAATCCTCGCCCAGACACGTGCATGCAAATCACCCTCAGTACCAGCTGGGGCTTGGGCTCAAACCCTCAGTCTCTCCACTGGGCCGGGCTCCATGGGCACCATTTTGTGCCTCTGGCCTAGGGGGACTAAGGCCAGGCCCAATGGGGCAGCCTCCTTGACTCCCCTGTGTCTAACAACCCTCTTTGGTTGTGAGAAGTGGTATAGAAGGATGAACTCCAGGAGCCAGGCTGACAGGATGGAGTCTTCCTGCAGCCTGTGCTTCTCCGTTTCATTTGGGCCGTACTCTGATTTCTGCTCAGCTCCGCTGAGGTCCCAGCAAACAAGCCTGGCTGAGGCTCCAGAGATGGGCGCGGAGGTTCCACAAACTTTAAACCACTTACCACTTCACCTGAAAGGTGCACCCTTGAGGGTCTTGTCCTGCTGGTTTTCTCAGCCATGATTGCCCATTGAGCTTGGGGCTGTGCCTTGACACCCTCGGAGGACGGAGGGTACGGTGCCTTGGGCCTCTTCAGACAACCCGTCGCTGTCTCCTTGGCCGTGTAACATTAAATCAGAAAACAGCCTTGCTCTCTTTGCCCACTCTCCATTCCCGGCCCTCCAGCCTGTTCTCGCCAGTTGAGGAGACCGAGTCCTTCCCTGTACCTGGAGTGAAATATCCAGGGTAGTCCTTGTGACTTCTGGATAATCAAATTAAAAGTATTTGGAAAGAGGCATTTCAGCCCACTTTCCTGAGAGCCTTGCAGTCATCCTTTTTGGAGGGAGATGTTTTATCACAGTCTTATCACTTCACTGTTTTACAGATTTATGCTGTTGGTTCTGTTTTCTCCTGCGTATGCCTTTGCCTTTTTACTCCCTCCCTGAGCTTCCCAGAAAAGCAGGAATGGTGTGTTTTCTACTTCTCAGAATTACCTGAATTAACTCACTGCTAGATACGTAGTAGGCACTCATTAAATGCCAATAATGAAGAGATAGGTGAAGTGGGGCGCTTCTTTAGAAAATCTAAAATACAATTTAAATGAGGACAAATACCAATTTTGACAAAACTTCTCAGCAACACATTCATCACTCCAAGCAAGGCATTTGTGCCTCATTCCTTGGACTTGGGCTTGGCTGCTCATGTGCACCTCCAAGTTCCGGGTCTGTGCCTCTTGTTAGGTTAGCATCCATATATTCTGCTACTGAAATGTGGTGCTCTTACAGTTTGTTGAAGTCTTATTTCCATTCGTTCGAGTGATAATCCTGGGTGATAACCAGGGCAGCCGACATTCGGTACTTAACAGTGCCTTCTTCTAGCCCCACTGCAGGCCCACTGCAGATTTAGACTGCCGGCTATTAATGAAAACTAAATACACTGTATGTAAATTAACTGGTCTGAAGAGAATTTCTTCTCACTGAAGACAAGTTGAGTTTATATTAATGTTTTGCTTTTAAAAGATAGGTCTTACAGAGTTAAATGTGTATGCATCATATTCTTTAAATACTCCTAGTAATCTCTGTTCAAATGAAATGAATTCTTGACCCAAAAGAGAACTGTGTTTGTGTTTTATGGTAAGATTTAGAAGAGTCTGGCTTAAAAAAGAAGACTGACCACTTCCTGGCAAATGAAATCTAATTGGAAGTATGGAGTATGTCTTTTGGATTAATTGTAAGAATAGCCGGATCATCCATTTCTGTGCAAGATGTGTACCCAGCTGAGCAGGAAAAATAAAACAGTTAGATTTCAAAATGGATTAACCAATTTCTATGAAAACAAGTGTCTCAAAAATTGTTCTGTATACTTTAGTGTGGTAGACAGAACTCTGCTGCTTAATGAATTCAAATAGAATGATGTACGTTCTACATCATTCTATCGAAGGAACCCAAAGCCAGATGTAGCGTATGGTCTATACTACCGTTGCTATCAGAAATCCTGAGCCAAGAAGGCAAAGTGTTGAGAATGATATAAAAACTGATCCTTGCAGCCCTGACTGGTGTGGCTCAGTGGATTGAGTGCCCATCTGCGAACCGGAAGGTCACAGGTTTAATTCCTGGTCAGAGCGCACAAACCTGGGTTGTGGGCCAGGTTCCCATTGGGGGCACGTGAGAGGCAATGAATCAATGTTTCTTCCCCTTTCTTTCTCCTTCCCTTTCCTTCTCTAAAAAGTAAATTAAAATCTTTAAAAAAGAATACTGGTCCTCGCAGAGGAAAACCACAAAACTGCCTTATAGTTAGTTGGTGACCCTTGATACGTGGGATCCCTACAGAAATAGCTGTCAACGAAGATGAACTCTCTAATAGTCCCAAGAGAAATCAGAAAGCATGTAGGAGAAGTAATTTTTGAAGTTTATGGCTAAATATTTCCGAAACTAAAACGTTATGACTCAGATGAAAGGAATATAGAGTCCTAAGCAGACTAAATACTAAGTCCCAAACATACCAAAGTGAAATGGCTAGACAGCAAAGAATTTTAAAAAAGTCTTTAAAATTACCAGGGGGGTGGGGGGAAGATTGGCTATGAAATGACAGATTGCCAAGAAATCAATAGTAATAAGTGCCTTAGGACAAAGTACTGAGGGAAAACATTAAACCTAATAACCTTGCCAAATAAATTACCATGTAAACATGCAAGCAAAATAATTCCAGGCTATGAAAACTAAGAGTTTACTACTTGCAGCCTGTCTAAAAAGAGCTATTACAGGAGTATTTCAGCAAGAAAAGAACTAAACCTTGAAGGCAGGTGATGCAATGGCGAGTAAAGAAGTTAGTAAAACATTTTAGTACGTCTAAATACATATTTGATGGTAAAGTTAGATATTTTTGTAGCAAATTTGGAGGGTCTGCTGTGGAGGAGCAAAATAAGATGAAACTAACAATTCTAGGCAAAAAGTATATGAGGAATGGGGTAGGAATGGGGAGGAGTTTCAAGTTGAAGGTTTTCACTAAGGAAGGGTATGAGAATATTGAGTACCCAAAAGAGGGGTATAAAACCCCAAGATAGGGATAAAAATCCAACATGGAGGTAAGACCTGGTTGTCTGTTCAAGATAAAATCTAAAGCTCCAGGCAGCCACTTCGGTGTTTTAATGAATGGTGCACCTTTTGTGTTTTCCTACAGAGACATCTAAATGGGACTGACACGTCTTTCTCTCTGGAAGACTTACTTCAGTTGCTTTCCTCACAGTCTGAAAATTCACTGGAGGTAACTGGTTTGATTACTTAAAAAAAATAGACAAGCCCTACTATCAACTAACAGTGTACTTCACTCTCACTGGTTTTTGTTTTTCTTTTTCCTGTTTTTCCTTCTGTTTCAGAGAGAAACAGAAATGTGTGGTTCCCTCTCACACCCCCTACTGGGGACCTGGCCCACAACCGAGGCGTGTGCACCAACTGGGAATCAAACCTGCCACCCTTTGGTTCGCAGACCGGCACTCAATCCACCGAGCCACACCAGCCAGGGCCACTATAGCTGTTATTATCCACGATCTTCCACAGTGTGGATTTAGACTGTTAACAGCAAAGATGAGAGCTGTGTCTTAAAAAGTAGTAAAATAAGATTATAACGTTAGAATGATCCAATAACATGGAGCTCCAGTGACACAACTGTTTAGCACGTGGTACTTACACAGCTGCCCTTTAATTTAATGAATGGTGCACCTTTTGTGTTTTTCTACAGAGATATCTATATGGGACTGACACATCTTTCTCTCTGGAAGACTTACTTCAGTTGCTTTCCTCACAGTCTAAAAATTTACCAGAGGTAACTGGAACCTTGGCTTTTATCCTTGCAGGAAAATATCTGCACTCAGCTCTGTGAATGAATACAGACCTTACGCCTGGAGGACGTTGTTGTTCAAATATAATATCCAACATACTATTCTTTAGGCATGTAGACTTAGGATTACTTTTAATAGAAACACTTCAACTTTGGAGAATTAGCCAAATATGTGTACTATTCCCCCAAGTAATGATCACAAAGGTCTAAGCCAATTTATATAATTCATATTGGATCAAAATGGCAGTAAGCATTTGACAAACTGAGGCACCTTTATTTTTCTGGTAGCATTTGTGTTCATTATACTTTATTGGTCTGATTTACTTTAAAAAGAGGCGAACCCTTTGCTCAACCAACACTGTATGCTTCACTATAGCTGTTATTACCCATGATCGATCTTCCACAATGTGGATTTAGACTGCAAGCAGCAAGGATGAGAGTTGCATCTTACAAAGTAGTAAAATAAGCCCCAGCTGGTGTGGCTCAGTGGATTGAGTGCCGGCTTGCCAACCAAAGGGTCACAGGTTCAATTCCCAGTCAAGGCACATGCGTGGGTTGCAGGCCAGGTCCCCAGCAGGGAGCATGAGAGAGGCAACCACACATTGATGTTTCTTTCCCTGTTTCTCCCTAAACTCCCCTCTCTCTAAAAATAAATAAAATCTTTTTTAAAATGTGGTAAAATGTTAGATTATAACATTAGAATGACCCAGTAACATGGAGCTCCAGTGGCCAGTCAGCCAGCACATGGTACTTACACAACTGCCCTTTGATTTAATGAATGGTGCACCTTTTGTGTTTTTCTACAGACACATCTAAATGGGACTGACACGTCTCTCTCTCTGGAAGACTTACTTCAGTTGCTTTCCTCACAACCTGAAAATTCACTGGAGGTAACTGGAACCTAGGCTTTTATCCTTGCAGGAAAATATCTGCACTCAGCTCTGTGAATACATAACAACTTTTACACCTGGAGGACATACTTGTTTAAATATTTATGTAATAATAAATACCCAACACATCCTTCTTTAGGCACACTGACTTAGGATTACGTTTAATAGAAATACTTCAACTTTAGAAAATTAGCCATTATTCCTCCAAGTAATGATCACAAAGGTCTAAGCCAATTTATATAATTCATACTGGATCAAAATGGCAGTAAGCATTTGACAAACTGAGGCAGCTTTCTTTTCTGGTAGTGTTTATATCTTCATTATACTTTATTGGTCTGGTTTACTTTAAAAAGAGGCAAACCCTACGCTCACCAACACTATATACTTCACCATAGCTGTTATTACCCACAATCTTCCACAGTGTGGATTTATACTGCAAGCAGCAAGGCTGAGAGTTGCATCTTACTAAGTAGTAAAATAAGTAAGATTATAACGTTAGAATGATCTAATAACATGGAGCTCCAGTGGCACAACTGGTTAGCACATGGTACTTACACAACTGCCTTCTAATTTAATGCCTTCTAATGGTGCATCTTTGGTGTTTTTCTACAGAGACATCTAAATGGAACTGACACATCTTTCTCTCTGGAAGACTTACTTCAGTTGCTTTCCTCACAGTCTGAAAATTCACTGGAGGTAACTGGAACCTTGGCTTTTATCCTTGCAGGAAAATATCTGCACTCACCTCTGAATAAATATGGCTCACACACCTGGAGGACATAGTTGTTTAAATATAATATCCAACGCATTATTCTTTAAGCACACAGTTAGGATTACTTTTAATAGAAAGACTTCAACTTTGGGGAATATGTGCACTATTCCTCCAAGTAATAATCACAAAGGTCTAAGCTGATTTATATAATTCATACTGGATCAAAATGGCAGTAAACATTTGACAAACTGAGGCACTGTCTCTTATTTGTTCTGGTAGAATGTGTGTTTTCATTATACTTTATTGGTCTGATTTACTTCAAAAAAAGACTGTCTTCTCCTCAGCCAATACTCCTTCAGTATAGCTGTTATTTTCCATGATGCTCCACACTGTGGATTTGGATTGCTAACAGCTAGAATGAGAGTTGGATAGAACATGAGAATGATTTAATAACAACCAGCTTTTTACTAACCTAATTTTTAAAGTTGCTGTGAGTCGCCTGTATTAACTGGGGAAAGCTATTCATAGCCAATAGCATATCCCTAAGGACGAAAGAAAATACTGTAAGGTACTAGAACTGCTGTTGAAATCGGGTTATGTGTATTAAAGTACTTTTTTCCATTTTTCAGGGCATCTCACTGGGAGATAGTCCTCTTCCAGGAGGCATCAATGATGTCATGAATTCTTCAGCACACTATCATGTAAATATTAGCCAGGCTATAAGTCACGATGTAAATCTCCATGAGGCCATGTTGCTGTGTCCTAACAATACATTTAGAAGAGATCCGGTAGAAAGGACTTCACAGCCACGAGAACCATTTCTGCCGTTGAATTCTCATACCATCAACCCTGAGCAGACCCTTCCTAGAGCTAATTTGACAGGGTTTCTTCCACCTGTTGACCATCAGCTAAGGAATCTAACAAGCCAAGACCTATATGACCTTAATATAAACATGTTTGATGAGATAAATTCAGTGTCTTTGGCTACAGAAAGTTTTGATCCACTGGAAGTTTCTCACCTTTTCGAACAACCAGATTCTGACTCTGGGCTTTCTTTAAATTCAAGCCACAATAGTATCTCCGTCATCAAGTCTAATTCCTCTGTGTGTGAAGGTGCTATAGGTTCTAGCAGTGACTTGGAATCTCCTTCCCACTGTGCTTTAGAAGGGGCTGTAGGAGGCTACTACCCGGAGCCCAGGAAGATTTGCCAAGTGGATCTTAGGAGTGATTCTGGTTTTCACCGGGACCTTGCATTTCAACATGTACTCCATGACCACACTTACCACTTACAGCCAAGTGCACCAGAATCCACCTCTGAATCCTTTTCATGGACTGGGAAGTCACACAAAATAAGGAGTAGGTACCTCGATGACACGGACAGACATTTGAGCCGTGACGAACGCCGTGCTGAAGCTCTGCACATCCCGTTTTCTATAG
Organism: Phyllostomus discolor; assembly: GCF_004126475.2. Classification (NCBI taxonomy): domain Eukaryota; kingdom Metazoa; phylum Chordata; class Mammalia; order Chiroptera; family Phyllostomidae; genus Phyllostomus; species Phyllostomus discolor. The sequence continues at coordinate 12,643,723 of NC_040912.2, read as the reverse complement.
ATGAAATTGTTCACATGCCTGTTGATTCTTTCAACAGCATGCTAAGCAGACACTACCTGACAGATTTACAAGTGTCACTCATCCGTGATATTAGACGAAGGGGAAAAAATAAAGTTGCTGCTCAGAACTGCCGTAAGCGCAAACTGGACATAATTCTGAATCTAGAAGATGATGTATGTAACTTAAAAGCAAAAAAGGAAACCCTCAAGAGCGAGCGTGCACAGTGTAAAAGAGCTATTAACATAATGAAACAGAAGCTGCATGACCTTTATCGTGATATTTTTAGTAGGCTAAGAGATGATGAAGGTAGGCCGGTCAATCCAAATGAATATGCTCTTCAATTCAGCCATGACGGAAGTGTTTGGATTATACCCAAGGAACTGGTGACCTCACGCCACAAAAAGGAAACTCAAAAGGGAAAGAGAAAAAGTGAGAGAAGAAATTAAAAATGGATTCCAAACCATTGAAACTGCTTCAAGGTTTACCTCAAGTATTAACGTATCTTTTAAGTACTGCTGCTTGAATCACTCAGTTAACTATTATTTTGAAGCTTACATGGACAAGTTTAGGACTTCAAGATCAGATTTGTGGGAAATCTGGGGAAAGCCCCACCTTCCCATGAGGTCCTCCTGCATCATATGCACAATTTATAAATATGTACAAAGAGTAGGGTAACGTGAAAATTTCATGACTATCCAGTCACTTTGGTAGCCTTTTTTAGTAAGACAGTCACTTCAAAAGTAGCAAACACTGGATGTAATTATTTAAAAACATTTTTGACTTGAAATGCTAAGAAGCCTTAACATTCTCATTTAGTTTGTAAGCACTGAAGTATAGTGAGCTTTTCAAAAGCTATTTTAAATGTTGTGAATACATCAATTAGAACTTTTTCTCTGGGAGTTTTATACTTGAATTTATTTTTTAAAAGTTAACATTTCCCTTATGTACAGAAATTCTAAGCAAATTTACCTTGGATATTTTCTCCTCCAAAATACATCCAGGAACAGAGGTAAATACCTAGCAAGTACAGCAGCATGTTGGTAGACTCCATCCAAATTAACATCAACGTAGTTCATTAAACTGATAAAGGGAATCCACATCACACTTGGATTTAAAGAATACTGTATGAAATAAACTATAAATGGCCAAGCTCTAAACCATGGCGTCAAAAACAAAAAATGGAACTTTTGCATTATGCTCTGACCAGAGGGCTCAGTTGGTTGGAGTATCCTGTACACCAAAGGGTTTTGGGTTCAATCCCTGGTTGCCTCCCAATCGAGGTTTCTCTCTCTCCCTTCCCTAATCAGTATACATATCCTTGGATGAGGATCTTTTAATAGTGCATTAGGCTTTACTGGCTGAGAATGAAGACCTCTAATGTCACAGGTTTTAGAGAACAGAGCTACCTGTGTATAAACAGAACTCCTGAGCAAGTAAAGGCAGCCTGCAGGGAAGGCTTCATCCTTAACATGTGTCTCACAAAAACAGCTTAACGTGAAAACATTACAAGCCACGCTTGAATACAAACCAACAGTAGAGGAAGAGTCACAGAAGAGCATAGCCTCTACAACCAATGAGCTGGAAATACTGAAACCCTATGAAATGGGAAACCATACTAGAGAAAAAAAGTGGACTTGAACAGTCAACCTAGAAATGATGGCATTGAGAAGCAAAATGAGTTAACATGAAGTGTTTTGATGTCAACTCTCTACCATAAGAGTCATTTACCCAATGATGTAGAAATCACAAGTATTAGGTTGCAAAAGTGCAGTATTTTATAAGTGAATTTTTATAATAAACTTTCTCCATATTAAATTGGGTCTAGACATTTCTTTCAAGCCCTAGATTTTGCCTCAATAATGTTGCTTCATACATTCCTCTTCTGACCATTTTTGTACCATTATGACTTTAGATGTTGATAGGAGTGTAATCCCTGGGTGTCTTAACCTTTGGTATTAGGGCACTTTGCCACAGAAATTATTTCAAGTCTACAATACAAAACTATACAGTATTTGGTTTTAAAACTATTAGTAGTCTTATTACTCAAATACTAATTGTCAGACTCCCCCAAATCCCTGGAACAACCAAAACCACAATGAAATACTGGCCGATGACGAATTGGAAGGTGGTAAAAAGCACATAGTGGGGCTCCAGGACTCAGCATTTGTAACAAAATTTGTAACCAGAGGTCAGTTAATGAAATCTAATTCCTGAACACCACCCAAGTCACACTAAATCAGAGGGTAAATCGAAGCTGTTCACTCAACCATCCGTGATACTAGTTTTAGCAGAAACATCTCTAAGGTTTCATTCTGAACTCCCTATTTAAGGAACTGAGCCATTTGATTAGACTGTTGTACTAACTCAGTAGTCTTAACATGCAGGTTTATCATGAAATTGGAGGTAGTGTCATGACAAAAAAAAGAACCCTTCAGACTTCAGGAACTAGTTTCCAAAAGGCCAGATGTCTAATTGAAGTTGTATGCACTGTACTATTGAACCAAGCTCTTCACTTACCTGACCCATTCCTTAATAATTTAATGGTAAACCAGACCAATCTCAACATAAGCAAGCAGTTAGCAGTTCCATCAAAGTTTGTGCAAAATGTGTTATTTGGTGTGAAGTTCAACCAAGGGGCAGAATGAGAGCTAGATCCTTAAGATGAATAATACTTACTCTTACACAAGTACAACCGTTTGTACTCAGTCTTTGGTCTCCTTGAAGTGCATTTTTTGGTGAGCATCTTTTCCCACTCCTGAATTTACAGACCAACCCAAACCTAAATTCCATTTTAAATTGAACATAAAATTAGTCTTACCTTACCAAACATTTGCTGAAAACACCCGTAGGTGTCAACACAAGGCCCTGCCAATCATCCTCAAATGCGCATTATGAAATGTATGCTCAGCAAGTACCTGAATATTTGGTTTGTTCCCATATCAAGGCTATATCCAGTTCAATACTGACCAATTTGCAGAACCAAGACTCGAGATCCCAGCATGATGATGATGCTCGTACATTTATTTCAAATATTTAGTATCAACTAACTTACCTGGGTTAGCTTCTCCCCTCCCCCCACAATTTTTTTTGATAATCCATTGGTTCATCTAGCCCTCAGCAAAAAATCACTTGCAGTATTATTGGTACATTAAGATTTCATGGGGTATACTGGCCACTCCGGGCACATCAGTTCCATAAAGATCCACTTAAAATCAGGCTGAGAATGTGCATGTATTTTGGGCATTCCAGTAATCTTGCTGGGAAGGTACATACATAACCCACTTTTAATCTTGTTCCTGAGCCAACATTCTTTTAAAGCCCCCCCTAAATTGATTTTTAACTCAGTAATCTAAACATTTAGTACTGGTACCAATTCTTTTATAGGGCCTGATTTGCATTCCTACACCAAACTGGCTTATTGAAAAGCCTATTATTGTCCAGTTTCAGAATCTTTCAGTCCTGCATGAGCCAACCCCCAATCAGGATTGCCTCTTAGTAATACAGGGAACCCCATTGCAACCACCCGAAGAGTGACTTCCTAACATTGACACTTCCTGTTCTTAGCTATGAGAATAGCCCAAACCAACCTTGCCAACTGTCAGGCCATCTGGGATGCAAATTTACCAGTCCCAGTCTAGTTAATACAACTGAAATCTTGTGCTTTGGCCAAAATCAAACTGCTTTCAAGTCTGGATTGTAAATACTGAGGTCACAAATTTATTGGTCGCAGAGATGAACCTTTTTAGTCACCACCCTGTAGCCATCAACTTTTATAACCTGTGTACAATTTTTAAACATGCACCCAAAACCTACTTCATCAGGGGTACAGACACTTCCCCCTTCATTGCCAAATCAATCACAACAGCCATTGGTATGAATGCCATCTTGAACAAAGTATGTCATATTAAGAGTTGTACCTTATTCAGTATGTCACAGATGATTTTGTATTAATTCATGCTACCAAAAATTCTTGGACAGTAGGAAACTGGATTTTTTAAGACACTTTGGAAAAAGGATAGCTATTTACTGTTCTGAGACCATTTAAAAAACTGTACTTTTGGTGTGTGGCAGAATTCTGTGTGCCATTAGATGAAAAAGGTTGAACAGCCGTCCTAAAGTTACCTTAAGTCTTCAGTCATATAAATTCCCGTTTTAACCACCTCTTTATGCCTGATTTGCTATTTGTGCTGGTTAAAGGTTGGGTACTTTCACTATGCCAACTTCACTGTCAATCTAGACACTTAAAACCTCCAAAAATATTTTTGAGGACAAGCCTTCTCTGAATTCCCTTGATTAAAGTACTATTTTAAACCAAACAGCTTTTTTGTTAGCCATCACTGGTTTGACTTACCTGATACCTCATTACCAAAACCAAATGAAAGGTTAACCTTGCTGTTTCATGTTGTTTAAATTTCAGGTAAATGCCCAAGAAAGTCATTGCTACTCAATTTCATGTCATTAACCCTTTATAGGCAGGTATGGATACTGTGTGATCCGCATTTCTTTGAGAAACTGGAATGACAGGTTTTTGTCTGTTTTGCAAACCACTGAAATTTGGACCACTCTAGCTGCTTAAAATCTGTAGTTTTTTAAACGCCAGTGATTGTTTAACACACAAGGTAAAGCCGGAAAACTAGCAGCATTCAAACGCTGAATATGCAGTGCATAAAGAATGGCATTTTTATTAGGGACAGCCAATAATGTCCACATTGGTCTTCTCATGTCTATTAATATTGTAAGAAAAATGGCAATGTGCACAGCTTTGTCAAACTGTTTTAGAAATCTTGGGGATGGCAATTCTTGAGACAAGTGAATGTTTATAGAACAAGATTCACACATTTTATGTGTAAACATTACACCAAGTATTTGGGTACAAAAGTATTTATTTTATAAACTTTATATTTAAAAATAGAACTTTAATCTGTCTACTCACAAAACCTAACTTAAGACATGATACATTTATCTCTCTTGTTAATTTGATGTTACTTCTACAAACAATACTCAACTTGTAATCCTTTTATATTAAGAACCTATACTAAATGAGGTTTGTATTTTATCAGAAAACATTTCCCTTTAATCTTAAAGAGTGCTTTTTAAAATGAAGGCACCAACAAGAACTACTTTCAGATGATACAGAATTTCTTATTTCTTGAAGATTCTGTGGTTGACCACTTCTTCATTAGTTACCTGCAGCAAGACACCTTCCTGCCAAAGGAAAAAGAAAGTATCTGAAGAAGTTTATCATGTTTGTCCAAAGAACCTAAATAACTTCAGTGGTGGTCTTAGGATCAAAGAAGACTCACTGGTGCATACAGTAGAATATGCCCTGATTATCACATTCCTGAAAAGGCAATTAAAGCCAGGCAATCAAACTGATGACATTTAAGAAATGAATTTCAGCAGCCAACCTAAATCTCTCCTACAAGGTAGGGAATTGGGAAAGAATTACCACATTCATACCCCAGTATTTAGTACTGGATGCATACAGAATTTACAATGTAGACAGACAATTGAAGTATAAACTATTATCTGAAAACACATTCAACCATTTTGCCCTACCTCTCCTTAGCCTGATCCTGAGAGCATGTAAAGCTAGAACAACCGTATCAAATAAAACAAAATTGTCTTTATTTTTTAATAATAATAAAAAAACCCAGTTCACTCAAATGCTTGAGCCAAGAAATGTGAATACACAGGGTGTAACAATGGGAACGATTTATTGAACTTGCAGCCTAACTTTTACCTACCATTTTACTACCAACACCACTGAAGGAACCAAGAAAAGCTTTATTAATCACTTGGCTTGCCTCAGCTGTTGAAATGAAGCACTTTACAGTCTTTGTGGCAGCAGAATATACTTGTCCATGGTTCATATCAATGCTAAAATTCCAGCAGGGAAAAAAATGATATGTTAAGCACCCAAATCTTCATAGAAGGGGAGGGGGATGGGAAAGAAAGAAAGGGGGGAACAATCAAAATAATTTAAGTAAATGACAGGTTGGAAAACAGGGTTTATAAATTACTCTCTTGAGTTTATAAATTGTTAAAACTCAATTTATAGCTATGTTAAACTACATAAGAACCACTATACTGAAAGACCATTGAAGAGTATTAGTTTATCTTTTGGGGAGGAAAATTAAAAAAGGAAAAGTAAATAAGATCTTACCTAAAGAAGTTTAACTGAAGCTTAGAACTATTTGCTCTACACCCTCAGCTTTCGTTGGCATCCTTATAAACTACTGTAGTTAAAGCTTTGTAGAAACAGCACAGTTTTTTAAGACTGGCTGAATTTAGTAGCCGTCAAGAGTTTTCTTGTACTAGACCTGTATCCCTGAAGAGTACCTCGCTGGGGTTATTTCCTTTCCTTGCATTGAAGAAGCAGCATCTAAAAGATCTAAAAAGGTGTTTCTCCTTGCAGAGATATCCCTTAAGTTATCTAGGTAATTTAATCCTGATGAATTGCAGACAACACACTTACATCTGACCAGCATTTATCTTACAATAATACAACAACAGCTTTGCAATGGACCTTAATTATACTACCCACTCCTTAACTTATTTAAAATAAAAAGTCTATAATTACACAATTTCCTTTAGAATTATTTTATTAAATCATAAATGTACAACAGCTTCTTAACTCTACACACGCACTTAAATTTTTTAAAGGAAAAACGTTATGTCTTATTACACCATGATCCTGGCTAATAGCTTTTCAAAACTTTGAGAAAAATCTTAAAAAAGGTTTCACATGTCACCTGAAACTTACAAATTTAACATTATCAAAGAAGGAATGCTTCTACACTCTTACAAAGACCACTAGAAATAAACAACAATTAAAAAGCTAAGAAACTGTCTCAAAGGCATTTTTTACAATCCTTCCTCCACAGTAAGGTAATGTTATTAAATAATCCAATCCATTCACAAAATGGCTCTCTGCATCTGCTCTGGTGTCTTCTGCCATATCACTGCATACTTATGCATGACTGAGATAAGTTTCCTTAACATTGTTATTTCGATAACCTGAAGCTGTTCTGTTACCTCTGGGCTCTCATCCTCTCCTATTTATACAGTGAAGCCTGTTTCAACAGAAGTAAAGAGTAAAAAAAAAATAGGTTATGAAATTATCCATCTAACCAGATTTTAAGGAAAGATAACATGATCCTAAAAAGCTTTTACTCCTGACAGCTAGGTCTCCCCAGACAATAATAATGTAAAAACTCAAAAGCTACTTACCCATTGGCAAATAGGAAGAAGCTCAATATCGGCTTCTCCCTCCATAACCCCCACTTCCTCCACTTCCTCCAGGACCATAGTTTCCTAGAATTGACAGACCAAGAGAAAGCAACCTTACTCCAATTTCTCATGATTAGCGTAGCAAGTTACTAATCCTACAGGACACCTATACATGGCTTTAAAACAGATCATAACCCATTGTTGCTAATTATCTTAATTACTTGGGAAATAAATCATTCAAATTCACAGATACTGCATTTTGCTGTTATCACACACACTTTTGCCCACATTTTTGAGGGAAAACTAAGGATGCACGTTATACATGGGTAGTGCTAATTCTATAGCTCTTATGCTTTAAAAATGTGACTCTAGAAAGCAATGATGATACCCACATGCAAAATAACCTGGAATATGATAAATCAGTTGCTCTTAAACATAAGTGAGTGAAACAAAAATGAATTTTTTTCCCCTCCCCTGAAAGCCTAGGCCAAAAAGGTGGCCTGCTACACACACAGCAAAACTCGGCTAATCTATTTGGTCCTACAAAAACTTAAGAGTAACTTATGCCCTGGCTGGGTAGCTCAGCTTGTTAGAGCTTCATACCAAGATGCCAGAGTTGCAGGTTCAATCCTTGGTCAGGGAACATACAATAATCAACCAATGAACACACAAACAAGTGAAACAAAACAACCCATGCACACTTCATACCACTTTGCAATGTCCTTAATAATTTTATTTGGCTTTCTTAACCAGCTACACAAAAGGAAAAAAAAAAACACCCCACACAAAGTATCTCCACTACTTCCCCAACTTCTAAATACAGGTTTGTTATGAATACATGAAACAGGATTTATTCTGGTATTATTGTTGTATTATTTCCCAGATGAAGTAAACCTACTTTTGCCCCACCCCTGTATTATAAACCACTTAACGTCTCACCCATCACATCAAACCCAAGTTTAACAAAGTATTTTCCACACATTTCAGTAACCCTAAAAATCACATTATCTTTCTCATTTCAGATCATGTCAGAAGACTAAGAGTAATCTTTTCCTTTAATCACACGAAATAATTTTAATAATGTAACAAATTACCTCCACCATATGGTCCCCCCATGTTCCTGCTACCACCAAAATTTCCACTCTTCATTGGACCATAGTTAGAAGGTTGCTGGTTGTAATTTCCAAAATCATTATAATTTCCACTTCCATAATTTCCTGTAAAAAAGTTCAAATACAAGTTTTGCATAATGAACCTCAAAATACAAACATTAAACAAGTTATACACGCTAAGTGTTTAAAACATTATCTCCCCAAAAGAGCACATCAGAAGAAATGCACAACACCTATCTACAATTCTAGTTTTTTAAGGCAGCTATTGACAACAATGAAATAAAAAATATCTCATTAATAAGCCATTAATTCCACTCCAAATTCCCACATAAAGGATGCAGGTGAATTTATTACCTCCTCCATAGTTGTCATAACCACCTCCGTAGCCCCCACCCTGGTTGCCATATCCAGGTCCTCCACCACCATATCCTCCTCTTCCTCCTCCATAACCAGGGCTACCTCCAAAATTGCCACCTATTATAAAATAAGCCTTTAAGTAATTACTTAATATTTTCAATGCCATTTGAACTGTCTTATCACACCCACTTCCAGCTTTCTAAAACACATTTTTACAAGTAAAATATTTGTTCTAAGAAATCTCTTCTAAAATAGCCTCTAGGGCAAAACAGAATATCCCTGTAAACATTTGGGGATGGGGACTACGCACATACAACCAAATGCAAAAAACCTTTATGGAAATAAATACCAATTAATATTGTTGCTCTTCCTTTATACTAAAGATATCAAGTGTCCTATTACAAAATACCTTGAAATACTACTTGTATTTTGCTTTACGGTTGTGAGGGCATATGAGGTGTAGGGCAAACCAAACAAGTAGAAGAGCCACCACACTCCCCCACAAATGGTCTCAAAGATTTCAGCACCCAACTCAGGTCTCCCTACGAATGACCATGTTTCCCAATAATATGCTTACTACCCTTCACCTAAATAGAAATGAGGGGAGGACCAGATATCAGCAAACTTACAAGAAATTCAAATACTTAAATTTGTATCTAATCTCACATTATTGTAATATATAAACTCCTCTTTCTCACAAAACTTAACTTGGATCCAAAGCATAGTTACAAATAGTGAGAGACACATGAAACTTGATTATGTGTAATGTGTGACAAAAATCAAGGTCTTTTACACTAGCTCAGTTTTAAATCTTTCTTACTAGGACAATTGCCAGCAAGTATCAACCTTTATTGTATTCCAACAAAAAAACACCTAATGTACCACTTGGTATTTAACAATGGCCAACAAATCAGCTGGACCCAGGAGAAAACCCTTAGGTATTTTAGAAATGTTCCTTTAGGTGACTTTTGGGAAATTATCCTGGGGGAACTAATCTTATAAAGAGCTAATCACTACTGTTATTACATATACCACCCTTACATGTTGAGCATGGTGATATACAATGCCCTACACTTTTTCCAGGAAATGGTACGTGAAACATCACGTGTCCATTTATGTTCAATGCTTTGATTAAACAAACATGTTAGCACGATGGCATCTTTCAATTCTCATTTAAAATCCACCCAAATTATTTTGCAACCTATTTAACACATACACGTAACCTTTCCTTTGTATATGCAAAAACCATACCCACGCTCTCTATAAAAGGTAAAAAATGCAAACCATAAAAAAAAAAATCTCATGTACACATTAAACTGGACAAATACAGTAAGAATAAACTAGGAATAAACTTTTTATGTTCCATAAATCAAAATATGTAAGAAACTGACCTCCAGGTCCTCCTCCATACCCATTATAGCCGTCCCCAAATCCACGACCACTTCCATAGCCATCTGTTGGGGCAGAAAAAATTATGATTAACATAACCTATTCAGTCCCTTTTCTTCCTTTCCTCCACATTCTCCATTAAATATCTATGGATAATTATTAGGATTCAACTCCCTTTATGCTGAACACTAGAATGTTACCTCTTTATTCTTAGAAATACACACAAAGTTCAATAATTTAAATCTCACCCCCAATTTGGGAACTTAGCATGCCTAAGTTTAAGAGATTTCACTTATTTCCACATAGGAATGACATTCAATAGAACACTGTAAAGTTTTTTGGGTTGCACCTTATTTTACTTAAGAGAACTATATTTAAAGCCTAAAACAAAAAAGTTTACTGAAGATAGACCTTTCAAAGCCCACAAGCAAAGCTTCTACGGTATTTTCACTCACTAAGTGTTATCTGGTAGTTTTTAAGGTGGTTGCAAAGTCATGTTGATTTAAATTCAAGACCATAATGGATTTATCTTTTAACTTCTTAAGATTTTATTTTTGGGAGAGAGGGGGTAAGGGAGAAAGAGAGGGAGCTCCCAACTGGGGCAACCTGGCTTATAATAGCCCAGGCATGTGCCCTGAATTGGAATCAAACTGGCATCCCTTTAGGTTCTCAGGTACTCAATCCACTGAGCCACACACCAGCCAGAGCAAGATTATCTTTTTAACTACTACCTCTTGCCTGGCCAAATCAGAATACTCCACCTACTTACAAAGTCTTTAAAAAAGAACCTCTTAAAATTAGGTCAGATTTCCTGATGCTAATCAAATGCAAGTCACAGTTTTTAAATTAAGCACATTTACCCTTCTAACATTTAGAACTTAAAACTTACCAGATCCTCCTCTAAAGTTACTTCCCGGTCCTGGTCCAAAATTTCCACCACCACCTCGCGAGTCTCCAAAACCAAAGTTGCCTACAACAAATGGCCTAATTAGTAACAAGTTATTTACACAAATAAAATTTTAAAATAAAAAAGTGGAATTAAAGTTACCTCCTCTTCCACTTCTAGAACTTTGGACTTCCTGCATTTCTTGTCTAGACAAAGCCTTTCTTACTTCTGCATTATGACCATTGATGGTATGGTATTTTTGCACTGGAAAGAAAAGTTCAGACTCCATTAAATCAGCCATACTATAACTTATATCAGTATTTACTTTTAAATAGAACTGTAAGCATTAGCATAAGCAAAATTTAGTTTATGAAAATGCACACATCTTGGGGCTTATACACTTACACACAATCTTATCCACAGGATCATGGTCATCAAAAGTAACAAATCCAAAACCTCTTTTCTTTCCAGACTGTCTGTCAGTAATTATCTCAATGGTATCAATTTTTCCATACTCCTCAAAGTAATCTCTAAGATGATGCTCCTCAGTATCTTCTTTAATACCACCAACAAACAGCTTCTTCACAGTCACATGAGCCCCTGGCTTTCCAGATTCCTGTAGTAACAAGGGGAAGGGTAAGTCATCACGACAGAAGAAATTACACATGATGGAAAGCATCTTTTCTTTGGGTACCATAAATGACTTCTATCCTCCTGGTGGTAAAGCAAAGACTAGTTAGTGTCTTTGTAAAAAAGACACTAGCCTTTCCAAAAATAAGTGAGTCTAGGACAACCACCATAACTTTAATAAGAGAAAACCCACTGAGCCAGAATAAATCAGAAAAATTATCTCAAAACTACATTCTGTCTTCAGTTACACTATACTCACCTCTCTTGCAACAGCACGCTTTGGCTCAACCACTCTCCCATCAATTGAATGAGGTCTTGCAGCCATGGCGGCATCAACCTCAGCCATGGATGAAAAAGTTACGAAACCAAATCCTCTTGATCTTTTGCTTGCAGGATCTCTCATTACCTTCAAAATGGAAGGGGAAGCTTTAGCTTTCAATCTGCTTACTTGATAAATTAAAAGCAGTTTTTAATGAACAACACAGACTTAAAAGTAATTTCTCCAGGATTCACTTAGAATTTTAAACACAGGAGATCAATAGTTGAAGCATTAGTATGTGGAGGCACTTTTGCATAAATAACGTACCACACAGTCTGTAAGTTTCCCCCATTGCTCATAGTAGTTCCTCAAACTTTCTTCTGTGGTTTCAAAGCTCAAGCCACCAATAAAGAGTTTACGGAACTGTTCCTTTTCTCTCTGCAAAGGAAAACACCATTTCAATTTTTATTTACATTTTCTCTTTGTATATGCAGGGAATTAAATTCTTAAATATAAGGTGACCTGCTGGCAGAGTACCTTTTTCCTCTCCAAAGGAACAGTTTCTAAAGTTTTCTGGAGGGGAAAAAAAAAACTTACATCAAATTTAAACCATATGTTAAACTGTATATTAGTTGTGTTACACCAAAAATTGCGTCAGCTGAACTACACACGTTTCAGTCAAAATGCTTGATCTAAAGTTACTTGACATTTCAAATACGTTTAATATCAATTAAGAAAAAACAAAACAAAAAAACTTCCTGAAGAGAACGGAGCAAATTTATTTCCTGGTCATTGAAGGGTTAAAGGATTCTTATCAGAATTTGTGTTCAGCCCTACATCCTAGAACTGGTAAGTTCACTTTACTCAGTTTAAATATTTTTAATAATAAAAAAAAAATAGTTGGTTCATTACTACAACCCAGTTTACCATTTCAGGATTTAAATGGTCTAATAGTTTCCTTCATAGCTCCCTCTGGTGGAGGTTCTAATGTATCACAATAAAAATCCTTCCCCTGCTTTACCAACTATTTATTGGGGGTAAAAATTTAAATGTCCAATATATGTGACAAAACATCCTTAAAATTCACCTCTCTGACCAATGACAACTGATTTTTAAGACCAACTAAAGCTTAACTACACCTTAGAAAGTATTAACATTACTTTTTGGGCACTCACATTTCAGTACTTTGGTTGACAACTCAAAAAAATCTGAAATCACTATGGGGCAAACAACTATGATATAAATCAGCATATATATTCACTGTAATCATCTCACTTTTCAAAAACCGTAAAAATGTTTAATGACCACTGTGAGTACCATCACTTACCCTTCACCGAGTCATTAAAAAAAAAATGAGAATGCTTAAGTGTATTAAACTTATTGGCTATCTGGCAAACTATACGGTATACGTGCCTCTAATTTTACAAGCAAAAACGAAAAAAGCCTGAGCTGAACTCTTTCAATCCCCATTAAGTCAGCAAGCAAATATGTTGCATTAACAGTACTGAATGAATTTTGGGCTTCCAGTTAAGGAAGGATTGGTGGTCATTTGGTTTCCAGATGACTAAACTAAAAGTTTTTTTTAAAAAAAAGTATTCAGAAACCAGAGTAAGTCTATTGTCCAAGACCAACAGTTACGAGTGTGTAATACAACTAAAACATCAAATGCAATTTTCTATGTAACGGGAAAAATTTTATTCCCAACAAATAACATGACAGCTCTCAACCCAGTTCTAAAGAGGTCTCTTCCCTCCATGCATGACATTCTCCCATCAACTTAAAAAATACAATAAGCAATTCAGAGATTGTTTTCCTGCAGTTAAATGCTTTCAGGAATCTGAAAAAAAATTTAAAGATTAACAAATTACCAAACTAACTTCTGATACATTTAAATACCACCAACCTACTAAAGGTCTACTAGTTATTTGCCATAGTGATATTTGATTCTTAAGCTAATTTTACTTATTCCAAATGCCCAATTGTCAGAAAAATACATTTTAAAATCCAATAATTAAAATTTGAAAGTACAAAGCACTACGTTTTTTACAAATAGCAAAAGCAAAAGCTCATTACTTACCTCAATTTCCTCCAAACTTACCCGATGTCCACTATCGATTACAAAATTTTATAAGCGTGCTTAGGATCAAAGAAAATACCCCGGTAGAGGCTCCCCCCCTCGAGACCTTATGCTTACCAATGTAATCATCAACCACGATTGCAAACAAATGAGAAAAGCAAGTAACAAAGTTCAAATACATAGCGAACAGCCTAATACTGTTGTATGCGGCAATGCATGCATTGAGGACTGAGCCGTGTTTTAAGTGTAAGGATGGTCATTTTTGTACTTCCCTTCCTCACCATTTTTAACTAATCGTTGTAAGGATCCGCGGCCTTTAGTAAAGAATAACTGGCCGTATTTCTTGGAATACGAAAAAATCGGACGATTCACAAGGAATCCTTCTGAAACGAACCCCCCATAACCTTTCCCCACTCATAATCGGCACTGAACCGATGGCTCCTATTTTTGGGTTTTTTTCTAAAACCGAGTGCGAGACGACTGCCTTCTTAGTCACCGCAGACCCAGAAAAAAACCGTTACTCAAGCCAAGGGCTAGGGCAGAAAACGTCCCTTTGTCACTCGGGTCGCCGCAGGCCCCGGCCCGACCCCCCGGGTCGCGGTGCCCCGAGCCCGTCCGCGGCGCGCAGCGGCCGGCAGGCCGCCCCCCCGCCGCTCCCCGCGGAGGCTTGCGAGCGCAATGGCGCCATTTCATCGAGAGGACGGGAGAGCGCCTCTAATGAGGTGCGCAGGGCTCTAGAGCGCCAAGCTCCCGAAACCCTCGGAATCCACCTCGAGACCGCGTGAAATCGGCCCGGGGAGGGAGGAAAACAGCTCCCCGCTCCCATTCTCTGCCGCGGGAGCGGCCTAGCGGGACTCAGACAGTTGGAGAGAGAAACGCGGCGAGGAAGCAGGAGAATGAAAATGGCGGCCGCCAAATCCGGGGAGAGGGGGAGGGGAAGCCCGCAGCCTCGCTCCGCAGGGCCCGGAGCCCAACCGCAACGCTCCCACGCAGGGCCGCCGGGGCCCCCACACCCGCCTGCCCCGCGGGAGGTGGTCAGAACGGCCCCCTGCGCGTCGCCTTTCACTGAAGCGCCGCGGCGCCCGCCATGTGGAAGGTCCCCATCCCCCAACCCCCAGCAGAGGGAAATGGCGCCGGGAGGCTGAGGGCGGGGAGCGCGCCGAACAAACAGGCGCCCGCACGCGACCCCGCTTCGGACACACACCCCGAGACCCACCGGCCCCTCGTCACACCCGCCCGGGAACCCACCGCGTCCGCAGTGGCCCCCTTTCGCCGCCGCCGCCCCGCGAGACGGGGCGCGCACCTCCACCGAGGCGCTAACGGCCTCGCCATGCCCTTTCCAATAACTCATTGATTTCAAACCCGTTACCTCCATCGCGGACTCAGTCGCTTCAGCCCGATTTCCCGCAGCCGAGCGAGATGAGACAGCTCTCCGCGGTCGAACGCGAGCCGGACTCGTCCTGGCGCTGTAGTGAGAACTGCCGCCGCTGGAGAAACAACAACGCTAGCGACACCTCCACACGGCGAGCCGGCGCTGCTGCTACTGCCGCTGGGGCGCCTGCCACCGCTTTTCTAGAACCTTCCCCCCAGCCCCCCCCCCCCGCCAAAGCGTCTTTACGTCAGGCCGTTACGTAAACGTCCTAACCGCCGCCAATGGCGGGAGCGCCCTACGCCCTCCCTGCGCCAAGTGCGTACTACCCCCTCCTTCGCGGCCGGCGGAGGGCCTGACGTCACTTGCGTAAGTGGGAGCAGTGAATCGCGAGAGGCTCGAGTCAGCGTATCTCCTCCGCTGGGATTTGAGTCCAACCCCCGCCTTAGCGCAGGGCAGGTGAGAAACGGTCGCGCAATTTGAAATGAAAGCTGTTGGGTGGGCCTGCATCCAGTCCAGGGTTCCAGCCCCCTCAGCGGTGCTTTTGCGAATGCTCACACCTCGCGTCCTCCCGCCGTAAAGCCTCGTCTGCCCTCCCCACTGCGCGTCTCCTCCCCCATCCCTTTCCCCAAGCACAGGGCTGACTCGGTCCCCTCAGGGAATACCCGAAGCCACTTATTGTCAACAGAGGACGCTTCACGCTCCACCAGCCTAATCCTCGGCCAGTCCCTTTGGGGGTCCAGCCTCGGGGGGCCCGAAGGGGGCACCGTTCTCAGTTCCCGATTCTTCCCCAACTAAGTTTCCTTCCCCATCCCCCTTCCCGGGCTTCGGAGACACCCACCCCCAGAGCGAGGAAGTGGGCGGAGTCCGGTTTTGGCGCCAGCGCTGCTGCGGCGAAGCAGAAACGCCGCCGCGGAGACGATCCCGGTCGCTGTCTGCGTCCTCCTTCCCTCTCCCTCCCCTCGGGGGACCACCGGGCGCCACCCCGCGAACTGTAAGTGCCGCAGCTGCCTCCGCCCTTCCCCTCGGTCTGAGCTCGGGCTCCCGGCGAGCCCAGCGCGGCCCGCGGCCCCTCCCCCGCCCCCGGGCGCGCGCCGCCGGCTCCGCCCCTCGCGGTCTGCCGGCGTGGGCGGTGCCAACCCCCTTCTCGCGGCAGCGGCCCCGCGCGCGAGTCCCCGGCCCCCTCCCCCTCGGATGTGGCTGGAGCTGAAGGCGTGCAGGGCCGGAGACGCTGTGGACTCGGGATCCGGAGCAGCACCGAGGCGGTGAAGTCGGTGTCTTTCGTTTTCTCTAGCTATTTCTCGGAGGTGGTGCTTAAGATGCGCCGCAGGGACCCCGTCCCCAGTTCCCGGCTCCCACCCGACCGCGGAGGTGGGGGGAGGGGGAGAGAAGTGGGGAGGCGAGCCGAGATCCCAGCGCGGGCCACGGGGCGGGCGCTGGTAGTTTGTTGGGAAAACACTGCCCTTGAGAGGGTAGAGAGCTGTGGCGACAGCCGCCTTATTTTTAGACAAAGCGCATTTGCTTCTCCCCTCCCCCATTCCCGAGCAAAATGAGAGGCCCGTTTTCCCCTCCCGGGTTTAGTCGGCTGCAGGGGCCTCTTCGTGAGGGCGGTGCATTTTCTCACGCATTTGCGCGGCCCACTGTCCGGAGGCTGCAGCGGGCGCTCCGTTACGTGGCCGCCGCCAGGAGGGGGGAGGTGCGGGCCCCGTGGCGCAGTGCCCTTGAACCCCCGCGCCGCGGCCTTTGTTTCTCCCCGCGGATGCGCTGACCACGAGGCCCGGGCTGCGGGGTTGGGGGGGCGGGGCCGGGTGCTCAGGCTTCGTTAGGCGGAGTGGGACCCGGGTTTCAGGGCGAGGGGATGGACGTGCCGAGGAGGTGTTTTTGGGTTTTTTTTTTTTAAGTGGCACGAAATGGGACCGAAGCATCCTGGTGTGTTTTTCCTTCAGTTTTTTAAGCGAGGGACTGTAAAGGGGGAGGGTTTCCGAGAAAAAAAAAAAAGTTGGAATTACCCCAGGTGACTCTTAATGATTGTTAGAGGCCTAAAGGAAAAATTCACGGTAGTTTACCGTTTTCATTGGGTACTTGTGTTTGATTTTTCAACCAAAATATTTGGCCATTTTAGAATAAATGCTGTATAGGGGATTTGGATTAGGAAGACACTGCCTACTTATTATTTTTTGCCCTGAAAGACTGTCTTAGGGACCAATGTCTCTAGTAAGGTTTCTAGACCTACTTCGTTAGAATGCTGATACACTCGGGCAGTATAATTTACATCTAATAACAATGCAGTTTATATTTGCTTCTCTGAATTGGTATGCATGTTTGGTAATATGGGTTACATAGATGGGGATTGGAATCCAAACAAAACTTGTGTAGTTACCTTTTTGTGTCATGCAAACTTCCTTTTAACTGTCATGCATTTTTTTAGTAATAGCTCTTCAAGTCTGCAATAAAAATGGCCTCCAATAAAACTACATTGGTAAGTTAATAAAAACCTAAATATGTAAGGATCTAACTCAAATGTTTTCCCCCGGAAATTATAAAATTATAACTTTACATCTCAGTGGTTGACAAATGTACATTCGTTTATATTCCCTAGTGCCCTCCCCCCTGCCCAATGTTATGGGGGAAATTGGAGGCAAAAACGAGATTATTACATTGAGATACTTAATAGACTTGGCTTAATAGTATCTTTTTTTTTTTTTTTTTAAGATTTTATTTATTTATTTTTAGAGAGGGAAGGGGGAGAGAGAGACAGACAGACAGACATCAATGTGCGGTTGCTGGGGGTTCTGGCCTGCAACCCAGGAATGTACCCTGGCTGGGAATCGAACCTGGGACACTTTGGTTCCCAGCCCACGCTCAATCCACAGAGCTACACCAGCCAGGGCAATAGTATCTTGATTAAAGTAAAGAAACGTAATCTTGATAGAATAGCACAGTATGAACATGAAGTATATTTATCATGAAGTGAAAGACAACAAATTCGTGTACTTGAAGGAATACGTTACAAGCATGGGCAGACAAAGCAGTAAAGGCCTTGTTGATTGGCATACTATCACCTAATTCACTGTGTACTGAATTCTGGAGAAATCAAGTATTTGCCGTATTGCTCAGTTTAAAGAAAAAAGTACCTTGTACAGTACACTGGCACAAAACTCATTGACTCTTTCAAATGCTTGGGCACTTTGTCATATTTCAGACTTAACTCTGAATTATAGAAAGGCCTTAAATTGAAGTCATTGCTGGTTTTTTTATATGTCCAGAATGTACCAAATTGCACATGTGTCCAGGAAGGAGAAAAGAGTAGGCCTTATGGAACTTCTGAGTGGTTAAATTTTTTTTTCTCTCTGTTTCTTAAACCCAAAGTTTGTGTTCTTAGGCTTCAGTAAACACTGGAATATTCACATGAGAGTTGTGAAATTCAAAGTTACGGTTCCCACAGTAGTTAATTCTAACACACTGCATTAATAGTAGTCACAAGCATGTAAAGGTGAGTGTTAATGTGTGAATAAAGGAAAGCATTTGGTTTTGGTCTGTAAGTTCTCCCCTTGGATTCCACATTAAAAAGGGCACGTTTGTAATTTATAATTTGTGTCATCATTAGATTGCACATTTAAATGAAACATCTTGGGACATAGGAAATAGAAAAGGCCTGATGAGTCTCTGTAGCATTCATCAAAGCCATTAGTGGAAAAAGCACAAAGTGTATTCTGTGCCCCTTCAGAGGTAAACTATTCTTCAAAATCCATAATCAGTAAACCAAAGTATATATAATTGAGTTGGTTTTATAGTTACCTGTGTCCAGGTATTGGATGGAAAAGGAACTAGCTGTGCCTGGTGCTTTGAGGATGGATATAGCGAAAGCAAATAGTTACGTCTATTAAAATTGAATTGCTTCTGCACACAATTTTTTTAATTTCATGTGTGTTACGAGCTAATGGTGCTATAATTTAAATTGGGAAAGTGGGTGGATTTTTTTTTTAAGATAAGCACTTCAAACTAGCTCATGAGTGCTATTGCAATTACATACATTGTTTTTTATGCCAGTTTTTCTTAAGCTTAGGGTTTGTCCTTTTCATTTTCTGTTGTTTGTTTGTTTTTTGGTCATCTTTATTCTGTTAATCTTCTACCTTCACACACCTAGCTGTGTTGCTTGTCATTTAGGATCGGTATCTAATAAGCTTTTGTCCACACCAGCTGCTCTTTATTGTCCCCACTACCATGCCTACCTTCCTTGTACTATACAGAAGCAGAAAATTACCTGGCTGTGTACAATGCCCAAGTAATGTGTGTGTGTACTTCTAAATGACTCCATAATTTTAATGTTCTTTTGCAGATGTGTCATTGCTGTGATTTTTTTTCTGCATGCTATATTGAGGGACAATTTTAGTGATCGGGTGATAAAAGACTATTTTTTTAATAGCACGTGTTCTAAGATGAAATGAGTATAACACTTGGGATTTTCTTCTCTTAGTCTCTTCTAATTAACCATTTCGTTTCGTGGGGTTTTAAACATTTACTCATTTTCAGTCTTGTAACAAATCTGAGTTATTAGAAAGTGGTGGATTGAGCTTGGTCTCTGAAATAGTGTTATACTTGAAAAAGCACACACACGCTAGGCGGCAAACACAGGTGGCAAACAAGGCCCTTGAGCTGAATCAGCCTCCACCTTGTTTCATCTGGCCTGGCACCTTGTTTCTGCCTGCAGCAGCGCTGAGCTCTTTGCCTCTAGTGAAGGAGCAGTTACATTTATACAGGCCTAAAATTACTTTCAGCCCTTTGAAGGCAACTGCGAGGCTGTTGTGGCCCCTGGTGAAAATGAGTTTGACAGCCCTGCTCTAGGCTAAAACTTGTTTAAAGTGAATTTTGTTGGCTACCAGTTTAGACTCTTGAGAGACAAAAGGATTGTTCTTGCCACAAAATTAAAATGATCCAGTATTTCTGCTTCTTGAAATGACAGCATTATTGCTTTGTTCCAAGTGGTCAGTAACGTAACATATTGTCAGCAGAAATTACGGAAAAAATGATCTTGTTCTTTTTAAACTATTCATCATCTCCTTGGTTGACCCTGCAATTGACACCAGGATACTGAACCATGTTTTCATTCTTGTAGGTAACATTTTTTTTTTTTTATATTGTTGAGGCTTTTAACGTTGTGTTTGAATTGGCAAAGGTGGTCTTCAGGTTTGGGGGGTATTATGATTTCAATCAGTTTATTGTTCACTTAGTAACACCTGTTACTTCTTTCTCTAATGTTCTGGTACCTCCTAGAGCAGGGGTGTCAAACTCATTTTCACCTGGGGCCACATCAGCCTCACTGTTGCCTCCAAAGAGCTGAATGTAATTTCAACTCCTTAACAGTTAATGAGTAGTTAAATTTATACAGTCCTAAAATTATTTTGTCCCTTTGAAGGCAACGACGAGTGTGATGTGGCCCCCATTGAAAATGAGTTTGACATCTTGGCACCCCTGTCCTAGATGTTTGCAGCTGTGTTGTAGCATGAAAACTAGTGAACATGGTTTTGTAGACTACATAGAAATAAGACTAGGGAGAGAGAACAGTATTTTCCACATAGTGGTTTTGATTGTATTTTTTCATAGAAAGGTGGCGGGTGATAGGTTTAAGCTAAACCAGCAGAATTAAGTGTTTCTTTTATTGGTTATCTGTTGGCTTTTATTTTTTCAGAAGGTGCCTACCCAGGGATATAGAAGTAAAAATCTAGATATCAAATTCAACAATAATAATTGCTTAATTTAGCAATTGCAGAATTTAGCCTTTCAAGTGTAGCCTTTGGGATACATATTAAAGTATATCCCAAAATAAAAACAAGATGTTTCTTAATTCTTTGTTTTAGCAAAAAATGGGAAAGAAACAGAATGGGAAGAGTAAAAAAGTTGAAGAGGCAGAGCCTGAAGAATTTGTAGTGGAAAAAGTATTGGACCGACGAGTAGTGAATGGGAAGGTGGAGTATTTCCTGAAGTGGAAGGGATTCACAGAGTAAGTAAATCCCTTTTGTTATCTGTTAAACTTCGCTTAAGTGGTATTTAAAGCTTGTTTTTAACTTGATATCTTTTATCTGTTTTCCCATAGGTTTCTTTAAATTTGGAGACACCTTTAATCTAGAGTAGCTTGTTTGAGATCTATTTAAAAGGAATCAAGGTTTTAGCCTGTAGTTGAGCCAAGCAAATTTAAAACTAATTGATAACCTTTGGAAAGTCAAACTTACAAAATTACTGTATAGTTTACTATATAATGCACTTTAATGTAGCTAAATACTGTACTAATTAGAATACCTAATCTGGATCACTTATCTACATAAAGAGGGCACTAAAAAACATGGAAGCTATATAATGTAAACCAGCGGATCTTAAACAGGAGTGCTCGTTATGATCCAGTTCTCTCACACTAGGTTTACTGTGTCCTAATCTCTAAGAAATCAAGTCTGGGCTTTTTTTAAATTTTTTTTTTAACTCACTGGTTCCCTCATGTTTCTTGTGACTAGTTGTTCTCATAACTGCTCTTAATATTAAGCTGCCTTGTGAATAACTTACATGCAGAAATTACACTGTTTATCGTGTGCTAATCTGCTTGGATTCTTCTGTCTTACACCACAAAAACAGTGAGGCTCCATGGGCAGCAACTATTGATAATGGATAGGTAGAGATCTACAAAAATTTGTGAGTGTGGTAGAGATGAGGAGCACAATAGTCTAATTATTAGGCTTCAGCTATCTGTAATTTACTGCCTCTGCCATTCAAATTTTAAAGCAACCTCCATAGCAATTTGGGAAGTATGAGTTGAATGGAAGGTTTGGGTTTTCCTATTTTATCTTTCCAATAACTTTAATTGAGCTTACATATACATCATAAGTTCATCATTTTCCCCTAGATAGCTGAACCAAGCAAATGAGTCTGAACTATTTTTAAATTAGATTTTACCAGTTTGCCAAAGAACTGACAACCTTGATGTGGTGGACACTTGGTTTTATTGTTTGTTTGTAAACCCAAGGGACAGTAAAAGCTGAATGTCCTACCCATTAAATGTTAGTTAGCTAACTTCTCCCTTGCTCGCCAAACTTACAACCCCTAGAATGGTTGAGAATCTGCTGTGTGTGTGGTACAATGTATTAGGTAGTGTAGAAGGCTGTGTTTGAAAAGAACACTACAGAATGGGGGCTCCACTTCAGCTCTTTTGTCCTCTTTACCCTCTAATTTTCCTTTGCCCATTTGGGGGTCTGGGAATATCAGCAGACCAAGTTGTAACCAGAGGTTAATATTAGCGCCTTTTCCAGCATTTGTAAAATGATTGATTTCATTCGATCTTGTATAAAGGCTTGGAATCAGAGCACACAAAGTTCACAAGCTTATCACTAGTGAAGGATGATCTTTCTTTCACTTTTTGGTAATGAATACTTTCTTTCCAGCCCTTTTTTATGGGTCCTGAAATTCAAATTTTTAATTTCCATTTTGATTTTTTTTTCCAGCCAGTAAAAAGTGGATAAAACATTCTTAGTTAGCCAGCCATATAGAAGGCTGGATTTGACTTCTGGGCTGCCAGCCCTTTCTTTATCACTTGTCCCAGTTTGAGCGCTCAGCAGAAATTGAAGGACTGTCCCACGTTTGAAAATGCTTCAAATTATTTTAAAGCACATTATTGGAGGCTCTAACCCTTCCTGTATTCTGATTAATCTGATAAAATAATTTAGGGTGGGAATTAGGAATCACAGTTTTTTTAAAACCCTTCCAGAGAAATTCTGAGGTGGCTTGTTTCTGTTAGAAATCATGTTAAGTTAACCTGTGGGTAATGTAGCAGATTGGCCCCTTGGGTAGGGACTGGGAAAGAAGACACAAAGGAGGGAAGTGCGATCAGACTGTGTCAAAAGAATGTGAGGGATAGGGGGAAAATGATTAGCACAGGGGACTTTTCAGATATAAAATAAATCTGGATGAAGGTAAGCTATGTTTAATTGAACGAACTTTTTTTTTTTTTAACTCAATGCAGTGCTGACAATACTTGGGAACCCGAAGAAAATTTAGATTGTCCAGAGTTAATTGAAGCATTTCTTAATTCTCAAAAAGCTGGTAAAGAAAAAGATGGTACAAAAAGAAAGTCTTTATCTGACAGTGAATCTGATGATAGCAAATCAAAGAAGAAAAGAGATGCTGTAAGTATAAAATATTGCCCACAGAACTGGCTTTTTGTAAAGGGTTGCTAGCTCAATTTTTAAAGTACCTTTAGGACGTTTTAAAAGTTTTAATACTATTAAAATATTTACAAGACTAAGTGCTTAATATTCAGAACAAAGGAGATAGGCATGACTTAGCCTACTTTGTGTAAATACAGTGTTTATGCCACCATAATTGTGCTAGTGTTATTTTAGGTAGATTCATGGATATAGTACCTGGTCACACAGTTTCCTATGATCCAAGACTAGCAGTCCTAAGTACAGAGAACATTAATATTAGATCATTGAAATTTCTTTCAACTCAGTGAAAACAATCCACATAGCACATCCTGATTGTTGGCCGTTAGTGACATTGACCACAAGGAAGTATAATACTTTGGCTTGTGATCTTTGTATTATCAAAGTATTACCTGATAATACTTTAATTTTGGGGTATGTAATCTTTGATAATAACATTTTTTTTATTGGCACAAATTGAGACAGTTGATTTATTCACTGCATGTGTGTTTTGATCCAGCCTTTGCTTTGCTGGTATCTCTGTGGCTTTGGGCTAACCATACAATTCTTTGCTTCTGCCCTCAGCTTCAAAACAAATTCTGTTTGCACTGGGCATGGCAATTTGGGAAAGGGTCTCGGTTCTGAATTAGTATTTAAACTTGGACACTAAGCATACAAGACACATTTTTTTTTTTTTTTAAGATTTTATTTATTTATTTTTAGAGAGGGAAGGGAGAGAGAGAGAAATATCAGTGTGCGGTTGCTGGGGGTCATGGCCTGCAACTGAGGCTTGTACCCTGACTGGGAATCGAACTTGCGACACTTTGGTTTGCAGCCCGCGTTCAATCCACTGAGCTATACCAGCCAGGGCAAGACACATTTCTTGATGACATCTTTGGATTTAAAATGAGAGATCATTTGAACTAGATGCCATGTACTTTACAGGTATTGCATTAAATTTTCATGACATCTCTAAATTATAGGTAAAGTTACAGGTATTATCCTTATTTTACAGATGAAAAACAGGTTGGATCTAGATTTGGTTCTAGATAGATATTTTAGCAGCCAAAGCTAAAAAGTAACATAGTTGATCAGAGATTTCACCTTTTCAGTTACCCATGGTCAACTGAGTTCCAAAAATACTAACTTTCCCCAACATTCTCTGCTTCTGACATCCATTCATCATGGCTCAGTGGTCTAGGATCACCCAGAACAGATGATCCTCCTCCTGACGTATCATCACAAGGTCTTTAGTAGCTTCACGCTACATCACAATGCCTATATCATTCACCTCATCACATAGGCATTGTGCCACCTCACATCATCACAAGAAGGGCGAGAATTGTTATAATCTATTTTATTGTTAGCCTCTTACTGTGCCTAATTTATAAACTAAACTTTATCATAGGTATGTAATACATGGGAAACAGTGTATGGGATTTCAGTACTATCTGCTGTTTCAAGCATCCATTGGGTCTTGAACATACTTTCTTGAGCAGGTAAAGGGGGATTGACTACTGTATATAGTTTAAGTCAACCACATGCTCAACAGAAGCACTGTCCAAGGGATTCCTTTAGTTTTTTTCCATAAGATAAGAAATTTTTCATTTTCACCAATAACACTATTGACTTGGATATTTTGAGTATGTTGGCTGTCTATCCTACATGGTATAACATTAATTGTTCTCAATTAATGTCTCGATTTGATTGCTGTCAGCTTGAGCTGGTCTGCCCGACCGTGGAGCATTGTCCAGCAAGGAGTCTTCAGCACGAAACTTGGCAAATCACTTTTGACATGTTCAGTCAGTCACAGCACCTTCTCCATACACTGCACAAATCTTTTTTTGCATTTCAGTTGCATTTTTACCTTTATTGAAATAAGCATAATATGCCAGAAATGTTTCGTGTTTTCTTCCGTCTTCAATTTTACAATGGGTACACAGAAATTCATCAATTTTGTTTTTCATTTTTAAATGCATGCTGATAACGACAGCCTTCACAATACAATCTAACAAAACTTTGAAGTTAAAGACAACTAAGTCTACTTAGAGTCATCTTAGGAAAAAACCAAACAAACTTTTTGGCCAACCCAATATAATTCTGTTTCATAGGTAATCTAAATCACAAAAAGGTGAGCTTGCTTACAACCACACAGCTAGAAGGTTAGAACCATTATTCTAACCAGCCTAGGCATCTGACTCCAGAGTCTGGGATGTTGATATAAAAATCTGGGTAGGGAAAAGGGATTTGTTGATAAAAGCAGCTCTTAAACATTTTCAGTGTCCAGAAAATTATTGAGGATCCCAACGGACTTTTATTTATGTGTTTTATAGCTATAAATAACTAGTAGAAATTAAAATATTTGTGTTTTCATTTAAGAATGACAAAACCTATTCCATGTTATTCATAATTAGTGGTGAAAGATAACAGAATGTGAGGGGTGGCGTTTTATATTTTTGTAAATCTTTTCACTCTCTGGCTCTGTATTGGATTTGCTGTGCTATGTTTGGTGGAGGCATGTCAAGACAGTCTAGAGTCACAGATACATGAAATGAGGGGACCTTATGGATAAACAGACACCCCCAAAAGGTCTCAGGGATTCCCAGTAATCTTCAGACCGTACATTGAGAATCACTGTTGTATATTTATTTTAGAAGGTTTCCTATGATTGCTTATAATTAATGAATCTTGTTTTACAGTTTTTATAATTATTAATTGATTAGCATTATCAGAAATAAAGATTAGTTTGTTAACTTTAGATTAAGAATACTTTAGACATTAACATTTGTTTTTTCTACATGTAAGGTTAATGAAAATTACAGTGTGCTTTAGCACTAAATATGCTCTAAGTTCTAGTCATTTGTGTTTCACAACTGGAAGGTTTTTATTTAAAAGGTGTATATCATGAAGACAGACTGGAAGTTAACATTGTCTGGTGTGTGGAAACATTTATGTAAATAATCATTTAACCTCTCTTTTAAACAGGCTGATAAACCAAGAGGCTTTGCCAGAGGTCTTGATCCTGAACGAATAATTGGTGCCACAGACAGCAGTGGAGAATTAATGTTTCTCATGAAATGGTAAGTGTGTGGGGGATTGTTGTTACATTTATCAAGTATAAACGGACAGGCATGCTTTAAATTTTGTGAGGCTTTATCTAGAAAAGGTTTTATAGTTTCCATCATTAGATAGACAATAATTCTCTGATTAAAGGATGATTCTAGTTACTTTTGCTAATGATGTTTCAAAGCAAAGATTGGCAAACTGGCTTGTTCGTAAAATGAAATTTCATTGGAACCCTGGCCCAAGTACCACATAACCTTCTTGAAGCATTAAGTAACTTGGATTAGATTGTGATTTCTTAAATGAACAGTTCTTATTTGACAAAAAGCGTTTATACTTTTAACTGAATTTTTTCCCCCCCTCACAACAGGAAAGATTCAGACGAGGCAGATTTGGTGCTGGCAAAAGAGGCAAATATGAAGTGTCCTCAAATTGTAATTGCTTTTTATGAAGAGAGACTAACCTGGCATTCTTGTCCAGAAGACGAAGCCCAATAATTGTTTTTGTTGCTTTTTATATATATTTATATATATAAAAACCTGGGTCTTGGATTTTTTTGATTTATTAGTGTGAAGAGATAACTACATTCTAATAAAAATCAAGTTTGGTATGTTTGTTTTAAAGTAGTACTGGGGGTGGTGGTGTTGGGGGGTGCATCTGTAGCACTGGTTACTTTGGAACAAAAGCTTTTTCTGTAGTTGCTTCCTTTATCAGAAAACATTTGATACCATGGTATATTCTTTCCTCTGCATTAGAGAACAGCTTTTCTAAATGTTGGGGTCAACTTCCATTGTTACTCAGTCAGAATTTTTGTTTAAGTCATATATACTTAAGGATCATTGTGGGGGTTTTTTGTTTATTTGGTGGGGGGTGGTTGGTGTGTATACATATGTAAATTTAAATGGTTTTCTTCCTTTTTTTTTAACTGAAAGGAAAACAGCATTTCACAACCATAGATAAGCTCATGTTTCTGGGCTGCCATCATTTTCAGCAATCTAAGAAATAAATCACTTCAAGTTAAATTGAAATTTTTCCTGAAGCTTTAACCTTTGAAATTAAATAGTTTGTAACTAATTGGGCAATTTAAATATAATATGAGCAGTTTAAATTGGACAATTTAAAAGCAGCTATATCAGAATCCGTGGCCATATCTAGAATTATAAAGGCAGATTTATTTGCAAAACACCTGAAAGGAAAATCTTATCATTACCAAAAACTTCCTCTCCCAAATGAGAAAACTAAATAAACCCTGGTATGTTTTAATTAGGCAGGCAAGACTTACTTAAAGGTTTCGCCTAGCAAGCCGTTCATTTACAAAAGTTAACATTCTTGTGTTATATTGACCAAAAGGTTATGATCATGGAATGTGTAAGACTTTATTCATGGAAGCCTAATCAGACTACTAGAGACCTTGGCAATTTAAACCTGTTGAAATAAATGGGTGAACAAACTTCTGTCATCTATAGTCTTGACCTGCATGTTTTACTCCAACTCGTTCCTTACATGTAGGCTCAGTCTCAGTGTTTGGGTTACCGGTTCAGTAGAAGCCAGGAAAAACAAAGACTTTGTAGTAACCAGAATGTTATCCAACTGTATATTGTTTACTTTATTGTAAATACTGGTAAACAGTGGTCAATAAATAGTTTTATATTGCTTTATGTGGTTAGCCTCTTTATCTGATTACCTGTTTTGTAGTGGGAGTGGGAACAGCCATAGACATGTTTCTACAAAATGTTTTCTTGTAGGGGGAGAAAGATGAGTTTAATGTTGACTTTTGGTACCTAGAATCTACTCTAGTTTGTTACCACTGCCATCCGAAAAACAGCTTCTGATAGGACCAACCCTGCAGTGCTAGATCTGTTTCTGCTGCTTTCCAAAGTCTGCGTGGAGAAAAGGAAATCATCTCGATACATACAAACACCGAGTTACCATGTTGTATTCCTGAAACTAACAATGTTTATGCCAGTTACACCTCAATTTTAAGAAAAATAATTATACCTATGCTAGTATTTATACCTTTTCTCCTAACAGGTGTACACTACTCTCAATAATGCATTCTTAGATGATACAAACCTGTTCATATCAGAAATTTAATGACCTTGCCTTCAACTTTAGTAAGAGCATTTCTGCAAACAATTTTATTAATTCTCTTTATGTTGTATTAGTTTCTTATTGGTGCTGTAGGAAAAAAATACCACAAACTTAATTGCTTAAAACAACAAATTGACTATTTTAACAGTTCTGGGGGTCAGTAGTCCGAAATTGGTCTCACTGGACTAGGGTCAAGGAGGCGGGCATCTCACCCCGTGCACAATGCCTCAGACACCATCTTGATGATTTGCAGTCCTCCTGGGGCACACAGGTGGAACTGCTCGTGGTCTTCTGGAGTCAGGGCGGGTTATACCTTCAGTTCCTGAGACAACAGCTTTTTACATGCATTAATTACTAGGCTTATTAACTGTTATTAAAACTAAAACTCTCCACCTCGGCTGGTGTGGCTGTGTGGCTTAGTGGCTTGACCGCCAGCCTGTGAATGAACTGAAGGGTTGCTGGTTCGATTCCCAGCCAGGGCACATGCTTGGGTTGCAGGCCAGGTCCCTAGTAGGTAGCACATGAGAGGCAACCCCACACTGATGTTATCCTCTTTTTCTCCCTCTCTTCCCCTCTGTCTAAAAACAAAACCTTTTTTAAAAAAAAGCAAAACTAAAATTTTCCAACTCTTTGAGTTCTCCCACGAGGACTATGCTCCAACCAGTTGAGCCATACTGGCCAGGGCATGGCGAAGGCTTCTGGTTTTGTTTTCCAGTGTGGACATTAATATCAAAGTGAAGAAGTCAGATGTGTACATAGCCAAGTTTCTCTAATCCTATGGATCAAAGAAAATAATCATACACCACTACAAAAAAAAGAAGTTAACCGGCTGATAAAACTTTTCCATTAAGGGCCTAGATCTGTTTGAACACCTGGACAAATTTTGGTTTGGCAAGATCCTTGCATTTAATAGCATTGAGTCAAGCTGACACTGACCTGGTGTTTATTATAAACGAGCTGTGATTAAAGTCGCTGAAGTTTCAACATCGTGATCCCTCACTACTGCCTGCCCCCACCCTCGACCATGTGCTTTCCTTTTGTAACGGGAGGTAAATGAATGTCCCTTGTTTCTAAACCAGAGATTGGTTCTTGGTGCTTCTGACAGGACCCCGTGCTGCACGGGGCATTTGTGTAGTCAACACCACAGACTGGTGGAGAGGTGGAAAAATCCGTAAGGGGAAGTAGTCTCAGGGGAACTGTTAAGACCTTTAAACTATTGTCTCCCTATCCTTTCAAGTTCTCGAACCTTAAGTAGGCAGTGAAGATATGTGTTGGAAACAAAATGTGAGGAAGTCATGAGCTTGAGCTTGATTGTTGCTATATTTTCCTCTTCTGTGTCTGTCATACAAAGAACAAACAGCTCAGGTTCCGTTTTGTCTGTCTTAAACATCCCACCAGGCTTCTGGCTGGCCTCGTATGTATTGGCTACATTCCCCAGGAGGCTAATGAATGGTGCTTAATTTTACTTCTAACACCTCTGTGTGTGTGTAGATGTGTGTTTTAAGGGATAAAGCTGAATGGCTCTCTTACATTATATTTGACTTTTACAATCTACATAATTTTTGTTTAAACTGGTATGAAAATTGGGTGTCCAGCAAAAGATAAGAATCTCTGAAGTGGAGTGTGGAGTATGAACGGTATGTGTATTTGTATGTAGCCCATATGATCTTAGTCTCTTTTAACTTCGTTGAAAGAAGGAGCTTTCACTGAACGTGGGGAGCAATTTTAAAAACTTGCCACAATTTTAATCAAACACAATCCAGTAGGTGATTTGGTATAGTCAAGGAAGTTGTCGTAGGTGCCAATCTATCTTGTTAGTACTACTTACAGCTTGATCTCTCTTCTGAATGTAGCCTCCCCCATGAATATGCTGCGCTTCTCAGGTACATGACAATCATGAACTTACCTCTTAATAAAGAATAATTAAGGAGGGGGGTCGAGAATTGTTGGGGATTGAGGGTTGTTGGGGTTTGGGGTGGGATTTTGTGTGTGCTAAGGATTTATGTTATGGTGAAAGATTTCTGCAGGCAATCAATTGTATAGATCCACTGGAAAAGTCCAAAAATAGAAATTGTATTCATTTGAAGTTTTCATTTTTTTATTACAACTCAGGTTTTTGCTATAAGAGCAAATGTAATGAAAATCTCCATGAGCACATATGAGACTTAATTTAGTTCTTGGAAGAAATGCCTGACAGTTGTGGACTACTGTGCTAAGTGTATTTTTCACACATTATCTTATTTAATCCTCAGAATAGCCCTGTGGGGTGGTAGGTATGATGGACCCTATTTTACAGGGGAGGAAACTGAAAAGGTTACAGAAGGTCAATGCTATTTACTTGAACTCGACATTAGCTGTGGGAAAAAGAGAAGAAAGAACTGGTTAGAAAACAGGGTTTTGCCCAATATGTGTTTGTAGAATAACATGGTTCAGGATATAAAATGAGGGTGACGTGGAGGTTGGGGAGAAATGTAACCAGAGACTCCAAGATGTCATTTCAGCATGGATGGATGAAAATGCAGTTAGTGAGAAGAGGAAGAGAAGCTGGAGGTGGGAGATAGTCAAGTGGCTCTGGAGACACTTAGATGGAGGTATTCCTTTTATTCCTTTGTTTATTGCAGTTGACCCCTGAGCGGCTCAGTGTGAACCGCGCAGGTCCACATATACACAGAATATTTTTTTTTTTTTTTTCAGTAAATACTGGGACTGTTTTTAGTCTGTAGTTGGGGACCTGCAGAAGTCCATTGTACACGTCGATCTACGCTATCTTTATAGGGGACTCGAACATCCGAAGATTTGGGTATCCTGGGGGCAGTGGGGGGGCGTGGGGTACTTGAATCAATCTCCGGTGAATACCAAGAAAAGTTATGGGGGAGTCAAAAGTTCTGCATGGATTTTTGATTATGGGGTTAGGAGAGTGTCAGTGCCCCAACTCCTCTGCTGAAGGGTCAACTGTACTTAGTATTCCTACAAGACATGTTACATCTTTTGGCTGAATGTAGGAGGCAGCCAACTCAAACTTGGTTTGCTAAGGGCATCACTGGCCAAGAGACAGCATAACTGGTCCCGGGCACTGGCTCTGGACTTGCCTCTGGATATGGGTCCCAGCTCAGCTATTCTTTGTAATGATCTTTTTCTTCTTTTTTTTTTTTTTTTTTTCAACTCATCTATTTCTTATAGTTACTTGAACTCCCTCTGCCTCAGTATTCTTATCTATAAACCTGGGAAGATGATAATGATGGTATTTTTCTCGTGGGATTTTCAAGGTTAAATGAGAAACATGAACAACACCTAGAGATGAATATCTGGTACTTAATAAGGACCAGGTAAATATGACAGCCAACCTCCACTGTAAACCTGAGGATACCAGGAACCCTGGACTGGCACAGCACTAAGGGTGCCATCTCTGATTGTTGGCGCGCTCCTCTGGAACTGGTCACCTGGACAGAAGTGCTGGGGAGCCCCGGCGGGGTAGCTCAGTTGTTCAGAGCATCTTCCCCATACGCCAAGGTTGCAGATTCGGTCTCTGGTCAGAGCACATATGAGAAGCAACCAATGAATGCATAAATATGCATGATGTTTCTCTCTCTAAAATAAAAAATAATAAAAGTTGACAGCATCCAAATCCCAAGTCTGCCTCTAAAGAGACATCTGTCTGCTGTGCAATTCACAAATCCTTTAAGAGATCTCTGATTATCCTAGCCTGGGTCAGATGTCCTTCCTCAAAGTATCACGTATGAACAGATGTGTGAAAAATGTGATTGGATCAATGACAGGAAGAGTGCTTTCCAGAAAAAGGTAGGTGTTCTTTATAAACAAAATGTATAACTAGGGCAAAGAAATTCAGCCAGTTGAAAAGTGCCTTCTTAATCTTTGTCCTTGCTTTATAGAAAACTAATGAGAACATTTTCAATGTCAGACCATCCTAGGGCTTTGTACCAACTCTACTTCTTTTCTAGAAAAGATTCAAATCTGCCCTTTCTCTTCAATTTAAGTATTAGCCAAAAAAAATTGACTTGGGAGAGCATGACGAGAACAGATATTTAAAGCTGCTCTTGTAGTTCCATGAGTGCATCATTTTTTTTCCTTTTTCTTTTTTCCCCTCTGTGCCATTGAGTGACAGCTGCCCCTGGCAACGGTCCAAGCACCAGGATGCAATCAAGGGTTTTCTTTCACCACCAGCTCCCAAGTCCTGGCCCCACTGTCTGGCATAATTTTCACTTTAAAAAAAGAAAACCATGGGCTCGACTTTTCATCCTTATTCAGAGGTTCTGCATTTTAGCTTCTTCAAGAAAAAAATGATACAGAAACTAATATTAAGGGACCTTTCATAGCAACTTTAAAAAAAAATCATACTTCAATGTCTAAGGATCAAGCTCAGTGGTATTCTGTTCCCTGGTGCTTTTATTAGATATCGATAACAACCTAATATTCAGAATTGTCAATTCTAGTACATGAAGCTAATATTTTTATTTTTATTTACTTTTGGGAGGCTATTTTCCTTTTTTTATTTTAAAAGATTTTATTTCTTTTTATTGGGGACAGAGAAAGAGAGGGAGAGAAACATTGATGTGTACAAGAAACATCGACTCATTGCCTCTTGCATGCCTCCAACTGGGGACCTGGCCTGCAACCAGGCATGTGCCCTGACTGGGAAGCAAACTGGCGACCCTTTGGTTTGCAGGCTGGCACTCAATTCACTGAGCCACACCAACCAGGGCTTTTTATTTACTTTTTTAAATTTTCTCATTGATTGATTTGAAAGAGAAAGAGGTTGATTTGTTATTCCACCCACTGATGCATTCATAGGGTGACCCCTGCATGTGCCCCAACTGGGGACTGAACCTGCAACCGTGGTGCATGGAGATGATGTTCCAACCAAATGAGCTACTCTGTCAGGCCTATTTATTTTTTCATAAATTACTGTTTCTTATTGTGGTAAAAAAGACATATAACAAAACATCATTCTTACAAAACTGCAAGAGTACAGTACTGTTAACTATTAAGCTAAGATTTTTAGGGCTCTAAAACTTACTTTCAGTTTCTCAAAGCTCCAAGCCCCTCTAATGAGCAGGAGAAGAGAGTCAAGTGGGAAGAGAAACAAGGGGCGGACCCAGGGGAAAGTCTAGGTGAGAATGGGCATTGGGAAATTCAAGAAGATAGATCTTAACATTCAGAATCCAAGCCACCACTTCACAAGGCCTTTTTGGTATTTCAGTAACTGGATACTTTGGGGTAGATCCCAAGATGGACACGCTTAAAAGTGAATTCATCTTTCTAGCAAATAGTGTCACAATGAGGTTCCTGTTATACCTTCTCACTTCTCACGTCTCTCTGTTTAGCGCTCACGGATATTTGATTCCTCTGCACCAGGAAAACTTTCTGAGCGATGGAAACTTAACCCTGATGTGCTGAAAAAGATAAAGGTTTGAACATTTTGCAGAGGGAATGCTGTCGTTTTTCTTGCAGGTTGTTACCCAGCTCACAGAAAGCTGTGCTCAGCACCCTTGCAGCACCGGAGCGTTACACCTACTAGGAGAGGATTTTTAAATCCCACTTCTCACTTGGATTATAAGTAAATAGGATACTGACCACTCTGCAGGTGGCGGTTAAGCAAATAGCTGGAGAAGAGGACTCCAGCTTTTGCTTCCTCCCTCTTTGAGAATGCAAGCGTGGGAGCCAGCGCTTGACTTTTTCATTGCTGGATCCTACCACCGCCAAGAGGACATGGTATCAATTTGAGGAGGGGAGGGAGGGCTCTGGATTTAAGTTTGGGCTTCACGCATAGCATTTCTACCATTCAAAACCTCAAAAAGACCCTGGCTGGTGTGGCCCAGTGGGTTGAACATTGTGCTACAAACCAAAAAGTCCCTGTTCCATTCCAGTCAGGGTGCATGCCTGGATTGTGGACCAGGTCCCCAGCTGGCATTCTGAGAGGCAACTGACCGATGTTTCCTCTCCCTCTCTTTCTCCCTCCCTTTCCCTCTCTCTAAAAATAAAGACATAAAATCTTTTTTTAAAAAAACTCAGGATCTGCTAAAATAAGAGTAAGCCACTAAAATAAAGCAAGCTCAGTACATAGATCACACGAAGGCTGGAAAGGGCAAAATATATATACTCTGCTTATTATTATTCTCTAAACTGTTGGTAATTTCTCTTATGACTTCTCATTCGTCTAACTAAAAACATAAGTGTTTGTCTTCAGTAGCAAATATGCATTCCTCTTTATCATGTATAGTCCAAGAAAAGTGGACTGGATTGGTCCTGTTTTTGCTATTTTAACTTGAAAAGTTGGGGGAAGGCAGAAAGGTGAGAAGAATTCGGAGATGATGCATACATGTTCATGTTCAGGGATGAATGAAATCCATGATGAAATTGGTATTATTCCTTCCAACAAACAGGCTCAAGTTACTATGAAATAATAGCCAGCCAAAAGAAAGAATATGCCCCCATTTAAGCCATCCCTCGAGTTGTACAAACCTGTAAATATTTGATTTACACATTTTAAGTGGGTGAATTGTATGATTTGTAAACTACATCTCAATAAAACTGTTTAAACAGTAAAGCAAGCACTCACTCTCCCTGGAGCATGCCTGCACCTTTTCCTACCCCCTCTGCTTCCCCCTCAAGCTTGCATCTCCTGAACCCTAAGGGACCACGAACCGATCCCGGCAGCCATGAGCAGCAGCAGCTTATCCCAAGCTACCCCCTGATCCTGTCTCCAAGGCTCCCTTTTCTCTGCCTCTCCAGTGAGCTAAGGCAGACCCGCCTCAGCACGTTTATTTGTTTTAATTTCTTTTAGGGTTTTAGTGAGGGCAGACAGACAGACATTGATTTGTTTTCCACCTATTTATGCATTCATTGGTTGATTCTTGTATTTGCCCTGACTAGGGATCAAACCAGCAACCTTGGCGTACCTGGATGACACTCGAACCAACTGAGCTCCCTGGCCATGGCCTCTCATTTCTTTATAAGATTTCTAGAGAACCAAAGCAGCTCTGCCTGGGCTCTCTCCTGTTGCTTCTCCTACCTTAAGCCCTTGTTTCACTGTCCCCAGCTTTAATAAATGTGCTCTCAAAATAAAAATAAATAAATGAAGGAAGGAAAGAGAAAAGAAAAGGAGAGAAAAGAACAAAGCTGGGGCATGAAAAGGCCCTTAGCTGAAGAAAAAATACTTAAAAGTCATTCCTCTTATTTGTATCTGTCATAAACTTCGATTTGATCGAGCTATCTTTTCCTGTCACCTCTTGAAAACTTTCCCTCCTGCTCTTCTTGCCTCTATGTCATCCCTTCCTTACACTTGGATGGTGTCACATTATAAAACAGTCATGACATTATCCCCTTCGCGGAGTGGACAGGATGGTTACGAAAGTGTTTGGCACACAATGACCTGCACTGGGTGAACACCCGAGTCTTGGCATGCACTCCCCTGCACCGCGCTGAGCCCTTGTGGTCAGCTCCGGAGGGAGTGAGTG
This sequence comes from Phyllostomus discolor, assembly GCF_004126475.2. NCBI lineage: Eukaryota > Metazoa > Chordata > Mammalia > Chiroptera > Phyllostomidae > Phyllostomus > Phyllostomus discolor. The sequence continues at coordinate 12,607,596 of NC_040912.2, read as the reverse complement.
TGCGCTGCCTGCTGGCTCACACCGCAGAGAGCCCTGACGGCTGTGCGTGCGTGCGTGCGTGCGTGCTGGCAGGAGGACGTGCTGGCAGGAGCACTCGGTTCCGTCTCACGTCTCAGCGGCATCCTTGGCTACTGACGGATTCACTGCCCGGACTACCAGGTTGAGTCCTGTGGGGCTCCCTTTAGATTCTTCCGAACTTGGAGTCGTAGTGACTTCCTGATGCCAGTCCTGAGAAATAAACGAGGATGAAATGTACTTTCCAAACAATGCCTGAACTTTGGTCAATTTCCCAGGTTTTTAACAAAGTAAAAATAACAAAAACCACTTTTTACTATTTGTTTACTGACTGATGTTCCCTTTTGTCTCCTTGCCTCCAGAAAACAAATTCTGAAATCAAAGGTCAGGCCCCCCTGCCAAGTAGCTCAGTTGGTTACAGCGTTGTCCTGATACACCAAGGTTGTGGGTTTGAACCCCTTCACAGCACATCCAAGAATCAACCAATGAATGCATAAATAAATATGTGGAACAATAAATCCATGTTTAACTTGCTCTCTCTCAAATAAATTTTTAAAAATTCATAATCAAAGTGCAAAGAAAACCCCTAAAATAAATTACTATGATGAGTTCATGAATTTTTAGAATAATCTTCCTAATATGTCAAGCTAACTATTATTACCAACTTGTTCCTAGGTAGCAACAAACCAGTGGTTTAATTCTCAAATACAAGAAACAAATATTTTTAGGATAAAGACTCTAGTTAAAAGATTATAAAATTTTAAAAAAACACTTTATTTATTTTTAGAGAGAGGGCAAGGGAGGGAGAAAGAGGAAGAGAAAGATCAGTGTGTGGTTGCCTGTGGCCCCTTCTAGGGTCCTGGCCCGCAACCCAGGCTTGTGCCCTGACTGGGAATCGAACCAGTGACCCTTTGGTTCACTGGCCAGCACTCAGTCCAGAGTCATACCAGCCAGAGTGATTTTTTTTTCATTGTTTTTCAAGTACAGTTGTCTCCATTTTCCTGCCACCACTCTCTCCTGCCCCACCCACTCCAACCTCCCACCCTCAATCCTTCCCCCCTTTGGTGCTTGGTCAATTTCTTACTGTCAACCTAAGAAACATCCAAACCTGTAGAGACTTTTTAGAAGAGTCTGTTTGAGCCAAACTGATGACATATGGTAGGAAGCAAGATCTCAGATGCTCCCAAGAGTAGCAGTTTTGTAGGTTCTTTTATGCATTTGAAATTGAGAAGAAAAACGAAGGAAGGTTACCTGGAGGTGGGAGAAAGCAAGGCAAGGATTGGATACCAAGATAGTTAACAAGTTGTTGTGTTTACTTGAGGGTGGTTGCAGCTTAATCAAAAGGTGTGTTCACCCAGATGCACAGAAACAATGGACAGGGCTTGCTTCAGGCAAAGATAAATGAAAAGGTTATATGCCTTGGGCAAGACCCGCCCAGTTAGGAATTTATGACCAGATCACCCTGTGAGATTACTTTCCCCAGAAACTTTTCTTTCATCCACCTTACCTACTTCTTTCTGCCTTCAATTACCCTCTGCCTACTAATTTACATGTTCATCTAAAAATAAATGTGTGCGTTAGTTTCCTGTGTCCACCCCATTGTACTTCTCCTCACGGTATTGTAATTGCTGCTTCATTTGCCTGTCTTCCTCTGACAAACTCCCAGGGGACAGGAACTGTGTCTTGTTCACTGTTTGAACCCCTGCGCACAGAGATATGAATAAAATCTCAAGCAGATGCCTGTTGGAGCACTGCACACACCCACGTGCTGCCAGAGCCTGAAGACCATTTCCACCTCATTCTTTGCAATTGGCCAAAAATTCAACTCACTTCACACAAATCAGACACTTCCAGCCCTAGCAGGTGCAGTTTATATGTGTACCCATATTATTTCAACTAATATCTCTAATATCACAGTACATCGATATCCCAGCGTTACTGTATCATAGCAACAAAGGAAACACTGGTCTGCTAATTCACTGACCCCATATCAATAATTCAAAGCCCATTTGTTCGTACATGTAGTATGTTGTTGTTCAGGAAGACTCATCTTCTCTAAACCTGGGATGGATGCCCCAAAAGATAAAGAAATCCACCCTTCAAAACAGACTTGGAGGAAGGACAAATTGCCTGGATTTACAATATTTTAAAATTGTGGGTTAACTAATAGAAGCTTTTTATTTAGGCATAGGCAAATGTAAGAGCACATTGTATAGCTACATTCTTATATGCATGCAAATGTCCCCAGTTGGTACCTGTATTTCTACTCCAGTACACACTGGGGCATATAAATTTGTACCCACAGTGGAACAAGGACTGTAAAAAAAGATGTCATAGTCATTAAAATAGAGTTGGAACCCTTCAGGGGAAGAAAAACATTTAATGTAAAAACACACACCAGTAATTTTTTCCCCAGGGGAGAGCGTGAACTCAGTCCCCACAATCACAAATTATGCAGTTGAGTTTCCCACATCTGGGGAAATTGCAGGGGTCAGCACACCCAGAGTATGATAGGTGAGCCTCGCCCTGGGAAAACTACCTTTGTGATCATGGTATCTGCCCTGCCAGGTGAGTATCACACATCAGTGAACTTATAAGAACTGGTGGAATTTTATGTAAGGTTAGTTACTTCAACAGGGGAATAGAGACCTATAATGAAGTAACTAATACCAACAGTGCCTTGTATACAATGCCTAGATGTCAGATAAGCACAACAGAAAAGGTGGCAAAATTAAATACTGAGAGAGCAAGGAAATTTACGCTCCTAGCCACATATGCGTCTACAAATCACATGTGGCTTGGCCAACCATGGGTAATTTTACAATTCCCAGAAGTGAGTAGACACTCATTGTTTAAAAATGAAACTGGCCTTGGCTGGTGTGGCTCAGTGGACTGAGCACCGGCCTGCAAACCAAAAGATTGCCTGTTCGATTCCCAGTCAGGGCACATGCCTGGATTGCAGGCCACATTCCCAGTAGGGGGCGCTCTAGAGGCAGTCATATATTATGTTTCTGTCCCTCTTTTTCTCCCTCCCTTCCCCTCTCTCTTAGATGCTGTGGTAGCCGACTTCCAAGAGAGCCCCCAAGGACTGTCTTCTGGCATTTGTGCCCTTAGGTAGTTCTCTCCCACATCGTATCAGCCTTGGTCTGTGTATCTGAAAGCATACAGTAGAAACGATGGTATGTCACCTCCAAGATAGGTTACAAAAGCCTGCTGTCATGGCTGGGGGAAGTTAAAACTACCAGAATGAGCCCCTGCCCTGGTGCCTGCTCCTGGGAAGCACTTGACAAACATTTGCTGCTTGAGTGCTTTTCCCGTAGTAGTTCATGTTCCAGGGGCTGAGAGTGCTGGGTTTTGATCTCTGTTGTCCCACAGCCCAGCTGAGAGATGTTGTCGACTTTAATCTGTGACTTCTTCAATTTAATCATCTGAAAGTTAGACACCTTGTTGTTTTCAGAATATATGATGCTCTGAGAAGGACATGAGAACTTGCATGCGGAAAGATTTTGAAAGCTCTTAAATAGTATTACCTGGATGGAGGGCACTGCTCTGAACACTGAGAGACCTCACCAGGTCATCAGTTTAAAATGACCTTTTTGAAATGGGCTCAGAGGATCTCAAGACAATGCATTAGTGACAGAACTACGGTGAGAGCTCAGGCCAGGGCTCCGTGTCACCTCCAGCTCTGACCTTCACACCACCAGATATCGCCTCTCACATCCATGTCACTTAAAACACTGCGGAAACCATTGTCCAATTTTCTTTCACTGACTTTATTTTTCTTGAAAAAGGACTACTTTGTCACCAAGACTATGTAATTATATTTTGTCATCACATACCTTGAAGCCGACTTTGTGTCACCTATCCATGTCCATGACAGCAAGGTTCCTGTGCCCACTTCTGCCCTCTCTATGGGGACAAAAACACAAGAAAACTGGATTTAATACAGAGTCAAAAGATGAGATTGGCAAAGTCAGTAGCTCTTCATTTAAATACCTCCATAGTGAGAATGAAGTGGGAACTTAGCATTTACAATGTGTTATTAAAAGCAAAGCAGGAAAAGTGGTCAGAGGCATTCTTAATAGAACTATTTCTTTCAGTTCCAAAATGAGATTCTTATTCATTCTAAAAAGTAAAAGAAATGCAAAAAAAAAATAAAAATTCACTATATGAATATACATTTTTAAATCTTTTTCATGCATGTTTTAAAGTCTTAGAATCAATCATATTAGATGCAAAATTGGCTGTGGAAGAATTATAACTTTTTAAATTTGTCTGTATGATTGAAGTTAGTATTTTTTCAAGTTCCCTTCCATCTAGGAGTAGAAATTAATCTCAGCCAATTAAATGTCACTATCTTTGCTTGCCCAGGGTGGTGGTGGGGTGGGGGTGGGGGGAGGGAAAAGAAAGTTAGTGTCTGTCTGAGCTCATTTTCATCTGTTAACACTATCTTCTTCACCTGTAAGTCTTAAAAAATGTATTTCTCTTTCACTGAGATAATGATCAGCACATACTGAACAGGAGAGAGCAAATGGCTCTAGGAAAAGTGAGGGGTGCTCTCTTAATACTCAAAAATATAACCACATTTTTCTGGCTGCATATCATTCCATCATATGGATATTGCAATTTATTTAACTACCTTCTATTATTAGGCATAATAATAGGTTGAGTTTTAATGGGAATTGTTTGCTTCCTTTGTATAAAATTCTTCAAGTGAGGTCACTGCATCGTGTGGTATGCACCTTTTCAAGAATTGTGAAAACTAATGTCAAACTATTCTTGTAAAGATTTCAGGAATTTACACGTCTATCACCCCTAGGAATTCCTATTTATTTGTGAATTCCACACAAGATGTTTATGTTTTTTCAAAATGTAAATGAATCATAAAATGGATATATATCAATTATTTAAAAAAATGAAGCAGTACCAAAGTCCAATCGGTAGAAAGTAAAAACTCTGCTTCTTCCAATGCTACTCTCAACTGTTTTGTCAATATTTTTTCAAGATATTTTCAGATAGTGAGACAAAGATAGATGATAGATGGACAGAGAACAGAGAGGGGGAGAGATACATAAAAATTAATGTATATATATTGTATAGTGTAACAGAGATACACACATTTTTTTAAAAATAAAAAATATGAACATATACAGTTTTACAATTTTTTAAGCCTAATATAAGCAGTTATTCATTCAATAAATATTTATTGAATGTGTATCATGTGCCAAACATTGTCTTATATAATAGATATTTTTCATGTCAATAAATATCAATCCATGTAATCATTTTAATGGGAAAATAGTATTCCATTATATAATACACCGTAAGTAACTAACCACTCCTCTGTTATTATCATTTAAAGCTACATTTGGTCCTGGCTAGTGTGGCCCAGCTGGTTGGAGCATTGTCCCAACCAAAGGGCTGCAGGTTCAATTCCCAGTCAGGGCACATGAATAGGTTGAGTTCAGACCCTGGTCCTGTTGTGTATGGGAGGCAACCCATTGGTGCTTCTCTCTCCCATTGATATGTCTCTCACCCTTCCTTTCTCCCTCCCTCTCTCTTTAAAAACAATGAAAAAAATTGCCCTCAGGAAGATAAAGCTATGTTTAATCTTCATACAACCATCTTTGTATACCTGGATTATTTTTCTCCACCCCCCAGATAAGTTTTTCAAAGGACTCCTTTTTAAAAAAGATTTCACTTATTTTTAGAGAGAGGGGAAGGGACAGAGAAAGCGATGGAGAGAAACATTGATGCGAGAAAGAAACATCCATCGGTTGCTTCCTGTGCACACGCTCGCTGACCAGGGGTCCAGCTGAAACCCAGGTGTGTGCCCTGAATGGAGTCAAACCAGCGACCTTTCAGTTGACACCCAACAACCTGAGCCATACCGGTCAGAGCAGGGATTCATTTCTTAAGTTAGATTTCCAAAAAGGGAAATGCCGAGGCAAAAGGCATGCATGTTAAACATGTTAATATGCATTCCTCAGTTTATCTCAAGAAAAATGGTTAACTTGACCAATAGAGTATGAGAATTTTTGTTTCTCTCTTTTTTAATTCTATTTTTAAGATTCTATTTATTTATTTTTAGAGAGAGGGAATGGGAGGGAGAAAGAGAGGGAGAGATTGAGAAACATTGGTTGCCTCTCACACACCCGCAATTGGGGACCTGGCCTGCAATTCAGGCATGTGCCCTGACTGGGAATCAAACCAGCAGCCTTTCAGTTTGCAGACTGCCGCTCAATCCACTGAGCCACACCAGCCAGGACTCTCTTTGTTTGTTTAATCTGTGCCAATCAGATAGCCAAACAAACAAAAGAAACCCTTCAATTTGTTGTTTTATTTTTGTTTTAATTAGTACTTAATTCTATATGCACTTTCGGGCATGGAAGGACCTCACCATCCACCTGCGGGCTGGAGTTGAGGGAGGGACCCAGAGACAGGGAGTCCCGGTGAGAAGCGCTCAGGTCTGCAGCAGGCTGGGCCGGTGGGGCTGCGGCATCCAGGGCAGTTCGAGTCCAAGTCAGGTCATGGGGTGAATCTCAGGGCAGCGTGGTCTGATGTGATTGTAACACAGAAAGGTCGGATTTAATCATTTATGTTGTGCTCTAAGGAAGAATTAACGAAAAAGGGATGCTATAGATGAATTTGGGTGAATTTAAGCTGTTCTGTGGAGGGGAACCTGGCCCTCCTCCTCATGAGTGAATGAGTGATCTGCACGAGTGGCCTTGGGGTGGAGCTGGGCAGTTCATTCAAATCTACCATGACCTGGATTTTCTTTTAATTCAGTCGAATAATTTTTCCCCCTGAAGAAAATCATGCTCGTGGGAAGGAGGGTAAAGGGAGGAGAAGAAGGAAGAAGATCACTAGTGTTTACACAGTGAAAAGCTAGTGTCCTTGTCTTAAGATTACCAGAATTTTTCTTCCCTCTCCAGGTCTAAAAATATTAATAATAGCTCATATATTTTTTAGCTGTTACCGTGTCCCAGGAACTCAATTTCCTACGTAGATTAACTCATTCACAACCGCCCCCCCCCACACACAACTCTCTGAATATGTTCCATTTATGATCTCATATTTCAGATAAGAACATTGTATCATAGAGAAGTTCAATGAGTTGCCCAAGTTTGCATGCTGGAATTCAAACCCAGCTGGTCTGGCTTCCCAACCTGTTTGCTTAATCTAATTACACTGCCCTAAATTCCCTTCGTGGCAGTGGGGTGGAAATCTCTGGAGACAAAGGCCATGCAAGGGCTTTGCACTGCTCCCTATCACAGATGTCATCTGCTGATCCCCAAGCTGGTGCGGCCCCCTGAGTGGTAGGGTTGGGCCACGTGGTTTGTTCATGGTTGTCCACTAGTGTCATTTCTCAAATGTCCTTACTGGGATACACACACAGAGGGACATTTTCTCTATGTAACTTTTAACCAAGGGGTTAAAATTTCCCCTTGGAAGTCATTCTTTCTTATTCATCTATTTCCTTAAAAGGACACAGGAGGCAGAAGACAGTGTTCTACATTTATTTTTTTTAAATTTTTATTTATTGATCTGAGAGAGGGAGGAAGGGAGAGAGAGAGAGATCAATTTGTTGTTCCACGTATTTATGCACATATTCATTGATTCTTGTGTGCCCTGACCTGGGATTAAATGCACAACCTTGGTATATGGGGTGGAAGTCATTCTTTTTTAGTTTTGTAACTAACTCATTCATCTCCTTATTTAATCAATCCCTTAGTAAGGGACATCTAGATTGTAAACAATGCTACAATAAGTAACTCTGGACCTAAGTCCTTTGCATAAGTGAGAGCCATGCTGTATTCCTGGTAGTGAACTTATTCTATCAAAGTGTATGTGCATTTTATTTATTTATTTATTTATTTATTCCTCACCTGAGGACATGTTTTCATTGATTTGAGAGAGGAAGGGAGAGAGAGAGAGAAACATCTATTGGTTGCCTGCCATATGCACTGGAAAGTAATAAGGGTGACCATGTTGTTATATATTTATTGTTGATTTGAATATTATCTTCTCAGAGCTCAAGAATGTGCTCATTTTTCTACTGGGTTGTCTGTTTAAAAAAAGATTTTATTTATTTTGGTAGAGAAGGGAAGGGAGGGAGCAAGAGAGGGAGAGATACATCAACGTGTGGTTGCCTCCTGTGCACCCCCAACCTGGCCTGCAGCCCAGGAATATGCTCTGACTGGGAACTGAACCAGTGACTCTTTGGTTCACAGGCTGGCACTCAATCCACTGAGCCACACTAGCCAGGGTGGGTTGTCTGATTTTTTAAAAACTTGATTTCAAGGAGCTGTTTATAGATTCTGGAGACAAGTCCTTTGTCAGATTTATGTATTACAAGTACCTTCTTTCATTCTGGTTAGTTTTTTGACTCTTAATGGCATCCTTTGGTGAACAGAATTTCTTAATTTTAATGTAGTCCAATTTATTGAAATTTGCTTAATAATTAATGTTTTATGCCCTGTTATTAAAAAATATTTTTCTACCTCAAAGTTTAGCAAAAATCTCCCTAAATATTCATCTGGAAGCTTAATAGTTTTACCTTTCACATCTAGGTCTCGATGCATTTTGAAATGATATTTCTGTTTGATGTGATGCTTTTTATTTTTGTTCTTTTTTAAAAAAGTTTGTATTTCTTTGTATTGTGATGTGGTGTTTTTAAAAATGTATGTTTAAATCTTTTAATTACAGTTAACATTCAATATTGTATTAGTTTCAGATGTACAGCATAGTGGTTAGGCATTTATGTAACGTAGAAAGTGATCACCCCTATAAGTCTAGTGCCCATCTGGCACCGCACATGGCTATTGCAATACTATTGACTGTATTCCCTATGCTGCACTTTACTGTATGATATGATATTAATTTTATTTTCCATATTTATTTATGGATATGCATACATATATCCATAAATGTGCCACTAACATTTATAGGTTTTGGGCAAGAGTAAAATGGAGACATGCACGCATATATTAAATATTTACAAGTTATAAATCAAGCTGACAAACTGTTAAATAAAATGTAATCTATTCTTCTACCTTGACAGGCTTACCTTCTTTTTTTTTTTTAGTTTTTTTTAAAAGATTTTATTTATTTATTTTTAGAGAGGGAAGGGAGTGGGGGAGAGAGAGAGAGGAGAGAAACATCAATGTGTGGTTGCTGGGGGCCGTGACCTGCAACCCAGGAATGTGCCCTGACTGAGAATCGAACCTGTGACACTTTGGTTTGCAGCCCGCACTCAATCCACTGAGCTACACCAGCCAGGGCTCAGGCTTACCTTCATAATGTCAAAATTGAAAAATATGTTCAGAGCCATGTTTTTATGTGATCAGCGTTTGGTAAATATTAAAAATGACTAAGCTTAATTATTTTTTAAAAAAGATTTCATGTATTTATTTTTAGAGAGAGGAGGAGGGAAGGAGAAAGAGAGGCACAGAAACATCAATGCATGGTTGCCTCTTTCAGTACATACCCCAACTGGGGATCTGGCCACAACCCAGACATGTGACCTGACTGGGAATTGAACCAGCAACCCTTTGCTTCACAGTCCAGCACTCAATCCACTGAGCCATACAGCCAGGGCTAACTTTAATTATTATTGGGCATGTCTGAGAGTTTTGTTGATGGACTGGAGATATTGGTATGAACAAAAAAAAAACATACTTTCAGAACTCATAAATTATTATTACATATTTATTCCATAAAGTTATTTTTCTTAACTTTATTTTAGCTAAATCATCATTAATTTTATCATTATAATCAAGATTTTACATAATTTGTTTTCTACTAATAGTAATGATCTCAAGAATTAAAAATAAGATGTAACTGTAGTGAACATGAAAAAAATTGAATATATTTTTATCAAAACTTTCAGGTGCTTTCCAAAAGTTATTCTTCTTAAACATTCAATATCATCTATTAAAAATAAAAAGTATCTTTAATAAACACAAAATTTGTTAATTAAATTATTTAAACAAATTTGTCATTTGAAACTTGATTTTCTTGAAAAATCAATGAAATATTTAATATTTTCATACAAAAATTTTCATAGTTGTAATATTCAATGTCAGTTATTTGCCAGTAAAAAGAGTACCACATCTCACCCATGTTATGTCAATCCCACACAGACAAATTGAACAGGAATTTGAATTAATATTGCAAAAACATTCCAAGCTGCGTTGAGCAGTTGCTGCAAATACCTTACCAATGGGCAGTGCCTCCAAAACGGGATTTGAAACATAAAGAGAAGCAGAGAATAGATGCTTGGTACTGCTGAAAAAAATGATGTTTTGTTATAGAAGAATCTGTTGCATTCCTGCCATCTGAAAGGAAGGGTTTGAGAGGTAATTAATTCGTCCTGTCTGGTACCCAAGTGTTACTGCTACTCACATCTTCCTTGCACTTTGAGGCATTAAATCTCAGATGTTGGCAATAACATAACTCCCAAACTTTATCGCTTTGGCCTTTGTACCCTGGAAACTAACTGATGTTAACCCACGTGGTCAAGTTAATTTACTTTATACAGACCTCAGGGTAGACCTTGACCTCAGTCTCGCTGTAAGAAGTCCAGCTGGTACACCTAAAGGGCATGTCCTCGGGGGGTGCAGAATGTGACTGGGTGGGTAATATCCTGAACAACTCTAAGGGGCACTATTGATAGTGTAGTAAGTTTGTACCTTTTTATTTTTATTTTTAAAAGATTTTATTTATTTATTTATTTTTAGAGAGGTGGAGGGAGAAAGAGAGGGAGAGAGAAACATCAACGGGTTGCCTCTTGCACGCCTCCAACTGGGGACCTGGCCTGCAACCCAGGCTTGTGCTCTGAATGGGAATTGAACCAACGACCTTTCTGTTCACAGGCCGATGCTCAGTCCACTGAGCCACACCAGCTAGGGCTGTACATTTTTTAATGATAGTTTTCCAGCAGATGAGAGTAAATTGTCTGGATAAAAAAAGGGCCTTAAAAAAACTCTCACAAAGGTGTTACATGGACTAGCAGGAGTGTTCAGTTATTCTTCTCCCAAACATTTGTTAAAAATTTGAGGTTGTCCTTCTAGACCACATATTTACATACATAATTACATGTGCATATATAAACAGAACACATTTGTAAGTTTAACTTTTCTTTTATATAAATAGTAGCCTACTATATTCTTTGAAACATTTTTTTATGTATTGATTTGGGAGAGAAAGATGAAGGGAGAGAGAGAGAGAGAGAGAGAGACATTGGTTTGTTGTTCCATTTATTTATCTGTTCGGTGGTTGCTTCTTATATCTGCCCTGACCAGAGATGGAACCTGATACCTTGTGTGTGGTGAGGACACTCTAGCCAAGTGGGCTACCCAGACAGGGCCCACTCTGCTATTCTCAATTTTGCTTTTTTCTCATTGAATATGTCTTGAAGATCTTTCAATGTCAATACACACAGACTTCCTTCATTCTTTGATTTGATGCACAGCATTCCACGCGATGGATGTACTACAGATTATTTAAACATTCCCATATTGGCGGACGTTGAACTTGCTCCCAGTTTTTCGCTGTTACAGACAATGCCGCGATGCCCATCCTTGTACGTACATACATACGCACACATTCACACATGTCAGGGTTTCTGTAGGGGACACACCGAGAAATGGTATGGCTGACTCACAAGGTACACACCATTTTAGTTTTGATAAGACACTACCACATTGCTTTCCAAACCTGCTTTTCTAGTTTATGTGCTCATGAACAGAACACAAAAATACCTGTTCTCAACAGGAGAGATGGTTAATGAAAAATTATTGACTAAGGTAACCACTGAAACAGGGATTCTCCTTTTAGGGTTTATTAGCTCTTCTTAGTTCCTCTTTTGTGAATTGTCTGTTCATATCTTCAGCGTTTGTTTCGCACTTTGTTTATGTACTTTTGAATGTGCTCTTTTAACATCTGAAACGCTCAGGGGGATATACAGTACCCTCACCACAATGTCTTTTTTCAGAGATACTTTGCACACATACGCAGGCTGGTTATTTAAAAGAAAAAATTAAGCCTGTGCATGCCCACTCATAGAAAACTGTATAAATGAGCATCATAAGCATACCCTCTTCTGCAAGAGTTGTCATGATGAGATTTGGATATTAGGCAAGCATTTGTTCAGGCAAGATGAGATGTCTGTTAGAGACAATGCTGAAGTAATATTTACAAAGCTTTCTTACTCTGCTGCAGTACTGAGCTAAGATATTTATATACATTATCTCCCAACTCCAACCCCGTTGAGTAGGTACTGTTTCACAAACAGGAAAATTGAGGCTTGGAGAGACGAAGTAGCGCAGAAGCTTTGGGATTAGAAAGGAGCTTTTGACTCTGGAGCCTTAACCATTGCACGCTACTACCTCCCCATGGCTATTGACTGGAATGCGCCCCAGCTCCGGAACCAGTACCATGAGTGTAAAATAGAGGCTACCATGCAAACGGAGCAGGAACCCCTGCTGCTGCATCTACGCGGATGGCTTCCCCATTGGTCTTGTTCTTAGGTTGATTGTTGGTGCTAAGCATTACTGCAATTTATATGAAAGGCCTAGAAACTAGATAACTTGAGACTAGACTTATGTTCAAGATATGCTTGTACTGCTAAACTTTGGTTTTTGGTCAGTTTTCACCAACCATTTTATTATTTTTAGTTTGTAGTAATAACATTAAATTTGCCATTGAAATCAATGCTTTTAAAATGCAGTATATGACAATTTCAAGTTTTGGGGTTTAAATTTTTTTAAGGGAAACAAGCTATTTTAATAAAGAAGAATGAACAGGATATCAAGTTATAGTAACAAATAAAATTTATTGAGCACTTACTATGTACCCAGCACAGTTCCAGGAGCTTTAACTGAGTGATTTCACTTAACCCCACAACAACCCTGTGAGGCAGGTGCTCTTATTATTATCCCCATTTCTCAGATGGGCCTGGAATGGTCCTTAATGATAATCGACAGGCAGACAGCAATATTTAAGGAGAAACTTCATGCTTGAAAAATTAAATATTAGGCTACATTTATTCTGCCATGTAGTCACCAACTAGCAATTTCAGTGGTTATGGTCATAAGTCACTAAATGACAGGAATGCATTTTGATAAACATGTCATTCCGTGATTTCATAGCTGTGTAAATATCCTAGTGTACTTAGACAAACCTAGCTGGTGTAACCTGATACACACCTGTGCTACATGGTATATGCTATTGCTCCAAGGCTACAAGCCTGTATTGCATGTTGCTGTGCAAAACAACACCAGGTTAAATCAAATACGAGAGAAAAATCAGATGTATGAGGCTGCTGCAGGCAGCAGCATATGGTTTTACAGCAAACTTTTTTAATAAGTAGAAAGAGTACATTAAAAATAATAATAAAGAGCCCTGGCTGGTGTGGCTCAGTGGATTGAGCACTGGCCTGAGAACTAAAAGGTAGCCAATCGGATTCCTAGTCAGGGCACATGCCTGGATTGTGGGACAGCTCCCCAGTAGGAGATGTTGGAGAGGCAACCACACATTGATGCTTCTCTCCCTCTCTTCCCCTCTCCCTTCTCCTCTGTGTAAAAATAAATAAAATGTTAAAAAAATAATGATAAAGAGTATATATAGTAAATACATAACCCAGTAACATAGCCATTTATTTTCTATGCAAACAGATGGGTCAGACACAGCCCAAGGGGCCATTTGCGAAGTGGTTTACTAATTCAGGCTCCTTGACGGTTCTTTATTTTCCCCCAAAAGTTTTATTATGAATTATTTTAAACCAACAGGAAAGTTGAAAGACTATTATAGGACACACCTATATGCTCTACACCTAGACTCCACCGTTAACATTCTGTCATCCTTGTTTATCATGGAATCTAACCATCCCTCTCCCAGGTCATAAATTCTCTCCATAATTAAGGGGGAGGGGTTAGCAAGCTCCAGGCAGCTTACCAGTGGTGATTCCAAAGGATGCCACTTGCACACATCTTAAACCTCAGCATTCCAGGCAAACTGGGGTGTTTTCTCCCTAGTCTGATTTTAGGGACACGGGAGGCGGAATCCGGGCTCCGGAGCGCCGGCGCCCCCCGGCGGCTGCACCGCTTGCCGCAGCCTAGCTGGCCGACGGTCCGCCTCTTCTCCCGCGGGCGGGCAGGAGGGCGGGGCGCGGCGGGCGACAAGAAGCCGCACCTGGGCTGGGCGGTGCGGTGGCCGCAGCCCAGAGAGCGGAAGCCGGTGGCCAGGCGGAGAGCCCCGAGCGCGGGCGCGGGACCGCTACGTGCGTGGGGAGCGCGGGGCTGCGCTCGGGTGCGCTCCTGGGTGCTCGCCACCGCCGCTGCTGCGCCTTTGAGTCAGCAAACTCGGCTGCCCGCGGGCCCTCGCCTGCCTCCCTGCCCGGAGCTGCCGCGCGTAAGTGACAGCAGAGGTGCCGGCCGGGCCTCCCCGCGCCGCAGGGTGGGGACCACAGCCGGGGGGCGAGTCGCCTGTCCTTGCCTTTCCAGAGGCGTGGGGCTCTTCCCGGTGCGCCCAGGTGCTGCTCGCCGCGGTCTGGGAAGAGGTTTGGGTCCTCTGGGTTAGGAGCGGGGGAAGTGTCTCCTCTCCATCTGAGGTGTGCAGGGGAGGAAGACATGGTCGTTTGCCAGGGGAGGGCACGGAACGCATTGATCCAGGGCTTCGCGGCTAAAAAGAGGAGAGGATGGGATTGAAGTGGAATCCTGGATGCCAGAAAAAGTGCTGTGGCACCTTACACCAGGCCGGGTTTGGGTGTTTGTTTGTTGTTTCAGATTCATGAAAGGGTAGCTTTGGGTTTAGACACTGGGAGGGGTAGCAGGGTATTTTTTCGTGGAATTGTGGGATTGAGAGAAAATCCACGTTGACCGAGAACCAGGTTTGGTGCCAGCGGAGAGCAACAGCCTGTTTTTCAGTTCTGATGCATCATGCTTGGGTTAAGATTATCCACGGGTAATTGAGGGGAATGGTCACGGGACTCAGAGCAACATGTCCTGCTTGCAAGGGTGAAAAAAATTCAACTGAGTACATTTTAAAGATCTTATTGACTTTACTCACCGATTCATGAATGAGGCAGCATTCCATATAGCAGATAGGAGGGAGCTCCCAGGGGCTGTACAAAATGGAAGACTTTTGGAGGCAGAAGGGAGCGGACGTGGAAGTTATAGTTGCAAAAATCGGATTGGTTGTGAGAAGGTCACCTTCCTTAGGGGAAGGGAAGGGTCTGTCAAGCAGATTTCCTCACTAGTACTGACCAGGTAATTCCAGACGGACTGATTTAAGATTCTACTCCTGGTAGCGGCTGAAACTATAATTACATTTGGTGTTGTCGCCCTGGCCAGTGGCTCACTTGGTTGGAGTGTCAACTCAGACACCAAAAGGTTTTGGGTTTGATCCCTGTTCAGGGCACATATCTAGGTTGTGGGCCTGATATCTGGCCGGGTATGGGAGGCAATGGGTCGATGTTTCTTACATCAGTTTCCCCCTCCTCCCCCGCCTCTCTCTCTAAAATCAATAAAAACATATCCTTGGGTGAGGATTACAAAAATAAAAACGTAAATTAGGTGTGGTCTTAGTTTGGTGATGTGGGGATTAGTATAAGTGACCCCATTTTGGGCCTGTTCTCTCTTTTTAAACACAATGAAAGGCTTTTATTTCGGCAAGACACGTTTACATGTAAGAATAATGGAATTAGACATTTAGAGCAGGTAGGAGGCTTTCATGTGATCTCATTCAAACCATTCATTTTGGGGACGGGGTAATTAAGGCCCCGGCTGGGGAGTCCTGCAGCCAGATGGGGGTAGAAATAGGCCTAGATTCCTGTGGGCTGCCGACTCCTGTTTTGGGGTTCTCCACACGTTTTGGGGGTGTGAGGTGGGTGTAGGCCTGGGAGGTACAAACTCCCTTTATTCCCCTGGGCCAGAGGGGGTGATGTGGAAGCCACTAGGGACAACTGACTTCACCCATTGACTGAGCTTAGCCGGGGCGTCTCAGTCCGGGAATAAGAGGTGAGGTGAGGTGCTCCCACTGCTTCTGCCACTGCTTCCAAGGACGCCTATTCCTGTGGCTTTTTTAAATTTTTTAAGGCATGGGGCTGCTTTGAATAAAGATATAAAAATAAAGTATATCCAGAAGTAAATATATGATGATATGAAGTAACATAGTTAGCATTGACTTGTCTTCAGGGGGATCATGCTGTTTCTTCTGCCCTTCTATTTCATGTTCGTTTCTGAGCTTAGTGTTTCCCTGAGGTGAGGAAACTGGTGTCGGAAGAGTGGGGACCCGTCCAGGGGACGTGCTCCCCATCAGGGCTCTCTCTCTCTTTCGCTTTTTATTGAATTTATTGGGGTGGTCACCAGGGCTTCCTTGACCAGCACACCCCGCTTATCTCCCCACTGCGCCGGGCTGTGGTGTGGACTCCTCTTGTTTTACTTATGCGAAGTCGTCCTGGACCTTGGTATCCAAAGAATAGAGTTAGAAATAAACACCGTTCTTTTTCGAATAAAAGCGTATGAATTAAGACTAATGTTTGTGGTCTAAAGCAGCAGTTGGACATGATTTTGGAGCACTCTTGATATCTCTCCTCAGCCTTCACTTATTTCTACTTTCATTTTGAAGGGTTCACTTGGTTAGTTAGGTAAGCCGTTTTGGGAAGTGGCTTGTTTTTCTCATTTGCGCTGTGGTTTAACAACCCCTCGTGAAGGGCAAGGTCCGGCCTGTGCAGTCTTTCATCTCTAAGAGTGGCCAAATAAGTGAAAATGCCAATTAAGGGCAATGCCCTTTGGCGTTGGGCCCAAGTCATGGTTGGCCGCCCTGGAGAATGCTCCGGAGTTCCCACTGTTTTCACCGACCTCTTTGTTCCTCTGAGTCACCCAGTAGGTGATACTCACCTTTTTCTCGAAGCCCTGTTCAAATGGGCCTTTGTGTTGGTCGTGGTTACAACTTCTGGTTTCAGACTCAGCAGGGCTGAAATATTGGCACAGTCAGTTGCTAGCTGAGGGGCTATCAGCAGGGCACTTAACCTAAGTCTGATTTATCTCTTATCCAGAAATAACTTTAGGTCACGATAATCCTCGTCCCCCAGGACAGTTAATAACAATAGCTGCAATGTATTGAACACTTGTGGTACGCTAGGCATTGTGAAGAGTTTTTAAGTGGCAGGCTCATTGACCCTCACAAGAAACTTACGAAGCAGCTCCTGTTTAAACTGGGGAAACTAAGGCATCATGACGTTTGACTCCCCTCAACTCTTCAGCTCACAGTTTTAACCACCCAGCAAATGTGTTCCAGATTTCTCTAAAAGCTCATACTTACTTAGGGCTTCATGTGTGCCTGGCCCCGTTTCAATTACCCTATGTATATTAACAATACTTGAGATAAGTACTATTTTTAGCCTGCCTGCCTTTATTTTACAGGTGAAAAAACTGAGGCACAGAGCCTAAGTCAGACAAGCAGTAAATGACGGAGCCAAGGTTGAAACTGGGCAGTCTGGTCTTGGAGAGGGTACCCTCGGCCATTGCCCCATGAATATCGGCAAGGGGCTCAGCCCAGCCTCAGTCAAGGGCAACTCTTAATTGGCATTTTCACTTATTTTTCCTTAGTCACCGGTCCCTCCTCCCAGTCTCTGCAGAAAAGATGCTTTTAGTTCTGTAAATGATTCAACTTTGTGTATGAACATGTGATTCTGTATACATTTCTGCTGTATTCTCTGTTATGTTAAAAACCTTGTGGTAGGCCCTGTTGATCTTCACTCTGGAAATACAGAGACAGGCTTTAGGGAGTCTGTGAACCCCCTGAAAGATGTACGTTTTCACTACCCATGCGTAAAGGAGCATTATTCTGGGGTAGAGAAGCCACAGCTTACTCTAGATTCTTAAGGGGTCACCCATGGTAGAAAGAAAGGTTAGTAATGGCTATTCCATTCTAATAACCTCATTTTTTAAGTGAGGCAACTGAGGCGTAATAGAGAGGCAGAATAACTTAATCTGAACTATGCAGCCAGTTAGAAATCGAACAGGGACTACAACTCAGGTCGCTGGCCCTCCGGGGTCTCATGTTCTTTCCATCACACCCCAATACTTCCCTTGGGGATAAGGGGTGCCAGGTGAATCAATTAGGAAATGCCAGAAGACTCCTGGTCCTCTCGCTGGGCCGCCGCACTGTGTGAGAGACCAGTACAGAGGAGGCGCCCATCCAAGTACAACATCCTTTGGCATGGCATCCGGTTGGCGGAACCACTCTACTATGACTTAGGACGAGAATCCACAGCTCTGAAGGATACAAGCAGGGAGGTTAAAAATTGTCTGGGCAGAAGATGGGGAACATGCATTGGTTGGGGCACAAGGAGGCCCTTCAGGCCTCTTGGTAGAATTGTGGTGTTTGGGAAGTTTTTGGCGAGACATTTTTTAATTCAAACGAAATACTTTTTGGTTAGACTAATAACATCCGGTGTTGGTGAGGGTGTGGGAAAATAGATTGTCACCGTATATTTTGTGTGGAGTGTACGTTGGTACAGCATTTTTAAAAGGCACTTTGGCAGTGTTTAGAACACTAAAAATTGTGCATCCTCTCTGAGGCATCGTTCCCATTCCTAGGACTTTATTGCTCAGAAATACTTACCTACCTGAATAAAGTAGGAAGTTGCTATAAATGAGCTGAGATGGAGAATGCCCATTATATATTGAACTAATGAAAGCAACTTGCAGAACAGTAACTATAGTATGATCTAATTTTAAAAAATAAATAATAGATGCCAATTTTTAAAAAACATATTTAAAAATTTACTTACTTTTAGGGAGAGGGGAAAGGAGGGAGAAAGAGTGGGAGAGAAACATCAATTCATTGCCTCTCACATTCCCCCAACTGGGGACCTGGCCCGCAACCCAGGTTTGTGCCCTCACCAGGACTCAAACCAGCAACCTGTTGGTGCTTAGGCCTCCGCTCAGTTCACTGAGCCACACCAGCCAGGATGATAGATGCCTATTTCTTCAAACTTTTCAATTTTGAAATAAATGTAAACTTATAGAAAAGCTACCAAAATAACAAACCTCTTATTTTAAAGAATAGTGGGTATGTAGTTCTAGAAAATGCAATACTTAAGGATACCTGTGATAAAAAAATGACCTAAATGACTTACAACGACAAAATGCCTGGATGGGGGTGTCTCTCCTGTGTGGAAGACCCGGTCCTCCAGGTTTCCAGGTGGGTAGTCCCAGCTGCCTTTCCTGCTGCATTTTCCCCAAGATTTGCCCCAGCCTCCACGCCTGCAGGCAGGAGTGTGATATAGCAAGGAAATTGCTCAATCCAGAGGTCAATTTACTCTAGATTATGTGGTTGTTAAGGGTTTCAAAAATTAGCATTCACTTCTCCCAATTTAGTTTTATTTTCTCCATGCAGTGCAAAACTAGTTCTGCTACCCTTCCACTGGTGTTTTCTCAGCATTTTCCCTCCCTCCAGTAAATGTCTAACCTGGGCTTTCTGACTTTGACAGTGAAGATCTTATATAATCTACCCGTGCTGTTAGAAACATACACTATAGCCCTGGCCAGTGTGGCTCAGTTGGTTGGGTGTTATCCTGCAAACTGAAAGGTTGCCAGTTCAATTCCCTGTCAGGGCACCTGCTGGGATTACAGGTTCAGTCCCCCAGTGCGGTGCAGGAGGCAACCGATTGATGTTTCTCTCTTACATTGATGTTTCTCACACTCTTTCTCTCTCCCTTCCCCCCCTCTCTAGAATCAATACAAGAAAAACAAGTTAAAAAAACATATATTCTCTTGCACTAAAAAAATATGGCTCAGTCACCTTCCCTTTCCCCTGTCCCTTCCCCCAGGGCTGTCCCTTTGCCTTCCTCTCTCCTCAGCTCCAAGGGACCTTCTTCTGCCTCTGTAACTTGTTTGCAGAGCCTACACAGCTCAGCTGGCTTGCTCCTACCACTTCTGTAACTTTCTAAATAAGCTTTCTCTTAAAATTTGAAGAACAAATACATCTCATTACTAGCAGAACTCACAATGAACTACGTTAGTAGATGTCCTTGATTTTTTTTTTTCCTCCCCAGGCAGCCTGGATACTTTAGGACAGTAAGAAAGGGGAGTCTGGAACCCCTTTCCGATTAAGAGTGGTCCCCTCCATTAGGGTGCCCTGGGTTCCCGGAGGTGGAAGAACAGAAAAGGGGTGAGGGAGATGAAGGGGGACACCCAAGGACAAGACCGACTGCACCCAGGACCAGTCCTGAGTCCAGGTGTGTGATGAAGCTTCCCAACTCGTTTCCGGGAACGTCTTATACGTTTGGCACAACGGCATGTTTTGGGAAAGAGATGGGGACCGACACCTCTGCAGGACTCCCCACGCACGGCACGCTGCCCTGGGCGCTTGGACTGACACCATGTCATTGGATCCTGCGAAACAGGAATCAGTGCAGCCATTTCTGCTGTCTAGACATAGTTCACGATGTGAACCCGCACTTTTTTCCCCAGGGCCTTGTTTTAAGATACTCACCACTGTGTTAGCTTTTAGAGCCAAGATGGTGTTCTCTCTGATAAAATGCTTAAGGGGAAAAGTTTTAAGTCATGTTAAGTACCTTATTAACTCTAGGATTCTGAGGGCCCCACTTCTGAGCCTCAAACCTATGCCATGAGGATTATAATGGCTGTAAATGTGGGGTTGGGTTATCATAAATTTGTTCACTTACATGACAGGCAACCAGGGCTTTTCCCTGGTTACTTACAAAAAACCATGCGGTAGGTGGGAAACTTCAGAGAATTTTAGCTCTGAGATCAGTGGCACAAAGTTATTTTCTTTTTCTGTGTCCCAACCCCCTTGCCCATTTCCCAGCTCGGGAGTGCCTTTTCCTCCTTTGTGCCTCTTTCTGCTTCCCTGGTTCCACTAAGGCCCCCGCAGCGTTTGGCCAAAGTTCCCCGGGGCATCAGAGAAAATGTGGGAAGTCACAAGTCAGGCCTCGTGGGGCTAGAACTCTGGACAGCTGTCGTCAGTGTGACGTGGCCTGGAGAGCCACCTCCTTTGCGTGCAGGAGACAGGTCCTGCCTGTGCCGGCTCCCGCAGGGACAGTGCGAGCTGCTTCTTCGACAGCTCCCCCGAGGGGAGCCCCACGTTAGCACCACCCTTTGCATTCAGATGGCCTCCCTGTCTCACGTTGCCTCTGCAGGCAGCCTCCGTGTCACAGCCTGGCACAGCTTCTCTCTGAAGCACAGCACAACTCCAGTTCATCGGTCCACGCAGTCCAGCGGGGCCCTCGTGGGATCGCTTACTCATCTTGCTGTGGGCATGCCCTTACCCTTGTTTTCACCAGCACGTCCAGAGGACACCTGGGCTTCCGGGGCTCCCTGCTCCCCAGTTCCCGTGGCCACTTTTGCTGCACGCCCACAAAGCTAGGCCCGGAGCCCTGAGCCCCTCAAGCCCAGTGTTGCCATCTCTGGGCAGAATCTGTTTCTGATAGTCTCAGAAATGAGACAGATGGAGAGAGAGAGAGCTAGAACCCTAAAGGAAGGGGGATGGGAGTAACATTTTGATTTGGATTCTCCTCAGCTAAAATCAGCTACTGGGAGTTCAAATGCATTGTTGGTGGCGGGCTGCTAAGGACTTTGAGAAGGTTTATTGCTTTTGTTCCCCCCTCCCCCCAAGATTTACAGTGTTCTTGCCAACGCATCCCTTTGTGCTTTGGCTGTTGCTGGTTACCAGGAAGAGAGACCCCTCTAAAGTTAGCACTGACAATGGGGGCCTGTTGTAAGGATGACACAGCCACCCCAGAGGCTACAGTGTGGACTGCAGAGCCCGAAGTTGCCCTCCCCCTCCTCTCCCAGGGGCAGCAAGGTCTCTAGGCCCCTCCTCTGTGCCTCCGTGGGATTTCTCAGGGTTTTTCCCCCCGAGAGGGAATTCCTCTCTATGTAGGCGTATGTTTGGTGTGTTTGGGGAAGGGACTGAGTTCAGGGTCTTCCTATACTGACACCTTGGGCCTGCATTTGGCTCAAAATGGCTTGCCTGGCCCCGATGCCATTCAAGTGCTCACCCAACTGCGCTGATCCAGTCTGTCAGGGCTCCCCTCCTCCCGACACCGGACTCCTCGGCTTTCCTCCGCTTCTCTGGCTGCCTCGCTCTGTCCCTTCCCCAGCCTCTGCCTCCCCTCTCCTCCACCCACTCCAATCGACAGCTCCTCGGGTCCGGTCCGCGGTCCTCTTGCATTTCTCTACACTGTCTAACTAGATCTGTAGTTTTCAAACATTTTTTTTTATCTTCCACTTTTTTTTTGCATTTTGGGGTTTTATTTTTTTTTAAAGATTTCATTTATTTATTTTTAGAGAGGGAAGGGAGGGAGAAAGAGAGAGAGAGAGAAACATCAATGTGCAGTTGCTGGGGGCTGTGGCCTGCAACCCAGGCATGTGCCCTGACTGGAAATCGAACCTGCACTGCTTTGGTTCGCAGCCTGCGCTCAATCCACTGAGCTACACCAGCCAGGGTGTTTTCAAACATTTTTGTGCATAAGAACTCTTGGGGCATCTTGTTAAAGCAGATTACTGGACCTCACTTCCTAGATACTCTGACAGGTCTAGGATGAGACCTGGGAACCTGCATCTTAATTACCAGGTGATCCAGATGCAGTAACCAACACTGGACTTGCTGGTGTTCTTCGTTTCTCTGACTTTAAACACTAATTTCTTGCTGCAGATGTCCGGTTGTTTCATGAGCCCCAGGTTTATACATTTCACATTGAATTTGACCTTGGCTCCTTGAATGTGTCACAGATGGCTTACATTTACGGGCCCAACACTGTTGATCATCTCCTATCTGGTTTTGTGGGGTAACACTTGGACAATTTGAGGTCCTCTTGGAGAAAAAAACCCACAGCATTGTGAATGCAAAATGAGGTACAGGACCACTGAGGCAGTCCATGCACATGCAGGCTCAGAAACTTGAACTTCTGTAGCTTCTTGGTGAGTCCTCCGCTGCTCTCCACTCCCAACACAGTCTCCTCCGACCTTCCCCATCAGAATAAATTCTTACTGCCATCCGCTCATTTGTCCAGGCCGGGAACATAGGCACCATTTCTCATCTTCACCCCACACGTGAGCCATCTCAAGGTCCTGGCTGATTGCCCCGGTCTGTCTATCCACCCCCTCATGTCCGTAGCTCAAGCTGCTGTCACGTGCTTTCACATTAGCTTCTGATCCAGTCTCTCTCATTCCATCTTGTTCCCTCCCCTCCAATCCAATTACCCGAAGGCAGCCGGAGTAATCTTTTAAAGCTCACAGGCTGTTTCTGTTTCATCTTGGTGTCAGCCCTGACACACTGATGGAAAAATGTACCCTGCCGCATGCTTTGCTGGTTCAGCAGAGTTTCCTAAGTTAGTGGAGATGTCATCTTGTGGGGCTCTTGACCTTCTACTGTGTCTCGTGAGTCTTCTGGGTCCCTCTCTCTGCCTCTCAATCTCCCCCACTCCCCTCCTCACTTTCCCATGAGCTCCAGTCTTCCCTCCAGGGCTATGGCTATTCCCAGTTCCCCTCTCAAACTTACAGACCCAGGAGGGTTCAAAGTGCAGAGCAGAACAAGGGCCTTTGTATGTAGGAAACTTATACTCCTTAGAAATTACTATAAATACAAACACATGCAAAAGAGTTTGCTATTACGTGATGATTACCTTCTCCTTTCTTACTGACATAGCAGCCCTTCTTACTGTAGAGCGGCGTTCGGAAGGCCTTGGAGAAGGTGGTTGTGCCTGCAGCACCCCGGGTCCCGGCCTGGGTTGGAGGGTGGTGTCACCATAGCGCTGGGCTCTGGTGTCTCGGAGCAGGAGACTGGAGCCTTTCCATCAGCTGTCTGTGATGCTCAGGCCCTGAGACCTGGGCTCCTTCTGCTCAAATGCCCGTGGAAATGCAGGAAATTGATTTAATGATTTACAAGGAAGTGTAGACCGGATGCTGGCTTTTCCTATCAGCTCATTTTCCTGATGGTTGGGCAACACTGAGAAACCGTGACCTCCATCTGGAGAATTTTGCTAAACTGAGTCTGTACATAACATATGTCAAATGCCCTTGGATTACAGTCAGTACTTCAGGCAAGTAGTTTAAGGAATAATCCTGTTGGCATTTACCTCCTTTTAAAAGGACTTTCCTAATGTCTTACCTTAGCCTTTTTGGGTCAAGGCCAGGCAGTGAACACCCTTGGGTAAATGATTTACTGCAGGGGAAAGGCCAAGGCGTGTGCCTCCCATGTGTGGGCTGAGTTTCAGAGCATCAAGATTCAAGACATTCTGCTCCTGCAAGTATTACAGTCCTGTCTGACAAAACAGATACTTGAAGAGAAAAAAAAAAAAATATTTAAAAAGGAGTAAGTGCTCTGTGATCCCGAGGAAGAGCCTTCAGCAGTTTCCCCCTCGGGGCTCTTGGGAAAGTCTAGAACAGATAAGGGATAGTGACCTCAGTGACAGTGAGCTCCAGGCACACGCCTCCATATTCGCTCATTTGATCATTGCAGCAGATCCATGGAGTAGGCAGTTATACTCTTTTTACCGATGGGGACACTGAGGCACAGAGCCTCAGTTAAGTAATTTCCCTTGGTGAAGGGCAGAATAAAAATTCAATTTAGGCTGTTCAGCAAGAAAAAACTGTACTGTTTTTCCCATTCACTGCGTTCCTCCTGCTCATTCTAAAAACTGAAAATGATACTCAAAACGGAAATCTCTCTTCTCCCTTGACCCCCAGGTCACTTGCCAGTTCTCCCGTATCTGGACTGATGTCACTGCGGGCAGATTTCACTTGACCAGTGGGTCACCATTCCTGGTGTTGGCTGTTCTTACAAGCAACTGAAATCACCTCCCCAGCAGCAGCTCTTGCACGACCGAGGCCACGAGCTTCGTGGGAGGCTGTTCTTTCCAGTGTGTTGCAATGCCCTTCTTTTTTGAAAGAGCGTTTATCACTCAGTTTCAAAGAGGAACATTTCATGCTGACTCTGGCTTCTGATTTGCATGCCTGTACCCTTTTCTCACCTCAGCCTCACACTGTTCTCCAGATGCCTGCAGACCAGGTCCGGGTCCGCGTGGATGTCTGACCCCATCCCAGCTTGTTCGCATTCTTTCCCTCCTACCTCTAAAAACTGACCCTTTCCGACTTCTTCCTTCCGCAGTGACTCCAGTCTCCTGCCAGCCACCCGCCCGTGCGTCATCCTGGACTTCCTTTTCACCCCTGTGTTCTGCGCCCATGTTTTTCTACATATATATTTAATTTTTTAAAGATTTTTTTTATAGGATAGCAACAACTTTTCTTTTTTAAAAAAGATTTCATTTAAGCCCTGGCTGGCATAGCTCAGTGGATTGAGCGTGGGCTGCGAACCAAAGTGTCACAGGTTCGATTCCCAGTCAGGGTACATACCTGGGTTGCAGGCCATGACCCCCAGCAACCGCACATTGATGTTTCTCTCTCTCTCTCTCTATCTCCCTCCCTTCCCTCTCTAAAAATAAATGAGTAAAATTTAAAAAAAGATATTTAAAAAAAGATTTCATTTATTTATTTTTGGACAGAGGGGAAGGGAGGGAGAAAGAGAGGAGAGAAACATCGATGTGCCAGAGAAACATCAATTGGTTGCCTCTTATAAGTCCCTAACTGAGGACCTAGCCCATAACCCAGGCATGTGCCCTGACAGGGAATCGAACAGGCAACCTTTCGGTTTGTAGGCCGGCTCTCAGTCCACTGAGCCACACCAGCCAGGGCTATATTTGTTGTTTTTTAGAGCAGTTTTAGGTTCACAGCAAAATTGAGGGAAAGTACAGGGAGGGAAGATCTTTTTTTTAAAAAAAAGTTTTTGTATATAGAAAACTGCCTGGATGCATTTTGTAAACTTTTAGATTACATTTATGGGGGTGACATTGGTTAATAAAATTATGTAGATTTCAGGTGTACAGTTCTATAATACATCATCTGTGTATTGTATTGTGTGTTCACCCAAGTCAAGCCTCCTTCTGTCACCATGTGTCCCCCTTCTGCCCTCTTCTGTTCCCCTCACCGGGGGGAGATCTTATGTACCGCCTGCCTCCCCTCCCCCGTCCTTGCCATCGGAGTGGCACATATGTCATTACACCTGGTGAACTTACATCGACACATCATTATCACCCAAAGCCCACACTTTCCGTCACGGTTCACTCGTTGGGTTGTACACTCCACGTCTTGACAAGTGTATGACACGCGCCCACCACTGTAATGCCAGTCAGGATAGTTTCGCTGTCCCCCCAGTCCTCTGTGCTCTGTTTCTTGTTATTTCCCAGTGCGCCTTTCCATCCCCCTCCCCCCTTGAGTCCGTGATCTCTTCTGCTGGCTGGTGCATTCCAGCAGCTCCCTGACGGGGCCTGTGGCCTGTGATTTCTGTCACTTCATCCTCCCCCCGTGACTCCACCAGAGGAGTCATTGCTGTCGCGTCAGGCGTCCACTTACTGTGGCCCTGCCTTCCAACAGGACAGAAGCTCGAGTTCCTCCTCTCTCCCTCAGGGACTTCCCCATCCTGCAGTGCCCACCAGAGTCCTTTACCTCCTCGTCATACTCTGCCAACACAGGCCCTCTACTCCCGGGGGCTTGGACCCCTCAGTCTCCTAAAAGTGGCAATGCCTCTCAGTCACCCCAGGCTGGTCCTCTTTTCTTTGCTTGTCCTAACACGTGCTTCAAGGCCTCATCAAGCCGCCTCCCCTTCCGTGAAGCCCTTCCCTTGCCATTCTCCTTCCTCCTGGAGCCCTGGTATCGGTGGTGTTTCCTTCGACTCATCCAGTCAGCTTTGTGTTACAAGTGACTGTGTCGTATCTTCGTCTGGACATCTTTAGGTCTTAGAACTCAGAGAGTGTTACAGTGAAAAAATACCCCTCTGCAAACAGAATGATCGGTCAGACAGTAGGTGCTCAGTGATTACTCACTGAACTGACTTGTTGTCCTCGTCTAATTACCCACTAGTTACCCTTTATAGCTAAAGACCATAAAGAGGCCTGTCACGTGAGCGAATGCACTACGCTCCTCCTGGTATCACCTGCGTTCCGAGCACGAGAAAGTCATTTCCTGATCTTTGACTCTTGGTCCCCAAGTTCATACACAGGTGGAACTCTGCCCCCACTCCCATCCCAGAGACATTCGAGATATCAGTAACTCAATTCATTGGCTGGTGTTCTCCACTAGTTGCTATCTTGCAAGCATACGTTTCAAAGGAGGCAGCTTGGATGCCGTGTTAGATGTGTGGTTGTTAAGAGCGAGGGCTTTCTCCAGTTGAGCCGCCTGGGCTCAGATTATGGCTCACATACCAGCTGCGTGACCTTGGGCGCTGTTTCCGTGTTTGTACAATTGGGGTAATAGCACTTGGCTTGGGGGGTTCTTTTGAGGAGTAGGTGAGCTCATTGATATTATAGGCTTTTCACCATGTCTGGCAGGTAGTTAACAATCAGTTCTTTTTAGTCTGATTGCTATTTTCAATTATTAAAGGCATAAGTTTAACACTATTCCTCAATCTCATCCTCCGCAGTGCAGTGGAGCTAGGTCAGGAGGAAGGATAGAAACAATAGAGAAAGACATGCAGCCTTCAAGACATTCCATTCTGGGTTCTTACTGGCTACACGCTTTCTTCTTTCACAGGAAGGTGGTTAACCATGAGTGGGAGGTGGCGGGCCGACAGGGCAGGCAGGCGCTGGCTGTGTGCCCATCCTCCCAGCCCACGTGGCTGGGCTGCTTAGGTACTTATTTTTAGAGAGAGGGGAAGGGAGAAAGAGAGGGAGAGAAACATCAGTGTGTGGTTGCCTCTCACATGACCCCTACTGGGGACCTGGTTGGCAACCCAGGCGTGTGTCCTGACTGGGAATCCAACCAGCAACCCTTTGTTTCGCAGGCTGGTGCTCAATCCACTGAGCCACACCAGCCAGGGCTGGGCTGCTTAGATACTTGATGGTGATGCAGAAGTGGAGAAAATTAACCGGGACAAATTCAATCAAATTTAATCAACCCAGTATGTACCGAGCACCTACTGTATGCCAGGCACTCTGCAAAGCGCTATGGTTATAAAGTATGAATGATTTGGACAAGGCCCCTGCCCTCATGGGACTTTGAGAGGACAACAAGAAAATAGATTAGCAAATGAAATACTACAAACTGTGATTAATTCTAAAGAGAAAATAAGAGGGTAGGTAGAGTTTTATTGGGAGAATTTGCTTTAGTGGGTGGTCAGCGAAGGCCTCTCTAAGGAGGTGGCATTTAAACCAAGACCTGGCTCTGGCCAGGTGACTTAGTTGGAACGTTGTCCCATACACCAAAGGTCGTGGGTTCGATTCTCAGTCAGGGCACATACCTAGGTGGCCATTTCGATCCCCAGTTGGGCATGCACTGAAGGCACCCGATGCATGTTTCTCTCTCACATCAATGTTTCTCTGCATCTCTCTCTCTCTCAAATCAATAAACAGATAAACATGCCCTGGGGTGAGGATTAAAACACAACAAGTATAAGCCTAGACCTGCAGGACGGGAAGGAGCCCCCTTGGTGGGCTGGGTGGCGAAGGTGGGAGGAAGGCCAGAGGGAACAAGAGGCACGACAGGCGCGAGGTGGGAGTTCCGGCACGAACCCGGGCAGGGCGGCTGGACGCTGTGAGTGTGCGGGAGAGTAGGGACAGAGGAGTGTGCAAACACGGGCCCTGGAACAGTGGCTTCCAAAACCTTTCCTAGCATCAGCAATCTTGAGGGGGCATGCGACAGGTTCCCACAGCGGGACTGCTGGGGGGCGGGGGCCGGTGAAGGCCGGGCTGCGTGTGGTAGTTTGGAAACAGCCCTCCTGATGTGGCTCTCCCTCGCCCTCCCCGCCCCACAGTGAGGAGCACTGCTGCTCGGGGCGCATCTATTCAGAAGCCCCGAGATCTGGGGACATCACATCTCTACTTATTTCATCTTTCAGTTACAGTTCACCTCCGATGCCATTTGTACTTGCTGCAGGTGTACAGCAGAGTGGCCAGACAGTCATCCCCTTTACAAAGTCATCCCCCCAATATGCCAAGTGCTCGGCTGGCACTGTACGCGGTTATTGCAACATTATTGACTCTCTTCCCGGTGCTGCGCTTTGTACATCTCTTTTCAATCCCATTCTGCCAGGTGAAACGGGCACACCGGCGGAACACGGAGTGCTGCCCGGGGCTGAGAACGCTGGCATGGCGTTGAGGATGAGTCACTGCGCAATGGGACCACTGTGTGACCCACTTAAGTAAATACTGTTTTTCTTGAATAAGAGTTATTATTCATATTCTTTTGAAGTTACTTACAAATGACTTTGGAGGTGTCCTTTAACATTTTAACGCATGTGGATGTCATCCTTTTGTTCTGAGAGGCAGCGTGGGGAGAGGAGAGAACAACTTTTGGCATGTGGGCGTCCTCGGTGTGAGTCTGGACTGCGCCGTGTGGCTTTGGGTGGTCACTTAGCCCCTCTGGGGGTTGGCGTCCTGTTCTGTAACGTAAAGCGAGTAAGTCCTGCCCTGCCTGCCGCACACACTGTCGTGAGGCAGTGCTTGATTAACTGCCAAGCACCAGAAGGTGAGCGTTTACTTAAAGAATTAGATTTTGTTTGCATACATTACGGCCCATGTGCATATTATGGCCGGGATGTAATTCACGGCCATAGAAGAGAACGGTTCACTGCTCGTAGATGCTTGGCCTCTAAAATAATCCACAGGAAAATATTTTTATAACTTTGCAGTAGGAAGGGGTGCAAAGGTTTTGCTCAGTATGGTGCAAAACCTAGAAGCCGTAAGGAAAAGATTGATAAAATTTGTTACCTAAAAACCTTTGTCATAGCAAAAGTCCTGAAAGTAAAACAAAAGAGAAACTACGAACTGGAAAAATGTATTTGCACTTCGAGTTCTATATTAAGGATGAATTTCCCTAATACACAAAGAGCTACAAGTCAATAAGGAAAAGAATATAACTCTACAGGAAAATGGTCGAAGGCTATGAACACACTAGCCACATGAAATAAATTCATGAAACACATGAAAAATGCTGGGCTGCACCCATTTTTAAAATATCAAGTAAATCACACTGAAATATGCCACGTCTCACCTACCTGGGAGTGGCAAAGAGAAGAGCTTTTGAACACCTTCCGTGTGAGGAAGGATGTGGGCAAACAGAACTCACACGCGCCTGCGTGGTGGATGTGTGTTAGTTCCCTGCAGAGGGCACCTTGCCAGTATCTGTCGGAGCTAATAATTCACATGGTCTTGCTTGACTCGGAAATACCACTTAGAGAAGTTTATCTTCGGACAAATTCACAGGCACCCACTGAGCACTGTTTATGATAGCGAGGGGGTGTCTGTCAGTGGGGGCTGGTGGAATTCTGCTTCTCTGCGCAGTGGAATAGTACGTACCCACAAGAAGAGAGCAAGAACACTGCGGGTGGCTGGGGAGCAGGCTCTGCTGGTAAGAAGGAGGCATGGAAAGGACTGGGTGGGATGCTCTTATTTACAGAAAAGGAGGGAGCAAATAATAAGCAGGTCTTGTGCTTGCATGTGCATGGAGTATCTCTGGAAGGATAAAAATGACTAGGAGGCAGGGGAAAGAGGGAGTTTTATTTTATACCCTTTTGTACTATTTTACTTTGAAATAGGTGTTACATTTTAAAAATTAATAAAAATAAAATACAAAGTGAATTTTGTTTGATCCCCAGATTATCAGACATCTTTTTTTTAAGATTTGATTTATTTTGTAGAGAGAGGGGAAGGGAGGGAAAAGAAGAGAGAGATAAACATTGCTGTGCAAGAGAAGCATCCATTGGTTGCCTCTTGCACACCCCCAGCCAGGGACCTCTCCCACAACCCAGGCATATGTCCTGACTGGGAATCGAACCGGTGACCTTTCAGTTTGCGGTCCAGCACTCAACCCACTGAGTCACACCAGTTAGGGCTAGACATCTTTATGTGTCCACCATACAGTATCATTGTCACAATGCGGGACTATTAACAGGGGAGATAGTCTCCTTCAAGCCCTGGGTCAGTTTGGAGACACAAGACTAATGTACATGACAGTCAGAGGCCAGGGGAGGGAACGTGTAATCAAGTATTCAGGGGCTGGTGTAGCTGAACTATGATGTGGATTCAGTCCCATACTTGCCAGGGGCCCACCGTGTTCAAGGCTTATGTACAAAGATTGTGGCAGGTAGAATAATGGCCCCCAAAGGTGTCCACATGCCGATCCCTGAACCTGTGGATGTATTTTGTTACACGGCAAAAGGGACTTTGCAGATGTGGTTCAGCGCCTTGAGATGGAGAGGTTATCTTGGGAGAGATTATCCTAACCCTAGCCCTAATCTAATCACACGGGTTGTTAAAAGCAGAGAACCTTTCCTGGCTGCGGTCAGAGGCAGATGTGACCACAGAAGAAGGGTCGGAGAGAGGATAGGTTGCTGGCTCTGAAGATGGAGAAGGAGATTGATGCATTCCTCAAGCCAAGGAACGCAGGCAGCCTCTGGGACCCGGATGAGGCCAGGGGGCATTCCTCCCTGAGAGCCTGCAGAAGGGACCCAGCCCTGCAGGTGCCGTGGTCGTGGCCTAGAGAGATCTGTGTTGGATTTCTGACCTCCAGACCTGTAAGATACTAAATCTGTGTTGTTTTAAGCCACTAAATGGATGGCAATTTGTGACAGCAGCCGCAGGAGATGAATACAAAGATGATGTGGGAGTAACGTCGAAGCCTTGTTCTCAGGGGCTTTCTAGTCTAGGAGGGGAAGGACCACGAGAACCCAGCCAGTCCTCACGCCACACGGATGTGGGAAATGGCACGGACGTTTGCAAGGAGCTGTCCACAAGGGGGTCCGGGCAGGCTTGGGGCGGAGGCGGCAGTCCGGGTTGTGCTGGGAGGAGGACGCTGGAGCTGACGGTGGGCTTGAGTCTTGGCGCAGCCTTTTACTACACAGGGGGCCTTGAGAAGGTCACTTGATCTCTGGGTGCCTCGGTCTGGGATCTGTAATGTGGGGTTACTAATAACGCCTCCTCGGCGGCTCTCGTGCAGAGTAAAGGGGTTGCTGTGTGTAAGGTACTGGGAGTAGCGTGTGGCCGTACTAAGGGCTGTGGAAGCATTTGTGGTTGATATTTTGCCCTAAAGAATGGGTAAGGCAGAGGTAGGCAGAGAGAGGTGGAGCATCTGGGGACAGCAGGGCCGCGGCTGGGGACAGGAAGAGGAGAGCTGCCGGTCACTTGAGGTGAGGGAAGGCTGGGACAGAAAGTAATGCTGTGTGGGAGCGTGGAGGCAGACGAGGTGGCCTTGGAAGCTGGACTGGGGTGTGTCCTCTCAGTGCCCTAGCGGGATGACAGTGAGGCTGGCTGGTACGGGCGCGGGTCGGGTTTCCCTAAGCGGGGAGGCAGGTTCAGTTTCTGAGCCTGACTCCAGAATCTTCTTCCCACTCACCTTGTCTGCTCTATCTCCTCACCCTGAACGACTCACCTCTAACCCAGGTGATCCCTCCCCACGCCCCCTCTGTGTTCCTCACGCGGCTCTGCAGGTGGATTTAGGGGCCACCTCCTAGAACCTTCTCGGTACTGGGTCACCAGGCCTCGGTGTCCCTAGAGAGAGAACTCTAGTGCCTACAGTGGGCTCCCATGTGTGCACACTCATAACTACCTGCTCCTTCAAAGCCAGCTTTCTGCCTCTTCTGTGTCCCTGTAGAATGAGGAGCAGAAACCTCAATTGTGCGGCCTGGTAGGTCCCCACCGGCTGATGGCCAGGCCCGGGGCTGAGCCTGGCTTAGCCCTGTGGTCTTTCGGAAGCCAGCTTCCTCCTGGCCTGGCCGTTTGTGGTTTGCAGCCTCCCAGCCCATAGAGCTGGTTCCTGAGTGAAGGAGCCGCCAGCATCTTCAGGGTTCTTGGAGGCAATGGTCCTGAGATGAGGGCTCTTGAAGCAGAAATGGGGATCTGGGTTGTCCAACCAACGGCCTCTTCCTTGTGTGTTTTCCTCTGCCTTTTGGAAACCCCTCTTCCCTCACAGCTGCTCAGACTCCTCCTGCTGACGCTGTGGTACCCGGGACCTCTCAGGGGTCTGTCCCTGAAACTGGGGACCCTCAGCCAGGACGTCTTCCTCCTTTAGTAGCTTTGTGCTCCTGGCTCGTTACATTTTCCTGCCCCTCCCCTTACTTCTGCTTTTACCCCCTAAAACCTTAGACGATAGAGTGTCAGTCTGCCAGGGCCTCTTTAATGCTGCATTGTGGACTAAGTGGGATGGTGCAAAGGGACAGGAAGGTGATAACAAGTGGCTTTATTGTTGTCCGGAGAGGAAGTGCCCTGGACTGTTTGTGTCCGGGCAGGTCATCACATCACATCACTGTCCCTTCTTAACTGGGAAACAGAGACCGTAATCCTTTGCCCCCCTCAGAGAGTGTTGTGAATAGGGTATCTTTCAGTCATTCACCCATCCGTCCATTATAATTCATTGAGTACCTACGTAGAGGCAGGTACTGTGTCAAGCAACCAATCAAAATTAGTGATAAAACAGGCTGTGCCTGCCCTGCCCTTGTGGAGACAGTTAACAAACAGGACACGAAAGCCTATGTGATGACATCTTATGGGGACAAGGTCATGCCTGTGATAGGGCCAAGTTGTGATTTTAAGTTCACCAGGACAGAGGCCACCCCATGACCAGCGGCCTGGGCTCGGAGTCCCCTTGGTTCTGGGCGGTGGGTGGGGAAACTTCTGAGATCACTTTGTTTTTCCTTCTTCCCCTTTGTCTCGTCGGGGAGGTCCTCTTTCCTCTTCCAGAGCTCACACAGCTGGCATCCGGGTGGCTCCTGCACATGTGCCCCGTCTTTTCCATCAGTGCCTTCTTGGAACGAGATCAGGGGGAGTCACCGTCCAGACAGGTGAGCGTGGCGGTGCCCAGGTGTGCTCCCTGGACACGGGGCTGCTTCCCAGGGCTGTGCTCAGGAGCGGGGAGAGGAACTGGGCTTCTGCAGCAGATGACAGAAGCTTTGGTCTCTGTCAACTTCAATGTCATTGTCGGGAGGAGTAGCTGGACGTGTGGGACCATTGTGATGAAGCAGTTTGAATTGCTTAATGGGATTTCCAAGGAAACTCAAAATGCCAGCAGTCATACGTCGATCTGGCTATGGACTTACTTCATTCAAAGTGTTGGCCACACATAATTCTTAACTTTTTCATGTTAGACTCGTGCAGGGGCCCTGAGATCATGATGGCAGCTTAATGCCCCTTCCTCTCCCTTTGCCGTTTGATAGCCAAGGACACAGACACTCGGCAAAGCCCTACCCTTGGGTGGTAGGTGCGTTGGGAGCAGGGCTCTATTTTCTCCCTGTATATGCCATGCGGCACCTCTCAGGGAAGGGCCAGGCATTTACATTAAAAAACATACACGTGGGGGGAGGATGAAGAGGATAAAGGGGGTCAAATAAGTGGAGAGAGAAGGAGACTAGACTTTGGGTGGTGAGCACACAATGCAAATATACAGGTGATGTGTTAATAGAACTGTACACTTGCAAAACTTATTTAATGCTATTAACCAATGTGACCGCAATACAGTTAATTACAACAAGATACAGGAAGCACACATAGGAACCAGAATGTAGAAGTTAAGCGGTAAAAGGAGGAAGGGCTGTGTGTGTGTGTGTGTGTGTGTGTGTGGAAGAGGCATGCAGGGGTGTCTAGGTTTGCAGCATTTTAGGGATCCTAGAGTTTCTCTCTTAGTCCTTTTTGTAGAGCTAACTTGGGAACCACTGAACAGACACCCGGCCATTTAAAAAATTATTTTATTGTAGTAGAACAATTAGCATGAGACCTGTCTGTCCTCTTAACCACTTTCTAAGTGTGCAGCGCAGTGGGAACTCTAGGACCAGTGGTGTACGGCAGACCTCTAGAATTTATTCATCAGGTAGATACTTGATCTGGTAGAACCTGTAAACCGAATTCTTGCCTCCCCATGGCTGTTGTTTCGCTCACCCAGGGCACGTCTCTGTGGTTAAGAGGCTGCCTCACCGGGCTTTTCCCAATTGCTTTGCCAGCCAGGGAGGACCTGCTGTGTTCGTTCTCTCTGAAAACAATAGTCAAAGGAATCATTTACCTGTAAAGGCTGCATGTTAAAAAGGGTTAAATAGTTTAGGCCTTACATAGTTTAGGGCTCAGCCAGTCCAGTGTGCCTGTTCGTTTTGCTCCTGAATATTCGTGTAGCAAAACCCCTCCTCCAGCTCTTTTCCACCGTCTCTCTCCTCCTCAAGCTCACTGCTCGCTTGTGGCTCGAAAATAAAAAGTATTGTGAAATCGAATTTGCCGTCAGACTGACAGTCAACTCCTGAGCCCTTGAGAACCGGAATTGTTGACAGGTGGCAAATGTAATTTTCTTTTTTAAAGAAGTTATTCTTTTTTTTTTTGTCTTGTTGGTTTTCTTGGTTTTCTCCTGGTCTTGAGACAGGGGAGTGCGGATGAAATGAGCTGCTTTGACCTGGAAGAGTTACATGGAAGGGCAGGGCGGAGAAGCCAGGGCCCCATGAACATGGATGCTAATGTGGGGCATTTGCTGGCCCTGGGCTGAGTGTCCCTGAGGCACAGTGGGAGGAAGCGTTAGAAAAGGAGACGTCAGAGGAAGGCTGGGTCAGGGCCCCACAGGGGCCGGAGAGCCCCAGGGGATGGATGGTGCCTGCGGGGCCTTCAGCTTGGCAGACAGTGTGGTTTGCAGGATGAGGGACCCTCGGGCCGTGAATGGAACAGGTCACCTTCAGGGTTTCAGGTAGTACTTCTTAAAAACACTTTTATTGAGATATCTACTTATTGTAGAGTGTACCCAATTAAAGTGTCCAGTATATTCACAGATATGTGCAGCCATCACCGCAGTCAGTTTTAGGATCTTTTCATGACCTCATTTCATTGCCCTTTAGCTGTCACTCTGCTATACCCCTAACCTCTACCCCTCCTCCCACCCCACCCAAGCCCAAGCATCTACTTTCTGTCTTCACAATAGAGTTCCCTATTCTGGACTTTCATGTGAATGGAGCTTTACAATACATGGACTAAGTTGTAGCATGCATCAGTACTTTATTTCCTCTTATTGTCGAATAATATTCCACTGTATGGATATCCCACGTTTTATCCATTCATTCGTTGATGGACATTTGGGTGAGTTCCACCTTTTGGCTGCTATGAATAATGCCGATATTTACATACTAGTTTCTGTGTGGACACACGTTTTCATTTCTCTTGGGTGTATACCTACGAGTGGAGTTTCTGGGTCAAATGATAAATCTATGTTTAATTGTTGGAGAAACTGCCGGACTGTTTTCTAAAGGGGCTGCACCATTTTATATTTCCACCCGCAGTGTTTGGGTTCCAGTTTCTCCGTATCCTTGCCAACACTTGTTACTATCTGACTGTTTGATTCTAGCCAGCCTAGTGGGTATGAAATGGTACCTCACTGTGGTTTGGATTTGCTTTCCTCTGATGACTAGCGATGTTGAACATGTTTTCATGTGCCATTTATAAATTTTCCTTGGAGAAATGTCTATTCAGGATCCCATTTTTGAATTGAGTTAGTAGTCTTTTTATTATTATCATCATCATTATTATTATCATCTTTCTAGCTTGATTGAGGTATTATGGACAAAATGTACAGCGTGATGATTTGATATATGCATACATTGTAAAAGGATTCCCCCATCAAATTAACACATCCATTACCTCACTTATTTCCATTTTTCTTTGTTTTTGGTGAGAACATTTAAGTTCTACTTGCTTAGAAAATTTCAATTTATAGTACAGTGTTATTAACTATAGTTACCATGTTATACATTAGATCACAGCTGGCAAACACAAGGCCTGAGGGCCAAATCTGGCCCTCCACCTGGTTTTATCTGGCCCGGCACCTTGTTGCTACCCAGTGGCTCCTTGCCCTTAGTTAAGGAGTAATTACATTTATACAGTCCTAAAATTACATTCAGCCCTTTGAAGGCAATTGCGAGGCTGATGTGGCCCCCAGTAAAAATGAGTTTGACACCCCTGCATTAGAGCCTTAACTCTTTATTATTGAGTTATAAGAGTTTTTAAATTTATTATTATTTTTTAAAGATTACTTATTTATTTTTAGAGAGGGGAAAGGAGAGAGAAAGAAAGGGAGAGAAACGTCAGTGTGTGGTTGCTTCTCACGTGCCCCTCTATGGGGACTGGCTCCACAACCCAGACACACGCCCAGACTGTTAATCGAATCAGTGACCCTTTGATTCGCAGGCTGGTAGTCAATCCACTGAGCCACACTAGCCAGGACCCAGTTTTTTATACATTCCTGATACAAGTTCCTTATCAGATATATGATTTCCAGTCATCTTCTCCCTTCTGTGCATTAACTTCTCGCATTCTTGATGGTGTTCTTCGAAACATAAAAGCTTTTAATTTTCATAAAGTCTAATTTATCTGTTTTTCTTTTCTTGCTTATGCTTTTGGTATTATGTCTAAGAATTGCGTGCTAAATACAAGGTCATGGAGATTTACCTGTGTTTTCCTCTAAGAGCTCCACAGTTTCTGTTCTCATGGTTAGGTGCTTGATCTACTTGAGTTAATTTTTATATAGGGCACAAGGTAGGGGTCCAACTTCATTCTTTTGCGTGTGGCTACCCACTCATCCCAGCACCACTTGTTGAAAAGACTGCTCTTTTCCCATTGGGTGGTTCTGGCACCCGCGCTGAAAATCAGTCGGCCACGGAGGTGCGCGTTTACTCCTGGACTCTCAATTCTGTTCCTTCGATCTACGTGTTCCCTCGTGCCAGTCCCACGCTGTTCTGAGTATCGCTGCTTTGTAGAAAGCTTTGAAATCAAGAAGTGGGAGTCCCACTTTGTTCTTCTTTTTCAGAATTGGTTTGGCTCTTTTGGCTTGCTTGCAGGAAGATACCAACTTTAGAATTAGCGTGCCAATCCGTACAAAGCAGTCAGCTGGAAATCCTGACAGGGGTTGCGTTGAGTCTGCAGACCCGTTTGGGGAGAGTTGCCATCTCAACGAAGTGAAGTCTTCTGATCCGTGAACATGGGATGTTTTCCCATTTACTTAGAGCTTTAGTTTCTTTCCACAATGTTTTGTGGTTAGCAGAGTGTATGTTTTGCACTTCTTTTGTTAAATTGAATCCTAGGCATTCTTTCCATGCCATCCTTCAGGTAGCCTTTTGATGGGAAGCCATGGTAGTGCTTCTGCAAAGTCCTCTTATCAGGGGGACAGGTCGAGTGAGCAGAGAGTGGAAAAACCATCTACGGTTGTTGGCGGGCAAGGGGAGCAGGGCATTTCCTGCTGGTGTGCAGCAGGCAGGCCGTGCTCTTGGCTCTTTCACGATCCTGTGTCAGTCACTGAGGGAGACATCAGCCCACCAGGTCCTCCATATGTGCCAGTGTCAGCGGCTTCCCCTCTCTCCCCTTCTAATCACAACTCCCAGTGGTGGTGGGCCTGGGGCAGGGGAGTGAGCAGCCGAAGGTAGGCAGCGAATGCAATTCGATGGAACTGATTTACAGTGGTGTTTAAATTAGTCATATCCTTCCCCTAACTTCTGAGATTTGTCTGCTTTTCTAAAAGAGGAAAATGAGCAGCTCGGATGAATCACCAATCTGGAGAACTTCAGTAGCATAAAAAAGGAAGGAGACCATTTGGGAAAGAGTGGAAACTAGATTTGGATTTGAATTGGGAAGTTAGGGTTGTGTTGAGGAGACAGGATGTCACAGGTAGGAAGTTCAGTATTACCTGTCTGGCTGGTCTAGTGGTTACTCTTCTCACTCACATCTGCTTTTCATGGCTTGTTTCCTCAATGCTGTTTATTCTGTCGTGTTTCGCCCCCCGCCCATGGCTCTCCACAGTGTGTGTATGAAGGGAGGTGGAGGTCAGATTTAGCCTATAGGTGCCTATAGATGTCGGGAATATCTGTAAGTCTAAGGTAGCACTTCTAAGTGCCACCAAAATAGCTGTGAGGTTGCAATGCTCTGGTATTTTTTTTCTTGTTTTGAACCCTATATTTGGCCTAACAATTGTATTCTTGGCCAGAAATGGAACTCATTGTAGAGATTACGTTGTAGAGATTAGCAAGTTTCATTGTTTTATGTGCTATGAACCAGTATTTTCTTAGGCTACTAAACCTCTTCAACATATATATTTTTGATAAGTGGAAAACTTACATGGAAATTTTATTGTCTTTCCAAATTTAACTGAATTTCAGCGCCCTGCTTGTTTTTCCATTTTGGTCTGCCTTTTTAAAGCTCTGAGACCAGACCGAGGGAGAGCCACCTGGCCTGGGTGGCAGATGGCTCTGCGCGTCCTGCTGGTGCCCGAGGTGCAGGGCTGCCCACTTCCGTCAAGTGTCCATGTATGGGCAGCTCTCTTTTCTTTTCGGTTGAGTTCTTTTGATTGTACACATTGGGATCTCCCTCAGGTTTCCTCAAGTAAAGGGGTTCTTATGGTAAGGACACCGTGCATGGGGACCCAGGAGACACTGGACCCTTGAGCCACTGGAACACTAAGAACTCTGGGCACTGGCTCCCGGCAGCCCTGCAGACAGCAGCAGCTGGAGCTGGCTCCCACTCCTGCTGTTCCGGTGGTCAGTGTCTTTAATATCTCTCGAGGACTTCTATCTACATCATGGCTTCTGTTTAAGTGTAAGCTCTGGTTCCTTCAGAATGCCAGCTGGGACATCATTCTCTGTCCAGTTTCTCTCACATCGCCTCCTAGGCTCAGGTTTCCGAGACTGCTGTGTCTCACGGTGTTTCTTAGTCCAAACACGTGGGGGGAAGCCAGTGCCCAGCCCTTCCTCCTTTCTGTGCCAGGCCTTGCCTTAGGCACCAGGCTGACCAGTGGATTGGCTTTCCCAAAGTCCAGTGCCCATCACTGATGCTGTTACCTGTGTCTGTGGACGGTGATATAAAGCCAAGTTAGCTGTAGAGCTGCCCTTCCAGCAGGACCCTTGCCAAGAGCCTCCCCATCAGAAGGGATTTGGGAGGGCCGTGCCCCTCCCCCTAGACCCACCCGAGACCCGCACAATAGGGTGCAAAAGACCCAGGCAGTACTGAGAGCTGGTCCAGGAAAAACTAGTGCTAAGTTCAATTTTGAATTTAAAGTAACTGCTGATGGCATATCCTTATGCGATGACAGTAATAAGTCAGTGTTTTTTTTTTTTTACTTCAATAGAAAAATTGTTCAACGTTGTAGGAGGAAATGAAACAAACACAGAAAGTGAAATTAACTTAGCTACTTGTTTTTTTGGAGGAAAGAACAATAAAAGTAATTGAGCACTTCAAATGTTACTTTCTTATAAGAAGTATGTGGTTTGCTGACTGGTAGTAAACAGAAATAACAATGCATTGTAAGCTTTTGGAAAAATTAGAAAAGAAAGAAGTAAAAGCCAGTCAGAATCCCACCGCTCAGAAATGACTACTGTTAACTTGTCATGTGTAGGCTCTGATTCTTAAGTAAATAAGAAATAAAACATACTTAAAAAATCACTTCATACTTCTTGAACAGTCCCTACAATTTAATATTCTTCTATAACATAATTTGCTAACAGATATTCTATTATGTAGCTCTATCATAATTCATTTTTTCTTTTTAATTTAATTTAATTTAATTTTTTTTATCTTCAGAGAGGGGAAGGGAGGGAGAAAGAAGGGGTGAGAAACACCAACATGTGGCTATCTCCCGTGTGTCCCCCACTGGGGACCTGGCCTGCAGCCCAGGCATGAGTCCTGACTGGGAATCGAACCAGTGACCCCTTGGTTCGCAGGCCGGCACTCAATCCACCAAGCCACATCAGCCAGGGCCTTTTTTTTCTCATCTACTACTTATGGACACTTAGGTTTCCATTTTATTTGATTAAGAAAAAAACCTTTGTATATGTCTGACTGATTTTTTAGGTTGAATTCCCAGCATGGAGTAATTGTGTCAAAGTCAAAAATTAAAAAATGCTTTTTAAAACATGTGTCCAAATTGTCTTTCAGAAATACTGAAAGAGCTCACATTCCTACCAGCAGCATTCAGTCCCATTTCTTGTGATCCTTGAGCAGTGTCTTATTTTTATTTGCACTTGTGTTAAATATCTAAAATAGCCCTGGCTCGTGTAGCTCAGTAGACCGAGTGCCGGCCTGTGAACCAAAGGGCTGCTGGTTCGATTCCCAGTCGGGGCACATGCATAGGTTGCAGGCCCGGTCCCAGGTAGGGGGCGTGCAGGAAGCAACTACACATTGATGCTTTTCTCCTTCTCTTTCTCCTTCCCTTCCCCTCTCTCTAAAAATAAATAAATAAAATCTTTTTAAAAAGTTTAAAATAGATATTAACCTTTTCTCAAGAACTTTATTTGTAATTGTGGTAGTAAACATAAAATTTACCACCTTGCCCATTTTAACTGTATAGTTTAATAGTATCAAGTATTACAGATTTCCAGATTTTTCATTTGACAAAATCGAAACTCTGTACCCAT
Organism: Phyllostomus discolor; assembly: GCF_004126475.2. Taxonomy (NCBI): domain Eukaryota; kingdom Metazoa; phylum Chordata; class Mammalia; order Chiroptera; family Phyllostomidae; genus Phyllostomus; species Phyllostomus discolor. Next base: position 12,566,142 of record NC_040912.2, on the reverse strand, counting down.
TAAATAAGAATTCTCCACTTTCCCCTCCCTACAGCCCCTGGCAACCACCATTCTACTTTCTGTGTCTGTGAATTGGACTAGAAACCTCCTATAAGTCATATAATCACAAAGATTTGGCTATCGTGTCTGGCTTATTTCACTTAGCACATTATCCTCAAGGTTCAGCCTGTTGCAGATGTATCAGAATTTCCTCCCTTTCAGAGGCTGAGTCGTATTCCCCGGCATATACGCACCACACTGCTTGTCCCCTCGTTGGTCTGTGGACACTTGTGTTGCCTCCCATCTTGGCTGTTATGAATGGTAGTGCTGTGAACACAGGTGTGCTAGTATCTCTTTGAGATCCTGCTTTTAATGAATTCTTTTGGATACATCCCCAGAAGTGGGATTACTGGATTATACGGTAATTCTACTTTTAATTTTTTGAGGACCTTTCCACAGCAGCTGCACCATTTTACACTTCCACCAGTGCTGCAAGGGTGCAAAGATTCCAGTTTCTCCATGTCCTGTTTTCTCTTTTTTTAATAAAAGCCATCCTAATGCATGTGAGGTGATGACTCATTGTGGATTTGATTTGTGTTTCCCTAATGATTAGTGACTTTGAGTATCTTTGCATATACTTTTTGGCCATTTGCATATGTGTTTGGAGAAATGTTGGTTCAAGTCCTTTGCCCATGTTTAAATCAGGTTGTTTCTGTTTTTGAGTTGTTGAGTTTGGCCTTTATTGTTTTTGTTTTGGGAGTTGGTAATCTTTGTTTATGGATAGCCTTGGCTCGTTTTTCTATAGGAATACTCTTTGGTGTGGATTTGTAAGACATTTGTCCCCCTTTGGGCCATGTCATCTGTTATCTGAACAGCGGGGTAGTTTAAGTGCCATGGGAATGGCCTGTTCCTGGAGAGGCTGGGTCGCTGCGGAACTGCCAGGACTGATCTTGCTGGTGGCTCTCTCTCTCTCCCTCTCCCCCTCTCTCTCTCTCTCTCTCTCTCTCTCTCTCTCTCTCTCTCTCTCTCTCGGACACCTTCCACTTCCCTCTGTCTCGCTGCCAGCCGGCACCCCCATGCCCCTCCGGGCCTCCCTGCTCCCCGCACCCATAGCCTCCTCTGAGTCACCGAGGCCGCCACTGCAGCCTGACTCTGCCTGGCCTTCCAGGTCGAGAGCCTGTCATCACCCAGCTTCCGTGGACGTGCCGTGTCCCAAACTCCCCAGGCCCCGTGTGGACCATTAGACGTTGGCCTTGGTCCCGCTGGCGGCAGATAGGAGGGAGGGAACGGCAGAGGTTTACCTGCGAGAGACTGAGGGGGGCCAGGCTCTCTCGGGGGATGTGGGTGGGAAGGCACGAGGGGCTTATCTGCTTCAGGTCCCATGTCACCCAGTGCTGGTATCTTTTTTTTCAGGTTGATCTCGTCCTGTGCTGAAGATGTTTCCAGAACAACAGAAAGAGGTATGTCGTCACAAATCCAGACGTAAATAGTAATAGTCCATGCATTTTGACTGCTGCAGGTTGGTTCTTCATTCCCTGACCATAAATCTGTGGCGGAGAGAGTCAGGATGCGGTAGGGTCTCCTGCAGGAGGGCTAATGAACCAACAGAACACCCACAGTGCCGTTCCCCAGCCGTGGTGCGCCCTTGGCCCTTATCTTTTGGTTCCAGTGACTGGGCTGTTTCTCAGCACACTCCCTCACACTGCTTATAAAAGTATCTTTTTCCATGACTCAGAATTCTCCCAAACCCCGCCCCCCCCCCCATTCAGTTTCTCTCTGTCCTACTTTCTTGGTTTTCTACTCGGTTGCCCCACTACCCACACATCTGGTAACCACCCAGGGCAACCGTCTGCCATTACTTTCGGTTTTGTCCTGCTTGTCGCCTCTTGGATCTCGTGGCTTGGTGTCCCATAAGCAGGGAAGCTGTCCCTTCCCAAACCCGGCCTGACCTCCCAGGCCTCCAGTCCCAGCTTCCCGAGCTCCCGTCTGACTGGGAAGAGAGTGGGACCGCCACCGCATCCACCCTTGCTGAGTGGCTGTCACTCAGAAGTACCTGTTTGTCCCGCCTGCCACCTGTTGTACCACACATGTCGTCACTAGGTGAGCCTAATGAAACCGAACAGTTGTATGTGGGCCTTTTTAGGGAGCATGCGTACTCTTGCTCTCTCTCTCTCTCTCTCTCTCACACACACACACACACACACACACAGACACACAGACACACAACCACAGGGTCCTTAGTTCACCTTGTCCAAATTTAAAGCACTAAACAATCCATTTCAGCCTTGGCTGAGTATCTTAGTTGGTTAGAGTGTTGTCTCAGTACACCAAGGTTGCAGGTTTGATCCCCAGTCAAGGCACATATAAGAATCAACCAATGAATGCATTGATAAGTGGAACAACAAATTGAGTTTCCCTTTCTCTCCAGTCGATAAAACAACAACGACAAAAGCAATCCATTTCAGAGAAGCACTCCACAGATTTCTTTGCCAGCGCTCACGTCAGCCCAGCCTGCGGTTCAGGTTCTCTTCAGTTGTCCAGCCCTCTTCACCCTTTAATTTCAGGCTGGCCTCCCCCACTTCCAAAGGCAGCATTTTTGTTTGTTTGTTTTTTTAACTTTTGAAACTTGGGCATACCTTATGTACAGTAAAGTGCATAAAATGCCCTGATCTTATGTGTACATCTCAGTGGATTTTTCTTACATTTATGTAACCATCACTTGGATCAAGGTATAGATGCTTTTAGCACCCCAGAAGGTACCTGGCGCCCCTTTCTGTCAGCCCCCTGCTTCCCTCCTGCCGGCACACTCCAGAGGTAGCCGCACACGGTACCAAGACCCAGCATTTTCCCCTGTCCCTCTGGTAGGCAATGTTGGGGCCAAGCTGCTGGCTTTGGGAAGTGCGTTCCCTGTGAGGCTGGCCAAACCGCACATCCCCACCTGACTGCCCTCACTTCTGACACCATCGTAAGCTCCCGGGTTCCCCAGACATCCTCAGGTTGCTAATTCATGAGAAAGACTCACGCAACTCACTGAGAGCTATTGTACTCGTGGTTACATTTTTTTTTTTATGGGGAAAGCATACCAGTTAGGGCCAGTCAAAGGAAGAGACACAGAGGGCAAAGTTGGGGAGGAGTCCAGATGCGGAGTTTCCGGTTGTCCTCTCCTGATGGAGTCACCTCCCCAGTATCGATGTGTGACAATGTGCACAAGGGGGCTCACCAAGCCCTGGTTTCCAGAGTTTTTACTGGGGCTCCGTGTTTACAGTGTGGCTGACCTTTCGTCTCCACTCGTCCTGGGGTCAAGTTAACACCTTCAGTTTCCAGTTCCTTCAGAGGATGCAGCTGATACAGTGTGTCCCGGAGCCCCCATCACACTCACATTGTTAGACTGTCCAGGGGCCAAAGCCCAGGCCAACGAAGATGCTCCTGTCAGGCAGGACATCGCAGGCACCTGGAGGGCACCTGCCTGGGGCTGAGGGCAGAGGCCAGACCTCCCCTGGGCGAAGTGACTTCTTCACTACCTACCTGCCGGGGCCTGACCACCGGGCAGGCTGTGCTTAGGAGCCTCCCGCTGGTCTCCAGCACTATCGCAAAGGCGCATTTTAAAAGCTGTTCTCTTCGGGGAAAGCCACCAATGAAATCCATGAAGACTTTTTTTCCAATTAGAAGAAGTTTTTTTTGTTTTTTGTTTTTTTTTTGGCTGGGTTGGTTTAATCACTTGATTTTTATTATGAACTCATGTCAACGAATAAAAACTAGACACCAATTTTAACCAATTACATAAAGGAAGCATTTTCCTGACCTTGCAAAAGTCCTTTATTATAAATAACTATGCGATACTATAGCATGAAGAAATTTTAAACTAGAGAGGTTTTCAACTGAAAAGGAAAAAAAAAATACTGTAGGGAGACAGAGGCGTAACATTCGGGACTTGGCTTGAACCTCTCAGCTGGAGATAACCCTGTCAGGCTCGGTTCCGGATGTGCTGTAATGGGCTGCTCACCACCGATCAGCCTGGTTTCCACACGTGGCCACAGGGATCTGGCTTCTAGCGCATCGCTCTTAGGACAAAGTCAAAACTCCTCCCTGAGGTTTCTAAGGCCCTTTACGCTCTGGGCCTGCTCCCCCCTCCAGGCTCCCCTTCTGCCCCTCGGCCCACCCCGGCAAGCTTCACACTCTTCACTGTGGAACTTATTTCTGAGTCTTTTTTTTTTTTTTAAGATTTTATTTATTTATTTTTAGAGAGGGAAAGGAGGGAGAAAGAGAGGGAGAGAGAGAAACATCAATGTGCAGTTGCTGGGGGTCATGGCCTGCAACCCAGGCATGTGCCCTGACAGGGAATCGAACCTGCGACACTTTAGTTCTCAGCCCGCGCTCAATCCACTGAGCTACGCCAGCCAGGGCTATTTCTGAGTCTTGACTGCCCTACACTCTGGGCCCCTGGGCTTTCACAGGTGTTTTCCCACTGCCTGGAGCAATCTTTCCTCCCCCAGCCTCCACACCCCGTTGTCTCACTCCCCTTTACCCTCAGGCCTCAGTTTAGAAGTCCAGAAGAGGCCTTTCCAAAGCCTCCTTGGTCAAAGGTGTTTTTATCTCACTGCCTACCCTAGCGGCTCCTTGTCCTCATCGCCAGTTCGAAGTGGGGGAGGTGGTAGCCGAGGCTTTAATATTGTTTAGTGGGAAATAACTCAGGTCGCACCTAACCAAATGGGGAAGGGCTGAATGCAATAGCACCGATTATTCTAGAATCCAGACCGAGGGGTGGTGTGTGTGTAAGCTCATGCACCCACAGCAGACAGCACTAATTAATCACGAGGGTGGCACTTGAATTGAAAGCTATTTACCATCCTGGTTCAAGATTCAAATAGCCCGGGAGTGACAGCTCTGGTCTGCCTAACTGGTAGTGCCAGCCTAGAAGTTTGGTGCTTTTTTTTTTTTTTTGCTTTTTTTTTTTAAGATTTGGAGGGTGTGGAACCCAATGCAGCCTCTCTTGTTAAAATAGCTTTATGACTGTAATAAATCTAGAGAAAGGAGACCAGGGAGTGCAAGTCTCTCTTGTTAGTTAAACATGTTCCATTTGCACATGGGCTTGAATTCCCAGGGGAGCAGTATCCGAGCTGATGGATCTTCCCCATAAAAATGGCCTTGGCACTGGGCCATTGTAAAATTAAAATGAATTCAGATTCATTCATGCATGCAACTTTAATTTACAATTAAAATATTATGGTTACATATTTTAATAAGAATAATTAGGTGGACCCAACTGAATCAACCCTTCTGTTTAATGAGACAGAACCCCGAATCCTAATGAAAAGGCAGGTGTCTGTGACAGGGAGCCCGTCTCGGGTGGTGTCTTTTGTGGAGTCAGGCATTTCTGTTCTTTGTGTGTGCTGATGTCCAGCAGGCGCGGGTTGGTTTTTCTGCGTTACTGAAGACCCTTGCTTCCGGCCACGTCGGGCTCATCCCTGGTGACGTGGGAATAGGCAGTTTCCTCCTGCTGGACAGTGCTTCATGGCGTCTGACATTCTGGCCCCTCCAAGGCACGGGTTTGCTCCCCTGCCCAGGGCTCACTTGGTGTAAATGGGTCGCTGCTCCCTCTGTGGTGGCACTGGAAGGGCGTGTGCATCTCACGTGTGTGTAGGGGTCTATTTCCTCTGCTCTCCCGGGTCACAGTGCTGGAACTCTACCTTTAGAGAGTGTACTTGCTTCACTCTGAGTGCGATGGCAGCTGCCAGTTATCGGTACCTTGGTGACAATACATTCATCAGCTCTGTGATAGGGATGTCCTGACTGGAGCAGACACACGTGGGCCACGAGAGTTTCAGGCACCAGGAGGACCCCGCTACCAGGGAGGAGCCAGGGCCCTACAGGGACAGATGGGAGGGATGTGCTTCCGTTTTGCATGTGTCGGATCTAAGGTTAACATGTACATCCTTGAGGTACGGTATGCTGCCTGACGCTAACGTTTGAGGCTTGCTCTGGGGGAGCATGGTTTGATAGTGGGAAACTGATTGGACACGCACTTGGCTGGACCAGTGAATATCATTAAAGAATATCCCATAAGCCGGGTGTCTTCTATCTGGTGTCCTGTGACACTGGGGACTTTGAAGGGAAGTGACAAGACAAACACTGTCCCACTCCCTGAAACTAAATTTATTTAGTGTCTTTCTTCCTCCTTTGCTCCGGGCTGATCAGATGTGATATAATAACAGGGAAACTGGGATTGAGATATATGGGAATTCTCTACTACCTTCACATTTTTTAAAGGTTATAGACATACAGCTATTAATTTTTAAAAAAGATTTTATTTATTTATTTTTAGAGAGGGGAAGGGAGGGACACGTAGGCATGTAGTTGCCTCTTGCATGCCCCCTACTGGAGATCTGGTCCACAACCCAGGCATGTGCCCTGACTGGGAATCGAACCTGCGACTCTTTGGTTTTGAAGGCAGGCACTCAGTCCATTAAGCCACACCAGCCAGGGCTATCTTCACAATTTTTCTGTGTATCTGAAACACTTCTAAAATAAACTTTGTTTTAAATCAAATAACACTGAATCATATATAAATATAAATGTTTCTAAAAGAATATGCAGTGAATAAAGGAAGGTACAAAATGGTATTTATAGCATACTCCCATTTGTGTTAAAATTATATATATATATGCCAATTATATATACATAAAGTGTAAAATATATATAAAAAGTCCTGAGTAGGTGAAATTTTATGTGTAAATATATCTTTAATCACATACAATTGTTTTTTTTTATAACAATGAAAAAAATCTGTGAAAGGTAGGCAAGTATTAGAATATCATGCGAATGGTGTCAATAATGTTAAACAAATGGTTAACATTTTCAGATCCATATTCCTGACTTACTTTCACTTTCAAATGCCACTTTGGTTCCTTTTTCTAAAGCTGTCTGCTGGGGATCCTCTCCCTCCCTCTCTTCCTCCCTTCCTTTCTTTTACTTTTTCTTTTGCTTTTTCATTACGAAATTTCAAAAATACACGAAGTAGAGAGACTAACATAATGAACCCTTATGTACCGAAGGTTACAACGATTAACACATTATTAACTTGTGACCATGCCATTGCCCAACCCCACCCATTTCCTCCCACCCCGACACGGTGCATGATTTTGAAACAAATTCTAGACATTCTGGAGTTTCATCTGTAAGCATTTCAGTATGCATGTCTAACAGTGGACCCTTCTCAGAAACAAACCACATTATCACACCTTAAATAATGAACATTAGTTCCTTCACACCATCAAATGTTCAGGCAGCCTTCAAGTTTCCCTGATTATGTTGAAGAAAAAAAAATTATGTGTTTGCTCGTTCTAATCACGATCCAAATAAGGACCACATTGTGTCTGGTTAGTATACTGCTTTTACAGTCACCGATTCTGCCTTTTTTCCCTTTTGCAATTTGTGTGTTAAATAAACCACATCTTTTGTCCTGTAGAGGTTTTCACATTCAGGATTTTACTGATTGGGTCCTGGTGGTGCAGTGTAACACAGGTTGGCAGTTATTTCTTGTTGCAAAAGATGAATTTTTCCATTGCACTTTTCCTAATGCATTATGTGAGACCAAGAAGTAACTCCTTAACTTTGGGCATCACTGGAGTAAAGAAACTTGCAACGTCATGAAGTCCTGTTAAAGCCAGGTCTACCTGAATGTTACCCACGGTTGTTTAACCTGAAGTAATAAAAGCGTTCTTAAAAACCATCATCCAGACCTGCAAGGGCATGGCGTTAAACACACTCCAAGCTCTAAAGTGGAAGTAGCATCCTTGTGGTATGTCTTTTAGGTTGTCATAAGTATTACTAGGGAATAAAGGAAGAGAATATTGGGGAATAAAGACATTCCTTCTGCCTTTCAAACTTGCTATTTGTAAGCCCTGGCTGGTGTAGCTCAGTGGATTGAGCACGGGCTGCGAACTAAAGTGTCGCAGGTTTGATTCCCAGTCAGGGCACATGCCTGGGTTGCAGGCCATGACCCCCAGCAACCGCACATTGATGTTTCTCTCTCTCTCTCTCCCTCTCTCTCTTTCTCCTTCTCTCTCTCTCTCTCCCCCTCTCTCTCTCTCTCCCTCTCTCTCTTTCTCTCTCCCTCTCCCTTCCCTCTCTGAAAATAAATAAATAAAATTGTAAAAACTAAAAACAGAAAATAAAAAAAAACTAACCACAAACTTGATATTTGTAAAGAATGTAGTGTGTAAAATGGCTAAATTTTAGTTCTGAGATTGTTGTGTGGAAGTCTCGAATAGAATTCTGGTGGGTAAGACATTAAGTTCTGTAAGTATTAGCTGTGTAGCACAGAGTTGTATTCCATACATTTTAATTGTATCAATGAATGAATGAATGAATGAGTGAGTACGTGAATCTCCAGTACATACATAAACATGTAAAACACTACTTCGGAATAGGAAAAATCAGGTCCCGAGAAAGTGAGCACAAAAAGAAACAAGTTTTCACTTTTGTGACAGAAAATTCTCAAGGCTATGAGAAATTAATCCTCACTAATACCTAGAAATTCTGCTTTATTAGCTTTTGTCTCTTCTTTTTTTGTCATCTGAGTATTTTTATACTTAGCACAGTTATGTTTGCTTGTACTACAAAGATTAAAGCGAGACCACAGTGGAAATTTTAAATTTCTGATACCCCCATCAGAATGGCTAAAATAAAGCACAGTGATAACCCCACTGGAAGCCGGGAGAGGTGTGTAATGACACACCACTGTGGGGTTAATTTGCATTTCCCTAACGGCTACTGACGTCGAACATCTTTTCGTGTGCCTGCTTGCCATCTGTCTGTCTTCCTTGGTGACATGTCTCTTCGTGTGTTTCGCCTATTTTCTGATTGGATTCTTTGCTTTTTTTAAGTGTTGAGTTTTATGTATTTTTATATATTGTAAATACAAGTCTTTGGAGGGATATGCAATTTGCAAATATTTTCCGCCGGTCTGTGCTTTGTCTTTTCAACTTCTTCATGGAGGTCTTTGGCAGAGCAAAGGCTTCTAGTTTTGGGGAGTCCAGTTTTTCACTTTTTTCTTATACTGATTGTCCTGGTGGTATCAAGGCCAAGACTTTCACTCTAAGATCCATTTTGTATGAGTTTTTCGGTGAGGGGCAAGGTGTAGGTTGAGGCTCCTCGTTTAGCCTGCGGATGTCCAGGTCTACAGGTGCTTGTTGAAAAGACGATCCCTTCTCCACCGAACTAGTTTCACACCTTGGTCAAAAATCAGTTGGGCATATTTGTGTAGGCTTCAGCAACAGGGATTCTTCTCACTTCATTCTGTTTCAAAATTGTTCTGGCTCTTCTAGGGTCTTTCCTATCCCATGTAATGTCACCATATGCTTATCTGTGTCTTCAAAAAATACTGCTGAGGTTTTTACAGAACTTGTATTAAACCTACAGATCAGTTTGGGGAGAATTTGTCTATTATGTTGAGTCTTTTTAAAAAAAGATTTTATTTAATTATTTTTAGAGAGAGAGGAAAGGAGGGAGAAAGAGGGAGGGAAACATCGATTGGTTGTCTCTTGCATGCCCCCAAACCGGGACCTGGCCTGCAACCTAGGCATGTACCTTGACTGGGATTCGAACTGGTGACCTTTTAGCTTGCAGGACAGTGCCCAACCCACTGAACCACACCACTCAGGGCTGGTGAGTCTTTTAACATGTGAACACAGTATAGATATGATACAGTACTTATATAGATGTATACAAAGAAGTATATGCTTCTTTGATGTCTTTCAACAGCATTCTTATAACTTTCAGCCCATAGAAGCTGTACACCCTTTTTTTAAAAAATCTTCTTTGTAATCATATTAGTTCTCAAACATTTTGTGAGCACCATCTATGTGCTAGTACTGTGCTTGGTGCTAGAAATATAAGGATGAAATACAAAGCCTATGGTACAGAGTTTCAGAAGCGCATGTTATTTCAACTGGTATTTTAGCTAATAGCAAAGAAGATAATGTTTCCCTCTCCAAAATAATGCAGTTACAGGGAAATTTGAAATGACAGAGATTTATATTATTGCTTAAAGAGCCACTAGATAGAACGTTTGAGAGCCCAGGCTTTGGAGCACGGAGGACCTGAGGTTGGAACCTAGCTCAGCCTATTGGCCATTTGACTTTGGGCAGTCGCCTAAGCTTTAGAAGCCTTATTTTTCTTACCTGTAAAATGGGACGATGATATTACTGACCTCTCAGGACCGTTGTAAAGAAAAAAGGAACACGTGTGTAAAGCACTTGTCACAGTGCCTGGCGTGCATCAGTGTCCTGTACAATACCGTCATTTTTATTGTTAATTTCATCTCCTATCAGGGCTAAGAAGGAAAAAAAAACCCCACAACGTAGGTGGGTAAGTGGATAAAGGCCGAACTTGGGGTGGGGGCGGGGAGAGGTCGTGTATTAAAACCAAAGAGTGATTATGAGAAGTGAATACAGGGGTTAGATTTTCCAGGAGCCGAGTGGTCTCTCTCCAGAAGCTCGTTTTCACACGCAGCATAGCAGGGATCAGTTCGTTTAAATTTTTAATTTTAATCTGCTTGGCTTCTCCCTTCATGCTAGATATCGTCATTAGGCCCAAGAAGTCATTAAAGTGTTTAATAAGGTTATTAAATTGAGTAACTGCTGCTGCTGAAGCAATTTTCATAGGAAATCCATACGATTCTAGGTACGGAACTCCGCGCTGTCCTCTGTGGCTGACAGGCTGCCGGCGTGCCCTTGAAGAATGGGGGCAGCGTCGTGAGGGATGTGTCTAATTAAGAGATCATCGGTGAACCTTGGCTTCCTGGGCGTACTGTTTGTGGCTGGAAGCGTGGTGGAACTCCACTAATTTCTACTAATTGCAGGGGGCGGGGAGGGGAGGCCCGCCTGAATCATAGAATATTTTAAAATAAGTGTACTTTTATTACTTTCAAGTACATATTTTAAGTCCAAAGAGGCAAACAAATTGTTGTCTGGCGCAGGCCTTCGGGGGCCCAAGTTATTGAAGCTATCAGAATGATTTTCAATTATTTCTATGTAAATAGGTGCTTCTGGAGTTCTTCAGGGTGCTCGAAAACAGTTACTTCTCCCAGATCTTCAACATTGCTCCTGCCGCCACGAGCTGTTAATTGGCACACCCTCAGTGCGAGGGGTTTGTTAAATTAAGATAAACTTTAGACCAACTATCACTAATTCATGGAGCCCAGGAACCCAAGTGGATGAGGCTTTTATTTCCACTAAAGTTTGATCTTGTCCCCCCTCCACCCCTGCAGGCAATTCATTCATTCATTCCTGCAGGCATTTATTTATTCATTAAGCGACATTAATAGAACACATTGGATGTGCCAGGCATTCAGGTCAGACACGACAGCCTAAGCCACTGTCCAGGAGCTTAGCATCTGGTAGAGGCGAGCTATGGGCAGTTACTGTACAGCGAGGTGTTGAGGTGTCGTGAGCAGGGTGGGCGCCTGGAGTCTGCCCAGAGGCATTGGGGGCTCAGAGGAGGGTCACACTTGTAAACAGACTGCATGAATCTGAGGATTTCCAGAGACTGAGTTGCATTTTGAAAAATGAGTTCGAGTTAGCAGAAAATAAAAGAAAGAAGACAACAAAGAAGAAAAAAGGAGACAGCAGGGTGGGGACAGCTGTCCAGGTGGAGAGAACAGCTTGTTCAAAAAAGGCATGCGGGTGTGAAGTTGTGGGTTGGGTGTGAGGACGTGAGCCTAGCCTTTGGAGATAAGCAGAGTGAAAGCCATGAAAGGCTCTCTTGTGCTAGCTTAGGAGTTTGAACTTGATCTTGAAGGTTAGGGGGCAGGTTTTGAAGGATTTCTAGCAGGTTAATCATCAGATGTGTGCTTTGGAGTCATTCTTGTCTTAGCATGGGGGATGGATTGGATACAGGTCCGGAGATCATTTAGCAGCCCTTGCAGTAATGCCGGGCAAGCAGTCCTTGAACCAAAGCAGTAGCAGAGGGAACAGGGTGTGGGTGGGTTCAAAGGAGGGGGGACCTGGAGGACTTGGGGAGGTGATTTAAAGAGAGAGGTCTGGGTTTCCAGCCGGGTTTGCTGGGGATGAGATGGGGAGCAGGGTAATGTGGGAAGGGTGGGACTTCCAGGTCGGGCAATCTAAGCAAGAGGCTGGATGTGTGGTGCGTGGCTTGGACTGGGCTGCGGGTGGAATCATCAGCTCATGCTGGGTGCCGGAACCCATGTTTGGGTAAGGTTACCCTGGCATTACAACAGGGTGTGAGGAATAGCAGCCTGGAGGGGGGAGGATGGGGGCTCTTGGGGCCACAGCAACATTTAAGAGAACGAGGAGGAAGAAAAAAAATTTGCCATGCACAGGAGAAGACTGATTCTCAGCACTCTATCCATGTTAAAGATTTTTGGGATTGAAAAAGTACTTGGAGTCTTAGCATCACAGTTAACTTTGAGTGTGTGAAGATTATACTTAATACATAGTACTAACGGTAGGGTCTGAGAATTCCATCCCAGTGAGACGGAGAAAAGGGATTCTTCACAAATTTGTCACTATGCTGCCCATTCCTTTTACAAATATTCCGAAGGGCTTGCCCTGAGTAAGTGTTGTGAAGTCTTTAAGGTCATTCCGCCTTTCGCTGAAAAATCAGTTTTAGAGTGTTTGCTACTGGGTCCTTGATGATTTTTACTTTAAAAAACATAGAGCCCTGACTGGTGTGGCTCCGTTGGTTGGCTGTCGTCCTGCAAATCGAAAGGTTGCCGGTTTGATTCCTGGTCAGGGCCCTTGCCTGCGTTGCAGGTTTGGTTACTGGTCAGGGCGCATACGAGAAGCAGCCTATCGATGTTTCTCTCCCTTTCTTTCTCCCTCCCTTCCCCCCTCTCTAAATCAATCAATCAATCAATCAATCAACCTCTTAAAGAACATATACATTTGGTTAACCTTTTCTTAATTGCTGATTGCCAGTGTTTGTATGAAGACCTCTGTGCTTTGGGTGTGTGTTTCTCTTTGTATGTAGTAATACTTTACATAGAAAAGGGTAATAATACTTTATATTCACGTAGCACCTAATGAAAAATTTCCTGGTGTCTTCACCAGTATTTTATAATTTGATTCTCATACTAAACAGCGGAGATAGGTTGGACGGGCATTATTCCCATTTTCCAGATGTGGAAACAGAGGCTCAGTGAATAAGTTCATAAACTAGAAGTAGGTGACGGAGTTTTCCCCTAGCCTTGTGACCATAATTTCAGTGTTCTTTCCACGAAGAGAGACATGTTACTCAAAGTGTGTGTGTGTTAACAACTGAACAATAGCAGAGAACTAGGGGGGGAAAGCCCTGATTTTTTCCAGAACAATTTGTCATCATTTATCACTGGTTAATAATATGTTGAGTGTTTAGGAATGTGCAGAGCTGTGGATTTTATAGCTTAAGTTCAGAAACATGATTTTGAAATCACAACTTTATAGCGAATTGACAAATGTGTTTTTCTATCTGTTGCTTTTGTTTCATCTGTGCACAGGCCCACCTATTTCAGTAACCGTGCATGTCTTCCGTTAGCAGGGGACACCGAGTTGTTGGAAACATTTCATTTCCCTTTTGGTATACTTGGTACTTCCGCCTCCCCAGCGGAAAATCGGAGCTGCCGGGACCCTGTGCGGGAGTGTGGCTCTCATGGGACTTGATGACTGGGAGCCCCTCTGGCCCAGCGCAGGGCTGGACCACCTCGTCAGCTGCTGGCAGCTTGCTGCCTGGCCTGGAGCGTGGGCCGACCTTGTCGTCAGGCCCCGTGCCCAGGGCCCTGACTACCTTTTGGGGCCCAAGAAAATGTTTCCATTTTTTTAGATTTTATTTATTTATTTTTAGACAGAGGGGAAGAGAGGGAGAGAAACATCAATGTGTGGTTGCCCCTCGCACACCCCCCAAACTGGGGACCTAGTCCACAACCCAGGCATGTGCCCTGACTGGGAATCGAACCAGCGACCCTTTGCTTCGCAGTCTGGCACTCAGTCCACTGAGCCACACCAGCCAGGGCTGTTTTCATTTTTTTAATCAGAAAAATAAAATGATCTTTTAGGTCAAGGAAAAGGTTTTACTGTATAATAGCAATATATTCGTCTTTGTGCCAGGAAAGTCGTAAGGTCTGATTTGGAATATTGTGCTTTGGAGAAGGGCCCGTGAGGGCGAAAGCACCCCGGGGCCGTGAAAGCAAGCAGCCCCGAGCGTGCGCGGTGTTTGGAGGGACGGCTGCTCTGGACCCTGGTCTTCTCTCCTAATCCTAACCTGTTTGTCCTCCTGTCCCCTGACTCACTGATGACTGATCCATTCCTCCTAAGAGCCGTGGATGTGTGAAAAGCGCCTCAGGAAGATGAGTTACCCGCACAGACACACACAGACCGGAGACGAGGGGAAAGGCGCACTGACCGGCGGCGCGCTGCCTGGGTTTCGTTTCCGTTTCCATTTCTGGGCAGCATGTTCTTTGCCTCTGACCCAATCGCACTCTACAGAATGAGGGGCTATGACAAATACTTCATTTTAGCAATTGTTTTTAGAGTGCCTCTTACAATTTAGAACGTGCTTTTGAGAAGTAATGGCCAAAACATTGAGTATCACTATATTGTTACCTTATTTTTATTGCCTGTCTTCTAAATGACATTAAAAATACATAATGAGTACAAGCTGGGTAGCTAAGTTGGTTAGAGCATCATCTCAATATGCCAAGGTTGTAGGTTCGATCCCTGGTCAGGGCACATATGAGAATCAACCAATGAATGCATACATAAGCGGAACAACAAATCTCTCTTCCTCCCTCCCTCTCTAAAATCAATAAAAATATTAAAAAGTACACAAATAAAGTTTTTAGAAAGAAGACTCTTTGGAACATTAACTTACAATCCTTACCTACTGAGGGCAAGCTGTGGGGCAGAGTTCTCAAAGGCAAGAACAAAGCTCATGTCTTAGAAGGTGAGACCTGATAGGTGGCAAAAATTATTTTCAGGGAGTGTGGACTAGTTTTCTCCTTTTAAAAATCCTCTGTACTCCCCTGGCCAGGTGGCTCCGTTGGTTGGTTATGCCAAGGTTGTGGGTTCGATCCCCGGCAAGAGGCAGCCAAGGAATGCATATATAAGTGAAACAACAAATCAATGTGTTTTTCTCTCTCTCTAAAGTCAATAAAAAATAATAAAATTAAAAAAAATACTCTGTACTGAAAATTCTCATTTCACCATCTGCATGGTAGCATGGAGGTGCTCTGTCCTGAAAACCCCACCATCTCCCTGTGGCTTCCGCTCCAGGGCATTGTAGCTGGCCTCTCGCAAGTGCTGAAGCAAAGCAGTAAGAAGCGGCTGAAATTTCAGCCTGGAAGCCCCTCTTTTTTAACCAAAAAGTTAAAATATTGAAAATTAGATTCAATGAACAAATTTATAATCCCCAAGTGAATAAATTATACTTTAAAATTTATCAAGCCAAACAATGCATTTTTTTTGTTATACATGCTATCATGTTTATTTTAAAGATTTTACTTATTTACTTTTAGAGAGAGGGGAAGGGAGAGAGGAAGAGAGGGACAGAAACATTGACGTACGGGACATCGATCGGTTGCCTCTCGCACACCCCCAACTGGGGACCTGGCCTGCGCCCTGACCGGGGGTTGAACCCTGGCGACCTTTCAGTTCTCAGGCTGGTGGTCAGTCCAGTGAGCCACAGCAGCAGGGCCACGTTGTCATACTTTTAAATGGAGCTTTCCCTCCTGATGCTGGGGGCACACACAGAGTCCTCGTGCATGGTCATGGCTCGCCTTTCACATGACCTCTGCTGCTTTTTCTCATTTGTGCTGTCGGGAGTGAGTGATGGGTGAGGCAGGGCCTACAGTTTAAATTTAGAACGATTAAGAAAATAAGAAATGACCACTTTTAAAATTTGAGAAAAACATGAACCTATTTTTCATGATTAAAATATACTTTCTTACTACCCTCTTGTTACACGTAAAACTCTCCAGAAGCGCAACAAGCTTGGCTTTGCATTATTTTTTAAAAATTCCATTTTGTGGCAAAAGTGTTTTTTTTTTTTCCCGGGGGCGGGGGGACTTCCTATGGAGCCCAATTCATTCACTTCTTGTTTTTTTAAAGAACCATGACTGCATTGGCTAGAGTTCATTTCCGTTTTGTTCTAGTGCAGCTATTTCTCTCATCTGTTGCCAGTCCCTACTCGAAGCCCTGAAACACAGCTCTTTGTTTATGATGCCCTTACAGGAGTTCGTGAGTGTCTGGGTTCGAGACCCTAGGATTCAGAAGGAGGACTTCTGGCATTCCTACATCGACTACGAGATATGCATTCATGTAAGTATGCAATCAGTCGTCCATGGGAATCGTAGGAAGTTTTAGTAGGCCTGTTTGATGGGATAGGATGATATACTTCCAGCTGAAATTTGTGAAGTGATCTTAATTCAAAGAACCGAGTTTTAATGATCACAGCTAATGCTTGTATCTTGAAGTTGTAAGATGGCCCCTAAAGTTGAAAATTTCTTATTTGAATTCCTTATTGCACCTGTGTTAATATTAATATTTTAATGTGTAGTGCCTTCATGAAAATGCAAATACATATAAAATTCATGGTTAAAGAATATTTATACCTCATTAATAGTATTTATGATCTGTTATAGCACATTTCCAGCAAATAAATATATTGCTCGGTGTCTTCTGTTTTGAGAGGATGTAGAGTTCTCTGGAGAAGAGATGGGTAGTGTTTTATAGGTAGAATAAGAAAGTAGGAACTGTTGAATGACAACAAAAAATTTTTAAAAATTAAAAATAAAAAAAATTAGAAAAAGGAAGTAATAACTGAATATGTGTAACTTTTTTGCCCTAATCTAGCTTATGAGTAATTAACACAAGTAAATAACTAGAAATAATGTTCTTTAATTGGAAAGAATGCTCTGTCATAATCTTGTGAACAGTGTCATGTGGTACGTGGCCTTCTGTGATCATCTTGAACAGGGTCAGCAAACTTTTTCTGTGAAGGACCAGGTAGTAGCCCTGACCGGCGTTGTCCTGAAAAGCAAAGGGTCCCTTGTTTGATTCCTGGGCAGGGCATGTGCTGGGTTGCAGGCCTGGTCCCCGGTTGGGGTGCATGGGAGAGGCAACTGATCAATGTTTCTCTCCCTCTTTTCCTCCCTCCCTTCCCCTCTCTCTAAAAATAAATCTTTAAAGGGCCAGGTAGTAAATAAATGTCTTCAGATCTGTGGGCTCCACAGTCTTCCTCCACACCACTCCATTCTGCTCTTGTAGGGTGAAAGCAGCCACGAACAAGACATAAATGAATGAGTGTGGTTGTGTTCCAATAAAACTTTATTTGTGGAGACGAGTGGCAAGGTGGATCTGCCCCACATGTTAGAACTTAATGGCCCTGATCATGAATGGAGTCACTTTCCCCACCTGGTTTAGTCTAGACTTTTCTTGGGAACACAGCAACAGGCCCAGGCTTTCTCGTGACTACACAGCACGAGTGAGGTGATACGCAGCTACCTTTAGTTTTCCCATGATAAGTAGCTAGGTTGGTAGATTGAATATGCCATCGTTAACTAGCCATAAAACATAAAACTTTTCTTTATTTTCCTTCCACCACTCTCCAACTTCGAAAATAAACAAACTGAAGACTCAGAAGTGCTTCTTGGTGATTGGGTTGAAGGCCATTGCCAGGGTATACTTTGTATTTTGATTTTGTTTTGCTTCTACTCATAAAGTCCCGCCAGATATAAATTTTGTGTGGAAATTTTAACACAAATATATATGATTATGCCTTTGAAAATGAAATTAAATTTTTTTTAAAGATTTTATTTATTTATTTATTTTTAGAGAGGGAAGGGAGGGAGAAAGAGAGAGAGAGAGAGAGAAACATCAATGTACGGTTGCTGGGGGCCGTGGCCTGCAACCCACGCATGTGCCCTAACTGGGAATCGAACCTGAGATGCTTTGGTTCGCAGCCCGAGCTCAATCCACTGAGCTACACCAGCCAGGGAAATTAAATTCTTTAGTGGCCTTTTAGCTTCCTCTAAAAAATGCATAGGTCCTTATCACATGCTTTATGGTAGGCATGGAATTTGATTATCCTCTGGGCGCTAATGAAAGCATAGGTTTTTTTCTGCTACATAAGTCACATGACATGAATCCAGAAATGTCCATCCATCTCAAACCAGAAATGGTGGATTCCACAAATATTATTTGGTGGTGGCCTGGTGTTTCTCAGACATGCAAATAAGTTGACAATGAATACAGCTTGTCTTGACAGATAGCAGAAACAAGCAATCCCTTTGCTTGAGGAACTTGATAAATCAGTGGTCTCAGCGTAGTCTGATCCTGAAGCAGCTCCCGCCTGCTGTACAGTCAAGAATCGGTGGGGGGATTGGAGAGTCCCACTCAGCCTCCCTTCGATGCCGTAACCACAGAGCTTTGCAGGTGGAGAAGCCCTTGTTTAACCCATTTAAATTGATCTCAGGGGAAATGATATCAGGCAACTCTGAAGTCTTATTTACTTGGAATTTTAAACTAGTGGACTGTGGAGGTGGGCAGTCTGTCATCTATACTCCCCGAACTTGCTTTGCAAAGGGAGGACTTACAGGTAGGTGGACCTTTGTCTGGTGCAGGTGCCAGTGGGATCTGTAGTTATCGGAGCCCACGTGGTCCTAAACAGAGAAGCGAAATGAAACCGACCCAGTGTGAACAGGAGACCATGACGGGGTCCCCACAGTGGCCTGATGCCCTCTGGGGAGGGAGCTCTGAGAAGGCTCCTGCCTGCCCAGGCCTCGTTAGGGCACTAATTCAGGTGTAAACTGCCTGCTCTCCTAGTCCCCAAGGGTCACCTTAGCGTGAGGCGCTGGGGTGCTTTGAAACCCGCAGGCAGGCGGAGGGGTGTTGTACCACAAACGCCACCCAGCACCTTGGATGGGATTGAGAGCAATCGCTGCTGTGGGGGCTGGTCTCTTAACTTAACCTCTCTGCATCCGAGGCTTTCTGGGAAACACCAGGAACTCGGTCATACGTTTCCTGGGGACAGTCGAAGGACTAATCACATTTCCTAAGGAAAACAACTGCTGGGCGCTTATTAAATGGTAGAAGATGGCAAAAATGTTCTCATTTGGTAATTAAAGATTAGGAAATAGACATTTGAAATAAATATAAAGAATTGAGGATCTTCTTACAGAAATCAGTAGACAAATATTTGTTCCTCTCTTGTGTTACCCACACGAGAAGAAACACACGCATTTGCCAGTCCAGTGTTTACCCAAGGGAGAAGCATTGTCATTTTGCTGGGGATGGGGATCTGTAGGTGGCTTTTTCCACATCTGCCTTAGGGCAGCTGGAAGGAAACCAACATCTAGTAACTAATAGTAATGTTAATAGGGGACGTTTGCCAACTGCTTGCTGTCAGTGCTCACACGCCCTGTGAAATGGCATGCACCGTTTCATCCGTGTTACCAACCCGGAAACTGGAGTGTAACTGACTTGCCCCCTAGCAGAGCCAGGGCTGGAATTTGGGCCGCCCACGAGGATGTCTGTCCTTGTGCATCGGACCCCTTGCTCACTCAGGTCCCGTCTGGCAGAGAAGGGAAATGCCGTACTCTGGTTTCAAACTGATTTCAGGATTCCGGGTGTCTGTAGCGATGGCCATCTCAAGGACATGATGGCTTCTGTGATGTCCCGTCAAGGACCAGGAGAAGGTGTTTGTAGTTCCCAAAGGCTTTTCCAGCTACACGGACAGAGGGAAGGTGCTAACATGCAGTGGACGACCCTGAGTGCAGTTGGGTCATTCATGCCTCAGGCTTTAATTTCTCTGATTCTCCTTTGGAGCGGTGCTGGTAGGTGACCGGGAGCTACTTCGGAGCTCAGGGAGGGACTGGCCGGCCTCAGGTCAACACTGCTCATTTGTGGTTTGAGTGCAAATGTATTTTTGGATTTAAAAATCCCATTTAAACAAAATTTTTGGGGGGCGGTTTATATAGTGAGTTATACAAGTAAGAAAAAAGCATTTTCCCCTCAAGTGAGGCTGATGTTTTCCTTTTTTCTGAACAGACCAATAGCATGTGTTTTACGATGAAAACGTCTTGTGTGCGGAGAAGATACAGAGAATTTGTGTGGCTGAGGCAGAGGCTCCAAAGCAACGCACTGCTGGTGTAAGTGGCGTGAAGAGTCCTTATGTGGAGGAGACTTTATTATTATATTCAGGATTTAGAAATTCAATATGCATAATAAGAAGGATTTTATAAATTATGAAGGATTTAATAGACATTCTTGCTGATTGCAATTATAGTTTTAGTTAGTTTTGTGGCTCTGGCATCTGAATTCAAAATTTATCACTTGAATTCCACTAGCTTTTCGGGAATTAACCATGAAAGTCCTCAAAAATGTTTAAAAATAGGATTTTCTTTAAGTTAATATTCTCTTGTCCTTATTATTCAGCTATAATGTAATGTATAATCACTGTGTGATCATTATCATGCATACTTTGCTTTTACTTTGAGAGATTTCTGGAATTAAACCACCTTTGTTTGAGGATTATAATTTTTTTTTTTTCCTTTCTTATAAGGCAACTGCCAGAACTTCCATCTAAAAACCTGTTTTTCAATATGAACAATCGCCAGCATGTGGACCAACGGCGTCAGGGTTTGGAAGATTTCCTCAGAAAGTAAGTGTGCAGAAACTCCTGTGGCCCCACAGGAAATGCGAGAAAAGTGGTTTGCAAGACTCGGGTGTCCAGATCGGGTGGGGAGAACCGTACCATTTCTGAAATGCTAATGGTCTTCTCCTGAGCCTAGTTCAGTCGTTCATTTCCTGTATTAGAGCTCCATCTTGCGGCTCACATCTGATGGTGCATAGTCCAGACCAAATCTTCCCGCAAGAAAACAATGAACTAATTGAGGCTGATAATAAATACGTGGTCCCTTAAGCCGTAAAGCAGAGCCAAATCACTTGGAAGTTTAGCTGACAAAACTAAAATTTGCCAGGAGACAGATGTACCTTATTAAAAAGGCACTTCCTAAAAACCATCGTTATTTACAGCAGTTAGGATTGACAGATGAAAATCAGCTCTGCAGTGGGCTGCTAATACCCTTCTGGCTCCTCTAAATGAATAGTTTAACTCTACTCTTTGGAGGGCATATTTATAAGGGAGTATTTATTGGTTGTTTGATAGTCTCCGTGGGTTATTGACTCTGGATTACTTGGTGATGGGAAGTGCTATGATTAAGGAGACTTAAATTCACACTACTGTAATTTTTTTTTTCTTCAATCTGGAATGCTGGAATACCCATCCCATGGGAGAGCACATGGGTTTGCACACACACGCTGAGGCCAGATTGCCTGGGTTCAAATCCTGGCTCAGCTACTTAGGAGCTGGGTGCTTGGGCAAGTCTTTTACTCCCTCTTTGCCTGTGTTCTTCCCTCTGTAAATGGAGTTAATAATAGTACCTGCTGTATACAATTGTTGAGAGGATTGAGTGGATTAATGAATGTAAAGCACTCACAACAGTCTGGCATGTAATAGGTGGTATCTGAGTAGTGGCCATTATTTGCTTGATGCAGGTAGAAATGAAATAGCTTTGAGCCAAGTTTTCTAACTTCCTATTGAGTCATGTGACTGACTGCTGGTTCCGTGGCAGAGCCCAGCCTCCTGGGACTGTCTTTTTCTACTGGCCTCAGGATTTGAAGTAATCTTTCGAGTTCACTACACGGTACCTTAGAGCTAGCCTGATATAATACGAGGGGGGAAACCAAACTCCCCAGAATTTATTTATAAAACGTTGTGTATTTATTCTTACATGTTTAAATGCCAGTCACCTTCAAAGTACTCTCCATATGACACAATACACCTATGGAGATGTTATTTCACTGCTCAGGACAGGTTTTGATGCATCAATTTTGATACTTTTTAGTGCTTCTCCCTTTTTTCCTTTCACCTCTTCCCTATCGGCAAACTGTTTTCCTTTGAGGACATTTTTTCATCTGGGGAAACAAAGAGTCCCTTGGGGCAATGTTGGGTGAATGGGAGGGTGGACATGGGGGAGGGTCATGCTGTTTTTGGTCGAAAACTGAACACTCAGCATGGTGTGGGCAGGTGCACTTGTAAATCACCCATCATGAAATGGGCAAACAAGTTGAAGGAGTCATCAAAAAAAATTCACTGAATGTGAACGCAGCCTCTCACAACAACGCCAGTTGGTACACTGGTGCAGATGGGTTCCTAGAACACTCTTCTTGTGGGGGAAGCCTGTACTGCAAAGGGCCCGCCCTTGAGAGGATAATTCCTGTTTTTTTTGGGGGGGTGCCCCCCTTGCATACTGCCTTCTCGCCATGTGGCTCACTCATAAAGAGTTCGGTTATTAAGTATGCACATGGATATTAGTATTTATTTCTGTTAGGTTGTTAGACTGCCTTTCCTTTGAAGGGGTCATGGAGACATATAGAAACACCCAAGTTTATAGACTGAGGGAGGCCTGGAAAAGAATAAGAAGCCAGAGAAATAAAAATGACATGAGACTACAGAACCGAGTACCTGAGCCAAGTCCTGGGAAAACATCCCAGAGGGAGTCTTTTGAGTACCACATGCTTGACAGAACAAAGATCCGGTTGAATTTTTCTGCCCTTTTTCTGGGGATGGCTCCCATCTTCCTTGTTGTCTGTATGAGACCCAGATGGCTGATGGCTTCTCCCTTAGGACGTGGTCCCTGCAAGTTCGCAGAGTGGCCTGTCACTCCCACTGCTGCTCGGGGAAGTTGCACACTGGCCCCTGAGAGTGAAGTTTGGGCTGAGGGGTCCCCATCAGCACTGGGGAGCTGCTTGTCTTGTTTAGAGAGGCCTCCTTCTGTAAGGTCAACAGATGGCATGTGTCTCTATATTTGTGTTGCTAGTTAATCACAGGGCATGTGGGTTTTCTTTTTTTTTAAACCAGGAATCACTTCATTGTATTTTTTTAGAAAAGATTTTATTTCTGTATTTCTAGAGAGAGGGGAAGGGAGGGAGAAAGAGAGAGAGAGAAGCATCAATGTGTGGTTGCCTCTCATGCACCCCCTACTGGGGACCTGGCCCGAAACCCAGGCATGTGCCCTGACTGGGAAGCCAACCAGCGACCCTTTGCTTTGCAGTCCAGCACTGAATCCACTGAGCCACACCGGCCAGGGCCACTTCATTGTTTTGGGCATGACCTTTCCTTTCACAGTTGATCCTACCGAATTAATGACTTCAGTGAGTGTCATTCAGCGGCAGTGGGGTTCTGCTCGCACTCAGTTATTTTTGCATCCTGTGTCACTGGGCTGCTTGCTGATGGAATTCAAGGCAGACGCCACAGTGAAAAGTGCCTTGGGCCAGGAGCTCGAGGGGCCGGGCTCCAGGTCTCTCATGACTCTTGGCTCCCGAAGGTTTTCTGGCTGCATGACCATGGGAAAGTCACTGAATTCATTTGAGCCTTAGTTTGCTAGAGAGAGTGCAATAATGTTACCCATGCATTGCTGACCTCACTGGGTGGCTGTGTCATTGAAGCGATGCAATGCAGGGCGGGGGGGACCATTTATTAGGTGACTCCTTTGGCCCGGGCTGGGTATTGGGTATACAGGACTGCACAGAATGGACACAAACCCTTGTCCTTTTGTAGCTTCCAGTCTAGTGGGGGAGCACTAAATATGTATCGAGGATGGCCAGATTCATTAACATTGGATCTGGATTACCAGCCAGAAGTCAAGTCACAGAACAGACACCAAGTTCTCTTGTGACGTTCGGTCGGCTGTGCTGTGTGAACAGGTGTCTCTGAGCCGGTGGTGCTTCTCTGTGGTTTGACCCTGAGGGAAGCACGCAGCCTAGCACCACGCAGCCGGAGCCAGGCCCGACCTCAATGACCCTCCCCACCTTCCTGTGGTCCTCAGATTCCGAGGCCTGGCTCTCCTGTTCTTTGCCTGGTTTGTGTAGA
This sequence comes from Phyllostomus discolor, assembly GCF_004126475.2. Taxonomy (NCBI): domain Eukaryota; kingdom Metazoa; phylum Chordata; class Mammalia; order Chiroptera; family Phyllostomidae; genus Phyllostomus; species Phyllostomus discolor. Next base: position 12,542,238 of record NC_040912.2, on the reverse strand, counting down.
AGGGACAACCTTCCGTGTCTTCGGCGCCCCTGGTGTCTCTCAGCCCGAGTGCACTTTGGGAAACGGGATGCGATGTCCAGCGTGGCCATCTGGGCACCGTGTCCTGTCCCTGGTTCAACACCCTCTGAGATCTCATCAGTCACCTTTTAAGTAAGGCCACCACCCATAGCCTGTACCTTCTTTGTTTGTAGAGCACTGTAGGAACTTGAAAGGGCAGACACCACGGCATTAAATATGAACTACACTTGGGTGACAGATTTTTTGCATGTGTTAAAAAATCTGGTCTTTATGTACAGTTTGAAGTTATGAACCAAGGGCACTGAATATGTTCAAACACTTCAAAACCAAAATTCTGCTAATGCTGGGCATATGTGTGTGCATAACAGGTTTTTTTTTCATTTTAAGGTCATCTGTGAAATAATATATGTTTAATAGCAAGGTACATATCCAGGCCAATCTTCGTAGAGGAATTAGAAAGTTGTTTCTTTCATGAGGTGCACAAAACATAATTTATACCATGTACTGAACACTTGCTATAGTGTAGCTTTTTACACATGTCATCTCAGTACCGACAGTGAGAGTAGGAGTTGGGTATGAGTTCAAGTTTATAGACAAGGAAGTCATAGGAGAGGCGGAGGCACTATATTAATCCCAGGAAGTGGCAGGTTTGCAATGAGCAGAACTCTTGAGTGCAAGTTAAATTTGGTCAGTATGATTGGGAGATATTTCAAATATATTCATTTCCCCTCAATTTTGGTTATAATCTCCCTTTTGGATTTTTCTTCCTTGTATAATTATAAATTGTAAGTCACTTCTCGTAGCTACGGAAAAAGAAAGTTATAGGCTGGAATGATAAACTCTGTTAATAGACCCTAACTGTGAAAATGGCCTTCCTACTACATTTTCACGTTTGACTGATAATCATGAACGGGAGCCAGCTCTCCTGCACGGAACTCATCCCATTAATACGACTCGGTGTCCCTTACAAAGTGGGCTTTTGTGTTACAGTTTTGTATTCCTTCAGAACTGAAGGGATGTTACAGTTTTTCACAAAAGGGTGCCCTAGAAACAATACAGATTCCCTCTCTCTCTCTCTCTCTCTCTCTCTCTCTCTCTCTCTCTCTCTCTCACACACACACACACACACACACACACACACAGTTTTTGTGTCTTTGTGTTCAATAGAGGGCGCCACAGCACAGTTCATGAATGTCTTCAGGGAAGATTTGTAGGCTGTGTGTTTTCTCACCGTTGAGAGATAAACAGGCTGAGCTAAATTTGTTTTGCTTACATCAGACGGCTAACCTTCCACATTTGGGATGCAAATGTGTATATGTGCCATGATATTGGGTTCAGCAGACCCAGGGCGTCCTTAGTAGGGATTAAATGTTTTTGCATAGCTCTATATTGTTCTTAACTGAGCCAATATATAACACACCTAATAAAATCACGTTGAGGAAAACCAGATTTTTGACTGTATCCAATTCAAGGGAAAACAGGTTTTGCTTTGTCTAGTTTAAAGTTGTTACGGAGAAAAGAATAACTTTGGCCTCATGTTTTAAATCGCTTTTCACAGATTCCTTTAAAATTCTACAGGCTATGTTTTTGGTTCCTTTTATAAAGGCTTGAAAATTGTACACAGTTACTTTTATGGAGGCTTATAATGATGACATTTTATTGACTGTTTTACAAAGTGCTTTTTATATTCAGTTGGAAGTTGATTTACTGCTATTAGATTTGTTTGTGGAAATTGTGGCACAAGTACAACGGGGGTAAAAAGGTTTAATATGGCGATACAAATGCAAACGACACTCTCCAATGCGTATTAAACCAGATATAACTTTACATGAAATAGCTAGGCTCACTGAAGCAGGTGGGAAATCCCTCTCAACATTTTGTATTTTTTAATTTTGGCATGAAATATCTGAGTAAAAATAAAAATCATAAACACATTCATGATTATTTTTGCTTATTTAAAACTCATACCCATGGAGCATGGCGGCATAAATTTAGCCAGCCAGACTGAAAGAATCGGAAAACCCAGAAGTGTGCGTGGCAAATGTACCGCTTTTGAACTTGTGGCCGGCATGAGTGGCCAGAGGTTCCCACGCCCCGCCACGTCTTTCTCCCGCTTCAAAACAGAGAGCTGGGTGTGCCCGGCTCCCTCTTGCTTTTCACCTGTGTGTCCTCCAGATGGCAGTATTACGCAGAAAAGAAAACACTGGGAAATGAGTCTAATGTACAGTAAAATTGGAAATTGAATTATAGCTCAAGAAAAAAGACAGTAGCCTTGAGGTCCCGATCAACCTGGGCTCTGATCACTTTTGTTTGCTGTACCCATGTGTTAGGTTACCAGCAAGTTAATAACAGCGCGTGAGCAGTTCAAGGCTCAGTAGAATTGCTTTAGACATGAAATAAAGCTAAAATGAATTTGTGTCCAATATCATTGGCATTAGTGCTCATTACTTTTGTGGTGTAATGCCTTGAACCATCTAAAATCAATTTTAAAGATTACCCATTATTTTATAAAGAAAATAAAACACATTTCCACCAGAAACAAAGCAGTAAGCATGATCCTGTGAACAGTCGCTTGTCCCGCAGCTGGCAGGAAGCCCTCTGTTCAAACTTCATAGCGCATGCGAGTTAATATTAATGGGTCATGGCTGTATAAATCTCCTCTGGATGGGAAGTGTTTAAAACAAGAGTGGTAAACATTGGTAAATGTAGAAAATAAATCTCGAAGAGTAGGAAGAGAGAGGACTTTGCTACTTTACTACTTGTTTTTGGTAAAATACTCTTTATCACGTGATTCAGATCATCTTCTGGGGGAACCCAGGGCAGGTGACAGGGAGGCACGGGGAGGATTTAGCTCCTTGCTTGAGACTTTGCCTTTTAAAATGCACAAAGAATTGACTTTTTCTTTCTGTAGGCCACGAAAGAGTATTTTCTTAAAACTACATTTGTAAGCCTATGGCAGCCAAGGGCACAGCAAGATTTTAGTGTGGACACTGTGCTTTCTTAGCCGTTTGCCATCTTGAAAAAAATAAATCAGTTTCATTTTGAAGGGAAGCAAATATTTTAATGACCTTGGATTTTAAGTAAATTAAATATGAGTGGCCAGAAGAGATGTACTTTCCTGGTTACTTGTTTAAAAATGTGGGGTAGAAAGTCAGGCCCATTCAGTCTTAAATATGTAACCTATTTTTCACAGCTCTCTCTATAAAAAAATCCCATGTTGGGCAAAACTGCACTTGGGTTTTAGTGTTTTAGTTTTGTATCCTACAGCTGGGTTTAGTATCTTGTCAGTATGTCATTATTAATAGAGACAAGATTAGCATACTTAGAAGTCTTTGCTAAAAAGATAAAAGCAGTTTTTATTTACATAGAAGGCTGAACTTTGTCAGAAAAAACACATTCACTGATAATATGAATTTGAGCATGTGTAGATTTTGCTACAGTTCCATTTTGATTCCTCCCTGCAGTCTGAGGCACTAGTTGAAATCTGTACACGGAGGATGTTGGAGAAATTTGTAGTCAATCTTAGGTGTTCAAAAAAAAAAAAGCCACCTCTCACCTGAGCCCCTGTAAACTTGTACGAGCATAGCTGTAAGGTCTTTTTTTTTTCCTCCTATAAAGAGATGACTTTTTAACAGAACTTTTAATAGTAGTTGAAAGTTTTGATGTTTCCTGACAGCCCAGCCCATGAAGATCACGGAATCGACATGCTGGTTGGCAGTAAATTTTTTTTTGTTAAGTAGAATAAATTTCTATGACTACACAAGCAAAATATTTCCATAATTAATCCACATGGCCACAACAGATGGTTAAATTGAAGAAATGTCCTTGAAGTTATTCTTTTAACAGATGTTCTTCACTATTAGCTTCATGTTTTTACTCACCTAAATTTCCAAATAATTGAATAAAAGTTAACATATGCTTTCATCCCTGTAATAGGCAGAGTCCATAACGGGTGCAGAGTTTGCCACAGTTGAGAAACGGCTTCGGCGGCACGTTGCTGATGCCTCTCTCTCCCCTGCCCTGTAGTTAGTTGTCCATCCCTGCCCACTGATGATTTCTCCTTTCCCCCCTTATATAGGGTCCTACACAACGCGCTCCTGCTCTCCGACAGCAGACTTCACCTCTTCTTGCAAAGCCACCTGAATGCAGAAGACATCGAGGCGTGCGTCTCTGGGCAGACCAAATACTCTGTAGAGGAAGCCATTCACAAGTTTGCCTTGATGAACAGGCGCTTCCCTGAAGAAGAGGAAGAAGGAAAAAAAGAAAACGATATAGATTATGATTCAGAAAGGTATTTCCTGGCATTTCGATGTAACGTGTGTGTATTTCTGCCACACATACTACTCCCAGGCCTGTGTAGAGAGGGCTCCGCACACGTCCCTTTTTTGTTGATGTTATACTAAGATAATGAAAAAATTAATTGACTGAGATTTTATTGAGTTGTGACAGCTCATCATAGTAGTCTTCACACACACCTCCACACCGAATTAATGAATGCAGCAGAAATTCAATTATCTGCATTCTGATTATGTGACTTTCATTTAGTCAGACTTGAATTATTCGCGTTTAAATTATCTAGCTAAAAAAATATCCAACTGCACTCCAAATGGCTAATTAAAAGTCCAAATTTCCTGTCTCTCTTTGTGACTGGAGATAATTAAAGTTCTCCTCTGTTACTCAGGCTTTGAGTGTGTTGTGAAAACCAATTTCCTCTTTTTATTATTTTCCCCCTCTCTTCTTTTCCAGTTCATCCTCCGGGTTTGGACACAGTAGCGACGACAGCAGTTCACGGGGGTGTAAAATGAGCACCGCTCCGCAGGAACCCTGAGCAAGAATTCTAACGTGACCATCTTAGGAAACTCAAATTATGTCCAGTCATAGAGAAGAAAGCCCGCTGATGATATATTCTTACCTAAAGCTCACTGTCATGATATAAGGTATTTAAATTCTTCAAGACGTTGGGTTGTTTATTAGTGCTGTTTTTATGTTGTCTTACTTTGGCTGAGCTTCCGTAGAAAGCGAAAAGCCTGTGATTGCAACACTCTGTTTTATAGGCACACATTATTGGTAACACAAGATCCTGCCCTCAAATGAAATGATTTATATGTTCCAAAAAAAAAACCCGAGTTGGTTTTATGGAATTTGAAAAGACAGGGAAATAGATAGCATTTAAAAGCCAGATAGAAGAGTCCTTCTTGTATCAGGGAGGCAGTGTGACCGTGAACACAGCATGCGTGAGCTTACCCACGAGGAAGGCTGGCAGGCTGGACCAGACCGCCTCATCCAGACATGTGGTGATGCTTGGTGGGCACCTCCCCGGTGCTGGGAGACTCTTTGCTTTTGGATGTTGGACCAAAATGTTTTAAGAGCATTTAACCTTTCCAGTATTCTGCTTCACACTTAGATGGGGAAGGTATCTTATGAATAAAAACATAATAAAGGAATGTTTACACGTCAGACAAAACAGAAATCCTGCCGGTAATTTTGCTGATATTTGCAATACGTAGATTCAGAAATAGTTTCATTGTCCAACATCAGCTTTAACACATGGTTTCTGGAAACAAATCATTCGTTTTCATTATCATTGTGTAATTAGGATTACAGGTTAATGATTTATTTTCTGACTAAATGTGCAATTTCTCATCACTAGATAACTTTGTCAGTGGTGGTGGCTTGTTACTTATGTTTAGGTTAGAAGTAGTACCTTCTACAAATCAATACCTTTCATTTTACCCATAAGTATTCCAATACTTTAGAAAGGGATATCAACTTGTTAATTTCAGAATTAATTATTCATTTTTTAAAAAGCCTTTTCTTTTTAGGTGTCTGCCAGGGAATTGGTATAATTTAATATAATTTAATAAAAAATTTTTTTCCGTGGCCCAAAGTGATAATGTCTTAAACTACGTTGAACTTCACATTTCGGATGAAGCAGCATTTTCCTGAGATAATTATCCAAGTTTCTTCCCTGTTGAGCAGTGCCGCCTATCTCTGAAACTGACAGGAAGGTGTTTTTAGATAACTGGGGTAACTTGTTGCTATAACGAAATGTTACCTCACTTCATTTTAATTGGAAATTTAAAAGTTATTGTATCATTAAAAAGTCTTTGAAATGTCTGTAACTAAGAAGAAATAGAAACAAGTTAAATTAGAATAAGAATGATTTCTGTAGCTTTTTTTTTTTTTTTTTTTGTTCGGTGTAAAACATTATTGAACTTTTGTAAATATTCTGAGTTAATGTATTGGATCTTGTTACTTTATCATCTAACACTCACTATTTCGATGCAGGAAAAAAGAGGTTTAGCAATTTCTTTTTATCTTGCCAACATGTAAAATTTACTGTCCCATCAGTCAAGAGCGATCCGCAGCTCTTCTCGATCTGTATTTGAATTCACATCATTTCTGTTTTTCAGCAGTTTCGAAAAGCATGCAATGTATGCTACCAACTGTCATATTACTTTTAGAGGATGTAACAGCCATCAAAATGGATATTAAGTAATGCCTAATACTGTGGTATTGTCAACCTCACGAGTTCACCATTTTCACATTAAACATGAAAAAATCAACTTTAGTTTGTTGGATCACTTATTTTATGAGAGAATGCATTTCTTCTGACTTAGATGTAAATTCAGTGTGTTTTTGAGTGATTGGTAATTTTTAATGAGGTTGGGTGAAACTTGCTTTCATATTCACTCTGGCTGTACATGTTCGAGGCTCTTAGCCTGGGTTTGGTTGTTCGGATAGCTCAGCACTGTTCCAGCTGACGCCCAGCCGCTGGGATATCTAGATGAACTCCAGCCCCCAATGGCTCTCTGGCTTTGTTTAAGTCTCTTGTTTTTCTTTGGCATAGTTTTATAAAGTTCTCTTTAGGAAAAGAAAATAATTACTTATATAATTAAACTAAATAGAATAGGTATATATTTAAAACTTTTTTTTTAATGTAACTTAAATGTAAAGAATTCCAATCCTGGGTGTTGTATGATGCATGTACATCAAAACTGTATTTCCCTGGCTGAAAATGCTGAAGGTATAAGCTGATCGCCTATAAAGCAGGTTCATGTGTTGAGTTTGGGACCTGGTTTTATACAGAACCCAAAGGTGTCAACAATGAAGGTCAACAACCTGTTACATAAGGACTTCTTTTAAAGTCTCACTTGGAAGAAAGTGATTTAAATTCTGGTTGAAATGTCAAGTTTTAAAAGTGACTAAGGAAAAACAGAAATGTTTACCTTCCAATAGTTAGGTCCCTTAAGACATTAAATATCATCCAGGAGCATTTCAAGCCTAGTGCACATTTTATTGAACAATTAAATACAAACAAGTGACATGAAATTACCTTAAAATTCTTTTCTGGCTATTAACAATTTAAACACATTCATTTGGCCCAGCCACAATTACCATTATATCCAACAGTAAGCTGAATGTTGTTTTGAACAAAATACATATATTTTTTGCCTTAAGGATGCATCATTATTGAGCTACTGTGGTACAAATAAGGTTTTCTGTGTTTCAGCTGCAAAGGAACATCCCCTTGCACAAAAGGCCTGTACAATTTTAAGGCAAAAATAACAAAACAAAATCTTGCTCTGTTTCTAAATAATTTTCCTCTCAATATTTCAGTTCCTTAGGCGGTGCCCTATGAATGCAATGCAGCATCTTTGCAAGGGAGGAAACAATTTCAACACAGTTTTCTGCTTTTGTTTGGGATACAGCCCTTTTCTTACTTTATTATAACATATAAGCACATTTTCAAAGACAAAATGCTGTCTGAAATTAGGTATTGCAATTTGACATTCAAAGCATAGATACAACTTTCTTTGCAAATAAAGGTAATAAGAAATGAATACAGTGCAATAGAGTGGAGTCCAAAAATCTTAGAAGGATGCAAATAAGCAACAATTCCTTTGGAAACTGAAACATTTACAAAGGATTTTGGCTCTATTCTTTGCCATATGCGTCTCACAAAACCAGTCACCATTGTCCGTTCGAGCCAGACACAATTGCTCTTCTCTCTTGCTGGAAACTTTTCTAGATTATTGTCAGGAACAGTGCATTGGACACTAATTTATTTTAGCTGCGAAAACTCTGGTAGTTAATGACCCTTTTCTTTTTCTCCAAAATTCCAAAGACTTTCTTTTCAAAAGATAGAGAGGAAAAGAGAAAAAAATAAGATACAATTTTCTGCTGAATTTAAACTCTGGTCTAAAGACACTATGCAAATGACTTATGCTAAAGAGGAAAATACCCTTTCTCCCCCGACGAGAAGTGTAGATTCATCCAAAACCCCACACCGCTCGTCTTTGCGGCTCGAGGCACAGCGCGGGTATAAAACTTGAGGTTGTGTTTTTGCTAGTTTCTTACCTCTGGGCCTTCTTTATAGCTTTGCCCCCCACCCCACTGTCGGTGGCAACTCCCGCGGCTGCCCCCTCGGCCGCCTGTTGGCTGCGGCGCCTCTGCCGCTTGCTCGCGCGCATTCCCCGCGCCCGGTCCCGCACACGCGCGCTCCCGCCTCCTCCCGCCCCGGCTGCTCTGCGGACCCCGGCGGCAGCGACGACGACTGGGTGGCAGGTAGCGAGCCAGTCGGCCTCGGTCCGGTAACCCATGGCAACCGCCCTGGTAACCCATAGCAACTGCGCTGCGGAGAGAAAGAAAGAAAGAAAAAAAACCCGGGGTGGAGGGGGGCGGCGGGTGGTGAGTGGGAACAACAACCGCAAAAAGGCAGCAATTTACAGCACAGCCTGCAGCGCCCTCTCCCCTGCCCCACCTGCTTCAAATGTGGGCCCGCGAGGTCCCCTTCTCAGCGTCGGGATGACGACTCTGGCTGCTTGAAAGTCATAAAAAAAAAATAACACGGAGGGGCCTGGGGCGGGGGGCGGGTTTGGTGTGGGAGGGAGCTTGGAATACCGATGACCCTCCAGGCCGCCAGTTCATCGTTTGCAGGGCCCTGGCTGGGTTTGTGAGCAGGTGTGGAGCCGGGACCCCGCCGCCCGGGTGGGTTTCCAGGACTGCGTGGTCAGGGTCTGCCGTACGAGACGGGGAGACGGTGGCCCCTTTACCATACTGGGCTGGGCGGGAGGCTTTGTTCTGCAGATGCACGCCGGAGGCTTGGACGCTGGCCCGCAGCCCCTCCCTGGGTGTGGCTGAGGCCTGGAGGGTCCTCCCCAGTGTCCCGGAGTGGCTGCAGGGCTGGGCGAAACCCAAGCGTCCCAAATGTTTTATGTGCGCACGCACCACACACATTACTTAACCCCTTTCGGCTATATAGTCTCCCCAGGACCCTAAAACCTGCAGGGCGGACTTGCAGTCGCTTTAACCCGCTCCCTTCCCGTCTGGAAAGGGAGGGCACAGTCGCGCCTGGTGGAGGGACTGCATCTAGGAAGAAGCTTGTGCCTCCTGGTCTAGAGGCAGCCCTGGGTCAGGGGTTAGTGTGTGTGTGTGTGTGTGTGTGTGTGTACGTGGTGGGGGCTTGCAGTAGGAGACAAGGCCCCCAGCCCCATTAACCCCGGAGCCTGGAGACAAGCTTTCTTTGCCTTGGAAAACAAGCGCGTTGTAGGAGACGCTGGGCGCTGGGTGCAAGGCGGCCAGAGGACAGAGGAGGGCGCTGCTGGGCCAGCGCTGCAGCGAAGGAGCCGCCTGGGGTCTGGCTAGTGTCTGCGTGGTGAGGTCGGGTAGGCTCCCAAGAGGAAAGGACCAACGCCCTACAGAGGTGTCAGTCTGTGCTTGGGCGCATCATCTGCCGGCTCGTGTATTCGCAGAAGGCCCAGCCTGCAGTGAGATGAAGAAGGAAACACAGTGAAGCAGGTTCCATTCCATACAGAGCGCACAAGCACATGAAAAGCCCACATTTCTTCAAGGAAATGTGTTGGGGTGAGGAGAGATTGCTCTAGGAATCTGGGCGTCTGTAGTTCCAGGTCACAGTAATTCTCACTAGCTGCGATTGCAGGCCCATTGTGATGTTTCGAAAGTGAGAAGGTTTGGCCTGGGTGATTATTGAAGTCCTTTGAGCTCTCAATCCTCAAATCTTCCTCTGTAGGTATGTACCGGTTACACATTCAAATAGTAAAATCATTAGCAACATCCTTTTGGAAGGCAAAGGCCTGCACAACTGCAACACACACACACACACACACACACACACACACACACAATTTGTATTCCCCAAAACGTGATTAGAGCAATAATGTTTTACATGTCTAATACTTTTACAGGTTAATAGAAGGGAAGCTGGCTAGGTAAAGAATCCCATTTTAATCCTTTTGTAAAGAAAAGAATCTTGTGAATATTTTTGCTGCTCAGGGGAAACTTTGTTTATTTTCACAAACTCGCGTTTTCTGGGTTCTGCTGCTCCCTGGGCAGCAGGTGCAGAGGGGATGGTGCAAACCATGAGAGGTGGTGGGTAGGGACTTGCCGGTGCTGGGATTCATTCCGTACGACTTCAGCCCTTTGCGCAGTGGTGCACTGGGAGCCCTGTGCTTTCATTTAATTTTTTTTTAACAAAAGCAATTACAGAAAAGTGCAAATTTAACGTGTGACATTTAACATTTTGCCGTGGCAGGCAGCCTCCACTTAAATGGGGCCTTTCTGCGGAACAACAGGAGCCAAAAGGCCTGGTGTCGTGGAGTAATGTAAGACACAATCTGGGCTGCAAACGCACAATGAATCGGGAAGGATTTATGTAATTAATTGACCAGTCTTAACCTGTTATCGTGATGTAAGGAATTTGGAACTCATTAATTTGGGCTCTGACAGATTTCATATTAGAGCTGGCAAATATGGATTGAGCCCCTTATTCTTGTAGCAGCTGGAATTTCCATGACAGTGAGGATTAGTGAAGAAGACCTATTGCAGGAGTCAAACTGCCTCTTTGTAATCAGTAGTCCTGCTCTGCATTAAAGGCACCACAAAAAAAAAAAAGAAGAAGAAAAGGAAAAAAAAAGGAAAAAGCATTTTACCTGGCTGAAGGAGCAGAAGGGGCTTGTGCTCACGCTGCTAGCATGTGTATTGAGCTCAAGCGTTTGCAGTTAAATGAAAACATTAATTTCAGTCGTAAAGTTAGGTGGTTTCTCAAACGCCTTGAGTGAATGAGAAGGTAAGGGTCTCAGGGTCAGGTTTGGTATTGTTGTCAGAGTTAAAAGGGATTAAAAGACAGAGCCTTTGAATTTTCTCTGTGTGAGCGCAGAGATTGTATGCAGAAGGAAATAGAAGTCTCATGAGGGGCAAGTGGCATTTCTTATAATGTCATAGCCACAAATGAGCAATCCAGGGCCTTGGAGGTGAGACTGGCTTCCTCGGGAGCCGCTTGCTGTGCTCCTCTGTGGACCCTATGAATTCCAAAACTCACATAACGAGCATTTCATCAATAACCTAATCTGTGTCCTCTGCAGTATTTGATGTTTAATGAATCACCCACTGGGAAACGTCTAGTTTATTCTTTGAGATTTTAAGAAAACCTAGTCAAAATCTAACTTTCACTCCCCAGCGCCTGCCCCTCAGCTGCCACTTGACAATCAGAAAATTGCTAGGTTGAGAAACAGTCCCAAAATGAAACAATGCTTTTCCCCCCTTCCTTTCACAATAGATTCTCCCTATTGCTGAACCATGTGATAAGGTTAATAAAACAACTGCCATAAGGATCATTAATACAGGCAGATAAGCAAAGTTGCATGTTTAAAACACTTTCAGGGTATCATTTGCCTCCTCCTGCTGATAAAGAAGGCTTCAGTAACAAGTGCAGAATAAAGGCACTGAACATTTAACTTTTCAGACAGAAAGCCCAACTGACCTTTCCTGATACGTTATTTCTCATAAGTACTCTTCCAAGTTGGGGACTGACCGCTTTTGAAGTATATTGTTTACTTTGTATATTACCTTTAAAAAATTTCCAATCAAGCATCAGTTAAAATTTAATGTAACAAATATTGTTACAATATAAATCTTTGCAACAACAAAAAAGATTTCCAACTCTCCTGCTGTGGGGAAGCATTGGAAATTTCCATCCCCCTCTTTTTTTGTTGTCTTGATTCCAACCAAATTCCAAAGTAAAGAATTTTTATTTTTATTGTTTTTAGTTAGTAATAATGGGATTTGATGTAGCAATGAAGGACTTGGTACGAAGATTTGTTTTGTGATTATCTTGTTAACAAGTGATTTCTTTAGGCTTGGTCCCATTTAAATGAATGCATGAAGATAAACACTAGAAATTGCATCAATATATTAATGTTATCCTTCACATCGAGAGCGAAAAGAGGGCCAGTAGTTGTTATTGGTATTATTATTTTAGTGGGAAGGCTGTGAAGATAAACAATTGATATTAGTGAGACTTGGATAACTAGTATAAACCATGACAAGGGTGATTAATTGTGTATATAAACACACTTCAAATTTGTATACACAATCTCAGCTCTCACCTAGGGATTCCTTTGTATTTTCTGAAAGGGTAATTTCTAAGTTGGCAATTACAAGGTTATCAAGTCATGTGCTGTGTGTTCTGTTTACGTGTCGGAGTTATGGAATGGACATATTGAAGCGTGATTTCCTGGAGCACGTGTCGACTGGGAGGAAGTCGGGGCGCGCTGGCTCTGCTGTGCGGCCAGTGCAAACCGGAAGGTGGCGCCAACTCCCTCTCTGGACTGTGGTTTCCTCGTCTGCACAGCTAGAAGCTTGGAAACAGGATGTCCTTAAAGGCCTTAGTAAGCGTTGCTAAAAAAAAGTGGGGAGGGGGAGGGCGGAGATTGGGTAGAGGCTTCCATGGTCAATAACGTTTCAGACACATTGGGTTGAATGAAGTTAATGTTCATTTTCTGCAGGACTTCTTTTTTTTTTTAATAGTTTCTAATTGTGCTCTTTTTTTTTAAGATTTTATTTATTTATTTTTAGAGAGGGAAGGGAGGGAGGAATGGAGAGAGAGAGAGAGAGAGAGAGAGAGAAACATCAATGTGCGGTTGCTGGGGGTTATGGCCTGCAACCCAGGCATGTACCCTGGCTGAGAATTGAACCTGGGACACTTTGGTTCCCAGCCCGTGCTCAATCCACTGAGCTACGCCAGCCAGGTTTCTGCAGGACTTCTCAGTGCCTTTCGTATGTTAATATGCAGTTTTCTCAAACTGATTCCAAGAAGAGAATCCAAAATGCTCTGACCTTTTGAACTTATAATACTTTGTGTTCCTTTCCAGAATGATTAAGGGGCAGTTGCATTCACCTCAGGTGTTCTCGAGGCCAGGGTTCAAGCAAAGCATGGATGTCACCAAGAGAGAAGGATTCTCCTTCAGGGACCAGGTTGTGTTAAAAAGGTAGGGACTATGGTGCTAAGGTTAAACCTGTTTCATTGCTTATAAGATGCGTGGCCTGGAGTGTGCCACTCCACCTTTTGGAGTTTGTTTCTTCATTGATACCTTGTGGGTAATGAATTCACTGCATGTTCTCTCTGCTTCGATGGGTTTTTTCCTTTCCCATCCCAATGCCCTCTTGCATGACTGGTTCCTATTAGTTACTCAGGACTGACGAAGTGTCTCCTCTGAGCTGATGCCACTCTGACCACACCCACCACAAGTCAGATGCCTTTTCACACTGTTTCTGTAGCAGGACCCCCCTGCTCCCCATGTGCCTTCTGGCACGTGCATTCCCCTGCATGGGTGGTCACCTGTCTGTCCCTCTCTTCAGGCAGTAGCCCCTGGAGGGTGAGGACTGCATTTCATGTGTGCAGTCCCCACCACCCAGCTCCAGTCCACAATTTACTGTGGAGAACATTCTAGAGTCCATGATGAATCACCAAAGGCCTGCAGACCCTTCTTAAAGTTCCTTCCCTGTGGCGCAGCCAGCTAAAGTGGCAGAAGAGCTTAGAGAATGGGGGCAGGTAATTCAGAAACGTTTGTCTCCTTGAACTTGGAAACGTTGGTTGTCCTGAGGGGGAAGGAGAGCACTCTGTTTCAGTGCCTCATTTCCCATTTCTCCTGGCGGTAGGCCTTGGGGTGGTGGTGTGATTGTCCACTCATTACGTCCGCACGGCAGTCAGAAATCTTTGCTCAACGAAGAGGATACTCTTTTCATTGATCGAAGAGGCCATTCAACAAAATGTTTTGATGCAGTACTTCTTTTGGTCAGCTTGTTTCTGATAAGACACCGTGTGAGACCCAGCGGGTATACAGTACAGTGACATTCAACAAACGGTGGACGATTAAGTTGAAATGTTGGACTTTGCGGGCCGACGAGCATTTTCTCCAAGTGTGTGCTCCTATGCCGTAGAATGCCTTGCAAAGCTGGAGCCCAGTCTGACTTTAAAAAAGTACTTAAAGAATAATTTAAAGTTTTACTAAAGTCTCCTAAAACACACCAAAAGAGTCTAATTTTAACCCCCTCAAGCTTTCTTACGGTTCTTTCCTGAATTGAGGTTGCCCCTCACTATATTAAATAGCAATCCTCCAAACTCAAAAGGGGCATTTTGGTATGGATTTTGACAGTGAGTTGTACTGTGGGCAATTTAATTTAAGGTTGTCTTAGTGCAGTACAGGTGTTTGTGTAGCCTGGGGTTCAGCCTGACCTCTAGAGGAAGACAAAATGTCACCATAATAAACACTTACTGAGTTTTAACACCGGCCCAGGAAAAAATAAAGGAATCATGAAGGCAAGTGAGATGATACTGTCTATTGGAGCAAAGGAGACAGTTTGTAAGTAAATGAGGAGCTGGGGTGACATGAAGAATGCTGACTATAACAAAGAGACCTCAAACTGCAGTGGCTCAGTTGAGTGAGAAATCAACGTCTCTTTCAGGAAACGTCGAAGGTGGGTGGGCGAGCCCCACTCTAGGACGTCCCTCAGGGACCCAGGCGGGTGCCGCGGCTCTGCCGTCCTCCACACGTGCTTTCCAGACTGCTCCAGGCACTCCCGCTTCCAGCCAGGAAGAAGAAGGTTGGGAACACAACTGGGGTGAGCACCATTTAATTCATTTTTCAACAGAAAAACCTTAAACACACACAAACGTATAGGTAACGCATTATGATACAGACCCATGTGCCCATCACTCAGCTTAAAGTTATCGTCCTCTGGTTAAACATGTATCGTTCACATCTCCCAGTAAGGCCCTGCCCCCTGATTTTAAGCCACATTTCAGACCTCTTTAAGAAGACGATCTGGCAGTTGTACCTATCGCTCTATCACTCGGTAGGAGCTCAGTCACACGGCCATCTACTTCCAGGCAAGGCTGGGCAACGTCTCTAGCTGAAGGGTCCGGGAGGGAGGAGAGAATGCCACCTCTGAGGTGATAGGATTTGAGGGGGGTCCTTGAGAAAGGCTGTAGAGATCAGAACTAAATCGCTCAGGGAAAGACCACAGAGATCTCTACACTGCAGTAGAATCCGGTGATGACGCTCACAGGAGGAGACCTTGTGAAAGGCTGCACTGAGTCTTGTGCAGCTGAATTTTCAGCAAATGCAACATTTGCCAAACAAAAACAAAACAGCAAAATGAAATGCTTAGAAGGCCGGCATCGGATCATGCTCGTTTTCTCACCTGTGTAAAATTGGCTGAGGGGATGGTTTTAGAGGAGAGTCAATATATGTAGAAATTATGAAGCTAGTTTATCTGCTCCTGCTGCTGGGAACTCTGTCTTTCAAAGTGTGTTAAAAAAGGCATGTGTTTGAGACTTGGTGTATTTTCGTGTAACAAAGAGGAAACAAGACACCACAGAACTTAAAATGAGCAAAATAGGAACTAGTTTAAACGAGTTCATCGAAGAATTAATTTACGTCAAGAAACGTTTATTGAGCGTGCACTGTATTCAAAGGATTGTCCTAAGTTCTCTGGGGAATACAGTAATAACAAGCCTACGGTCCTTTTGCTCTGGGGTTCTCAAGCTGAGGGCAGATACACAGGGAAAGAGCCAACCGTAACACAAGACAGAATGAATTAGGTGCCGTGGTTGATGTCCATTGTTTTTTCCTGCCCGCTAGCCATTCTCTTCCCCCAAATTTCTTACTCTTCCTCAGGGGCCAGCCCTCTTCACTCTCAGTTCTCAATGGAGCTGATTGAATCTTCCTGCCGGGAGGGGGTGACCACCCAAACCTAGCCAAACAGAGCAGTGGTATTTTCCTGGCCCAAGTGATTGGTTCAGAAGTGAGCACATGACTTTGTGAGAACCGATGACTTTTGTGCAGCTGTGGGGAAAGGAAACTTTCTATGGCTGGGGCGGCTGGGATGGGATGCAAGGCAGGGGCATGCCTGCCTGAGAACAAGAGGGGAGCGGGCCTCGATGCTGTCCTTTAATCTGCTACAACGTCCCATGCCAAGCACCGCAGTGAACACATTTACTGATTTATCCACTTATTCCCTCACTGGCTCACTTTACTGGCAGTTGTATTTAATCCCTATGCCATTAACACGAGGCAGGCAACATTATCCCCCATTGTAGAGATGAGCCCACTGTTAATTAATGGAAGAGCTGGAACGGAACACAGGTCTGTTTCTAAATCCTTACTAATTTCCCTAGACACAGCTTTTGAGGAGGAAACGGCTTTTAGACTACTGTATTTTCTTAACTCCTGGAACAGTGCATTGGTTCGAAGGTGCTCCTTGTATGTTCACTGGCTGAGTGCACATGTGTGGTGGGAGGGGAGGCAGAGTGGTTACCCAGGGCAGGGGCACATGGAGGGGTGCAGGGGGGCGTGGAGGAGAGGGTGGGTTCACACGGGTCAATGACGACTTTGTGGTGTGGACGCGGGAAGAGCTGATATGCCAAAGTGGGACTGGAATCTGGAGAGAGGTCACAGTTGCAAATTTGGGGATCCTCTGAGAGGGAAACTGACAACGACCATCTTTGCTCAAATGTCATGTCAGTGAGGCCTTCAATCACTCAGAACTGTTATCTCCTCTCGACTCCCCCACTCCCTCCCTCCCCTCGTTCCCCCTTTATGTTCTCCACAGCACTCACCACTTATATTTAGTTTACTTGCCTGTTTGTTTTCATCTGTCTTTTCTGACCCCCATGGTCACTGTTTTTCATGTGGAATCCAGTGTGCCTGGGCACCGGCTGCTGGGTACACAGAAGGTGCTCAGCTGATACTTGTTGGACGAATAAATGAAGGACTGGACGTGGATGAGGTTGCTCACTGGTGGCAATGACAAATGACAGAGGAGGCTGGACAGGAGGCCAGAGAAGAGGAGATCCTGGAGGAAACTGGGAATGCTTAAGAAGCAGAAGGCGAATCAATGAAGAGCAATCTGCAAGAATAAAGAAAAAAGCAGAGGGTTTCAAGAAGACAGCAGTGGGCCGGG
This sequence comes from Phyllostomus discolor, assembly GCF_004126475.2. Classification (NCBI taxonomy): domain Eukaryota; kingdom Metazoa; phylum Chordata; class Mammalia; order Chiroptera; family Phyllostomidae; genus Phyllostomus; species Phyllostomus discolor. The sequence continues at coordinate 12,524,955 of NC_040912.2, read as the reverse complement.
TCACATGTTGCTGAGAGGTCAAAACTGGTCAAGGCCATTACACGTGGAGTGAGTTCTCTTGGGTGAGGTTGTTGGGCAGCATGACGTAGCAGCGCCTGGGACTCAGTCAGTTATGAGAGTTTGACTGTCAGTCCTGCCGTTTGATGTGACGTGAACACGGGTCACTCTGGGAGCACCTGAGCCTTGGTTTCTTTACCTGGGAAGTGGATGGAATACTGACTGTACCTCAAAGCACAATTTTGAGGATAAACTGAATTACTGTATGAGAAGAGCATGTCTATTGGTGACTTATTACCCTAGTTACTGATTTTCAAGAAGTAGAATAAATATAGAGAGCAAATAGATATGAATAAAGAGCGTCACAAAAATTGCCATAAGCATTATTATTTGGGAAAAATCGATTTCAAGAGAAGACAAAATGCACGGTGATTCTTGCTGCTATTTTCAATCTCTATGCATATTCACTTGAAAGTGAGCGCTCTGTGTTTATGAACTTGAATTTGGGGCGTTTTCTTCATCATGTCTATTGCCAGTTTCCCTGCCTCTTTCTGCCCAGGTTATTTATGTGAATACACAATCCCCCCCACCACACAACACACAACACCCCCAGAAGCCAAGGGGCCTCAGTTCAGCCCTCTGACAGTTGGGGTGTGGACAGCTGCGTGTGACTATCCCCTTCCCCTGCCCCATCTCAGGGCATCTTTTTTTCACCCCTTGTAGCCAGGAGGTTGCCTATCTCGTGTCATTCTCGAAAAATCACTGATTGTATTTATGCCTCATCTTTTACGTGGTAGGTTTTGAGTTAGATTCAGTCTTGGCAGCTGAAAGTTCAGCATTTTCTGAATATTTTCCTTCAAAACCACAACCATCCTTGGCAGCAAAGAGGCTGAGGGATGAATAGGCTTCCATGTTGCGTGGTTATAGATAGGGAGATGCCGGCAGAAATTTGCAAGCATTTGCATATATACAATTGTCTGTCTGATGTTTGCTTCCAAGCTTGCTCTCCTCCTCGGCCCCCTGTTCTCTTTGTGCAGCGAATTACTAATACAAATACAGATAATGAAATTTCTGATCCCAGCCTGAAAAGCCGACGCACATTTTGGAAGGTACCTGGGGAACATGGATAGATTCTCTTGATCTTGTTGCTTTATCCAGACAAGGAAATGAAGAGGAGAAAGTAATTACAGGGGCTTGTCTTGGAAGGTAGAATGAGTGGCGCTGACAGGCTTTCTTTGCAGAGAATCTTGTAGAGAAGCGGTTTTCTCGTTAATACCAATAGGTATGTGCCTGGAAATAGAGTTTACTTATTAAAATGTGTGTTCAGCAGATGGGGCACTGTCCACAGGAGGCCGGACAAGTCCAAGCCTTGTGCTTCAGAACAGAGCGGGTCTCTGTTGGGTGACATTTGCCCCTCAGGAGTGAGGTATTCCCCAGGGGAGCCACACCAGTGCACATCCCAGAGGCAGGAGGAAAAAATTTGCCCCTGAATGCATTTCTGCTTCTGTGCACTCAGGAACCAGCAGCTTCTTCAAGAAGAAGCGTGAGTTTGTTGGGCAACTGGAGATGGTGGCTCAGTGGCCTTGATTAGGTGACGGTAACATCAGTATGCTCAGCTTCTCTGACTCCAAAATATGTCCCTATGAGCGATCAGAAAGTTCCCTGGAGAAAAGAGCTGAAAATCAACTGGAACTGGAAACTTATTGGGGTAACAAACAACATTTTCTTGCACCTGCCCTTGCCGTGGGCCAGAAGTTAGTACTCTGGTAAGCAAGCAACTAAAATGAGGCCCATGGCTTCTTAAGCAAACAATCAAATGAATAAACCATGAAGTTTTCATTGTGAATGTCCTGTGTAAGTTATGGCGTAACATGATCTCCTTGGGTTCCAAGAGCTTATCTACTCTTTGCCTCCTTTTAAATAATGCAATTCTGTCTTTGTGAACAGGTTTCTAAACAACCCAAGTTGGTGTTGACAGCTTGTATGAAAAGAGCAAATATTTGCTTTTTCTTTCACGTAAATATGTGCAGGCTGTCAAATGAGACTGGCTTAAAGAGGTTAAGATTTTGTCTTCCATAGCTCACTAAGGGACAGCTAATCTATACCAGAAATAATTTTAGATGTGGAACTGCAGCGTGGAAAATGGAGGCCTCCCACTGGTTTCAATGACATTAGTAGGGAAAAAAGTAGCTGAAAAAGGTTATGCAATGTTTATTTTGTCGTGTGGCCTAAAGTATGTTGGGAATAGAATAAGAAAGAGAGAAATAGTTTGGAAGACTGATCTAACAGCTATTACTCTGTTGGAAATTAGTTGAATGACATTCTAACACTTTAAATAGACACATGAAATGATATAACTTTACATCAGAATGATGCTAAATAAAAAACAGTGATAGCATTATTTTAGGTAAAGTAGATTCATTTTTTAAAAATATATTTGGTGTATATCTTTTTTTAAAAGATTTTATTTATTTATTTTTAGAGAGGGAAGGGAGGGAGAAAGAGAGAGAGAGAGAAACATCAATGTGCGGTTGCTGGGGGCCATGGCCTGCAACCCAGGCATGTGCCCTGACTGGGAATGGAACCTGCGACACTTTGGTTCGCAGCCTGCGCTCAATCTACTGAGCTACGCCAGCCAGGCGGTAGATTCATTTTTTTTTTTTTTTGAAGCTAGTGGTATTAAAGAACTCATTGGGCAACAGTAGCTGCGTTCTTTGCTTTTTCCCAGTTCTCTCCGGGCACAGTCTTTGGAGCCTATAACGAGGGAGGGCGAGGCTCGCTGTTATCACTGCAGTTTTGTGGAGGAGAGTGAGTGACAACATTTCTCTTTACAATGAGGACAGTGCCATCCTTGCGGTGCGCTTGGACTGTACACTGTGGACGTTTAAGCTCGTGTGTGAAATTCGTTTGCAGATGTAATGGATACCAACCTGAATGTGAAATATTATGTGCCATATTGCTTCTGTTCGGGCTCTCGCCGCCCCATGCCATTCTAGGTGGGACTGCGCCCTGATCCCTGCCCCCACCCCCGAACTTCGTCCCCTTTCACAATGCCCACTGTGCAGTATTCCCGGGCTGTGTCAGCTGCAGCTACCTCGCTGGCCTGACGGGTGTTCCCCCTTCCCTGGCCACAATGAGGAACTCGCTGTCCCGGTACCACCGTCTGCCTTCTGCAATACATTTTAGGACACAGGAGGAGAATTTTAATAAGACCTCCAAAGGGCCTGCTGCCATTTTTAGAGGGAAGGTTTCCTACAAAGGAAGCGCATGGAAACTCCCAAGAGAAAGCTGTTGAAAGCACCCCCAGCGAGGGGGACCGGTGTCATCCCATTTTATTGTCTACCTGTCACCGCAGCCCTCGCCTGATTCTGACAGGCTGCTCTTTCCTCTTGTAGCCACTGCTGCTTAATGTCATTTTCTTGGTCGAATGTCTTTATTTCTGACTTGTTACAAACCATTAACTAGTTTCCAGTTTTTCAATGTCCCGGCTACTTTTGACTAGTAAGTCATTTGGCATAACAAGGTTTCCCTTTATCTTCTTGCTAAAGAAAATCTCCAGTGAAATGATCAATCTTCCTATTTTTATGAATCCCAGCAGCTAGGAAGTGCCTGTCATTGGATACGAGGCATCTTTTCTGAAAGCATATTCCAACTCACGTAATAGAACATGACAGACACACTGGGCAGGTAACCACTAGGTGCCAAGGCTTCAAATAATTTAGGTGAAAAGCAGAGCATTTTCCAAATATACTTTGTGCGATGGTTACAAAGAAACAGGCACAGTTTTTAACTAGATTGCCTGGATGAAATGTTTTCAAACGTGAAGTTTTTTGAATATATTTTGAAAAGCATTCAGTGGTTTTAACAGTTGTCAGTCTCTATGATCACAGCTTGAAGGAGGGTCCTTTGTATCATTGCTGAAATGAAGACAGGCTCTGCCACTGGACATCGGTGTTAAAAATAATATATTCAGATGTGTGGCTTGATGACATATGGCTAAACCGTTAGAAGCAACTTAGACTTTAGCTTGCTTTGGCATAAAACTGCTCACACATGAAATTAAGGGAACGAAAATTTAAAGAATTTTCTCCTAGATGGTTCCATAGTATTAAAGTTTTAAAAATATACTTTAAAAATGCACTTAAATGTTATGAGCCCATCTATTCATGAAATATTATACTGTTTAAATCCTTAATAGGAATATTTATTGATTCTTGCCTAATTAATGGATTAAGAAGTTTTAAGAAATCAGTTACTGGCCTAGCAATGCTACCCCTAGGGCCATCTCAGGGAAATCTGTCTTAGGGAAATAGCTGAGCAGGTGCACAGCTTATACTGTCGGTGCGTGTGGCATTGCTTTTTAATTGTGAAAAATCCGAGACAGCTTAACAATCTATTAATGAAAGAATGGGTAAGTGAACCATGCTACCTCTCTACAAAAGGCAAGACTATATTGTTGTTTTAAAAATGAGCTACAAAATGTATGTGCTGGTAAAGGGAATGTCTTTGATATATTGGTTAGTGAAAAAAGCAGATGGTAGCGCAGTGTACAGAGTGTGATGCTGTTTTTGAGGGTAGGGGGAACTCTCCCGCCTCCTCTATCTTTGTATAAGCATAGAACAGTCTGGAAAGATACATACCAGACAAACTCTGGGTGTGAAGGAATGGGGGAAATCACAAGTAAGGCCTGATCATTTGCTCTCTATACCTCCCTATCATTCGAATTCAGATTCTCTGATGTTGGCAGACAGGGTGAATTCACTCGACGACATGATTAAATAATTTAAAAAGGGAATCTCATGTCCTGGGAAGTTGAGGATAAAAGGAGGTAAATGTAGCTACTTGCAACCGCTAACAAAGAAGCCTGGCTTCCTCCCATTCAGTTAGCTCTGGCACTTAGAGCATGGGTGTCTTTCTACGTATTTTAACAAAAGAACCTCAAAATCTGGATGCACATGCTGTCAACCCCAAGTTTGTGTCACTCCAGGCAGTGGTCCTCAGTTGGTTTCTTGGTGCTGTATTTCAAGGCAGCTCATAAATTATTAATAGTACACGTGTAGGTCAGAGACACACTAACCCTGACAATCATTCCATAATATTCTCTCTTTAGCATTAGAAGAGAAGAGAAGGGAGGAATCAATATGCAACATCAGAGGCACATTTCACATAGATATTGTACATGCACTTAGAAAAAAGAGTCGGATCTTTACAAAAACCTGTCAGCCTGGCATTAATCTTGTATTATGAATAATGCGGCTATCTATGAATCTTTAATATTTTTTAAATGATGAAATTGTATGGTATGCCCCACCAAAGCAAATTTGATAAAATGTGAGAATACATTGATCAATGAAGATATTGATATACGTGAATAAAAAAAATTTAAACCTTGCTCGTGAAAGCAGAAAATGGGACAGCTATACTTTGACCTCAGGGTACATTTGCAGCCCCAATAAATTTAATTCTAGCATGATCCAGGATGCCTGGAAATGATTCTTTACGTAAGTTAGAAAATGATTGGTTGAAACCATCATCCCACTGGATTAGCAGCTCTGGTTACATACTATTAGCAACCAATATGGTGCTGGCCCCTAGCTTATACTAAATACCCTATTTGAAAATTCCTAACAAACACACACACAGATTAATGCTTCATTTAGAAGATACAGCAGTGCTTGCGAAAGATCACAAAGCCAATGGCTCGTTAGAAATACTGTTATATTCATTTTTTTCCTATGAAGTAATCCTGGAATAATTTGTTCCAGGTTTTAATTTTCAGGGAAAGTAAGAAAGGTAGATCAAGAACTTTGCTTCAGAAATTTGCCTAATGAAGAAATTTTCATCGGTGCTTGTTGAACTGAAGATAAAAATATAGTTTGTTTCTACAGATTTGAGGAGAATTAACATGTATCTGATTGTTAATATTTGATTCTTGTTTAATTATTTATGATACCAAGGAATGAATCTGTCAAGTAAATAATGAAATGCGTACATGCAGCATATGTAATTAGGTTAGGTGCATAAATCCAAAATGTTCACTTTATAGTTGTCAGCGTAAAATTTATTAATAATGAGGAATGGTAAGTGAGAAAAATTCTTAACACAGTCCACCTCATTAGTGTGGATTATAGCAATTGTTGGTCAGAGAAGAAGAGGAGGAAGAGGAAGAGGGCCATGAATAGGGGACATCAGGTTTCGTTTTCTTAGTTGTGCTTTGCTCACTTAAAGATATTGGTGAACTGGAGTACATTTCCCTTCTCCCGTTTAGAAATGTGTGATGCGAACAATGAGCAGTGGATTTGAGTGAAGGTGCTGCAGATAGAATAATTCCACGTTGAAAAAATACAGGCCTCAGGGTTTCTAAACCTAAACAATGACTTAATGGGAGAAGTCAACTAATGTTTGGGAAGGAAAAACCTACTTTTATCATTGAACTGCCAGATTTGAATCTTAAAATTTGGCTTGAAATTCACCAGGGGTGAAGAGATGGCCAGCCATGCAGCAGCCACTGAACTCTTACGTGTTTCTCTTTCTTCACCAGCCGAGGGCGAGCGGAGGAGGGAAGCTCCTTGTCCAGCATATCCCTTGTCCCCTGGTTTTGCCTGGGCCGCTGGGAAATGGAATGGGATGGGTTTGAGGAGAACGTACCTGTGAGTGGGGCTCGATGGTACGTAGTACTAGGTGGGGTCTCGGGGTATGGTGGACTAGAGGTTAGAGGACATGCTCTCTGCCCCTGAGGATACAGTCTGAAACCCGCCCCTGCAGGGACCTGGCTGATGGGTGCCACTGGCTCCGTATTCAGGAATTTGACTGATAACCTGGTTAGATTTGGTTCTGTCCTTAATGTTAATCATTAATAACATGGGGGGAATAAAGGGTAATCAACCAGAAAACAAGATAGTGAGATCCCACACTACCACTAACTAGCCTGGAAACTTCCAGAAAGTTCTGTACATGCTAGGGCCTCACTTTCTTCACTTATCAAGTTAAAGGGCTACAGTTCTGGCTTTAATGGTCTGGGATTCACAGAGATGGTGTTGTGCAAGCAACTCCATGAGCTTCTCAAAAAAAAGGGGGGGGGGAGGAGAGAGGTAGTATTATTATACAAACATCCATCATCTGACTGGTATTTCTTACAGGGGCAGTTATACATTTATTAGAAGGTGAGAGATATAATCACAAAAGGAAGTCCATGTATTATGTTAGTAAATGATATGACTCTAACTATAGCCACCACTTAAGAACTTCCCGCCTCACATCTATAAAAGTTAAAAGAGAGCTAGGAGTCCTATTTAGGATAAAGAAGTGACATTACAAAACATGGAGTGCATGTCGCAATTTCCCTACCTGCCTAGATTAAAAGAGGGGAATGGTTATTTAATAATAGTAACTTCAAAAGCTTCCGTGATTTATAGGTTTTCAAAAGGATGAAGATGGTGGTGAATAATCCAGTTATTATATTATTTGCTAAATCAACCGGATTACTTGCTATCCTCCTGACCTTAATTCTCAGATGTCTACAAACTAAAGAGCTTAGGACAAAAATAGCTCAATTCAGTCAAGCATTAATAGTATTAAAGGAAACCCCCAGGAGGAATCCATACTAAGGCTATTTAGGAAAAGAGCAACCATGATTTTACCACCCAGTAAGAAATCACCAGTTGAATTCAGCCAATCAATTTGCCATTGACTTGAGTCATATATACCATTTTTAACATGTATTTTATAGAAAGAATCAATACAAGAGTAATCTCAATGTGACTATTTTTGACTTCCAAATGATAAGCTACCAAAATTTACAGAAAGGTGGTTTTAGTTCCCTTCTTTCTTGGGAATTACTCCCTTCCCCTTCAAGACCATATTCTTGAGGAAAATAATTTTTTAAAGCCAGTTAGTTTAGAGATGACTTGTACACAGAAACAGATGACTGAGAGACTGGTTAAAATTCAGATTTTGTTTTAATATCACCTACCCTATCCCCTCCCACCCCCTAATACAACTCAAGGGTACGTCCTGGCTTGATGATGTCATTAGCTTATCTCTCTTGCCAGGAAAATTCAGAGATAGGCATGTGACCCAGTTCTGGCCAATGAAACGAGAAGAAATCTTTGGTGGGGTCTTCTGGTATAACTCCCCCACTTTTATCTTAGGAAGAAATTTAAGGTGAGAACAGTTCAACTTTTTGGCTTGACTTTTCTTGTGTTCAAGTGACGCCAAGAGCAATGGCAGCCATTTTGAGACCTTGAGGAGAGCTAACTGAGGACAAGGTCGACAAACTGCAGATTGCAGAGTGGGAAGATGAGAAGAACCCAGGTCCTCGATAACATGAAACATTATCGAGCCATTAAATTAATCTCAGCACTTGCTACCTTGAGACTGCATCATGAAATACTACATTTTCCTTGTTGTATAAGCAAGTAGAGACAAGTTTTCTACTATTTACATCAAAGTTATCTTAAAAAAAGACACGAGATGTAAGAAGTTATTTTATCACATGTAAGAGAAGAGCTCATCCTTAAATAGGAAGTGACTTTACTTGTTTGGATGAGAATATTTAAGCCCTCTGCTATTTCAACGTGTGCATTATTTTAAGAGTACTGGGTATAATATCACTTAATATCACCAAGAACAAATACTAAGTAACTCAACATTTTGTGTCACTAAATGTGAGGAATATCTTCTTGGAAGGAATGGTATTTAATCTGGGCCTGGAAGGATCAGTGGTGTTTAAACAGTTGGAGATGGGGTTCAAGGGCACGCTAGAGACTTTGAAGGGTAACAGTGTGTTTCGGGGTATGTCATGGTGGGCAGATAAGGCTGGAGCTGGTTAGGTGCAGACTGTGGACTGTCTGGAATGCCTCACTGAGAAGTTTGGGCTTCTCCTCCTCAGTGGGGAAAAATGTTACATTTGAGCAGGTCACCACCTGTTGGTTCTGGATGATGTGGTAAAGCCCCTAGGATGCATTTTGTCTATCTGTTTGCATCGTTTAATGAAAGAGGTACATGATTTTAATGACAAGAAAAATCCATTTTCCATTCTAATTTGGATTCTATATTTCAAAGTGACTGGTTAGGTAGCCATTGTTTTCCAAAACGTTCAAAACCAGATGCAAGCTCTCTAGACAGACTACCTGGAAGCAGAAAACAACCTGTGTAAGACAGTCAAGCTCAGACACCGGGGTGTTGGCGGGCATGCCAGTTAGGTGGAGGGTCTGATACTCTGGGAGGGAAGAGATATCTTGCCTGTGTTTGCAAAGAGATGTCTCGGTGGACAAGGGCATTGGGCAAAAGCTGCTTAGAGCCTTGGGATGGAATGAGACTGGAGACAAGTGTCCAGAAAGAGAAGCTCGAACTGTGAGGTTCTATTTTAAGTGCCCGGGAATCGACTTTCTTCAGTCGTGTTACTGATGAAGAAAGGGACACAGAGCAGGGAAGAGATAGGACCATATTTCTTGGAGCTTTTCATTTGCTTACTGCTTTACATTTTCTCTCATATCAAAAAGGAATTGACCTTAAAGATAACCTGGAATGAACATGAGGTATTATGACTTCCCTGCTGGCAGAGATGGGCTAGGAGACGTGCCTGCACCTCAGCCCTGTCATTAAGAGTACTAAATCCTGCAGACCAGGCTACTCAAAGAGCAGCTCCCCCCTGGCTGCCTCTTCCAAGGTTACCAGGCAGTGAACACAGTGAAATCACACACAGCCCCACGATATCATCCAGTTGAAGACGTGGGAATTGTTTCTGTGTGTCTTTTAGACCAAGGAAGCACTTCCCAGAACCCCCCAGCAGATGTCCTCTTGCCTGGAGTTGGCCAGTACTGGTCACATGCTATTTCTGAACCAAGCCCTGGACAAAAGAAGGGGTGGACCAAACAGATTTAGACTATTTAGGATTTACCCTCGGGCCACAAGGGAGCTAAAGGAATGGCTGGGAGGTGGGGTGGGAGAGTGAAGGGAGGGGATCTGGGACAGCAGTGGCAGCTGCAAGAAGGGACCAGGAAAGGCAAGCTGCAGAGTGACTGAGAGCTCAGGCTCTGGAGGGAGGCAGGCCTGCTTTCCCAACCGAGCTCCATAGCTGGCTCCCCTAAGCCTCGGTTTCTGGGGGAGCAATAGGGCTGTTGTGCCAAGAAGACTCCAGGTAAAGCTGGCATTATGCTTTGTGCATAATAAACCCTTGGTAGATATTTGATGCTATTGTTGTTGCTAATACTGTTGTTATTAATAAAAGTAACCGAGCTCCCGTCCTGGAGGAGCTCACAGGAGTCCACATGTCATGACCGAAGCTGTCACAAGGCAGGAGGTGACTTCTTACAGGAAGCGTGTCTTCCCCCCTTTAGGCCAAAGGAAGGAGAGAGGCTCTGTAAAGACTGCTTTCCTTGTGGCACACGACTTGCCTCTATTCCCATGAGGATAGCTCAGCTAGGGCGGGGGTTTGGGAGGGGGCTCCTGCAGCAGTATCCTCCTGGGGGTGGCTGGGCCCCAAGGCCTGGGGAGAAGGGAGCACAGCACACCCTCTCACCTCTGTCAGTAGGCGCAAATGGGGCGCTGGGGATGCTCTCACCCAAATTCATCACCGTGGACAGGGTGGTCGGGGACCAGCGGGGTCCAACAGGTTATGAACCTTCCCCACGGTGTAGTCTATTTTCCTGTCATTTCCACACATTAACTAGATGACAGTTAAGAGGCCGGGCATTTGCTTAATATTCACAAGCAAATCTCAGCGGTTCCGCAGTTCTCAGCACCTTTACCCACATTTCTATTTCCAAGCAGAGGACCACTGGGGCCCTCAGAGTCGGCGCAGGTCAGGCGGGGCCCGAGCTGGGGCGGCGCAGGGGCGGCGCAGGGGTGCGGGAGGGGAAGCCACCGCCCGCCGGGCGGTTCATTGCGTCCGCGGGCGGCGGCGGCAGAGCGGACGCAGGCAGCTGAGACGGGCAAGCCATTTGCATTCGCCGGCAGTCATTTTTATACGCGGAGGTAATGAAGTTGTCAGCAGTGCCCCGAGTGTGGCAGAGCCTGAGATTCCAATAGAGCTGCCCGGCTCGCCCTGCCCCCTCCCCCCGCGCGTCCGCGAGTCCCCGGACGCGCGCCCGGCCCCGCTTTCCCCCCGGGCGGCCGAGGAGGCCATGCAGCCCGCGTGCGCGGCCTGCACGCTGCACCCCGCTCCTGCTCTCTCTCCCCCCGGGCGCCGCCGCTCTCTTCCCTTCCTTCCCCCTCGTCTTTGTCTGGTTTCCTCTCCGCTCACCCCTCCCGCTCCGCGTCGCTGGGAAAGACTCAGCCCCAGAGACCAGCGACTCTACCCGGACTGGCTGCCCGCGACCCCCCGCACCCCAGACCCTGGCCCACTGCCCTGCTGACAGCACGTTTGGGGGAGAGGTAGTGGCAGCGAGGCCACGCCACCCTCGCGCTTGCCATTCAGCAGCTCCTGGCTCTCTTCTTCACGTCCCTCTCCGAGAGAGATAGGACCCGAGACTGAGTTTTCATTGTGGCCTCAAGCGGCTTCTCTCCCCTTTCTGAATCCCTGTGTGTGCTTATGTTTATGATGACAAAGCCCCAAACACACCTGCCCACTCAGGGAGCTAAGCAAAGGCAGGTTCAGCACTGGTAAGGGAGTGAGGTGGAAAGCTAGACACACACCTGCTTTGAGATAGGTAGGTGACAGGGGACAGCTGGCCTAGGAGCCACTGGAACTCATTTTCCTAGGGCTCTGTAGCTGTGCTGTGCGAGGGGGCAGCCACCGGCCAAGAGGTTACTGAGCACCTGGAATGTGGCTAAAATCCTCGCTGAGATAAACTGTAAACGGAAAGTACAGACTGTACTGTGAAGGTTGTATGAATATGAAGGGGTGTTAGCTGTCTCATTATTTTCAAATACTGATTGGCTATTGAAGTCATACTATTTTGGATGGATTGGGGAAATATAATATGTTATTAAAATCTATTAATTCTGATTCTTCGTACCTTTTTTAAAAAAGGATTTTATTTATTCATTTCTAGAGAGAGGGGAAGGGAGGGAGAAAGAGAGGAAAACAATGAGGTGTGAAACATGGAGGTGTGGTTGCCGCTCTCACGCCCCCAGCTGGGGACCTGGCCCACAACCTGGTCATGTGCCCTGCCTGGGAATCAAACTGGTGACCTTTCAGTTCACAGGCAGATGCTCAACCCTCTGGGGCTGAGCCACACCAGCCAGGGCTGATTCTTTTTACCTTTTAAAATATGTGGCTACAGGAGATTTAAACTGATAGATGTGGCTCACCTTATATTTATATTGGGTTGTCTTGGTCTAGAGGCTTAAAATGGAGCTTGTCTCCCACCCTCTCACCTTCCTCTGCAGGTACTTTGGAACAGAGCAGGGAGAAAGGGAAGGTTCTTGGATATTAGGCATCAAACACCCCGGAAAATAATTGGGAAGTAATTGGGATTACACCGAAAACCTTGACAACACTGAGCAGAAGCGGTTTCGATTGCATAAACGGGCTGCTTTCTTTTTGTTTGCCGTGACGAAAGACCCACATTCCCACCACAGTTGTGCCACTGTTCCATGGACCAATTGTCCGTGTGCGCAGCTGGGCCTCTAGGAGTGTTTTGTGCCTTTTAGGACTTATTTGTCGCACGCTAAACTTGCTGACATGCCACTCAGAAGAGTGAATACTGTGTATGCACTGTAACAACTCTCTCATAAGTATTTTTGGTGTACATTGTTCCTTAGCACGCGCAGGCTGCAGTGTAAGGGCTCCCGGAGTGGGCATCCACCCGATGCGCTGCAAATGATCCAGGCACTGGGGAGTCCCCGGGTGTGCATCGACTCCACACACGGCCACCACTCCTGCAGGGCTTTTATGGGGAAGCTCGCCAATGATCCGTGCATTAAGGACTCCCTAAATACACATTGACACGATAGACTGGAGTTGTTTGGGTCTCTCGTAGCAATGATCCGGGGATAATGGCGGTGTCTTATGCACTTGCATTGAGATTGCAGTGCTCACGATCTTAATGGGAGAACCAGAACTGCCCCAGTTGAGTCCCATTGTGACTCCTGGTGCAGAGTGCATGGCTCTTTGACCTCCTGCGTCTTGACCAGGTGGCGTTGCTAGTGTCTGTTGATGTTTTAACTGATGCAAGAGAGTTAGCTGCCCACCCCCCAAATGTGCTTTTTTGTAATTCAAGACCTGGATTGGGGTGGGGGTCCATGAACTGATGGTTTCATGGGTTAATCATATGCTAAAGACCTTGGAAAGGTTATATTTAAAGTAAAAAGGTGGTTTGGACAACGTTTGGGAGACGTGTATGAGTTTGAGAGTTAATATGAAAAAAAATAACCTCAGTCCTGAGAAAATCTAGTCGACTAAACTGAAATAGAAAAAACAAGAAGGCAAGAAAAAGATGGAAGACACTGCTAGAAACCATAAGTCATATACTCAATGGTAAAATAATGGAAACACTGCAGAAGTGTGTGAAATTAAACATGAAATTCTCCCATCCCTTCTTCTATGCCATCTACCATTTTTTAATTTAATCTTTATTTTTCCCATTACCATTTAGCCCCCTTTTATTCCCCTTCCCCAAGTCATCCCCACACTGTTGTCCATGTCCACGAGCCCTTTTTCCTTTTTGCTCATTCCCTCCACACCCTCACCTCCCTTCCCCACTAGCTCTCATCCTGTTCTCCATCTATGAGTCTGTCCCCATTTTCCTTATTAGTTTAGTTTGTTAATTAGATTCCACATGAGTGAAATCATATAGTATTTGTCTTTCTCTGACTGGCATATTTCACTTAGCACAATGTTCTCCAGGTCCATCTATACTGTTGCAAGGGGTTAAATTTTCTTTCTGTGGCTGAGTAGTATTCCACTGTGTAAATGTCCCATAGTTGTTTTATCTCCTTACCTACCGATGGACACTTGGGCTGCTTCCATATCTTGGTGATTATAAATAATGATGCAACGAACGTAGGGGTGCTTTTGTTCTGTTGAATTAATGTTTTGGGTATCTTTGGATATTTTCCCAGAAGTGGGATAGTTGGGTCTAAAGGCAGATCCATTTTTAATTTTTTGAGGCATCTCCATACCACTTTCCACAGTGGCTGCACCAGTCTGCATTCCCACCCACAATGCAAAAGGGTCCCCCTTTCTCCACATCCTCACCAGCACTTGTTTTTTGATTGATTGATGATAGCCATTCTGACAGGTGTGAGATGGTATCTCATTGTGGTTTTAATTTGCATCTCTCTGATGATTAATGTCATTGAGTATCTTTTCAAATGTCTATTGGCCATCTGTATATCCTCTTTGGAGAAGTGTCAGTGTCTATTCAGGTCCTTTGCCCATTTTTAAATTGGGTTGTTTGTTTTTTGTGGTGTTGAGTTTTGTAAGTTCTTTATAAATTTTGGGTATTAACCCCTTACAGATGTATTGGCAAATATATTCTCCCATACTGTGGGTTGCCTTTTTATTTTGTTGATGATTTCCTTTGCTGTGCAAAAACTTTTTAGTTTGATATAGTCCTATTTGTTTATTATTTCTTTTGTTTCCTTTGCCGGGGGAGATATATCTGATAAAGTATTGCTATGAGCAATGTCCGAGATTTTGCTGCCTTTGTTTTCTTCTAGAATTTTTATGGTTTTGGGTCTAACATTTAAGTCTTTGATCCATTTTGGATTTATTCTTGTGTGTGGTGTAAGAAGGTGGTCTACTGTCATTTTTCTGCACGTATCTGTCCAGTCTTCCCAACACCATTCATTGAATGAACTATCTTTAGCCCATTGTATGTGCTTGCTTCCCCTGTCAGATACTAACTGACTATAAAGATGTGGGTTTATTTCCTGGCTCTCTCTTCTGTCCCATTGGTCCATTGTGTCTGTTTTTATGCCAGTACCAGGCTTTGCCATCCTCTGTTATAATTTCTCTTAATAATTTTAACATTATTTCATATTTTATACATATACAAATGTAGGTATCTCTTCTTTGTTCACACAAATGGGTACATCCCAAACGTCTCTCTTCAATGCCTTGGATTTTGAGTTAATAATACGTGAACATCTTTTCTTTTCAAAACATTTAGATCTGTGGCATCCTTTGTAATGACTGCATGGAATTCCAAGGTATGGACGTCCCAGTTTTTAAATTCATGCCATTTCAACCATCACTGCAATGAATATCCTTATAGATTTGCAGATTTGTGCCCATATGTTCACAGGATAAATTGTTGGCAGTGGAAATGCTGGGACAAGGGGATGCACATTTAAAATGGTGATACATATTGCCAAGCTGATAACTGGAATGAGTGTACCACCTTACACTCCAACTAACAGTACATTATTTTCCCACTCTGGGCCAGCACAGCATGCCAGCCTGGAGAACACTTCCAATGTGTGTGAGTGAATTTTCCCACCAGGTTTTCTGCTCAGCTGTGTGGTGAGCACACTGGGGGCTGTGATAGTTGCAGTGAAGTGTGGAAGTCAGACTGCAGTGTAGGAAGACCTGTTAGTCGCAATAAGAAATGATTGCTCCACAGGACACACTGAGACCAGCTCAATTTTGGTAATAGGGTATCAATATGGGAAAACTGGAATTAGATCATGTCAACTCATCGTGCAACAAATATTATTTTTGGAAGTTAGAAGTGCTTTCTCCACTTGGATTGTAGCTTTTAGCTCCTTGAGAGCAAAAGCTTTCTCTCCCCATAAAAAAAGATTTTATTTATTTTTAGATAGAGGGGAAGGGAGGGAGAAAGAGGAGAGAAACATCAAAGTGTGGTTGCCTCTTGCTCGCCCCCTGCTGGGGACCTGGCCCACAACCCAGGCGTGTGCCCTGACTGGGAATCAAACCGGTGACCCTTTGGTTCACAGGCCGGCACTCAGTCCACTGAGCCACACGAGCCAGGGCTGAAGCTTGCTCTTTTCGTCATTGTGGCTTCCCCAGAGTTATGGAATGGAACCTGGCCAAATGTTTTTTTCCCTCTCTTTTTTGTTGTTTATTATTATTTTTAAATTTGGCCATTTATCGTCTACCATATTCCTGGCTGTACTTGAAGCTGGAGATCCAAGATGGCTGACATTTAATCGCTGTCCCCAGCAGCTCCAGGTGGGAGACACAAAGAGGTGTAAAACAGTTTGAAAATGCACATAGTACAGCAAAGTGAACAATGAGCAACTAACTGTGATGGAGTAAAAGTTTCCCCAAAGTTCAATATTGGAACTGGTCTTGGAAGATGATTTGGGAATGGTTTCCAGACTAGCAAGGAAGGACTGCTAGACAGAGGAAACCACAATGGGAGGGGTGGAGCTTTGTGGGAATGTTGGTGTGAATGGCTCCCTAGGGTGTGTGTCCAAAGGAGCGAGTCCCTGCTTACTTAGGAGGGGGCCTTGAGTCAGACGTCCCAGAGCATAAAGGAAGTGAGATACAGGGAAGAAGTAGGGGTCTCATTCCAACTGTATATCTGAATTGTAGTGGGGCATTAGGAAGCCATGGAAATCTTGTAACTTTAAAGTGCCTCATTAGTAAAATGGGATGTTTATTTAGGTTAGATAATTTCTAATATTTTTTTTCAGCTTTAAAATTCTACGGCCTTGAGCTTGCCTGTAAAACCTTCATCTGTCCTGTGTGCCGCAGAGCACTGTGTGATATCTTGGGGTATTCCTTTAAGATGGTAGTAAATAGCAGTTAAAATTTGCTGGACCTAACTCACCTGGCCATTTCCTGTGATTTCAAACACTGCATATACTTTTAGGCAAAAAAAACTCCAAACAACAACAACAACAACAACAAAACAAAAAAAAAAACAAGTGAGAGGAGAGACTAATGAGAATGAAGAAAACAAAACAACAGCACACAGTACACATCTTTTGATAATTATTCTTAATGTGCAGCTAAATCCTATCTTCACTGAAAGTTGTAGACACTGCTTAAGTAGTTTCATAGAAGTATATTGCAATATTGGATGTCAAATGTCCTGTTTCTTGGAATTCACATGCTGAGTAAATTTCACTGGATTTAATAAGCTTGCCATCCATGTCCCCATCTGTGATTGAGGGAAACATTTTGACTGAGGCAATGTCTACAGAGACAAAGAACCCTATGACCTATTGATGAGAGACCTCCCTCCAAGCTGACAGTAATCCTCTTTGAGAATTATTACCCAGCCCATCTTGCCCAAAAGAATGAGGAACTTGAGTTAAGTCTGTGCTGACTTCCAGATGAACTGGATGTAATTCCCCCAGTTTCTAGGCTCAGGGTTTTCCAAGTTGTGTTGAGGCCATCTAGAAGCAAACAAAATCAACACAAGCAGCCTTCCCATAGGACCCAGCATGTGCCACAACAACATATCTTGTGACCAGTGAGCGACTTGCCTAAAATCAGGGAGTTTGGTGAAATTAGTGTTACTAAAGAAAGATGTCTTGCCAGTCCTATCGGTCAGTGTCCAGAGTCTTGAGTTTTATAGATGAAAGCAAGAGGTCTAAGAGGCTCCGGGGCAACCTCGCAGAGGAGAGCCATCTGCCCCACATGCTGATTTTGGGGATTTCCAAAATAGCTTCCTATGAGATTATCTCACATGTGGAATCCACAGAAACAACCTTCAAGAAGAACTCCTAATGGAACCAAACTTGATATTTTCATTGGCACGGAGCAAGGCCTGGGCACTGCAAAGAAATTCTGACTTTCTCAGGAATCAGAGAGCAGCACAAGGTTCTTGGGAATGTGAAGAGTGGGAATTCTTACTGCCTGGGTGGGTAGGCGGCAATCCACGTCATTGTCAGGATTTGGGGGACATGCAATCCTTGTTCAGACAGCAGAGTCTTTCATTAATGATCCACTCCCAGATTCAAAGAGGAAAGTAAAGATCTGGGGGGAAGAATGGTCATTGTGAAAGAGTGTGTCCCTTAACCAGTCTGAGGTAAGGCCATGCACCGTCAGAGCATGTCATGTGACCATTGGTTGTCAGGAAGCTTATGCATTTTTTATACCAGCGAAGACCAGGAGGTCCAAGAGTATCCATGTGGGGACCATGAGCAACAGATGAAAGTAATACCCGTTGTTAGTACCTAACTGATGAGAAGTCATCCTAAATTTTTTTTCATGGCCATTTACCAAGAACATTGAGACTAAGTTCACGGTAGTTGTACAATTGATAGTTCTGGAGCTATATTGTCACTGAAGTTTGTCTCCTTCTTGGGGAAACTGGAGAAAGAACAAAGTCATATCATTATATATCAAACTTATATAACTTAGAATTAGTATCCAAAAATTCTTATGTTCTTCTGATGGAACAAAGTGACCAGACTATAACTAGGTGTTTAATAGGCATTGATCAAATAATGAGTGAAGAAGGAAGTAAGGAATGACTCATTTTTAGATAAACAATAAAGAGGTAACAGAACTGCTTTTTAATCTAATATAGAACACCTATGTATGGAGAGAGAAAGGCCTGAAAGCCTAAACATATAGGTAGTAGGACCTAGCTACTTGTCACTAAAAGTTGGAAAAAAAGGAAAAGCACAGTTAGAAAAACTGATCAGTTTCTAAGGTCTTCAGATCCTTTGAAAAATCCAATTGTAGGAAGATCTCTCAGACTACCTTTAAGTCTAAACATCATCATTTGCCTGGAAATCTTGAGTTTTTAATCCAACAAGATGGTTTTGTGTAAGTCACCTGTACCTAGTGAACTGTACTAGTGTCTCAATACTTAAAGCCTGTGAAGCTCATAACACTAAAGTGAAAACTGGGGGAACAAAGAGCCCATGATAGAAACTTGCAAAGGTTATTCCAACTTTATGAGAAAAGTAGATTGCCAAGATAAAGCAGAAAAGTTTCAATAAGGAGTCAGAATTTTTTTTCACCTTAGAAGACATACGTGGCATGTTCAGTAAATGAAATTCATACTGCACACAGATTGAATTCCTGTAAGAGTCATTTAACTGCAGAAGACAGAGCCCCACCCCCCCATTTCATTCACATCCAGGGGCTGCGGAGAATTCAGTGTCATACCCAGAATTGTTTTCTTGACATAAAATGCAAGAGATCTCGAGGAGAAAACCTAGAGAATATTATAGTTTCATTTGGCACCAGTATTTTAGCATCAGATCTTAGGGGGCCACCGAAGCTGTGAGGCAGAGAAAGCAGTTCTTCGGTGGTTAATGTGCTGCTTTTCAGATGCACCGGATGCTTCTACATCTCCTGGTAAATTCCAGATAGTCTCCCGGTGTACTTTTTTGCAGGTTAAAATGTTTTGTGATTGAATATGCTACTACAGTAGTTTTCAAAGTAGGGTTAGTGGGGGGACACATCAAGATGCTTGTAAAATGATAAAGGCAGATTCCTTTACCCCTGAAATCAGCAATGAACCTCCCCCAGTGATTCTCAAGCGCAGCCAACTCAAGAACCCTGTGGTTGGGATTGCAATGACGTGATCTAAAGTGATTGGTCAGTGCCTTCAAATATTGGAAGTTATTTGCTGGAGGACATAGGCCTGGTTAAACAAATACTTATTTTTAAAAAGAAAAACAGCTTTACTATTTTTCTCAATAAAAAATGATATTTGCTCATGTAGAAAAAAATCAAACAATGTTGGAGGATATAAAGAAGAAAACATTTTATATATTCCTTTTAGATTAGTGATATTAACTCTTCAAAATCATATTTGTTTCAAATAATTTTCTATTTGTCATTTTAAAATGACAGGGATTTTACACCTTTTTGTAAAGTAAAATTTATCAGATTTCCCTATTTATATGTATTATTTTCACTTATGATAAGAAAGGCTGCCATTGTCCCTGGATAATAAAAATCTTCATCTTTTCCCCCCCTGTTACTTTTATAGTTGCAATTTTTACATTTAAATTGTTGATCCCTCTGGAATTTAACTCAGTATAAAGAATGAGGCTGGGATCCAGCTCTATTTATTCTTTCCAAATGGCTAGCTAGTTATTTTCAAGACCAATTCTTTAATAATTTATCATATTCCCACGAATATAAAATGCTCCTTCTATTATGCACTAAATGTCCGTATAGACTTTCTACCATGGTCATTTGATCCCTCTGTGTTTCTGTGCCAGGACCACACATTTTAATATCTCATTACTATTTGTTTTTAGAAATTTCTTGGCTCTTCTTGAATGTTTATTCTTCCAGATGAACTTCAGAATCATTTCTCAAAGTTTCAGAGAAAATCCTGTTGGGATTTTCGTTAGAATTGCATTTAATTTATAGATTAGTTTGGGGGAGAGAATTGGCTTCTTTGCAATTCTGAGTCTTGTGCGAGAATGAGACATGGTTTTCCAATTGTTCCAGGCTTTGTCTGAAATGTCTCTTGGCGTGTGTCTCCTAAATAGATTTTGTCCGTTTCTTGTAAAGCTTGTTTCTGGGTATTTTACGGGGTTTTTGATAGTTTTGTGATTAACCATATGGTGTTTAGGTATGGGCTTACATAAGCTACCCTCTGGCAGCGAGGGGAATGTATGCTTGGAGCTGGATTGCTGTGTTTGAGGGAGTCAGCCTACAATGGAAGCCTGTGTTTTGGAGACAAACCCGAGTGGATCTTCGCTATAACTTCCAGGTTGCCGTGAAGCTTTGGGAAGATTCTCCTCTCTGAGCTCCTTTTCCCATCTGTGCAATGAGAAACCTGGCAGGGCTTTGTAGACACCAGCTATACTACTTGAATCCCCTAATGTGGGGGTTAGTGCTTACTGCATCCTCAGATATGGGAGCTGTTCTGAGGGCCAGGCTAAGGAGTTCGTTTCAAAATTCTTTACAAGGTTGAGATTCCTTAAAGCTTTCAAAAATCTATTTGCATCCAGAGATTTAAAACATGCTCTAAAACAAGCACTGTTTGAAGAGCCTCCTCTCTCTGGCCCCCTTCCCATCCTAGTACATTTGACGTGAACAGAGAGCTCATCCCGTGAGTGTCTGGTTCTGAGCACCATCACTGCTGGAAGGTTTAGCCCCAGCCGCATCACAATGGGAGGCCTGGGTCTTTCTTCTTACACTGTTAATTAATGGTTGCTTGGAGAGTTGGGGGAGGGGCTCCCATGTGTTAATGGCTTAGAAAAATGCATCTGAGGTGCACAGACCATTTGGAGCCCCCAGTTAAGAGTGATTTGCCACATACAGGGGAGCTCAAAGAAGGCTTTCGCGATGCTGGGCATTCAGCTAAACCAATAGTTAGCCCCACATACTTAATGGCATAATCACCAACATAACCCATTCAGCATAATGGTCTTTTAATACTGAAACAATTACTTTGGATAATAAAATAACACTTTTAATTTGCTTGACACCAAATTTGACCTATGTGGATCATCTGATGGCGAGGTCAAGGGAAGGGGGGTCTGCTGAGTTCTAACGGCATTGCTGAGTGATCACACATAATGTACTTCCAGCCTGAGATGCTTTAAATGGCTTAGTGGGGGAAAAAGGATTATCGGAATATGCTCTTGCTTTGGAATTTCCCAAATACTTCATAACTCATGTATTGATTTCCACAAGTTTCCTGGGAAGAAATTATTAAACCTTGAAGTCGACACACTCCAGTGAAATTTGTTGATTTTGAACAACCAATACGAGAAGTGCTATTGGGAGACACGGCCAATCAGCAGTTTTTTTGATGAGCAAAAAAATAGCTGTGTCCTGGGAGGAAAATGTGAATTTAATTCATTGCCCCACTATGGTAGTTCCTCTATAGCTATTACTTGGATATTGTAAACTGTTTTTATACTGTTTTATAAAAATCAAGTTGTTTACATTTTCATTGGTGTTTTTAAATTCTTTTGAGAAGTAGATGGGTTCTAAATCCTAAATAATTCAAATGCCCTCACTTGTGGACCTACATATAGTTTGGGCCTCATGGTTTGCTGGTGTAGGCCAGGACTCTAGTCTAGCTTCTTCATTTGGAAGGAGAAGAGCTTGGACTGAGCCTGTGAGCACCTGGCAGATAACGTCAGGGATTCTAGTCAGCTTCATCTGTTCCCTGATTTCAAAGTATTATATCTATTGCATAGCTGATTCAAATCTAACAATTAGTTTCTTTTAGCTAAGTATGTCTCCCATTTAAGGGCAAATGGTCCCTGGGAAATATGAGGTATTATCAGTCATTTACACCTTAGTGAGAATGAGTCGATAACAGCTTTCTTAAAATACATGAAGGAGATGTTAATAAGTATGCTGAGGAAAAAAACTGATGCTAGTCACCAGCTAAAATAACCTACCAGATTACAATGAAGAACAAGATAGGTGATAAAGTCCTTTCTTGATAGCAAATTTTGATGTGTTAGAGACGAGATCATACTATTTGTATAATTTTTATGGCAATCTTGTTTTCTATTTAATATTATATCTATCCCTCCAATGGTTGTACGCTATTCCAATGACTGGCTTTACCAGAATTATTTTTCTGTTCCTCTACTGTTAGATAATTGCATTTTAGCAATTTATACCATGAAAGATCCATTTGGGCCTGTGAACTACCTTTTTATCAATGTCTTTGCTTCCATTTTCTTTCTTTTTTTTTCATTTGGATTTTTAAAAGCTAGGCTTTACTTCTCTGAGACGAACCCATACATACGAATACTCATGATTGTTGAAGGGCCCCCTGCCTTTTCAGGATCAGGGAGCTGCAGGTTAAACATCCTAGATCAGGGCTGTGCAAAGTATATTGGGTGGCCCTGTGCCTGTCCAAACCATTGGCTGCTGGTCTACAATGAGCCAACGCAGAAGCTGAGAGAAGTGTTTGGAACTAAAACCTTCCCAGTGAATGGACATTGCGGCACCATCTAAGTCGGGGTTGGAAGGCAGCCTCAGAGGATGTCAAGCAGCTTGGGTTACGAGTCTGTATGGTGGGACTCTGTAGGGGTCTTAGAACTCGGTATCAACCCATGGCGGGTTGGACAAAGCACAGAAATAAGCAGACAAACCAGCCCTTCACTTTGGATCGGCTGAAAAGTGTCATCCTAGATCAGAGTGGAGGACGCAGACTCCAGGGTCTTCGAGCTCCATACATGCTCATAGAGGGGAGCACAGAACAATAGTTAAAAGACAGGCTTGGCTCAGATCCCGGGTCTGCCCATTATTTGTTCTGAGGCCTTTGACAAATTACTGAGATGCTCTGTGCCTTGGTTTCCTCATCTGTAAGAACAAGAACAACAATAGAATTAACTTCATAATGTGATCCTACAGAGAAAGGACTTAGCACACTGCCT
Organism: Phyllostomus discolor; assembly: GCF_004126475.2. NCBI lineage: Eukaryota > Metazoa > Chordata > Mammalia > Chiroptera > Phyllostomidae > Phyllostomus > Phyllostomus discolor. Next base: position 12,501,771 of record NC_040912.2, on the reverse strand, counting down.
GGCACATATCAAATGCTCGGTAAATGGAAAGCACCTTCGTTGCGTCAATAAGAAGCTCCCAAGCAGAAGTTTTGGGGAAGATTCCTGTATGTGTTATTATTGCAAAAACACACAGCTCTCCTCCCCTCCCTTCCAGCCCCAGTTTTCTGTCAGCCTGTCTGTGACCCTAGAGCTGCTTTTGTTTATTTTCTACAGAAGGTAGGGGCCACCTCCCTTTTCAGGCGGCCTGGTCAGGGCTGACAGGCCAGGAAATCACAGACCCTTCCGAGCCCTCATCTCCGCTCCTTCCTGCACTGTCCCCAACTCAGCAAAAGCTCTGAGTTTATCTCGCAGCTGCCAGATGCCCAGCTGTTTGCGATTGTCCTGAATTTTATTGCCTTGTCCTGTTTACAGTCCTCACAGGTCACATAATGGCCCTTTGTCTGAGACCAGGTAGGAGACATGTATCTATGATTGTCCACATGTTGGCCCTTTTGCTATCCTGTAGACTTGATGTATCAGGAGAGCTGAAAGAGTGTCAGAGTTGGTGCTGGAGATCTGGATTCTCATCCTGGCTGTGTCTTTTATGAACCCTGCTGAGTCCCTGCATCCTCATCTGTAAAATGGGGTCGTGATACCAACATCACCATGCAGCTGTGATGGCTGAATGAGACAGCCTTTGAAAAGGGCTCTGATGCAAATAAATGCACTTTTTCTTCCATCTTGGCCACACTGGATGCCATCTATCTTCCCATGTTGTGCTGTGCTAACTGTTTAAGGCACTGCACTAAGTGAATTCCCTACTAGAGCATATATTCACAAAAGCAGGGATTTGTCTGTTTTATTTATTGCTCTATCCCCAAGTTCTAGAACAATGCCTGGTGATAGTGCATGCTCAATGAATACATGTTGAACAAATTCATTAAAGTGGATTATGCTGTCATGTTTCAGCTCTAAGCAACAGAAAACCCTGACTCGACTTGCTGAGCCGGTGAGGACATCTATTATTTCATACCACTAGGAGTTTGGAAGTAGAGAGGTTCTGTGGTTAATTTCATGGCTCAGGGACACCATGGTTGGCCCAGGTTCTTCTCATCTTCTCTGTCACTTTCAGGCTAGCTGACCTCATAGTCCTAAATGGCTGCTGCAGTTCCAGACATCACATCTTGACACAGTAACATCCAACAGAAGTGGAGAGAGCTTCTCTTTTCCTTGTATATCTTTTTATACAGAAACCCAGAAACCCTCTAGCTGACCTTTCTGGAAACCCTTCAGCTGACATTTGCTCATCTGCACACCTCCAAACCAATTACCGGCTTGGATCAGTGAGGATTAATCCTGAGTTTTGTGTGGGTGGGGTAGGTATCTAAACAGATTCTCGCCTTTGCCAAAAAAAAAAAAAAAAAAGAACAGAGGGAAGAGCAGTCAACTATGTTGGATATACTTACTCTTTGGAGTCTTGGTGGGGGTGGGGGGGAAAGAATGATTAAACAAAAATTATTTAAAGAAGTGCATGGACAAGTAAGTATTTATGTTATATGGGCATAATGAGTGGACAATTGCCTTTTGAGAGTTGGAGAAATGTACCTTACCCATCTGCCTATTCAAGCATTCGAGTACAAATACTTTCGGGGCTGCCAACTGGCTATGTCAAAGTGGGTGCTTAAATGCCAGATGAAGTAGAAGAAGATGCATTTTGCAGTGTTGCCATGTCTCATGGGTTTGGTCGGAGATTCAGACCCAGCATTACGCACTATAGTCTCATTGCAGCCTCTGTTTATGCAAAGCGTACGCTAGTTCGCTTAACCAGGCTAGCATTTGCCCCGTATTTTCAAGGGAGAAATGATTTGCAAAGAAATGAATAGCCCAAGTAGGTGTATAAAGAATGTGTTAACACATTATTTTTAATATTCTGCTGTATTAAGTAGTTTTAGTTTACTTAAGCAGCCCCCTGGAACCTATACTTGACACACTTAATAGCTTATGGTTGAAGGCACCACATGCATTTGCCAAACCAGGGCATTGTAAAATACTTTGTAATGCAAATCACCTCGGGTCAGTCATTGCCCTCCCTGCAGTTAGGCTGGATTTGTGCGGTGTTCTTGTGTCTTCAGGCTGGAAGTACTTAGTGGTAGCCAGGCCCCAGGAAGCCAGCTCTTGTTTCTGATGCTCCTACTTCAAAGTCGCTGAGGGTCAGCTGTGGACCTACGTTTAGCATAAGCCTGGGCAGCCAGACTTTCTGCATCCAAATCCCAGTTTTGCTATTTGTTATCTGTGTGACCTTGGGTGAGTTATACTATCTCTCTTTGTCTTAGTTTCCCCCAAAGTAAGATGGGAGTAATAGTAGTAACTACCTTCCAGTGTTGTGATGAATACATGAGTTAGTACATATAAAGTTCTTGTAATAGTGCCCGGCTTACAGTAAGTGTTAGGAAAATGTTTCCTATTTATTACATATGTTGAATATATGAATTCAACATATGATATTCACATTCAACATATGAATTCATATTGAACATATGAATTTAATACAAATATATCAAATCATATATATTGTGATTTAAAGGGCAGTGGCTGACCAATTACAAGTCACTTTCTTTCCAAGTTCCTTCAAATGCAGTATTTTCCTCAGTGCATCGGTAAATTTTATCCAGCATGTCTCTGACAGAGCAGCCATATTATAGCTGGGTAATGTTTCTATGGGTTGCAACCGATTTTAATAAAGTTAACTACTTGATTCCCTCTCAAGCAAGTTGCAATGATTTTATTCCATTGCATACTGATGGATAATTTTTCTGAAATGATCTCTTTAGAAATGTTAGGGTGTGTCTGAATTTGCCAGGGGATAGAGTCATCCTCTATTTGTGTTCACAGATCTGATACTTTAACACTCTGCTAAGGTTGTCGATCTAATGTGGGCATGTGAATCAGATGCTAAGTTATTATCCATGCTGTTCAGAGTGGCCCGAAGCTTATGAGTATTGGAGAGATGCTTTATCTCCTATGTTCAAGCTGGGAGCGAAGGGAGAGCAATTAAGTTATTGTCGGTTCCTGGAATGCTTTCTGCCCATCCAAGCTGCAGAGTGTTGTCTCGTTTTAGGCTCTGGCTTAGCCTACCAGAGGAAATCAGTCCCACACAGCATCATTGTGCTTCCCCACTGAACTTTCTGGGAAACCCAGGAGCTTACAGTTTTAGGAAGTTATTGGGATGAAGGCTTATTTCTGGCCCAACATGGCTCTCTGCCTACCCATAAATCAATCCTTTAATGGACCACTTTCAAGGTGAACTTAAACACGGAGTCCCCTCAAGCCCTACCCTAAAGTGTAGTGCTCCCAAATTCTGATTGTAGACCGTCCATGTTTTTCTAGGGTGCTTATCACAAACTCAGTCGTCCTTTGTGTTTCTTCTCCTGATTGTTGGCAGGAATGAGTCAGATCTTTCTTGTAACATATGAGCAGCCCAGAGGAAAAATCTGTTAGTTTAAGAGCCAGCCAGGAATTCCTCTCAGGGGGGAGACTGTCTACCACCCTAATGGAAGCATTTGGCTGTGAAGATAAGGCCCTCAGGAGATAGGACTGTCTGGAGCTAGACTGGGAAACAGAAAATTGCTTTGTGGAAGCCGTTTACAGGAATTTGGGAATGGGGAGGGTAGACGAGGAAGAAGAAGGGAAGGGAATGAAGTAAGGGAGAAAGTAAGATGGTGGTTGGTATGATGCCTTGATCAGACTTTTTAAGGAAGTAGAGAGTCAGCTTAATATGAATGCTTGTTCTAAGTGATGTTGGCAGAAATCAAGTTTCAAAGCCTAGGTTGGCAGTGAGATCAAGCACCTAGCCCAAGGAAGTCATTGGAGAGAGTGAGAAATGACTATGAAAATTTATGCTCTCAGAAACCCAGCAGAGAACACTGGAGCTCCCACTGGGTGTGGGATGGGCATTTGAGCCAGTTTTTATTTCAATCCCTATGGAGGGAGTGACCTCCGCTGACAGCCTGTTACAGCTGCACCAGAGACAAAAAGTGTTTATGAGTTACAGAATTATTGGAATGCTGCTATAAAGATGAATGAAATCTTAAAGTGAATTGTATGACTTATGTGTCTCATAAAAAGAAAAGCATATCAGTAACATTTAAAAAAAGTTATTTTAAAGGATTTCTTTATTCTAATGGATAGAGATTGTCTTTGGATAATATCAGTATTCCAAAGATTTAATGAAGTAATCTGAAGCCATGTAGACATTAATTAGAGTTCTATAATTAGAATTACAGTTATGGAAGCTTCCTACTGCAAAATAGAGGGCAATATTTCAATATTTCAGGTTTACTGTGCCGTTAGACCACGGTACCTGATGCATTTTCACACAGCCCGGCTTTCATAATTCTTTCTAAATACCCATTTTGATAGATATTTAATAGTTTTTAAATTAATGCTGGAGTAAAACCCATTTATATCTGTGCTCATCCCGGCCCTTCCTCGCTTGCAAGTGAACAGTCTGTCCGCTTTCCATGCAGCAGCCACCCAAACCGACGACGACACGGAATCCAATCAGAAAAGCAGCATAAAGATGAAAGGTCTTGCCAATGAGAAGTGAACTTGCTAAAGCACACCTTTCAATGAATTTGGACAAAACTGAAAAATGTTGTTGATATCAGATCCTTAGGCTGATTACTGGAGCGTTCGATTGTTCAGTGTGTCAATTCATCACTGTCTACCTGGTTATATTTAACACTTTCTCCCGTTTCCAGCACGTCTGCTGAGATAGGCAATTGCTGTCACATGATACCTGCCTCTCAGGAAGGTCAGGAGACCATGTGAGCGGCCGTGGTTTCTGCGCCCCCATACCCCCCCCCCCCCCCCCACCTTGACTCGTTCTCAGGTATTGCTGACAGCAGATGGAGCCTCCATGTCTTTCAGGAACTAAAATATTAATAAGATTAGGGCTATTACCCTCCAAACAGTTTAGCCTTTCCTTCTAGGGGCCGTGCAAAATGTCAAGTCTGTTAATGTGTACCACGGGCTCCCCAGGAAGACAGACCTGCCCCGGCTGGCCGGCACCAAAACACTGACTTTGGACCCGTGTCCTTCCTTCTCACTCTGTGGGAGTGCTGGTTCATGTTTTTGTTTGTTCAGTTTTAAAATGTAAATGTAAATTTTTCAATTAGAGTTGACATTCAATGTTAGATTAGCTTCAGGTGTACAGCATCGTGGTTAGGCATTTATATAACTTACGAAGTGATGCCCCCGATAAGCCTAGTAATCCACATTTTACATCACTCTCATCTTTCAGAGACACTTGGGTGAGTCTAATTCCATGTTGAGATGGGAGCTCTTGGGGTGCGTTTTAATAAATATTTGATGGGAACGCTAGCCAGGGGAGTCATTCTTATTTACAGAATTAGAGGCGGTGTCTCTGAGGCAAGCTTAACTCCGTGGAGGGAGCTGTGTTTATAAATGTGCACAGCGCTCTCATGCATGGGTTTCGCCTACTTTTCAGAACACAGTAGTTATCCGCGTCTCCGTTGTCAGAAGTGGTGGATAAAATGCAGAGCACTGCTGTGTGATACCAATTAAAATGACCATTGTCTGTTCAAGGGTCTTCTTTTCATGGAAGGCAGAATTCACTTTTCTGCATATATCCTACAAAAATACAATACACATTTCATATGATGTGTCATGCAGATTGTTTTAAAGGGCAGTGATGGCCTTAGTTTAGCTATCCCATTCCGAATGGGCAATGAGCATCGATTTTGTTCTATGAATTTATAGTACAATTACACTTTGCTTTGTATGGGAGAGAGTTTTTACTTCACATCGCCATTAGCAAAATGTCCACTTTTCTTATTTGCTGACAATTTCAAAGGCAGATGAATCTTAAGAACAGTTGCCATTTCTTTTATTATATTGAAATTTCTTCTTGACTGTCAACTGTTTGTCAGTAGAATGCAACCATAAAGATTTTGGCTATAATCTTTTTCTTTTTTCTTCTTCCTTTCCTTCTTTTCTTTTTCGTTCTTCTTCTGTTTTTTTTTTTTTTTTTTTTTTTTTTAAAGAAAAAGCCAATTCATCATGTAGGAAAGGACTGCCTTTTGCAGTCTCAGGTCCTGCCAGAGACAAATGACTGTAAAAATTTAAAATCAATCATTAACAGATTAGCTGTTGGTCCAAAGTAAATAGCAATCAGCTTATTAGGCATCAGGCAGAGTGAGATAAAGGGGAAGAGTTATTGGAAATGAGGATGTCGCTGGGGCTCTGCCGGCGGGGTGGGGCACGGGAGGCTGTTCCTGTGTGACTCGAACCACAGATGGAAAACAAGGCGGCTGGCAGAATGAGCCGAGTTCCCTGGTCGTGTCAAACAGCGTCCTGTGGTTTTCTGTTCTAAGTCATGGCTTCATTCACTCTGATTAGCATGGAAGTTGGTCGTGCTCTCCGGCTGTTCTCCTCTTGCCTTCCAAGCAAGATCTGTCAACCGCTGTTCAGTCAGCTCTGCAAAGCAGCCTAGAAATTGTGGCTGAGACTCCTTACTTTCAGGAACTGGACCTTTGTTGTCCCTTTCACACTTGGTTCAGATCTCATTATGGGTTAGGCTGGGGTTGGGAAATGAGGGGAGCGGTTCATTAGCTGCTTCCCTCTAGTCTCGGATGTGCGAGCTACCATGTCGCAAATACCGCAGTCATTATTGTTGCAAGCAAGATCCACTGATGGATGCTCAGTCAGCGGGTGAAGGTTTGAGGAGAAACAGAATATTTGTGTGGTCTCAAAGTACCTTTCTCGTGGGGGGTAAATGCAGACAACTCTACTTGAACCACAAGAAAATAGTTTTTTAAAAAGTATCTTTCTTGAGATGCTTATTAATTACAAAGGAAAAGTAGTAACTTTGTGGTGGTGACATCCAGTAGCTACCACCTTACCCAAGTAATCAAGGTTAACATCGCCAGTAATAAGACAGCTCCTCTCGCTCACCATTCCCATGATGCACCGAGAAGGACACAACACTATTTTTGTGGTATTCTTCTAAACATCAGACAAACCCATTCCGAAGAATAAGTGACCAGTAATCTTCAAAAGTGCCAAGGGTAAGAATGTCAAGGAAGACTAGGGAATTGTCATGGATTTGAAGAGGCTGAGGAAGACAATACAATACATTCTTGAATTCTGGATTGGATCCTAGAGCAAAAAAAGGACGTTAGTAGAAAAACTGGTGAAATCCAAGTAAACATTGGCATTTGGAGAAGCTGGAGGAAGGGACTATGGGAACTATCTGTACTATTTTTTGCAACTTGTCTATAAGTCTAAATAAAAGGTTTTTTTTTATATAGGAATGAAGCACTGAAAGAAAAAAAATTGTTCGTGCTCCAGAAACTTCTTCTGCAGAATGCAGCTTGTAGTTTGGGCTAGTTTTAGCTTTTGTTCACAATTCTGCTTTATTTTGGCCAAAGCTGGAGTAAACCATTGCTTTCAATGGGAACAAAAGAAAACAATGCTCTTGCGTGGGGCCTTTCTTCCCAGTTTCCCTCTGTGATAGCACATTGCTGAGTACACTCACGAAGGACAATCACAGTGAGTGGAATGTTGGAGTCTGCAGTTTGTGAGGCTTGGATTTTCAGCGTGTGTGACTATAGTGTGCCATTAAATGCTCATGGATGTGCAGGCTCGCAGGGCTTGACTCTGCTTCATCCTGCAGGTCGGGGTCCACTGCTACTTGGACCAGGAGGCTAACTGGGACATAATCTTCTCAAGGTGATGGCCACAGCACACGAGCACATTTTGAGCCTCAGCTTGAGTCCTGTTGGTCAGAGCAATTCACTTGGCCATGGCCAAGTCAAAGGGCGGGGGAAGTATTCTCCTCCCATGGAGGTTGGGGAGATAAGTTAAATGTTTTTAATAATCTATCTAATTAACCATGATACTCCTAGCCTTTGCTATCTCCACCATGTGGCTACTTTTGACCTGCTCTACAGAGCCCTCTTCCCTGGTTTAAGTATAGTATAGGTGCTGAAGGACTGCCCTGTCCCCATTGAAAAATAAAATTTTTTTACTGTTGTTCAAGGACAATTGTCTCCATTTTCCCGCACCACTTCCCCTCACCCCACCCTCATTCCTATCCCCGCTTTGGCTTTATCCATGGGTCCTTTATACATGTTCCTTGATGACCATTTCCTTTTCCTTCCATTATCCCTCCCCCCTCCTCTCTGGTCACTGTCATTGTGTTCTTTATTTCAATGTCTCTGGTTATATTTTGCCTGCTTGTCTCTTTTGTTGATTAGGTTCCACTTCTAGGTGAGATCCTATGGTATTTGTCTTTTACCACCTGACTTATTTCACTTAGCACAATGCTCTCCAGTTGCATCCATGCTGTTGCAAAGGGTAGGAGCTCCTTCTTTCTTTCTGCTGTGTAGTATTCCATTGTGTAAATGTACCATAGTTTTTTGATTCACCCATTTACTGATGAGCACTTAGGTTGCTTCCAACAATTGGTTATTGTTAATTGTGCTGCTATGAACATTGGGGTGCATAGGTTCTTTTGAACTGGTTTTTCAGGATTCTTAAGGTAAAATCCCAGCAGTGGAATTACCAGGTCAAAAGGCAGTTCAATTTTTAGTTTTCTGAGGAAATCCCATACTGTCTTCCACAGTGGCTGCACCAGACTGCATTCCCACCAACAGTGTAGTAGGATTCCCTTTTCTCCACAACCTCACCAGCACTTGTTGTTTGTTGATTTGTCTATGACGGCTATTTTGACTGATGTGAAGTAGTATCTCACTGTGGGAAGCCTACATCTCTCTAATTTGCATCTCTCTGGTGGCTAGTGATGCTGAGCATCCTTTCATATGTCTCTGGGCCCTCTGTATGTCTTCCTTGGAGAAGTGTCTGTTCAGGTCCTTTGCCCATTTTTTAATTGGGTTGTTTGTCTTCCTGGAGTGGAGTTGTGTGAGTTCTTTATATATTTTGGAGATCAAACTTTTGCCTGAGGTATCACTTGCAAATATATTTTCCTATACAGTTACTTCTCTTTTCATTTTGCTGGTGTTTTCTTTAGCTGTGCAGAAGCTTTTTATTTGGATGAAGTCCCATTTGTTTATTCTTTCCTTTATGTTCTTTGCTCTAGGGGACATATCAGTGAAAATATTGCTGCATGCAATATCTGAGATTTTCCTGCTTATGTTTTCCTCTAGGACTTTTATGGTGTCACAACTTATATTTAAGTCTTTTATCCACCTTGAGTTTATTTTGGTGTATGGTATAAGTTGGTGATCGAGTTTCATTTTCTTGCTTGTATCTGTCCAGATCTCCCAACACCATTTGTTGAAGAAGCTATTTTTACTCAGTTTTTTTGCTTCTGCCCCCTTTGTCGAATATTAATTGACCATAGGGAGTTAGGCTTATTTCTGAGCTCTCAATTCTGTTCCATTGATCTATGTGTCTGTTCTTATGCCAGTACCAGACTGTTTTGATTACCATGGCCTTATAATATAGTTTGATATCAGGTATGGTGATCCCTCCTATTTTGTTCTTCTTTTTCAAAATTGCTGTGGCTATTTGGGGTTTTTTATTGTTCGATATAAATTTTTGAAATGTTTGTTCTGTATCTGTAAACTATGTCATTGGTATTTTAATGGGGATTGCATTGAATGTAAAAATTGCTTTGGGTAGTATGGACACTTTGATGATGTTAATTATTCTAATCCATGAACATGGTATATGCTTCCATTTGTTTGTGGTATAATCAGTTTTCACTTTGCCGTGACTCCTTAGTGGTCTCCTGGAAGTGAAATGCCCTCTTCATTATGGTACAGTGAGAGTGGGGTCCTATAATACTGTTAAAGAAATGTATCAAAGCTCCCTGCCTCAGTTCCTACATAGGTATGTTGACATCATCACGTTAGCTGGGTCACATGGCTCCACGCACTGGGCACCATCAGGTATCCAGGGTCACCTCTCACATCTGGATCTCAGGCCCTCTTCACAGACAGGCTTGCCCTGCCAGACCCCACACCGCATGGTAGTTCTCTCCTATAATCTCTGCATCCTTCCCACAACCTGGCTTCTCCTCTCAAGATATGTACACAATTTTCTGACCAATGGTTATAAAACAGTTCAAGTTTCTTGACGTGTTTGTTTGGCTTTCTGCAGATGCTTCCTTGGCTCCCCCAATTCAGTGGATTCAAGTAGTTGTGTGTCCAGAGACTTAGTCCTCTGTCCCAGAGTATTAACGTCTTGCATTAGAGAATCTTACTTACCTTGTATCCATTGCAGTGAGTGACATGTGACCCACAATAGTTCAAATTATCAAAAGACATCTATTCTATGGAGCTAAAATTCTGAATCTTTCATAGCCTGACCCAATCTTTTATCCCCTGATTTTGCACATTTTCTAACCACTTGATCTGGCCACTTTTTTCATTGGCTCATGGTCACGTGCTGCTGTAACCATTGTTTTGCCTTCTCAGGGCCCAGGATGCCTTTTCTCTCCTGTCTTCCATTCAAATCCTGCCTACCCTCAGGGCTCACCAAATTCCACCTACTAATGAAACTTCCTCTGGCTGCTCCTGCCTTGGGTGGTTTCTCCATTTTTCTATGCCCTGAAGCATATGGTCTAAACTATAGTTTAACCTTTAGTTATTCTTTTTTTTTAATTTTGAAAGATTGTACTTATTTATTTTTTGAGAGAGGGGAAGGGATGGAGAAAGAGAGGGAGAGAAACATTGATTGGTTGCCTCTTGTACATGCCCTGACCAGGGATTGTGCCCACAACCCAGGCATGTGCCCTGACAGGGAACTGAACCAGCAGCATTTTGGTTTGCAGGACGATGCCCAGCCAGCTGAGCTGCACCAGTCAGGGCTTTAGTTATTCTTATATTTTGGTTTTCTAACTGTACATATAATGTAACAACATAAATAATCTTAAGTAACTAATTAGGTTGTAACGGCTGTGTGGTCCGAGTCCACACCCAACACTGCTTTTGTATCCTCCCCGGCCAGCAATATGATTTTAAGCACATAGTAGGATTTCCAGGAATTCATGATTGGTTTCAAAATTTAAATCACAAAATTAATTCTTTGCTTTCTTTAAATTAAGCAACAAGCAAAAGCTAAAAAGAAAAAAGAATTAAAAACGAGCAAAAGAAGTCTCAATGTGGATATAAAATATTTTTTAAAGAAATAGCCCTGCCTACTGAGGCTCGGTGGATTGAGCGCTGGCCTGTGGATTGAGCACTGGCCTGTGGACCTAAAGGTTGCTGGTCTGATTCCTAGTCAGGGCTTGTGCCTGGGTTGTGGGCCAGGTCCCCAGCTGGGGGCATGAGAGAGGCAACCAATTGCTGCTTCTCTCACACATCATGTTTCTCTCTCCTTTTCCCTCCTTTCCCCTCTCTCTAAAAATAAGTAAATAAAATCTTAAAAAGAATAGTAGCTTTAAATTAGAAAGAAAATTAGTGCTTTGAAGAGGAAGAGGACATTATTCATGAAGAGAAAGTTATTCTGGATTTATTTTTGTCAGATGATGAATCGATACTAACTATTCCAAACTCTTATCTGAATGTAATAATAGCTTCTGTGTTCCCAGTATTTTGTGGCTGAGTGAGGGCGAGATCATTTATCTCCCTCCCTGGTATAGAAAGATAAGAAACTGAGGGTCAGAGCGTGTGTATACTTTACGCGACACCCCCCGCTGCTAAGTGGCAGAGCCAGGCCGAAGTTGTCTTCTGGCTTCAAGTCCACGGTTCTTCCTACCACCCATGCTACAAATCTCTGCTCTTTGAGAACGAATCCTTTTCTACACTTTCCTGGGGTAATTGTGTGATTTTTATAAAAGATCTATCACTCTGAAGATGAATGGAACTTATAAGGTAAACATTTAAAAGGAGAGGAATGGAGTTGGAATGAGATTCTGGTGTCGTTGGTGCCTGGCATTATAACCGGCCACATAATGGAACACCAGTCACGGAGTGGGTTTAGTAGGCGGAGGCTCTTAAGCACTTGCAGGTGTGGATAAAGTGGCTGCCTTTCATCAATGAGGGCAGGCGCTGGAGTCTGCAATCCACCGTCCACTGGCTTGGTATCAGCGTGGTAAGTTTCTGGCCCAGCTGACAGCCTTTTTGTTGTTGTGAGTTGCTTTTGTACTAAAGGGTCGAGAACGTTCCTTCTCATATTATAACTTGTGCCATTTCTGCCTGAACAATCGATTGAAGTTACAAAGTAGAGCAACCCCACTGATAAAGATTCTTGTTAATAAGTCCCATACAGGTTTGCAAACGGTTTATATGAAGAAATAAGTCGACTGAATAAAAATTCTATGAAGAGGTGAGACTAGGAGAAAAGGCATACTTTTTTTTTTTTTGAGAGAGAGACCAGGGAGGTGCCTTAGAGCCTCTCATGAACGTTTTATTCTCAAGCACAAGATGGAAATTAGAATACAAATAAGGAGAATGTAGTTTAGAGCAGCCTTTAAAATCTGTGCCCCTGTGGCCCGAAGGCCAGCCATTTCCACGGAAGCCGGGCAGCCTCACCACCGGCCCTTGGGCTCAGGAGTGAGCACCGCAGCGCTCCTGCCTCAGCGCCGATGCCACACACATCCAGCCTCAACCTGCCGCCCGCACGGACCCATTACCGGCCGCCCCACCGCAGCACCCAGGGGGACGGCCTTGCAGCAACCGCTCGTCCGTTTGGGGGGAGGGGTGGTGGTCATTACCAGCACAGGATGATTTTACGTTGTCTGAATTATTTACTATGGAAGGAAGCAGGTGGGAGGGGAGGGGACGTTAGGAAGTGTGCTCCGACCCACTCCCATTGATTCTACCCGGAGCAAGAAGAGCGAAACCTAAGAAAGATGACTTCCTTTTCGTTCTCTCTTTCCTCTCCCACCCCCAAGCCTTGGAAATAAATAAGTAATGCCAAGAGAAGTCCTTGGTGGCTGCGGGGGTGGGGTCATGACCCGGCCTTGTCCGAGGGCTAGTTCCCATCATTGCAGGTGCGCCCTGGCCAGAGCTTTCAGCGCTCGGTCCTCTCTCGCCGGCTCTCGTTTTGCCTGTCGTTGCACAATGAACAGCACGTATGGATTTAAATCCCATTTGGAGGATGTGCAGTTGCGGAACCTGTAATCAGAAGAGTTGGGCTTTAATCCCAGAGGTGCCATTCCCTTATCGTTGATTTTTTTTTTTTAATTTAAGATTTATAGCTTTCCGGCCCCCCCCCCCCCCCCCCCACATACACACAAACAAACCATGGATGCTTGGCCAAGGCAGAAGTAAGGCATGGGGGGACCTCTGGGGGAGAACAGAAATCACCTGAAGAAAGCTGTCACAGTTGGGCAGGAGGATCGTGGTTGACTTGTGCTTCCATTCCTTCTTTGCAAAATAGGAAAGTAAGCCCACCTCTTGCCCTGGGAAGCGACAGGTAATGTTTGTGAGAAGAGGCGTCCAGATCATTTTGGTGTGGTATCGCGTTCTTATATTAAGAAAACAAACAAACAAAAATGCCAGTGGAGGCAGAGAGCCCTGCTGGCTGGCCCGGACTGCACATCCTTAAAGGGAAACCCCCGTGGAGGACAGATTGCATGCTGAGGTGGTAGCGGGGAGGGTGTGGGGAACTGGGTCACTTTAAATTTGCCCTGCCACGGCCATGAGTGGGGGTGCCACTGGAGAAAAATGGCCTGGCCAAGCAAGGGAGTGGTTTTATTTTTCTTCATTGAAGAACTTTTAAATAAAATGTTACACTGCCTACAAATTCATAATAAATGTGAGTTATAACACCTTGCAGCAAAATGAATGCCTACATGTCTACCCACCCACATTAAGAAATGCATTATTACTACCACTGAGACTCCAGTAACATCCCTCTCACTTCCCGGGGTAACCACAAGCATGACTGTGTGTTTATCATTCTCCTGCTTTTTAAAAACAGGTTTTCCATGGGTTTGGACCACAGGTAAATGGAATCATACTGATGTATTCTTCCATGAATCGCTTTTTTTATTCAATATTATGTTTGTGAGGTATGTCCGCGTCGATACATGTAATACTTTATTCGTATTCACTACTGTTTCTTATTCTGTTGTATGAATACTCTAAGACTTATTTACCCATTCACTTGTTGATGACCATCTGGATGTCCCCACGTTTCTTTGTTATTACAAACCACATTGCCATAAATTCTAATCCAATCTAGTCTTTTTGTGCACGGGTGTAAAAGTTTCTTTTTTGTATATGCCTGAGAGTGTCATTGTTAGCCTATAGAGAACCAGCATTTCAGCTTTATTAGCTTATGCCACGTTCTTAGTGGTTGTCCAACCCGCATTCTGAACAGCAATGTTTAAGAGAGAACTCAAGAATTCACATCAGTTATGGGCTGATTCAGATGCTCTCAGACATCCTAGTTGAGAGGAAAGAGACTGCATGGTTAAAAGGAATCCAAAGATGATGATAATATATAAGGATGATGATATGATGAGGACAGTAAACCCGGACAGAGTGTTCACGAGATGCCAAGCACTGTTCTGAACACATCAAACACAGACTCATCACATCTTTACAATTAAGACGTATGTACTATGTGACCCTCACTGATAGACAAAGAAACTGAGGCATAGAGAGGTTAAACAACTTGCCCTCGCTATGGCTGGTAAATGCAGGATCTAGAATTCAAACTGTTGCTCTGCACCCCATGCCTCATTTTAGCCACTAACCTATGAGTTCACTCTAAATGGGTCAGTACTAAGGGCAGCCTCGTGACTGATGAGTAACTGACTCCCCTCCCGTGTGGGGAGGGGGACTTCCCTTCCCAGCAATACGCCTCTTTTACGCCTCTTTTCTCAGATCTTGTCACTGAGAATTTTGACCGTATTTCAATTTCAATCAGAATTTGATTGTTAAGAAGGGCACATCACTCTTCCTCGGGGAGTACGGGATTTGGATGACCTCTTTGGCTAATGTAAGAAAAAATATGAGAAGGAGCTCTTTCATGCACACACCCTAACATTAAACTAATGGAGCCTACCTGAAGTCTGTGCTACAGTTATTGGCCCTTGACTAGACAAAAAGAGAAATAATTGTTCCTACTGGCCCATCCACAGGTGATGATAGGTACCACAGTTTGCACGGCAAAGTGATGGGGCTGGATATTGACTGTTTCAAAGGTGGCTCAAAATGGCTAAAATATGACATAATGATATTGTCATAAGGCATACAGGCATTGCTATTTTTTTTGTCACGAAAGCATCAGGAGAAATGATGAACCACACATAAATGCATACCTCAGGATCAATAAAGCTATATATTTTTTTGGTCCAAATTATTCAGATTAGTCTTTTACATGGTATCCTCAACCCTCAACTTTCTACTTTGCTTTATCTGTACCCAGACATTTGAGAAGGCTAGAAAAGTGGTGTTGCTAAAATTTAATACTTGGAATCTTCCTTTATGATCTGTCTTTAAAAGTAAACACATTTTCAAAGATGATTAATAGCATTGTCCTCAAGATAGTAATTTCTTTTTTTGTGTGTTTGTTTAAAATAGGGATGTTCCTATAAAAACCCAATGCTAGGGCCAAATCATTAAGCTCTCCCTAAGTCAAAGAAGGCATATATCATGTTGAAATGTGGCATCTTAATGTTGAAAAATAAAAAAGAAAGTCTGTGAAGATTCGGCCTATAGAGCACATTTCAAAATGGAAAACAACACTGGTCCTGTAATGAGATGTAAATCACACCACTGACATTTATCTTCTTTTTTTTAAAAAGATTTTAAAGATGTATTTATTTTTAGAGCAGGAAGGGAGGGGGAAAGAGAGAGAGAGAGAAACATTAATGTGCGGTTGCTGGGGGCCATGGCCTGCAACCCAGGCATGTGCCCTGACTGGGAATCGAACCTGCGACACTTTGGTTTGCAGCCCGTGCTCAATCCACTGAGCTACGCCAGCCAGGGCTGACATTTATCTTCTCTTGGTGAGTTCAGTTCCCTGTGGCAGCACAGAGAGGCAGAGAAAATATTGGAACTGAGAGTAATGAAGTAAATACAGCAGGAACGTATGAATGACAATTCCTTTACAAAAGGAGAGTAACTGGCAGGCCTCTCTGCAAGACCAAGTCCCATTTCTGGAAAATGGCCCAGACTCTCTGACTGGTACCAGTGCGTGCGCTGTCTTGAATCTCACCAGTGGGAGGGTCACTGGGCTAGGGCACAGGCCCCTTTCAAAAGTATCTCTGGGAGTGTTAAGAAGCAATGGACTGTTCACATGTGAGTATAAATCAGATGGGTTTCCTTTCGGCAGCCAGCTGGGAGGGTCTATACTGAGGGGTTCAGAGTTCTGAATTTGGGGGCTGAAATGATTGGGAAGAAGAAAGTGTTGAGGGGTGAGTGAGGCCCGGAGCTGAGGGGTTTAGGGCAGCCATGAAGACGCAGAGCACGTGGGGAGAGACGTCAGCGTCATTGAGAAGGGGGTGACAAGCTGGGAAAACAAACTTGGCTTACTTAAAACATGTGCCTGCATCATGTGACTCCCCGAAGCTAAGCCACTGGTATTACTCTTCCTAGCATTAAATCAGGGTTGGTGAGCTAATATGATAAACTACAACTTAAATTTTGTTTTCATGAAAAGTGAATTGAGAATGGAGTAAATTGATGGGCTTTAATGCTTACCCTCTTGCTTTAGTCTTATGTGGGTAGTGTGTATTTTCCCACGCTTTGACTTTGGGCTTGTCCGGGAAGCTTGTTTGGGCCAACCTTAAGGGCAAAAGTGTGCCAGTTCTGCCCCTAGGCCTCAGGAGGCGTTGTCATTTTCTGTTGCCCTTTTGTGCCCTTTTGTGTTTCTCTTCCGTCTATGAGATGAGCTCTCTGTGGGCATCTGCCACTCCTTTAGCTGACCTGCAACCTGAAGCGGAGTCATGGAGCTGAGTAGCAGCTTAAATTAGCTCATCTTCAGTTGACCTGCCGCTATAAGAATAAATATGAGTTGTTTGAAGTCACTGAGTTTTGAGATGTTTTGTTACACAGCATCATTGTGGCACAGCTAGCTAATACAGATTTCTAAAGAGCTCTCTTATAAGTGAACTCTTGGAATATAAGCCGTTAGTAAATTAGGATTTTCCCATATTACAATAAAATCATTTTCTCTTTTTAATGAGGACTTCGTTTATTTATTTATTTTTATTGTTACAGCCCAGTGATAGACACCATGTGTTACCCGGAAGGCAAAGATGACCAGAGTGTGCCCTGCACCTGTAGCTGAGCACCAGTAGCTGTTGAGTGCAGCGGTGGCCCTGAGACAGCTGGCAAAGTTCTGGAGCCTCCAGGGTGTTCTCAGAAAGGCTGCCTTGAAGTGGGTGTTTCCTCTTTCCCTCCTTCACCTAGTTTCAACTGTAGCAGAACAACTTTTATTTGTTTCGAATACTGGGCTTCTTTGTGAGAGTTTATCTAATTAAAAGGTTAAAATAAGTTTGAATACTTCCAGTGAATTTCTCACTTTTCTTGGAACTCATGGTTTTTCACAGCGATACATACTGTTCCTTCTGTCCAGTCAGCTTTCTCTGTAAAAAGCTTCTTTTCATTCTTCAGTACTCATGGTGCTTTGAACACTTCTTTAAAAAATATTTTATTGTTGTTCAATTATAGTTGTCTGCATGGTGATTTAAAAATATGTCCGTGGGTTCTCTGGTACTTCTTTCTTTAAAAGATGGGGCCTAATTACCACCCCTTTAGGGATGAGCTGTACTGAGTAACTTTCAATGAACAAAATATACAGAAAATGGTGGTGTGGGATGTCCAAGCTAGGACCTCCCTGTCTCTCTGTCTGTCTGTCCCCCTCTCTCAGCTTACTCATTTGTAGGAAAGCCAGCTGGCATTCCTGAGGACACTCAAGCAGCCCCATGGAGAAGCTCACTGAGATGAACTGAGTGAGGCCTCCTTCTGACAGCTATGGGAATGAACTTGATTGCAACCTCATGAGAAACCTTGAGCTAGCTCTCAAATTCTTGACTCACAGAAATTGAGAGGAAATAGTTGCTTATTTTAAGCAGCTATGTTCTGGGGTAATTGGTAATGCATCAATCTCTAACTAATACAATATTCCACCACAAAGATTCTTTTCTATGACACTCTCCTGAAATGCCTGAGTGTTAGCAATTTTCTTCTTTCTCATAGCCTTTAGAATATACCCCATTGTAAAATTTATTCTGTTGCATTATCTGTTTTCATATCTGTCTTCTGCATTAGGCTTTTAGGTGTTTGTATTTTAGGTGCCTAACATAGTTCATGGCATCTTAGATGTTGGATAAGGGATTAAAAAAATAGTCGCAGCTCAAATATGAAAAAAAAACATTCAGAGAAGAAGACAAAGAATAAAACAAGTCACCTGTTTTTGCCACAGCAATTCTCAGTTTTGATCAGAGATGATAAATACACAGAAAATCCTCATATGGAGACCATACCGTATTTTTTTCCACAACGTTTGAGCATATAAAGCAGCTCTCTGTGCTCTTGTTTTAGCAGATGATGGGCGTTCCAGCTGAGACGATGTGACTAGCATCACGGGGTTTGTAAAAGACCGGGGTCAGTGTCGTGAGTAGGGTTACAGGTGAACAAGCTGGAAATCTATTGCCATCCAAAACAAGCCCTAGAATTATGGCTTTGAAGGAGAGAAAATAGAAGGTTTTTAATTTACCTAGCTACAGGTTTTTTGTTTTGTTTTGTTTTGTTTTGTTTTGTTTTAGCCAGAGCTATATAGTCACATACACAGTCAAATCAAAATGGTTAAGGTGGTTTCTGGTTAATTGCATGTGGGCCCAGTGATTTGAAAACAGAGTCTTCTGGTTATGGCAAACTATGCAGGAGCTGAACAATTAAATATTTAAAACTGAGATTGAATAATGATGATTTGTGTTTTTATTTTAATGGCCACCTAAATATTAGTAAAAGAGTATTCTAGATCATCTGGAGGTCAAGCTAACAACTTAGAAGTGCCATGCAATTTCAAGTCCCAAGTTCACGACCGAACACGACTCAGATGGCTCCTCCAAGTGTTAGGGTTTAACTTCTAATACACTGTTTCTCAGCTGTCTGTGGACTTGTAATTTCAAGGGCCCACAAGTTCTTACACTTGGGAAACAGCGATAGAGACAATAAATGCTTCCTCTAAGGAGAGATTATTGATTTTTCATCTGGATAGTCAAGGGGAGATTTTTATGAGGGAGCTGGCATCCGAGCTGGCCCTCAAGGACAGGCCTGGTAGGCTTTCTCTTAACAAATGACATCGAGTGTCCATTTAAACTATCTGCTTGAGAAAATACCCCATTTCCAGGGGCCAATTCGTTACTTCCTGGTTGTTCTTTGAGAGCCTGTATGTGTTCGTTATATTTAATTATAGTGTGGCCCAGAGGGAAGATGGAACGGGAACACAGTGTGGAGGGAGGCATGAGAAACGGAAAGGGCGGGTCTCGAACAGGAAAGGGGGCACCGTGCAGGCCAACTGAGGTGCAGGACACATGCAGGCTACAGAGGGATGTTGGGCGCAATGCTGGCAAAAGCCTGATGCCAAGGCCAAGTCGTAAGAATGTGTGTGGTTTTTTTTTCTGCAATTGGGCCAGGAAGGAGATTGTGTAGTGTTTTTTGCAGGGGTGGCCATTTTATGCTAATTGGATGACTCTAATGATACTGCAGCTAACACAAAGTCACAGTTATATTGTTGAATAACCATCTCAGCATCATTTTTCTTATGGGCACATGGAGGATCTTCAACACATGTGTCATCTTTGATCCTTGCAGAAGACATAGAGGATATATTTTAAGTGTATACCTTGCCCTTGCTTAATAGGTGGACCTCGGCAGCCATGTTTATTTTCCATTTTTTATTTTTAAATGACATTTAACTTTTAATATTATTTGTACTGGTTTCAAGTAAATAGCATAGTGGTTAGACAATCATATACTCTACAAAGTGTTCCCCCCAAGGAGCGGCCATGTTTGAATTGCATAACCAGACCCACTCTTACCTCCACCGCCGCTGGTTAAATCCAAGCGCACATCTGACTGTGGCGGAACCAATTCCTTGCTGGGCTGAGCTAATCAGACTGTCTTATGGGGATCTGAAATTTGGACATTGAGAAACTGAGTTAATAAGGTGAGAATGATGCCAGAGCTGAAAGGCTGTGCCAGGTTAAGCACATTGAGAGCAGAGGAAGCTCGTTGAAAGAGAGATAAGAAGAAAAGTGTGGCAGAGATGAAATACACACAATGAGAATAACCCCGGATTCTGCTTTCCAATTTCAGCTCTCATTTCCGTTTGGCTTGCGTGTAATTTGTTTTCTGTGTTTCCAACCCTTTTCAGGATTGCCTGGGTGTCGTTACTAGAATTCTCTGCACTTAAGCTAATTCGAGTGGGTCCTTCTCTCTTGCACCCACACATAACTCTTGTACAATACTGCCCAATTTTCAATCAAGCCATTGGTTCTCGAGAGACCATCAGGCTGAAGGGAGTAATGTCAGTTCATCAGCTTAGGTGCTGAACTTGCCTCCACCCATGAAGCAAGAGGAAGACACGATGGCTTCAGTTTGTTAGTGAGAATTGTGGGAAACAAGTCGGCAAGTGAAACTGGAGCACTGCTTGATGAGATGCCTCCTCTTGGTGTGGCCAAGGATGGACCAAAGACCTCAGTAGTCATTATGATCTATACTGACTGTCGCCAAGGACATTTTGACAAAATTCTGAGACCTGCAACTACAGTGACAACATATATATATATATATATATATATATATATATATATATATATATAACTTGTAATTTTCCACCCTTCTTTGTGAGTAACAACATCTCATAGCTGAAGAATAGTCATTGCCATTCTTTCAAGGGTTTGATGAAATCTAAAGGTCTTGTTATGCTAAATGCAAGATTTAATCAGGAGTGGGTAATATGAATGCATGTACTTTAATGAATCTCAAGTATTGCAACCTGCAGAGGTTGTCAGTAACTGAATTCCTGGGCTATGCAACTTGTAATTGAAAATCTTTACATTTTAGTTCCACCTGTCATTTTTCTAATTCTATTCAAAGAATGTCTATTACAATAACCCCTTTTCTCTGTCTATCAAAAGTTAGGCTTTAGCAGAAATGTATATCATTGGAAATGATTAATTCCAACATGTTGGTAATTTGGAAAGCTTGATATTTTTCAGGGTTGTCGAAACTATAGGAAGGACTTTCATCCTGAGAAGTAATAAATTTCATAAGTAAGAAATAGCAATGAGAAATACTGTTTAGTCAATTTTCTTCAAGATGCTGAGCATCCTTTCCAGCCATATGTGGAAACATCCGGGAACTAAACCAGCAGGGGATGGAGACCCAAGGGAATCTTCTTTGCACTGTTCCCTTGAAGAGCTTTGCTCTTCTGCTATTCATCTCTCCACTTGTGAGAATTCTGTTCCTCAAGTAAGGGGCTAATGGCAGCCTAATGGAGTTTTGCTTACTCTCTCTTGCTAGGTTTCTCTGAACGTGGAAATTTTACAAGGAACGATCAAACTGCACCACACAACGATATTGATATTATGGGATTGCATCAATAGCATTGGCTGTTTCATTTCCATTCCCTTATCAGACATATTTACTTCTCAGATATTTCCTTAACCGGAATTGACTGTACTATAATTGCCTATTTCTTTGGTCCATTGGCTGTTAACCTTGAAGTGACTGGGGTAGAGCTGGCGAGGCCTTCCCTGTCAGGCCTGACCTCTCACTATGCTGGAGAGAGCGCTGCCATGACAACGGCGACAGATGTCAGCTAAGCAATGTGCACCCTAGAAAGACTCCTGTATTGAGAAAATCGATCTTGTAATGGTGCCATGGAGCACATTCGCTGAACTGCCAAGTGTTCTAGGCTTAATCATTTATTTCGTCTAGCAGCGAGAAGAAAACATAAAAGAAATGAAATGAATTTGACCTCTGTCTTTTGAGCGACTTTAGTGCTACAATGAATTCTAGCAAGTGCCTCTTATGAATTTTAAAAAATTACATTAGGAATAACATTTTGAAGTGAAATGACTCTTGTAATGCCAACCCCCCAGAAACATGTTATTTCAAATGTCAGATACATAATAGTCATTTGCTGTTTTCTGTGTATATCCAGGGGTGAGCTCTGTCTTGGGTATGTTTCAGGCAAATTATTCTAAAGGAATCAGGAATGAAGCCGACAAGAGCACGCTGCTTTGGCTTCCTCCTTTCTTCTTAACACAGGGGACTGCTTTTGTACTGACTATCCCAGGGTTTGGTGAGTAGCGTAAACAGCGTTTCGGATTGACAGCTTCGAACCCCTCTCAGTTTTACCGAGTCTTCCAACAGCACGTTCGTGCCAGAATGGCGTTTGTCTCTCTGACAGTTAATTCAGGGACAGCCTTGCATCGCCTTGATGGGCTTGTCATTCATGCCTTGACACCTCTCATTCATCTGAGTTGGGCCTGCTGGATATGCAAATGATCGGAGGACTGAAAACCATAATCCCTCAGCTGTGATGGCCAGTATGTCAATGTCACTATTTTTGGAACCAGCCATCCTGTCAGGAGCCAGGGAGGGACGGAGCCAGGGCATGCAGAATGCACTCAAGACCTTTTTCTGGTCCAGGTCAGAACGAGATTCTTAAACAAGCAAACACCCAAACCAAGACAAATCCCCAAAGCCTAAAGATTATAGACAAATCTCTCTGATAACCTTGCCCATATAAATAAGTAGCATTGAGAGTGATTATAGCGAAAAGGATCTCTTAAAATTTTCAATACGATATGTCTGTCTCTTGTGCTGTGGGATATTTTATTGCATTTTTGCCCTCAAGTGGAGCTGACGGGAGCCAAGCTTGTAATTTAAATCAATAAGAACCCTTTACCATGGCCATAAAATACTTGGCTAAACCTTTGAAGTGGCCACAGTTGAATGCACAGTGAACACAGTATAAATGTTCCTTAAGATGTATTGTATGAGACCACTACTAAAACAGCATTCAAAGGCACTGGCCTTAAGCATCTTTTGTGACTGATGGGAGAGGGTCCCCACTGCTTTTGATCATTTACATGCGCTGTTCGCCTTGCCACCCGAAGCGGCTCCAGACAAGCCCTCTTAATTGGCGCATCAGCCCAGCCGCAGCCCTCTGCTTTCTCTTCAGATCTTTTCATGATCCCTTTGGCTGGTTCCTGGGATCTGGGTCCTCTTCAACACTGGTAGTCTGCATCAGATATGCTGTTGTGTTGATTGCTTCTATTTCATTAGCGCTGTGGCTGGGAAAACCGAACAAAGGCCAGCTGTTTGCACCCATCCGGGGAGTGAGCGCAGTGTGGGCACTTCCACAAAGCTGGCTGAGCAGTGACCTTTGCAGGAAACAGACAGCTTACCTGTTAGTTTCTTCTAAAGTGGCTAGTTTCTGGAGTGGAATTCTTCAGGGGACTATCAGATTTGAAAAGATGGCATTCTCCTCCACTCTGTTCTTCCATCCGCCTCACACCTGCTCTTGGCCTATCCCTTTTTCTGGATCCTTCTTGCTGCCTTCTCCTCCCCTTTGTGTGGATGGATGGGTGGATGGATGAGTGGTGGATGCTTCCTACTCTTGCCCTCTGTGTCTCTGTTTGTCCCCCCCCTTGCTCTCTTTTCCCCTCTCTCTCAGATTCTAAAATCCTCTCTGATTCTACAATATCAATGAATGGGAATATCTGAGTTTGGAGTTTGACCATGAGAGCTTTGGGTCTCATTTGCTCACCTGGTTGGTGGTGTTGCAACTGGGCCAAAGGCACAGGCTCAACCCCCTCTGGGCTGCCAGTCATTCCCTCCCAGAACTTCACTTATTTGTGCTGAGTGAGAAGCCAAAGATAAGGACCGGAGTCTCGGGCCACTTTCTACCTTATCTGATAGACTACAGCCCTCTGCACAGTTCCCCAAGCCTTGGGATGGGACCCCATGTGTCCCGGCGGTTAAGGAGATGGACGCACTCTGTGTGCCCTCTCTTCTTCCTGTGCCACTGTCTGAGGGCCATCTGGGCCTCAGATCTGACTTCCCTCATGGGCCACTTGTCATGAGCGTTTGACACATGCAGCCTGGCCAGACGTTTTGCTGTTGGGTTTCAACATGATTAGGTGGATGTCGATATTCCAGGGGATGTTTATGAGACTTCTTTGGTCCTTATGTGTGAGCAGAGAAGGCGGGGCCTTTACAATGCATTATTTATGTTCACGAAGTTGATTTTTAGAAATGGCATCGAACAATTGTCTGTGAGGATAAACTCGTCACTGAAATTAGATTTTAAAGACGCACCAGTGAGGTTCAGTGTTTAGCACTTCTCTGGGTCCTGATTTGAACAAACTGACTGTGAGAAGATTTTTTCAAAGACAATCAGAGACATCGGATCATGGTCTGGTTATTAGATCATTTACAAGTACTGTAGGGAAAGCAGTGTATGGGGTGGCCAGCACCACACTGAGAAATGATCATTGTTCATGTTGGGTGGGGGGGTAGAATATTTTTCTGTAGGTTTTAAAATATGCTAAACTACAAAATTAGAAGTTAGCCTGCCACCTTGAGATTGCATATTTATATTTTTTGCATAGGTCCCTGTGTTTACACCTCCTATTGAATGAAATGTTTTCTGTCGGGGCTGTAACTGCTTGCCTGCCAGCCCATCCTTCTACCTCAGATGTAAAGAGTGCCTTTCTATCGTGCAGTTGTTGGAATAATATCTGTATTCGTTTGCTGACTTTGTGGTCTGAATGCCAACATTTGACATGGGAATATTTGCCCACTTGCTCTCCCAACCTAGACTGTAAGCTCCTTGCGATGAAGTCCCCTTGCGGGACTCTTTCTTAGGTATTTCCTACCCAACATGTCGCCATGTGAGGCCCAGAGCCGGATGGACTGTGCTGTGGTAACACATACACCCCCAAATCTCGGAGACTTTGTGCAATAGAAGTTCAGTTTTTGTTCGTGTGCAGTCAGATGCATGTGGGGCATCCCTTTGTCATCTGGTGGCTGTGCTCTCAGAAGCCGGTGACCCTCAGTGAGACTCTGGCAGGGGAAGGAAGTGGAGGTGGCCAGTCAGCTGGCTTTGGTCTGCCTCAGCCTAGACACAGCCTATAGGACATTCCCAGAGCCCACAGGCTCAGACTAGTGGTACAGCCTCCTGCCAGCAAAGGAGGCTGGGACAGGGAAGGGACTGCATAGTCAGTGATCATGCATTGTCAATGTCACAAAGCACTACACGATGTTTGTAGAAGCCGATTCTTACCCCTCATGCTATTTTCTCATACATTTTGAGATGAAAGAAGGGTCAGGGAATGATGACTTCTGTTATTTGTATAGAATAAGAAAGTGACAATCAGACTATTTCCTTTCCATTTTTTCCCTTTGGCAGTGAATTATTTCCTACATGGTGGGAACCCTTTCCTGCTACTAGCAAGGCCCCACTGGGCCAACTGACCACCATTCAAGGAGTTTAGCTCTGGGGCAATGGCAGTTGGAATATAGATTTCAATACATTTATATTTATAAATATATGGCAGTCACATATAAATATAATCATATGTGACCTTTTGTGTCTGGCGTCTTTCACTCAGTGTGTTTTTGAGGTTCGTTGGTGTTATGGCATGCATCAGAATTTTGTTTTTTTTTCTGGCTAACATTCCCTTGTATGTGCCTATCACGTTTTATTTACCCATTCATCCCTGGATGGGTATTTGGGTTGTTTCCACCTTTTGGCTGTTGTGAATAATGCTGCGATGAACACTCAATGAGCCAGTATTTGTTTGAATGCCTGAATTCTTTTGGGTACATGGCGGGTGTGGAATTGCTGGGTCATATGGGAATTTTATGTTTAACTTCTTGAGAAACCACCGAACTGTTTTCCCGAGTGGCTGCACCACTTTACCTTCCCAGCAGCTGCACACAAGGCTTTCCATTTCTCCACAGCCTTGGCAACACTCCTTTTCTGTTTTATTTTAATTTTTATTCTAGCCATGCTAGTGGGCGTGAAGTGGTGTCTCCCCATGCTTTTGACTTGCATTTCCCCATCTTTATTTTCTGAATACGGGGCAGTTATTTGGGCAGTTCCTGCCTTCTTTGACTCCCCAGACCATCCCTGATGGCTGTGTTAAAGGGACTTTGGTGAGGACAGCGGTCTGCACGTATACTACTGGTTAGATTTTAAACTAGTACACACTCTGTGGAAGACCACTTGGCAACATTGCTCACTGAAATTACAAATCCACGGACCCTTCGGGCCAGCAGTTCCAAGCCTGGGGATCTGTCTTATGGACGTACTCCCCTGTGAACGGCGTGATGTGGGTATAAGGCTATTCACTGCAATGTTATTTATAATGGCAACAGATGGGAAACAAACGGAGCGTCCCTCACTAGGGGACTGGTTAAACAGAGTTTGGCATAGTCATACAATGGGATGCTGTACGGCTGTAAAAAAGGTGGGGGCACCGCCTTGTGTGCCGAGGCACGAGGAGTTCCAAGATACATTGTCAAATGTAAAACTCATCAAGATGTACAATAGAATAGTGTACAAATAGGTTGCCCATCGTATAAAAATGGGAGGAAAGAATATGCACATATATGTGTGTGTATGTATTTTCTTGGATGTTCATGAAATACCTCTGGGGAGGGGAAATTGGTGAGGAGGGGACGAGGGCTGGAAGGACAGTGTTTACTGTCCACCTTCGTGTGCCTTTGGAATGTCAAACCTGCAAATATATTTCCTGTTCAAAACAAATGAATCAAGTAAATTAAAATTAAGACAATTCATAAACACCTAAAGATCTCATTAATTTGAGCTCTCCTATTTCTGGTTTTATGGTCATTTTGATAGGACGTGGGCTCTAATGTAAGATTTTGTATGCAAATCCACATGAGGGGTGGGTTTGCAAGAGACGTAATGTAAGCTCTCATTCTTTCCTGGGCACTGCAGTCCTGGTGGCAGCCTCAGCTTGCTAACTTGACCATCATTTGAACTTGAGTCAGCCTGCCAGAGGCCATCCCAAGTAACCCCTTACAGCACCCTATCTGTCTGGCTCCTTGGAGTCCCTACCCTCAGGATAGCCCACCAAGGGGTGCTCAGGCTGGAGCTGGTGGGACTGGGTGAGGGGAGGAGCAGATGAGGCCCTGGGCGCTGGATGGAGGCTGTGTCTAAAGTAAACCTTTGAACCTGGGACTTGCAACTCAGCGCCGCTTCCCTATTGGGCAGCCCAGAGAGCTCTGAGCAGACCAGACTACCCAGGAGCAAGACTTAGCTTTGGCACTTTTTGGCTATGGGACTTCGGACAAATCACCTGAAGTCTTAGAACCTCTGTTTCCTCGTCTCTAGTTGGGGCTAGTAAATGCAGATTATTGCGTGTAGAAGATGAAAGCTGTTGAGAGGGCTTTTCTAGTGTGAGCTCTGTAAAATGCGGTAAGAATGTGAAGGGTTATCTGGGAAGTCACTGTGAAAAGTCCACGTTGGCTCAACACCTCCTATGTGCCGAGATGTTTGAGAGCTGGGGAGACAACCAATAAAAGGAACACATTCTCCACCCTTCCAGTGTGTTGAGGGCTCACAGCAAGGGAGGGAGGCAGCTGTGAGGGATTAATGGCAGCAGTGGGCTCAGTGTAGAACAGACTAGAATGCACAGTGTAAGGGGGCAGAGAGAAGGCGGGCATGGCCTCCAACTGGAGACCTCAGCAAAGGTAAGCCTTTATGGGGGTTGCATCTGGAAAGGGAAGTAGGAGGTTGCCGGGTACGCAGAGAACATTCCAGGTGGAGGCAATAGTCAGTGAAAAGGCATGAGGGAGTCAGAAAGACTGTCTTTGGGCCACTTCAAGCAACTGTCTGCTGCAGTTCTAGGGTGGGAGCCGAGGCTGAAAAGGGACACAGCTTGGACATCTTTTTTTTTATGGTGGGTCACAGCCAGATGATGCAGTAAGAAATAAAAGGGAAATGGGTCAACAGCAAGGGATCGTTGTGTATGTCCCCTCACCAAGCGGTGAGATGCAGAAGACCCTGGGCAACCCAGCTTTTTTTTTTCCTTTTCCCACTGCCTGCAGCAGAGGGGTCCAACTTCCAGTGGGGAAGTCTGCCTGGGCTTCGCATCTTCCTGGCTGAGCTCCTAGGCCTCATGGCGATACAGAGACAAGCTGTCCTCGCTGTGCAGTCCCAGGATAAAGTCACGGATCTAGAACACAGGAGGGCTCCGACA
Source organism: Phyllostomus discolor (assembly GCF_004126475.2). Classification (NCBI taxonomy): domain Eukaryota; kingdom Metazoa; phylum Chordata; class Mammalia; order Chiroptera; family Phyllostomidae; genus Phyllostomus; species Phyllostomus discolor. Next base: position 12,473,609 of record NC_040912.2, on the reverse strand, counting down.
TTGGCGGGAGCTGCCCTGGAGAAGAATCCTCTGCGCGCGGTATGTCTCAAGGTTGAACGTGAGACAGCATGCTTCACGTTGTGCCCTTGGCCTTCCCTAAACCCAGACACCTCTCCCTGGGTGTAAAAGCTGCCGTGGGTCCCTTCTGCAGCATCCAGCCTAGACTTCTCAGCCTGGCGGCCCAGGTCCTTCGTTCACATGGGCCCCTCGCCTTCCTGGTAGCCTCATCTGCAACTCTCCCCAGCAGCCCCGGGCTTGTACCTCCCTGTGGCTTGGGGAAAGCATACCCATAGTCAGAGGCTGGCGAAGACTCACTCTTTGTAAAGCCAGCCCAGCCAACAGCAGAGGCCAGAGCGAATCTAGGCTTTTAACATTCAGCATTTTCCTCTGTCTCGAGTGTTCCTTTCTCTGCTCATTTCTTAGCCTTCTGTGGTTCCTTGAGGATAGGGGCCATGTATCACTCAGCTCTGTAGGCTCAGGGTCCAGCTCAGTGCCGGGCACATGACAGATGCTCAGTAAAAGGTTGCTGATGCATGAATGGGTGCCTGAGAGAGAGGAAGGAGTGTTCTCTGGGAAAGACATGGGCAGATGTTTTCTGAAATAGGTGGTAAGTCAAGAATGGAAAGTGGCACCTTCTACTTTGTTGTCTCCTGTTTTTCGGTCATTCTCTCTCTCTTTTGCGTTGCTACTCTCACACTTCTTATTCTGGGGCATCCTTAATTCCCTAGAAATACCTGCTGGGATTGTGTACTGGGGACATGGATACCCCAATATTAGCCCTGTACCAGAACAGTCACTTGAGCTCTTGTGATTGGTAAATCAGAGCCTTCTAATACAGATTTCTATTTTACATTTCTTTGTTGAATATATGAGGAAATATTAGTTACAGTGAAAATGAGTGGTAGGAAAAACACCATGCAGTGTCCGACACGGGTTGTTTTCTATGGTCCACAGGCTAATTTTTCTTCAGTGTAGAATCAGAAACTGATGATACTTTCATTTTTTCCCTTAAGAAAATATGTATGGACTTAGTGATCTTACTTTGAGGGTAATTCGCTAATGATTTCGCATAAATGTTTCTTCTTTAATTTCATCCCAAGGCCAAGCTTTACTGCTTTGAATGATTAGTTCACACTGCAACTGATTTAGAATTTGAGTTAACACAGACACAACATGCATGGATATTCTCATAAGACAGATTTGAAATAACCCTTTTTTCTCCAAAGTTTCAGAATTTTACTTCCAAATATGCAGAATTTCATCCAAGGTTGTCACCAGCTTATAAACCAAGAGCTCAAGAAATCAAGGCTTCTTGAATCATCAGTGCCTACTGACTATTTTCAAAGACTTTCATGCTTAGGATGCATGACTGGGTAATGCAGGCCCATTACACATTTCAATTTTTAGTCAATTGATCTCATTTACTTATTAAGAGTCATTTATAGAAAAATCAATTCAACTAAGTATCTGCAAAAGCAATATGAACAAAGGCTTTGTAAATTAGTGAAAATAATGCAACTTTGGGGTATTATTAATATCTGCAGGTAGCTGAAAATCCAAGACTACATTTTAAAAAGATGCAGGCAAACTACAAATATTTGCCTGTCACTTCTGTTACAAACTTTTATGATTTTCCATATTAAGATAAATAGAACCAGAGAAGGTATTTCTACTTTTCATATCCTTCTGTATCTTCAGGGGAAACCAGCTCTTGCTCCCCAGCTACCTGTATTTTCAAGTCAGGTAACAACCCTGCAGCCCAAAGCATGAGGAGCGCCCCCACTGGAGATGAGTGACTTAGTCCAAATGCCATCACTATGCCCAACCACCCATGTGCTTCCTGATCATCTTTCTTCCAGAGTATCTGGTTTGAAGGCTCTGGATTTTTGACCGTGGCTCTAGGCTGCCGCCCTGGTGGCTGGTGTCAGACGGCTCTGGGAAAACCCAAAGAAGCTTTAGCAACAGGGGATTCATTTCTTACCTTAAAATTCTTCTGCTTTTTAAAAATCTGTATCTTTAAAATTATATTTTATTGATTTTGCTATTACAGTTGTCCCAATTTTTCTCCCTCTGCCCCCTTCACCTGGCCGCCCTCCCTCCCTCCCTCAGGCATCCCCACAAAGTTGTCCATGTGCATGGGTCGTGCATATGAGTTCTTTGTCTACTCTGTTTCCTATGCTGTGCTTTACATCTCCATGACTACTCTGTAACTACTAGTTTATACTTAAATTCTTTCTTTAGAGGTAAGGTTTAAACACTTGCTCTCTTGGCCTTAGAATTCCCCCTTCATTGTAATGGGTAGATTACACAGATGGCTATGCTCCCCCCATAGCAGCCACAGGGATCTTAAACATGTAAGCAAATCACATTAGGTAACATGCCTTCTCAAGGCACTTCCCCGTGAGACTGCCTCGCCACGGCCTGCAGGGGCTGTTGGGTCTTGCTCTCTTCCCTCCACATCCCTGCTTCTGCCTCTTGCCCGTGCTCACTCTGCTCCAGCTCCACTCTGTGGGCTGGCTTCAAGGCACACACACCCCTCTGTCCCTCCCGTGACTGTGCGTTAACTTCCTCTGTCTAGTGCCCTCTTTTCTTGTCTTTATCACAGCATCACTTTCATGTTCTTCCTGGACTTTTATGTTTGGTAGTTACTTCTGTACTTATCCATCTTGTTCCCCACAAGACTGTAAGCTCCATGGGAGAGAGCACTATGGGACTTACTGCTGTCCAGGATGCCAAGTTCAAAATTTGTGTTGTTAGCAAAAATTGCCCGGTGTCCACAAAAACATGTTCTGTTTCCTACACCAATAGGATTTAAGCTGAACATCATCAGGTGCCCAGCGAGACCGCATTATTAGCTCGTCCTATGCTGGGTGGCTAGTGCCCAAGTCACTACCTGCAGAATTAGAGAGAAAGTGATGTGTGTAGCTTCTGCCTCCTTTGATGGGAAGCCAAGCCCTAGCCCTAAACTGGTACTCACTTTCCTGAGGGCAGGAGTGTGGGGGTGCCCATGATCAGCATGACTGTATAGGCAAAAGCAACACTCTGGAGGGCAGCAGAGCAACTGGATGGAAAGGCTTGGGCTTGAATGACCAGATATGGCAGATGGCAGGACTCTGCCCACCCTAGACCATTCACCTTGTAATGTTACATGAGTGTGGAACAAACCGTGCTTCTTTAAGCTACTCTGGTTGGTTGATTGTTTGTAACTTGCCTGAGATTTCAGCCTGACCAATACACTGTTGAATAAATACTTTGATAATGAATGAGTGAATCATCAGGGGCTCATCATTTTACCCTCTGACATCATAGCTCAGGGGCGAATGAGACCGTCATCCGTAGGAATCCCTCACTGGGCCCCTACCAGGTGCTAGAAGAACACACACCATGAACTGTCCGATGCTGGTTGAGTAGCCAAGTCTTTTCCCATCTGAAAGCCTCCTTGTGGCTTGCCATATTTCATTGCACCATTGAAAAATTCGGCTCTGCCATCCAAAAGAAATCAAACTTGAAAGAATGTCATGAACCACGCAGCATGGAATTAATGTGAAGAGTCTAGGTTGCTCTGTTATAAAAGTTCTTGTGTGAGGCAGAAATGCCATCTCACAGCTGGTGGCTGCCTGTGGCCCCCATCAGAGCTGGGGGTTCGGCCCCTTTAATAGTGCTATACTAACTTCCGAGGTTCAAGTCTGGAATACTGCACACCTGAACCTCCTTTAATGTTAGACAAGATTTCCCGAGCTCTTGTTCTGTGTGGTAGGTGGTTCTTTCTGTTTGGTTACATTTTTAAGAAGTGTAGTAGTTGAGAGCCATAATTTCCCTTAGGAATCGTCAGTTATAGCTTTAATTTTGGGGAAAAATGATTTCAGCTTTTCAATGAACTTTTCTACTTAGGTCCTGGTATATTTTTAAACTCTACTATTTTGAAAGAAAGGCATTTAATAGTCATTTAGTTAATCTCTTACCACCTTCCAGAAACAGCATTTAAGAAGATAGCAGGATTTAGACTTGTTTTAAGCTCATTCCTCCAGTGCTTAGGGATTTGTGTGCAGAAAGTTGATCAGAGAATGCTCTGGAAAAAATACCTGGGAGAGGTGCAGAAAGGAGAATGGGGCAGCAGGAAGAGTCGAGTTGCCATGAAGGTAGGATACAGAGCTAGGACAGCCCCTCACAGGGATCCTATACTGAAGCAAGGGAGTTGGCCTTTGTAACCCCCCAACCCCCAACCATCAGTATGAGATGTGGCTGGTGTTGTCATGGGAATGTCAACTGCTGGTGTTGGCCAAAGGCAAGGCCTTGGGAGGCTCTCGGATGTGAGTTATCAGTAGCCTAAACTCCTGGCAGCTAGGGGAGTGAGTATGGTGGTCCTGAAGGAAGGTCTGGGAAGCACTGCAGGGCTTTAACATCAAGTTAGCACCTGAACAACCCTGGCCTTATGACAGCACTGTCTTGCCCACCCTGTCCCCTGCTGTAGCTCCTGCATTTGGAACAATGCCTAGTACCTAGCACATAACAGATGCTCAGTAGATACTTGCTGAATAAATAACTGAATGAAAGAACATGCAGGATTATGCAAGAAATAGGCAAATTAGGATAATTTTAATAACCTTTGTCAAAACCAAGGAATCTTACTTCCCTTTAAACTTCTGAAGTAGAGGCTGAAATCTTTATAGATACGTTAAGGCTTTGTGCGTATCGTAAGTCCTGTCATTTCTGGAGTTTGGACGTTGTGGGGAAATGTTTTGGATCTACTTGAGTAGTCAAGAAAGTGGCAGGTGAGTTTCTTTCTAGGCAAGAGTAAGTCAGTGCATTCAGGGAGAACTATTCTTAAACTCAAAATTGGGACATATGGTGTGATGAGATTTGATACTAGGAGAGAATATTTAAGATTGGGTCCTCCCTGGAAAATCCAGGAGGCATCTTTGCCAGGCTCATAGGCTGAGGGTTGAGCTATTGGTTGTGACCAGATTCGTGAGGAAGCGGGAATGGATCACTGAGCCTGGCTCCTGACCAGCCTGTGGGCTGTGGCTGCGGCAGGGCCACCTTTGCACCAGGTGTTGACATCATCAGTAGCAGGTGCAGTGGTTTTAGAGCCTATTCGTGCACAGTAATTCACAGTCTACCAAGCAAATTAAAATGAGCAGTCTCGTTTGATTCTCAAGTATCAGAAGGGAATAGAAATACTTTTCTTGTAGCATGACACTAACAATGTAGGTATAAACGTTGTTAACACAAAATCAGCAAATGGAGTCCGGCCATAAGTGGAATTTATTCCAAGAATGTAAGATGCTTTAAATACTTAAAAATTAATCATTGTAATTTGATAAATGACAGACTGTGGGAGGAAATCATATGGTCATGTCAATGAATAGAGAAAGTGTATTTGACAAAATTCAACATGCTCAGTAAACAGGACCAGAAGGGGACCTCTTCAACCCAATAGAGGACATTGATGAAAAATGTACAGATAACAACACATTCAGTGGTGAAACATTAAGTCCTTTTCTCATAAGAATGAGAGTAAAGCATGGATGTCCACTCTTACCTCTTCTATTCAACATTGTACTTGAGGTCTTAGCCAGTGTACTAAAGCAAGAAAATAAAAGACATACAGGAAAAGAAAAAGTAAAGATATCATTATTTGCAGGTGATGTGACTATGTGCATATTATTACCATTGTAGAGATGAGAAAACTGAGGCCCAGGGAGATTAAGTGACCTCTGTGAGTTCTTGCAGGTCACAAAGATGGAGCTGGCACTGAAACCCAGGTCTCCTGACTCCAAACACTGGAAGAAAAAGAGGCAATATTTTATTGTCTTAAAAAATATCCACAGTAAAATATTACAAAAGATTCAGTGGCATTGGAAAATTTCTAGAGAAAATAAATTAAAAGTGGGAATGGAGAATCTTATTGGTATAGGACAGACTAACTGTCTAGGTACTTTGGCTTGAGCACATTAAAAGGTGGACACTATCTGGCTAGGGTAGACATGAATCCATTCATCAGATTTTGAAATAAACTGAGGGAACCGTCAACAACAGCTCAGGTAAAGTAAAGACTGATGAAAAATGTTTTTTCATAGTAACTTTGATATACTAGGAAACTCATTATGAAGAGGTGGTGCAGGATGGAACGGGTTTGGAGAAAAAGATGTCAAGAGACCTGTAACTAGGATGATCATGTCATTCATCATCATAATGGTGACTCTCATGAGCAAAAGGACGTGCTATTAATAATGACCCTGAGTCAATAAGCATAATCCAGGACTGTTCTGGGAAAATGGGGACATTGAGTCCCCAAACCTATAATAGGTAGAAAGGAAACTGTCATGCTGGGGAGAAGATAGCAATAATAGATGTTTTGTGAAATCTGCTCAGACCCTGGCTTGGTCCCTTAGGCCAGGCCAAAACAGGTGAATGTTTTAGGGCCCAAAGACCCTTTTAGGAGGATGGATCTTTGCCGACCCTTAGGGTTTTCCCTGCATTTGCTGTTAATTAAAATAAACAAGAACCATAGCTACTGTGTGTTCAGTGTTTATTATAGGCCAGGCACTCTGAGGAGTGCTTTATGCAAACAATTTCATTCAACAGCCCTGTGAGAAGGGCACTAGTGTTATCTGCATTTTACAAGTGAGGAAAGAGCCTCTCAGGGAGGTTGAGTAACTTTCCCAAGGTCCCTCAGCGGGAGGGCATTGGAGCTGGGATTTGAACCCAGACTCCTAAGCACGATGTTAACGAGCCCTTACTTTTTCCCTTTTGAAGTACAGGCCATTTCAAGGTCCCAGGCGGCTTACATGGGATGAGGGTGTGGTCAGATAGGCATCAGAGTAGAAATAGTGGCACCTTGGCACTAACTCAACGTCTCTTGGGTCCGGGCCTACCCCATTCCCACACCTCTTGGTGCAGAAGTGCAGGGCAGGTGTTGGCAACTGCCCACTGCCGGCACAGCCTCGGCTTTTGACCTGGACCAGTGCCAGGTCCTTTCTGTTTATTATTTCACTGTGAGTCTGTGTGGACTAATGCCTACCGCAGACGGGAATCTCGTCTCTCCAGATATCTGCATATTATTCCTAGAACCACCGGGTCATCTTGGGGCCACACGGCCCACGCTTACTTCTTTCCAGCTCTTTCCATCAGTCAATCTGAGGGCCTCCTTAATTATCTTTATTGCTTTTCTCTGAACTCTTCAATTTGCGAGCATATTGCCTTTCGGGTAGTGAGATACCAGAAATGTTCAGAGAAATTATAATCTCCTGTGCATGATGTAATGCTTTGGCCTAAGAAGTTGAAAATCATAACAGCAGTTTGAACTGCTGTTGCTATCATAACCTGTGATCAATTTGGTCTTCTCCAATTAACTTAATTTTTTTTTCAGTTAAGGTGAGTATGTGGATCAATGTCAATATAATTTAAATCCGGACTATTCGAAGGTGCGTGCATTAAAAGCAAAGCAAAAGCAATGAAGCAAAAAGGAAGAAAGGATTTCTTGGTCTTTGCTCATTCACTGATCATCCACTATGTGCCAGAGCCCTGAGGGCATGCTCAGAAGACGCTTGTCTTGGAATGCTTTGAATCTTTAAGATATTTTGTTTATTAAAAACTACTCTTGTTTTCTGGGGCACCCTCTTAATCATTGCATTTTGGCTCTCCTGTTTCAATTTGTGGATTACTAGCTCGTAGTTTATGGTGACAGTGGCCCATTTGTGAATTAGGTTATATGTAACAGTGTTTGGCTTGGTTATTTCGAAGTGAAATATAGTTTGGCATAAAGGATTATATTGATCAAGACATCACATGAAGATGCTAACCATGTAATGCTCTTTTTTTCTAAGAAAAAATAGAAAACTACGTGAAGTTGGAGTTTTAAAAAAGTAATTTGAACCGAAAAGTCCACAACTTGCCTTGCCTCCAATTTAAGCCACTTTGATTATTTTTTGAAGTCTGTTTATTGTTACAGTAACTTTTTAAAAAAACTTTTTACTCTTGGCCCAAAGATGTCTACATGAGTATTAGCTTGCAGTGATGGGATTGTCTCACAATAGCACATGGAATGTTCATATTCCAATATTGAAAATACTCTTAAGACATAAAACGCAAAAAGTGCACAGCTTCCCCATTGGAGAAAGCTGCAATTTATAGTGAAATCACACACCACCAGATCTGGTGCCTCATCATCTCTTGTCCAGGTAATGATTTTGAAGCAGTCTCTCAACTAAATAGAAGCAGACTCATAGATAAAGAACAGACTGACAGTTGTCAGAGGGGAGAGGTGTTTCGGGGCTGGATGAAAAAGGTGAAGAGTTTAAGCTAAAAACAAACAAACAAACAAACAAACAAACAACCTCAAGACACAGACAACAGTATGGTGCTTTCCAGAGGGAGAGGGGGTGGGGGAGGTAGAAGAGGGTAAAGGGGGATAAATGGTGATGGAAGGAGACTCGACTTGGGTGGTGAGCACACAGTACAATATATAGAGGATGTGGTATAGACTTGTACACCTGAAACCCATGTAATTTTATTAACCAATGTCATCCCAATAAATTCAATAAAAAAGGAAAAAAAGGAAGTCATTGCTGACCCCAGCTTCATCCACAGCCCCAACAGCTGTTTCCAGTAGCCCAGTGATCTCAGGGTGGGCATCCATTTAGTTGTATTTCAGTCCCCATGAGTTACTTTCTTTTGTAATTGAGGCCCGTGAACGTCTAAAAAGATTTACTTCATGCTGTAAGAATTTTTCTCCCAAGAGTCTATATAGGTTTTAAAGTTAGCCTCCTTTGCTGGAATGTCAGCCGTACCTGGGGGCGGGAGAGAGGTGATACCGGAAATGGATTTCAGCAGCCCATCTTGCTTGAAAATGAGTAGGGATGACATTCTTCAGTGTGTGTCTTTGGCTGAAAACGGCAACACAAAGCCACCGCCAAATACCAGCCTAAAAACTCCTCAGCAAAGTCACGACAATATCCTCTCTTGAACCTCCCCTGACTTTGTGTCTTTCTGTAATATACAGTATAATTTATAAAAGTGTGGGCAACTGTGGAATTGTTCTCCTAATAGATTCTGAAGATTCCAATTTCCATTCTGCCACACAAGACTGAAAATCCACTTGTGCTCACTTATCTGTATCTGTACCTCATCCCCACGCTGCATCAAAAATCAGGTTCAGGTGCAGGTTAAGAGCACGCATTTACCTCCGGAATATGGGACTTATTAAATATCTCTCCACAATTAACATCACCATATCAATAAGAATTATCATTAGGTCTTGTCAATCAGGTGCTGAATTTTGCTTCAGGGAAACAAAACAATTTAAATTATAGCAAGTGCTCCCCCCCTTTTTTTTTACATGCTCCTCTCTAAATTGGATAATTATGTGGCTTTTCATTAGATTCCTCTAAGCGTAATAGATCACAATATTCACCCTCTGACCTTGGTGATGAATGTCTCTGGTGAAAACATGTGACAAGCAGTGTTCTAATGAGAACAAAATAGGGAATAACTGGAAATCTTGTCTAATGAAAGGGGAAAGCAGGAAGGAAGCACAACAACCTTGAAGGTTGATGCACAAAATGTATTTGTAATGTGGCCATGATATGGGTTGGGGTGAAAAGAGGCTATTTTTGGTCTTAACCCTGTGAATAAAAACACTGGTTTTTCTTCAGGAAGGCTGTACATCAGAAAACACCAGTCTCGACTGAATGGCGAGCACAGATGGAGAGAATCCACAATGCTGAGGCAGGACTCACACAACTCGCTGCACCTCGGAACAGCTGCGGTGGAAATCTGAGCGCGCCTCTCCCTTTATCGCTGTTGTTATGGGAGCTGCAAATGCGAGGACAGCTTAAACAGGAAGTGATTTGGACTTAGGGGATCTATAAACTCACAAGGGATGTCGAGGAAGGACGAGAGGAGCACGTAGACCCCTAATATCTCTATCCACCTCTTTTTGGTCCGTGTCCGGGCAGCCTGCCCTGCTGGAGCTCAGGCACCTCCTGTGTCTCCAAAGTCCTCCTTCTCTGAGGCTGAAGGGCTGGGGCATCCCGAAGTTGGCCTATTAAATCTCACAATCCCATTTGTGATGTGACTTAAGGAATGGCCCAACCATTACCTAGAATGACATGATAGAAGGGCTGGGATTTGACCATAGGTTGGTCTGACTCCCAAGTCCATGTTCTCTAGGTTAAAGGCAACACATAGCATAACTGTGTTAAGTCTCCCAAGAACTGTGCGTTTGCCATAAACTTCTGCCCAACTGACCTTTCCAGGTCTCACACTGAGAATTGATTTGGGTTATTATGAACTGAACGTTACTATCAGTCTTGCCATCATTTCTATCGTTTCAATGCTTACTGTCATTTGTGCAACTTATTTTGCCTAACAGAATACATGTAAGAGAAGAAGCATCTGCCTCCATAAATGGATTTCTTCCGGAGAATTCCACTTTGGGATAAGAATTTGCAGTGATTGATGAGTGTGCTTACAAAGGATTAAGAAGCTGACCAGGCTCAAAACCATGGTTCCTTTTGTTTATCTGCACATCTGGTCTGCTTCAGGTCAAGTTCACCCAGGGCCCTCGTCCCCGACCTCTGCCAGGTGGATCTGAGTGGAGATGTCCTCAGTGCCAGCAATCCTTTGCCTCTTTCCACAGAGCCTGCCAGGAAGAGAAATATTTAAAGTCCATTTTGAGCTGCGATTTGTCATGGACTCAGGCAGTTAGTGGCACACAGAGCCCAAGGAGAGTGGAGAGAGGGAAGGCTCTGCCTCTCCAGCAAGCTCATCAGTTTTCACATCAGTCACTGTTAGAGACATCTCTGGTTTGCGTTTCCAGCTCAACTGCACAGATGAGAGATCTTTGAGCTTCTCCCTAGTCCCCCATATGCTGAGATAACTGGAAAAGGTGGGTAATAATAGTTGCTGTAAGCACTTGGGGGCTCCAGGAGGTATCCCTAAGAACTCTGTAGGTAGGGAGGGGCTGCTATTTTTCTTTGAGATGTAAACCTTCAACACAAAATGCATTAGCGTGGAGGTACCAGAAGTCGTCTGAAGGAGCGAAAATAGTCCGCATGCCCACACAACTCAAATACAATCTGTTTGAACATTGCATTAAACAAAGAAAGGTTTGATCAGAAAGGGGAAGGATTGCTCAGTCACAGAAGCAGGGTAAAAAGAGAGAGAACTGAAGTCAATCAACAGGCAATTTCTGACCCTTTTGGAAGGGGTGTCTCTAATGCGGTGATGGAAGCCACAGGCATTAGGTGTAAGTGTCATCAACAGACTCCAAGGAGTCAGGTCCCTTTGGTAAGAACATCCTATCCTCTCATGTTGCCACTTAAACCTTGAGTCTCCTCTGTCTTGACTCAATGGCCACCAAATAACCTTCAGAAGTTGCTTCCCATGAACTTTGGCCAACAGAAAGCAGACACAGTGATGACACTGATGTAGAACATCCCCGATGGTGGTTTCTCACTAAAAACATTAATGATGTGTTTTGATCTTACGCATAGATGCTGTGCTCCTGATGTGTTCCCACGGGGAGCTGGGCCAGTTCTCTCTGTGCTGACACAGGCGGGGCCTTGAGCCTTCAAGCCGAAGACGGGAACCCGGGCAGCAGGCATGCACTGAGCTGAGGCATGCTAATAAGACGCCTGCAGGAGAAGCTGCTGGCACTTCCCCTTGACACCTACCTGGGCACAGCTGCATTCCTGGAAGCATTTTCTAAAAAACCATTTTAACTACTTCTAAGTGCACAGTTTAGTGGCATTAAGCACATCTACATTGTTGTGCAACCGTCACCACTATCCGTCCCCAGAACTTTTTCATCATCCTAAACTGAAACTTGGTGCCATCAAATAATACACTGCATCCCACCTCCCTATAGCAGCTGGTGAGCACTGTTCTACTTTCTGTCTCTGTGAATTTGACTGCATGTAAGTGCAATCACACCATATTCGTCTTTTTGTGTCTGATGTGTTTCATGCAGCATAATGTCTTCAAGATTCATCCATGCTGTAGCTTGTATCAGAACTCCCTCCTTGTTAAAGCTGAATAATGTTTTATGCATAGACCACATTTTGTTAAACCATTCATCTACTGATGGATATTTGGGTTGTTTCAATCTTTTGACTCTTGTGAATAATGCTGCTAGAAATATGGGTGTACAAATGTCTGTTTAAGTCCCTGCTTTTAATTCTTTTGAATATGAGAGAAAGCATTGTACATCTCTATAGTAGTCATACATTATCTTTCTCTAGTGCTATTTAGTTTACAGAACACGTCAACATATTTATCTGACCCTACGAGTACATAGGTAGGAAGGTAGATAGAGCTATCATCTTCATTCTGCTTAGGGATGACTGAGGTTCAAAGAGGTAAGGTGGGAGATCCTGGATTCAGGTGCTGACATTCTTACCACAAGGGGCTCTTTTAATCACAGAGCAATCTGTGTGAGGATAGTAACAATGTCTACCTTATTAACTGCTGTATCCCAGGTTCTAGCTCAGGGCTGGCCATAGCAGATGTTCAGTTAACATTTCTTGAGTGAGTGCTTCCCTCCACCATTGCACCTCAACATGCCCCAGTAGCCAACAGCATGAGTGCTGCACGAATACTTAACGGTCCTTGGTTGAGGACCTGAGCTGGTCTTGAAGACCACTGTAACATTTCTGAGGGAGATGAGCAGGTTCCTGGCTGGCTGATGAAGACCCTCTGGAGTAGGTGCATGACCCACTACTTCAACCCCAGTGGGCTTCACAACCCCTGTTTCTGTGGTGAGTGTGTATGTGACTACACTGAGCAGAGAAATGTTCCTGGACCTACCGATTTGCACCAGAAGAAATCCTGAACTCACTGAGGAACAAGAGCTTCCACAAGCTTTCTCTTGCCCTGTAATTACCCTGAAGACAACTACTGTGGTCACGTGGCTAGATATAATTCATGGCCCAAAGGGGAAAATGAGACCTCGGGAGTTTAATTAGTATTGTCATCATCTAACTTGGAAGAGATTGCAATGAATGTTTGTTATGGCAGCATTCAAAGAAAACACTGTTGAAAGTGGGAGAGATGCTATGTCTTCAGAAGTATCTGGAGGCTTCTCCCTCCTTCCCAGACTCATCCATCATCAAAACGACACAGCTCTGGCACTCGCTCACTTTGATAAGTCTGTTGTTGAAAATAAACATCAGGAGAACTATTTGGCCGACAAAAGGCACATAACTCATGCTGGACTCAACTCTGCCAAACTGCGGGCTCATAAACAGTAGGTTTGCAGGAGCCTGGGAACAACCACAATCAAATATATCTTTGGGAGAATTGTATCTGTTCGCTATGTTGAACTGTGAGGGTAGAGCTTGTTGCTTCCTTACTACCTCAAGGTATTCATGACCCGTGTGTCAAAGTCCTGGTTTCAGAGCAGGAACCACAGGGTTTAGTTAAGCCATCTAGTGTAGATAGTGACTTACCCAAGGTAACACATACAGCCAGCTAGGGTCTTCTTTAGTTTTGTTTTTTTTGAACTTTAGAATTTTCTTTTGGAGGCAGAAGGGGATGGTGGCATACTGAAGCCAATGGCAAGGAAATGGCCTGTGCTTGTAAGAATGTATTGGGGTAAAGAGATGTAGATGAGCAAGTACAAGGGCAGTGCTAACTGGACAAGGCCCTCCCAGTGGACATCCCTCCCCCACCCACTCCCACACAAGTGACCTGTGAAGTTCACGGGTATGTTGTTGAGTTAAATATTCCAGGAAGCCCTGGTGTAGACGATTTGTAATTCATTGCGTAATTACGGGAATTCATTGGATAATTACCAGCTCTCCATGCCACTCTCCCCAGAGGAGACCTGGCCTGAGTATTCTCCAAGTCTGAGCTTTTAGAGGTGAGCCCAAATCAATATGGAGCTGAGTGCTGGAGAGTTAATGTCAGAGAGCATTCCAGTTAAAGGATGGATGCCCATGTCCACACATGTTACTGTTAGAGTGCCACGTGTATATTTAAAGTCTTACACCAAAGTGTAACACGTGCATTCTGCATTTGCAATATCCTGTGCCTAACATTTAAAGTTACTCTCAAAGTAAGGCAGTTGGCTTTCTAACGAGGACATTCTTTCATTTTACAACTTTAGTATACCTGTAATGACCTGTTATTTTTCTGAATGTAGTTCACCACCCTTGCAAGACAAAGAAGGATTGCCATAAATACAAGAGGGGTGCCGAGGGCTGCCTGTCCCCCCCTGGGCTTGTGTGAGGGAGGAAGGAGAAGGGAGGAGGAGAGGGGAGAGAATGGCCTATGCATGCTGAGACAGCCCGTGGTGGTCTCCATCACAGCTGAGCCCTAGCCAGGCATCTCTGGAGGACCATGGTCAAGTATTGTGTTAAAGATGGTGATTTGGGAATGATTCTAAGCCCACCTTCTGGTGGGAAGAGAAAAGAAACCAGCGTTTAGTGAACAAATACTGTATGCTAAGCATTATATATATTCTCCATGTCATTGGATCCCACAATAAGTCTAGAAGTTAGCCTTATTTTTCCCGTTCTATTTTTAAGAGAACTGAGAGAGAGATTAAAAAATTGTGTCAAAATCACGCAGGAAGTAAGTGGAACTGCTGAGACTCAACATCCCGGCCACTGCCCCCTCAGGTTGATAGGAGGAAACAGTGGGCTACAGTCAATTACTCTTGGTGGGTGGCAACCAGGCAGCAGCTGGCATCAGAAAACTCATTTTCTAGGCAAGGGAACAGAAGGTAGGAACAAACTCATCTTGGGAACGCTGAAGGGTGTGGGGATGGAAGATAGGGGATGCCAGCAATACCATGTGTTCAAGATCTTTTTTTGTGGCGTCCATGGGCGTTATCAAGGCCTTGGAGGGAGAGCCACCTGACAAGGGATGGCTGGAGCAGAGATAGTTTCTGTGTTTTTCTTGTAAAGGCCAGGTGCTTGAAAGATGAGCCCAAATAAATCTTGTTCCCTCAAGCATTTATGGAGCTCCTACTACACAGTAGGTGCTGACACAAGAGTGAACACAATATAGTCTTTGCCCCAAATGAGCTTATATTCTAATGGAGCAAACGAATAAATAAAAAGTAGAATGTGCTTTAACAGATGGTAATAAGCTGAGTGGAGGAAAGTGAAGCAAAAGCAGAGAACTAGAGGACCAGCGCGTGGTGTTTTATATAGGGTGGTTGGTGAAGGCTTCAATGATAAGGTGACATGAGCATGAACTGAAGGGGGGAGCCATTTGACTATCTGGCGGGATTCCATTGCAGCCACAGGAGCAGCAAGTGCAAAGGTCCTGAGGCATGAACGTGTGTAGTATGTCTGAGCGGAGTGGGGGGCACAGGGAGAGGATGAATATAGCTAGAGAAGTGGCTGGGGCCAGGGAGTGTAGGACTTTTAGACCACTGGACGGATGTTGGATTTTCTTCTGAGTGATGTAGGAAGTCATTCGACGGTTTTGAGCAGAGAAAAGTGACATGATTCGGCTTTTACCATGAAAGGGTCACTCTGGCCACTGTGTTGAGCTCGGCCTGCCCTGGGGCAAGGGTGGAGGCAGAAAGGCCTGTTGAGGCGCCGTGCCATCTTTCTGGTGAGGGATGGTGGTTTGCAGCAGGAGGATGGCAGTGGAGGCGGTGAGGAATGGTCACAGTCTGGATATAGTTTAAGACAGAGTAGGTTGGTTTTGCTGATTGACTGAAAGATGGGGTTTAAAAGGGGTCAAGGATGACTAGGGGTTATGGTCCTGAGCAAAGGATAGGAGGGCGTTGACTTTAATTGAGAGGCTGCTGGAAGAGGAGGAAGGAGGTTTTGATGCACAAGTGTGTCATGTGGGCACGGAACCAGGATTTCATTGTTGGGAATATTAACTTCGAGATGGCTGGTGGACATCCAAGTAGAGATCTCTCTGGAGCCTGAAGTGGTCCAGACTGGAGATATAAATTTGGGACTTGTTAGCACTTGGATGGGGTTTACAGCCAAGAAACTAGATAAGATCAACTTGGGGTAATTTAGAGAGAGAAGAGGTCCAAGGACTGAGCCCTGGGGCACTATAATTTTCAGAGGATGAAAAAAAATGAGAAGAAGTCAGCTGGAGATGGAGAAGGAGCAGAGTCCTGGGAGCCAAGTGAAGAAAGCTGTCGAGAGTTGAAATAAGATGAGAATGGAGAGTTGACCATGGCGTTTAGCAACACAGGGGCCAATGGGGACCACGACGAGAGGCAGGTCACCCTGAATGGAGTGTGTTCAAGAGAGAATGGGAGGAGAGGTGTGCAGGGTGCCAGTGCAGACGGCTCTTGTGAGGAGTTGTGCTGCTCAGTGGAGCAGAGAAATGGAACAGAAGCTGAACTGTGAGGTCAAGAAAAAACTTCCTCCCTCCCTCTTTCTTTTCCTTCCTTCTTGCCTTCCTTTTTTCCTGACTTCTTTCCGGCCTTCCTTTCCCTCTCCCTTCCTCCCTTGTTTTCTTTCTTTCTTTCTCTCTCTCTTTCTTTCTCTCTCTCTTTCTTTCTCTCTCTCTTTCTTTCTTTCTTTCTTTCTTTCTTTCTTTCTTTCTTTCTTTCTTTCTTTCTTTCTTTCTTTCTTTCTTTCTTTCTTTCTTTCTTTCCTTTTAAAGATGATGGAAATGCTGCAGGTTTGCATGCTGCTGGGAACAGGAGGGAAGAAGTTGTGGAAGAGCATCCTTGAGCAGGGAGGAAGGGGACCTGGTACAGGTGGAGGAGTGGCCCCCAGGGGCAGGGAGGCCCCACCCGGAGAAGGGGAGGGGCAGAGCTGCAGGGTACAGGCAGGCAGGCAGGTAGGTGAAGTGGGTGGAGGAGTAGGGGCAGGAGGCAAGGACACAGCTGAGGGGAAGACACAGCAGAGACGCCGAAGTTGGAAGGACAGAGAAAAAGGGGCAACATTGTTAGTCTGAAACTGAGGGAGTTAGTCAACACCCTGGGGGAGTGTGGCAGGGAGTCGAGTAGGATTTCTGGGAAGCACCAAAGGCCATTTGAAGGAAGCGACTGTGAGTATAAAGTGAATGAAATTCATGAAATCCAAATGTATTTCTTTAACGCGAAGCAAATTCATTGTAAGGTGGTTTAAATTCTTTAAACCTGATTCCTTTTTTTTCCTGAAACCTACAAGGACTCCCTTTCCATCCAGCATTAAATCTAAACTCCAGCCTGTGCTGCTCTCTGCCCACTTAAGCTTGCTGTCTACCAGGCCCTGGCTCAAAGCCTGCCTTCTGCCAAGTGGGTCTCATCCCTGTTCTTCCCAGTGCTGCCTGTTGGTCAGCTCTTGTTCATGCAGTTCCCTCTGCCTTTCCTTCACCTAAGCAGCACGTCCTCCTGGAGTCCTCTGACCGCCCCAGCTTTCCTTTTTCTGTATTTTCTTATTTAAAAAAAATTTTAAAATATAGTTTACTGATTATGCTATTATAGTTGTCCCATTTTTTTCTCCCCTTTATTCCCCTGTGCCTTGTACCTGCCCCAACCCCCCACCATTACGTCACCTTAGTTCATGTCCATGGATCATACATATAAATTCTTTGGCTTCTCCATTTCCCATACTATTCTTAACCTCCCCCTGTCTATTTTGTACCTGCCATTTATGCTTCTTATTCCTTGTACCCTTTCCCTCATTCCCCTCCCTCCCCATCCCCGCTGATAACCTTCCATGTGATCTCTATTTCTGTGAATCTGCTCCTGTTCTAGTTGTTTGCTTAGTTTGTTTTTGTTTTTGTTTTTTAGGTTTGGTTGTTGATAGTTGTGAATTTGCTGTCATTTTACAGTGCATATTTTTTATCTTCTTTTTCTTCGATAAATCCCTTTAATATTTTATACAATAAGGGCTTGGTGATGATAAACTCCTTTAACTTGACCCTATCTGGGAAGTGTTTTATCTGCACTTCCATTCTAAATGATAGCTTTCCTGGATAGAGTAATCCTAAATGTAGATCCTTGCCTTTCATGACTTGGAATACTTCTTTCCAGCCCCTTGTTGCCTGCAAGGTTTCTTTTGAGAAATCAGCTGACAGTCTTATGGGAACTTCTTTGTAGGTAACTGTCTCTTTTTCTCTTGCTGCTTTTAAGAGTCTCTTTAATCTTAGGTAATGTAATTATGATGCACCTTGGTGTTTTCTTCCTTGGGTCCAACTTCTTTGGGACTCTCTGAGCTTCCTGGACTTCCTGGAAGTCTATTTTCTTGGGCACATTGGGGAAGTTCTCCTTCATTATTTTTTCAAATAAATTTTCAATTTCTTGCTCTTCCTCTTCTCCTTCTGGCAGCCCTAGGATTCATATGTTGGAATACTTAAAGTTGTCTCAGAGGCTTCTAATCCTTTCCTCAGTTTTTTGAATTCTCGTTTCTTCATTCTGTTCTGGTTGAATGTTTATTTTTTCCTTCTGCTCCAAACCATTGATTTGAGTCCTGGTTTCCTTCCTATCACTGTTGGTTCCCTGTACATTTATTTCACTTTTCATAACCTTCACTTTTTCCTCTAATTTGTGACCATACTTCACCATTTCTATGAGCGTCCTGATTACCAGTGTTTTGAACTGTGCATCTGATAGGTTGACTATCTCTTCATCACTTAGTTGTATTTTTTCTGGAGCCTCAATCTTTTCTTTCATTTGGGCCATATTTCTTTGTCTCAATCTGCCTGTTGTATTGAAAGGGGCAGAACCTTAGGTATTCACCAGGGTGGGGCAACCCTCTTTGCTGTGTTGTGGTGCTGTATGTGGGGGAGGGGTCTGAGAAGGAATAAAGTCGCTTGCTCAGCTCTCAGTTGGCTTTCAGTCACTTTCTCTGCTACCCACAAGCAAATTGGGCCCTTCTGCTGCTGATTCCCATGTGGGTGGGTTTGTGTATATTCCAGGGCCCTGTGGGTCTCTCCAACAAACTCTCCTGTGAGGCTGGGAGTTTCTCCTGCCACCTCAACACCCACAGGTTTTTTTTAGTCAGAGGTTTTGAGGCTTTATTTCCCTGCTCTGGAACCCTGGGTTGTGTGGTCTGTCTCACTCCCCAGTTGTTCCTCCTGGTTTATCTGCATGCAAATGTGGGGCTGCCTGTCTGCCAGCCACCGCCTCACCCTCCTGATCATCCAGCCACCTCCTAGGTGCATGTCCTCTCTCTCCTCGCTGCCTGTCTCCATCCCTCCTACCGGTCTGGATGAATGCTTCTTGTTTAACTCCTTGGTTGTTGGGCTTCCATACAATTCGATTTTTTGGCAGTTCTGGTTATTTTTTGTTTTTAAATTTGCTGTTGTCCTTCTTTTAGTTGTGTGAGGAGGCAGAGTGGATCTACCTATGCCTCCAACTTGGCTGGAAGTCCCCTTTCTCTGCATTTCCTTCAGGCTGTAGGCCGTGGCTTACAGTGGTTGTTTTCTGATTACATTACTTGGGACAGCCTGTTTTCTGCATAGATTGGATGTGCTTGAGGTTAAGGGCAACTCTTCTAGCCAGGGGCATCTAAAATATCTCATAATGTAATTAAGGTTCAAAAAAGAGGGCAAAGTTGGCTGCTGAGCCCCAGGCAAGGACCTCTGACTTCCTTCAAATGGACCTGGTAGCACTCAGTTCCAAAACCCTCCAGCACACCTTTGCACATTGCATTCAGCAACTATTAAAGATGACACCCAGGTCAGAACCTAAATATCAATAATTCTCCCAGGCTTCCCCCTTTCCACAGCTTCTCAAGTGCCCATGGATTTAGATGGAGTTGGAGGAGCTGCAGGGGAGGTGGGAGTGTTTGTGTTTCCTCTGTGATCTTTGTCAGTGAACCAGAGAATCTTCAGCTCCCCCAAGCTGGCACAGAGGTGACCTGTATTAAGGCCTCTCTACCCCCTGCGTGGCTTCCAATTGAGCCCCATGCAGTTATTAGAGGGATAATGGGATTCATTTCAGCAAGGACTGCCTGGCTGGGGCCAAGCTTATTTTAATTTTCAATGTTAATAAACTTGTGGCTATGGCTTTTTTCACACCGATGTGCTGCACACCTCATTTCGCCCGGCCGTTAGGCAATTACCAGCAGTGCCTCTGTTCCCAGCACCTCTTCAACATACAGCAATTATGCTTATTTGGTGAATGATGATGAAACTTGGAGGAGGCAAACGCACTGGCGTAGAACTTTCTTCCTGATTTCCTCAGGTGTGCACCGAGCACATCTCTTCAGTGAAAAAATGGGGCTCCGGTTACAGCCTTCATCATAGCAGAAGTGTAACGTCTGCCCCCTCCTGCATCCCTGACCTGGACCCACCGGCTGCCACCGGAGCCAGCCCTGGCTGACCTAGACCTCACACCGCCAGTGCCGGGCTGTTGAAACAGCCCCTTATTCAGGTTGGAAAATGAGCACCTAATGTTCTTCATTTATTTTGAAATGGGAAATTTTCAATAGGTCTTAAGTGCGTATTAATGCATCGAGAGCAATGATCCCTTTATTTACAAAGTTGTTTAATTCCTCACTTTTGTGCTCCTTGTGGGTCTGAGTGGATTTCTTATTTGCCCAGTTACTCTGTGATTTTCACAGCAGCTTACACAACCCTACTTCTCCCCCTTTGCAAGCCTTCGAATGATACCCAAGCAAAGCAACTGCCAGTCTGACTTCTGGCTCCATTTGCAAAATCTTCCTGGGTTTGAAGAATGGTTTCACATGAGGGGACAGTGGGACAGTGGGACAGTGTGTGGACTGGAACACAGAGATAGGACATAGGTCTGCACCCAGAGAGCAGTGCCCTTGCCCTTGGCCAAGAACACAGCTCCCCGCTGCTCTGTGATGCCGTGGCCCCATTCAACAGACTTCCTCCACCTGACCCAGTTACTGCCCAGTGCCAGCCTGCTT
The DNA here is from genome assembly GCF_004126475.2 of Phyllostomus discolor. NCBI lineage: Eukaryota > Metazoa > Chordata > Mammalia > Chiroptera > Phyllostomidae > Phyllostomus > Phyllostomus discolor. The sequence goes on along the minus strand of NC_040912.2, from coordinate 12,452,814 downwards.
GCCTGCACTGTTCCCAAGCCCCTGGTTCCTAATGGGCACATTTCAGTCGTCTCCAATGAGGGACAGGCAGTGTGTGAACTCCTGTCATGTCAGGGCTCCCTTTTAGTGGTACTGACATCACCGTAGTGGGTTGACACTTGTTACCTTTTTAAAGAAATGGAAAAGATAGAGTAGAATAGGAAATATCGAAGTGCATTGCACCTGGTGATAGTATTATAGTATTTCACTAAGGTTTGGTTTTGCTTTGTTCATTCAAAAAATAGTTATTGAAGAGCTATTCTGTAGTGGGCAGCGTTCTAGGAGCTGGTTTCAGTGAGATGATTATATCTGTGTCCACTTGTAGGTATCGGTGGCCTAGATCACAGTATAAACTGTATCTCTTACTACGGACTGGTATAGAAAATTTTTGAAGAATCCCTGACATAGTTCCCAGCATCCCCCAGGATCGAAGCATCCCCAACCTATTTCTGTCTCCAAGGCTCTCACTGGCCACCCTGAGCCTTGCTCAGTTCCCGAATGCAGTACTCTTCGTGGCCCAGTGCTTACCCGACAGGATTCAGTGTGTGCTTTTTAACTTTTTTACCTTTCAGTGTCTGCCTTACTCTCTGGAGTCAGGAGCTAGAGCTGGGCATTTGGAAGCACAGGGCTCAGAGAGAGGAGGTGGTCGGTGACACAGGCAGCAGAGACCCAGGTAGTACATTTGCCAAATGATGCTGGGCTTGAACCCATTCAATCAAATGGGCTTGAACCCATTCAATCAGTTCAGGTGAGGCGTTTTCACAGAACACGCACAGTGCCCAGGGCCAGTGAGATCCCTGGCGGGGTGAGCAGGCCAGCATTTCTCAAGGCAACAGTAATGAAGACTATTCTTATCTCTCGCAAAACTTCCTATGGTGTCTGTGGCATTTGCTACAACCACAAATGGACAAACCGTTCTTTAGAGAAACTTCTATTTTTATGATTGCAAAAATTCTGAATTGGCAGATGATTATGTGTGTGTAGGTAACTTCGTAGGCGGTTACATACCACCTCTCCATGCTGCTTGGCTGCATTTTTAGTGAAGGCTCCCAGAATTCCTTTGGGACTGCTGCCCTTTCAAGTGTTAGGCTCACCATAGGGACTGAGTCAGTCATGGTAACTGGAACTTGCATCTGAGCTATAACTGGAGCAAGACAGGCATTAAGACATGTGGGAGCCAGCCTCACGCTCACAGAGGGACTCGCCTAGACTTTTGGTGTTCTGGTCAAATGAGGCTACCTAACCACTGAAGGAAAATGGTTTTCATACAACCGTTTCCTATATGGGACAATGCTACTGCTAGAGACTTATAAATTAAACAAATCATGTCCTTATGAGTAGCACTATTATATTACACTGCTTTTTGGTGTTAAAAGCTTTAGATAGTCAAATGTCTACAATTTTTTGTAACTTCAGTTTTGTAATAGAGCAAGGTGTCTGCAGCTTTGGTAGGTCACTTTGAGAAGATTGATCCAGGACGTGCTCAAATGTCAACTCCATGAGGATACTAAGTGGAAGCTGTTCTAGAAAAATCATTTCATGCCTCTCTCCCTTGGCTAAGGAAAGGTAGAAACCGAATCCATTCCTGCTCACAAAGCACTTTGGACACTCTCAGGGCCACACCGATGTTATAGATGATGGGCAATGTGTCCCCAAATGGTATCCTCACAAATAATATGACAATGACTCAGAAATAATAAAGCAGGAGGAGGAGTCCCAGGCAAATACTGCTCGGGAAAGCTCAGGAATTCTTCCTTTTAGTTTGCTTCTTTTCTTTTTTTAAAAAAATTATTTATTTTCAGAGAGGGAAGGGGGCAGAGAAAGAGAGAGAGAAACATCAATGTGTGGTTGCTGGGGGTCATGGCCTGCAACCCAGGCATGTACCCTGGCTGGGAATCGAACCTGCAACACTTTGGTTCACAGCCTGAGCTCAATCCACTGAGCTATGCCAGCCAGGGCTGCTTCTTTTCTTATTAAAAAAAGGGAATCTATCTTAATAGCAAAAGTCATATATTCAGAAAACTTAGGGGGAAAAATGTCCAAGAAAAATAAGCACTGACAATCCCTTCTCTCTCCATCCCGCTTCCCAGCTGGGCAAGGTAGCCCTTTCGGCGTGTGTCCTTCCGGACTTTTTCTTCGCCTTTGCAGAGACGTGTACAATTCAAGGGGATCCACCCCGTTTTCCTCCTGTGTTTCTTCCTGGAACGATTAAATGAGAAGTCCCATCCCAAGAGAAAAATTTGGGCCAGTACTTCTGCCTTTCCATGTGCTGTGTCACTTTCTCCCTTATACTCAGAGGCAGAGGAATTGTTGGAGGGAAGAGGGGTGGAGGTCCGGAAGCTTATTTAAGTGTGTCTCTCCTCTTGGCTCATCCTCAACACCTCTGTTGCACCCAGGGCAGCACCACGACCCTTGGTGGGGGGAGCATTTGGAAATATGTGGGGAAGTGTTTGTTGTCACAATGCTTGGGGGACATTATGGTACCTACCGGGTGGGGGCCAGGAGTGTGAGCCACCCTGCAGTGTGTTGGGGGGTTGGTTCTGTCCGACAGGCCAACAGCCAGGCCGAGAAACACCACTCAGGGCTGAGCTGCCCAGGGATGGCCCTTCGCCCCAGTTCTGAGTGGTTCAGGGTAATTCAGAGGAAAAGAGGAGGAAGCCCACTTTTCCTTAGTTTCTAGCTACATTTTTCCAATTAGAATTTTCCTAATGAAGCTGGTATTTTGCTTTTCATCTGCCCAGCGCTTTAGTCTATTTCTCAATTGGTTTCAAACTCTGAGGGGAAGAGAGGTGTGTGATTAATTACCAGCCTCCACATGAGGCTTTTAAAAAATGTAGCACCATTCATTCTATACATGTTGCTTTGTTTCTTGCCTTTTTTTCACGCAGAAAGAGATCACAAACATTTTTCATGACAATAAATATTTTGTCTAAAGCTGACTTTTAATGGCTGTTTTATATTCCAACATACAGGTATGCCATACTCTATCTAATCAACTCTCTTCTTTTAGACATTTAGGCTGTTTCCAGTTTCATCTTGTATATAAATGCTGCTGCGATGAATGCCCTTATACTCTGTACCTTAGCACACATTTCTGATTCTTTGTGATAAATTCTTAGACTTGGCATTAAGGTATATGCATAATATTTAGACTTTTTGTTTTTTAAAACTGCTTTATTGAGATATAATGGGCATACAATATACTGCACTTATTTAAAGTGTACACAGTGGCAACTTTGACATATAATGAACCCATGGAACCATCATCCCAAAAGTTTCGTGTGACTCTTGGTACTCCCTCTCTCCTGCCCTCCCTTCCCTGTCCCCAGGCAATAGTTAATTGGCTTTTTATCACCTTAGATTACTGGATTTTCTCAAGTTTTATATAAATGGAATTACACTGTATGTACTGTTTTTATCTGGCTTCTTTTGTTCAGCATTTTTTTTTTGAGATTTATCTATGTTGTTGAGTGTACCATCAATTCATTCCTTTTTATTGCTGAGTAATATTCCATTGTGTGAGTAGAGTTCAATTTATCCATTCACCTGTTGATGGATATTTGGGTTGTTTGGGGCTGTTACAAATAAAGATGCTATGAACACTTGTGTCCAAGCTTTTACGTAGACTTCATGTTTCATACCTAGAAGCACATTGACCAGGTCATAAGGTAGGTGTATGTTTAACTTCTTAAGAGACTGCTACACCGTTTGATAAAGTGGCTATTAAGACTTTTGATATTTAGTTTAAAATAATACAAGTGAATCTGAGTTAGTTTTAATTGTCCTTGGATTAGGAGCATAAGCTCATAGGACACTGGAACTAGAAGAAACTCGATAACATAATCCAGTTCTTAGCTTTACTAAAGAAGAAACAGGGATCCAAGATGGTTAAGGGACTTTTCCAAGATCTTTTAGCTCAGTAGGTTGGTCTCTTCACTCTTCTAATAGGCCTTGCAGTTTGGGGGAAATTTCTACAAGTCATACTGTGACTTTCCAGGATGATCCTGTGCCGCGGCTGCCAAGGGCAAAACACCTTTGGAAGTCGGCCTCGCTCTGCACGTGTTACATGACTTTGGGCTTGAAACATCTTTTGAAACTGGGGGACTTTTTTCAGGACAAGGAGTGAAGAGCATCAAAAGGGTAATGAGAGTAATCTATAGGAAATCATATTTGATCACTTACCGTCTGATAGCACAAAATGAAAATGTGTTCTTATCATTAATACTTGGGACACAGAAGAGGTCCATCTAGTTTCTAAACAAACCAATGCACCTGAAGACTTAGACCATAGGGCGGTCCATTAGAAATGAAGAAAACGGCACGCCAATTACCCAGCTCCTTTGGCTTACCTTTCCAGCTCCCACCTCTTATTATCATATTCATAAGCATTGTCCCTAATCAGTCTTCTGGAGTAAAGTTAACAAGCGTGTGCATGCACTCTCTTGAGATTGTTTTGCTTAGCCTAAGAAGCTGTCATGGGGTGGGGAAGGCTGCCGCTGTAACCAGATTTCATCTCTGGGTGTCACCGCTCATGTCAGAGTAAAAATGCACTCAGACGTAAGAGTTGTCCTGCTTTCATGAAGACCGCCAGCCTGCCTGAGCCTCGTTCCACTTGGTTAAGCTTGTTATTTAAATTGTTAAAATTGAGACATCAGCAGTAAATTTCAGAGAAGATATAACAATTATTAGATACAAGCTGGGCTCTTGTACTTGAGAAGATACCATGCCCTCCATCCCCCAGCAGAATGAGGCACAAATAATTTACAATGGCTTCTTTAAGGAGTGTGGCCTGTTGTGCTCGGACGACATTAAATCACAGTCCGTCCCCACCTGGATCGTATTTCCAACTTTCTGATAGATTTGGCTCCAGCCAGCAGAGTGGCAGAGCACTCCGGGGAACACCTTTCATGTCTGTAACTCCTGAAGATTCCCCAAGCTGCCTTCTGGCTATGAGCTTTGTGTTTAGGTGACTTTATACACCAGACAGGGGAGCCACAATCCCGAACAATCGCCCCGTGAGGATGAGGAAAAGGAAAAGCTGAGATGCTCTCTGAGAGACCTTGGGCCATTTAGCAATTCATGAACATCCTATGCGGGCAACTGACCTTGAGGCAATTGTGCCCTGTGCCCTGATCCAACTGTACTGAGGCAAAGGGTCAAGGAAAGAGATAAGTATGAATGAAGCCTGGAATCTTCCGATGGACCATCAGAGGCCCGCTGGCCCATCCTGTCCCACCTCTCTCTCAGTGAAGAAGCCCCAATAAGAACACAGCTGATTCCTTAGACTTTTGGGTCAATGGAAACCCAGCCCTGGCTGCTGCTGTTGTTTAATACAAATGCCTCTCACGTCAAATCTCCCCTAATCTGTACTTGTGAAATTGATGACTTGGAACCACATCTTAGACTTGACATTCAGTTATGCTCAATTCTACCATATTGGTTTTAGTCCAGTGCTGCTATGATGGACATATTTCAAATTCTGATTCTGACTTTGAATGTAAGAGATCTATGTAACCTTTAAATTTCTATATCTTTGTCCAAATTATAGAAAAGATCAGAATTTTAGAGCCGGGAGAAAGCTTAGACATCAGTAATCCAGTGCTCTCTCTTTAAAAACCAGTGAACCAAGAACTCAGTAAGAAGCTAACTGTCCCAAACTCATGCATCTAGGTAGTGACATTAAACCATGGATGCTCTTTGAGCACATGTGTGTTGTCTAGTTGTTTGAAAATTTACTCCACTATAACGTAAGCACACATTTCCCCACCTGGTCCATAGGCCACTGTAGGAGGCTTTGTAAACATACCTTTATAGAATCAGAACCTGCTCTTGACTTTCCCCTCTATGCATTCATTCACTCCTTATGCATCACTTTACAGCCTCTTGTCTGAACGACCGCCCTTGGCTAATTGATTTGCCCCAAGTTGCCATGGTGACTGTCCTTTATGGCCATAACCCAAGATAAGTCATGCCTGTCCATGAGTCGCTCTAGGGCACTGTTGCAGGAGACTGCTCAGAACCCCAATCTGCACCTCTGCAGAAGCAGCTTAAAAATACAGGGGGTTATTAGTTAGGGTTTTCCAGAAAAGCAACCAATGGGGCGTGTGTGTGTGGGGGGGTATAATGAATTAACTCACCCGATTATGGAGGTTGTCGAGTCCAAAATCTAGGCGACCTCTAGACAGGCTCCTGACCCAGGAGAGCTGGTGGTGCAGTTCTAGTCTGGAGGCTGGCAGGCTGTCCCTGATTTAGATGTAAATCGTGTCCAAAGACATCTTCCAAGTGGACAATAGAAGTAACACCTCGTGAAACAAAACTTTGGCCACTGAGGTGTGGGAGTCAGTGGATGAATTATTCTTCCCGACTGTCCCTGCCCTGCTCCCAGCAGATGCCTGGAAGGCAGGGTTTCACGTGGCCGCCCTCGGGACCAGCTGCCCCGCTCAGCCACCAGGGAAGCCCAGCTGACATCTCACCTTCTGGCTCTCCCTCATCCTCATCCTCGTCTGCATCCCCGAATTACTCCCTTGTCCCTCACTTCTGCTTCTCTGGGATTGCACCCCCCTACCCCGCAGAGTCTCAGCTCATAAGCTTTTGCCTCAGGCTACATTTCTAGGAACCTGGGCTACTGCACCTTTTTTATCCACTAGCAAACCCCTTCTCAAATCTGATTAAAGCCAGAAGCCCCTTGCACAAATGTGCCCTTCCCCCAACTTTGTATCTTGTGCACATTTCAAGAATCTCTTATGTCAAAGTTTCAGTTAATTCCCTTTGACCAGTTAAAGACCTGTTGTGGATTATGTACCAGGCTTCAATGTCAGGAAATATTATTACCATTTGTGCATAGAATCTGAACCAACTTTGTCAGTTTATAGCCCAAATCAATCCCGTCTGTCTAGACAAAGCAATTTAACTTCTTGGTAATTTACCAATTACAGAGCATTTATTTATTGGAGATTTCATAAGCGCGGGACATGGTGAAGGGTATGAAGAATAAAAGATATGATTTCTGCACTCAAATTGTTTACAGTCTACTGAGCAGTTTTGCTTTCTGTCCTCTCATCATATTGGGAATAGAGTTACGAAGCTAGACATGTGAAGTATTTATACAAAAGTGTCCTGACCAAGATGTTTCAAAATTCAAATGATTCTGTTGGAGCCACTGAGAATCTCCATGGCAATGAGCTAGCAGGGGCAAAGCAGGCTTAGTGACTGGAGGGGAGAAGGTGCAGTAGCTGGTACCAGTGAGAGACCACCAGTGAGAGACCACCAGTGGGTTTAAGTGGCCTCTTGCTCTAGTTGCTTATTGACATTTTGAGGGGATTTGAAGGGAGTAGACCCGCAGATAAAACAAAACCACCAAGGAATCCATAGCCAATGCTGGCTCTGAAACAAAACATCAACTAACTGTCTTTTTAGTGGTAGATTTATAATCTGAATTGAAATTTAAGTCGATGTTATGATACAATCGATACTCTAAAGCATAGGGAGATTTGCAAGATGGAGGAGAAATCTGGTGGCTGAAACTGGGCTGGGGACCATTCCGGTACCCACTTCCTCCCTGGCTGCCGTAGAGCAACAGATCATCCAAGGTCACGGCGTAGCTGAGACTCGGCGAGAAGTCTTTGTCTTCCTACGACCCCACTTCAGTCTGAGATACATATGTTAACCATTTTGTATTTTTTATTGTATTCTTGTATCTGTCCAAAAAAATAGATGCAGATAGACTGTCTTGAAATAAGGGATTAGACAAAAACATTTATGAACAATGTATTTCTTGTATTATAGAGGCATTACCTCAATATAACCCTGAACTGTGAAAAATTACTCTTAAGATCTTAGTATATTCAAAAGCAGCCCGTGTTCTATTGTGCCTTTTGATCATTGGTCTTGACCCTTATTTAGGCAAAACTCCCACTGAGTTTCAATTGATTTGACTTCAGGTCAGCTCCAAATTGCCCACTTTCTACTCTACATTCTCATCATGTGATGCAATGTGTCGTAATGTGTCGATGACATGTATTGGCAGTCTCATACTGATGATTAATTGCTGGGAAAGTGATTTTTTTTAAAATAATTATACTCCAGTGCTTTTGGCGGCCTGACATCATAGGGATTCAGGCACACTGGCCCAGAATGGCTCCAAGAAGGTGACTTAATATTCCCATCCCTCCCCAAAAATAAACCCAAGTCTTTGAAAATCAGTGTAACCGTTCCCATGTCTTGAGCGCTGACTAGATGCCAGGCACCGTGTAGAACATTCTGCAGCTGTTTCCTCATCTCCCGTAATGCAGACAACAGCCCCCCGAGGTGGGCGCTGTCGGGAGGTGTTGCATCCCATCTGGAGACCATTGGAGGCCATTCCTGGCTCAGCGCCTTTGCACGTTATGTTCCTTTTCTCTGGCCTGCTCCTTCCGCTCGTGATGCGACTGGGCTCTTTCCACACATTATGTGTCAGCCACACGTCACCCCTTTGGGGAGGCCATTCCCGATCACTCCATGTGAAGCAGGCCCCTTGTCTCACTGGGTAAGCATCAGATACTCTATCAACTCTCTTTCCTGACAGCAGTTGTCACAGTCTGTACTGACCTTGTTGCGAGAGCGCTGTGTTTCTTTACCGTCTCCACTGCAGTGCAAATTCCATGAGGAGAGCGGCTTCGTCTGAATTATTTATCATTCGAGTTCTAGCACCGAGGGCAAGGACTGCCACTTCACTGTTGTTCAGCCAGTGTTTGTGGAGTGATCGGAGAGCCATGTTAGCAGGAGCCAGACCTCGAGACTTCGGATGAGATGCCTGTGCCTGGTAGGTGTGGAGGCTGGGCGGGGTCTCCCGGCAGGAGAGAGCACAGGTGTTAAAGAGGGCAGGTGTGGGGCTTGAGAAGGAAGACACGCTTCAAGCACTGGGTGCTTTTTCTGTGCTTGCCTGCTGCCTTGTTCTCTTGTTTTAACTCTTGCCTCACCCCATACCTCTTAAGCATTTTCTTGCCTTACAGCGGAAATACTTCCCGCTCTGCCATGGGGGATGTTGAAACCGACTTTGGTTGTCTCATGACTGATGGGTACTGCTATTTGCTCTGCAGGATAACCATGCACACTGGACAGTCCAGGAAATCCAAGGAGACAGCTAACCAACGGGACTTCAGCAGCTTGAAGGCTGGGTCGAGGCAGGCGTGAACTTGACAGGGTGGTCCACTGACCATACCCCTTGAAAGGTGACACGGCTCATTACCAGCCAGTTTTTTGGTGAGAAGTGACTAGACTGTAGTGCACCATTGTGAGCACACTGGCCTGGGACGATTTGCTGGCCTTAACTAAGTATAAGATCAGATATTAGACAAAATGCCTTTTTGCCCCCAGATGGAGGAGGGAGATTGAAAGGGCCACTTGCATCTACAGGGGCCGCGTGCTCTGCACTCGTGCAGGCATACGGCGGGGCGCCATCAGCACGAGGAGCTCAGGCACGCACATCGTGCACTCGTACCCCAGGTTCAGAATGCATCCTCCCAGCTTTTCAAAGTGCCTGACACCCTTTCAAGTCAGCTGTTACAAAGGCAAATGCAAACAGAGCACGTTTCGGATGCGTCCCGTCAGTCAGCCCTCAATCTGCATGTTCTTTCAGACACTCTTTCTCCTGCCTGATTTATTTCATATTAAAAGGGCTGTCAATCTGGATCACAAGAACAGGTTGGGGAAAAGTGAGTGATGTTTGCCAAGAGAGTTTTTTTTGTCGTTGTTAAAAATAATGGTCTCCCTCTCCCTGGCCAGACTTCTGACTCGCCCCACATGGTCCTCCTAGTCCCCATTTGCCTTTCTCTGCAGGTATCCGCACATCAGAGGCACAGACCCCACACACCAGATGCATTTACATGAGAAACGTGTTCTACAAAGGCTGTGGCAGACCCTTTTGTATGATCCATCAAATATATCTCTTTTTACCATCTGATGGCTTGGCAACGGGACCATTCTTCTTTCAAATAAAATAAATATGCCTGCAATGTGGCAGAATATTCAGCGTTGAAGAGGCTTGGCCCTGGTCAGTGCGTGCTGCATTCCGTGGGTTTCATTACAATGGGATGCTAAGGATGCAACCTACAGTTCCCGGGGTGGGGGGTTGCTTTATGGTTCCAGCCGAGTTCTTGTTTTATGTTAGGGTATTGATTATTGCGTCTCCTGTCATTTAGGCCAGCTTCCCTGACTTTTCTCTGCTACTTTGTCCTATAGATAGAACTACTCCACCATTCCATACCATTCATTTCTCACTTCTCTAGAAGGTGCTTGATTTTTGGAGAACCCATCAAAGCCATCCTGACCTGCCACGTGAAAAAATCCCAAATGACAAAGTAACTAGAAGTCGGATGGAGTCCATGCAGAGGGTCTAAGTTGGCGGCTCCATTTTGAGCACGAGAGGGAATTCCTGGGGGAGTTTGTTGAAGAGCAAACTCCTGTGCTCCAACTCCAGAAATGCAGGTTTGGAACAGGGCCCAGGAATCTGCATTTAAAATGCAGGGTGAGGAGAAGGTGGGATCAAGTGGGGGGCGATCATGTGTGGCAGGGAGCTGGCAGGAGGCCACTGGTCTGATCTGCCCTGGGCATGTCCTGCTGGTGTGTGATTCAGCTGGCCCAGGCCCCGCCTCCCCCTCCAGGCTTCCTTCAGGCTCCACCTCTTCCGGCTCCGCTCTCCCGTGTTACGGAGAAGAACATGATCAGTTAGGAGAGAGGCCCAAATCAGAAACAGTATTAATGCTGTTCTCTCCTTTCCGAAAGATTTAGGCATATAATAGAATCCTGAAGTGAAGGGACAGGAAGGAAGGGAGAGAAAGAAGAAAAATATTCTAGAATAAAAATACGTGCAAACTACTACTCAGTAACAAAGCCGAGGCCCGAGGAGAACGCTGCCTTCAAGAAACGACTAGACCCACTTCCTGGAGCATTGGGACACTGAGAGAAACCCTTGGGGTGTCCAGGGAGGGTCTGATGGGAGAAGGTGCCGGCGTGGGCGGGAGCCTTGTGTGGGTTAGCCAGCACGCCAACCCTGTTTTTGCTCCAGGTAACACCTGCTGCAAGGCAGCCCCTGAAAAGGAGGGGGCAGATCTGTGTGAAGCCACTGGGATTTGGGGGAGAAAACTCATGAAACAGCTACAGTTAAATAAGTTTCATGAAAAACAGAGATAAATACTTAAACTCATCAATTCCTAATTCTTTTGCTGTATTTTATTATTATCTGTCCTC